>NC_089831.1:19386875-20044375 GCF_035046505.1 Tiliqua scincoides
ATGTGTGTTTAACCCCATAACCCTCTTTAACCACTTTTGGCTCATACAGTCAGGTGGGACAACACAGTAGAAACAGGTGAATATTATTGCCCATTCTTCCAGTGCCAGGTTAGCAAAGAGAGTAGTTCTCATGCCTCGGAATTAATCTCTTTCAGCCATTATGCTGATTTACTGTGTGGTTGGCAATTAGTGTTAATTTGTGGAGTGTTCTAGCAACCTTTTCTGTAAATGAGATGCACAACCTTCCTCTGCTGGAACTGAGAAAGAGATCCAATGTGGATGAGGAGAAGATCCAACGAGGGATATGCAGAATGCCCTTGAATATTTATCAGAACTGCTTTTGTTCCCCTTGAGATTCCTTGAATGATTCTCATCAGTTACAGTTTCCAAATTCAGCTCAAAATTTTTGCTTCTGTTGAAATTTGATTGCTACCAAACTTCGTCTCTGCTACTCGGGGCTGGCCCAAGATCTCCCGGTGCCTAGGCATCATGCTGTTCCTTAGCTGATGATGCTTCAGTCTCCCCTGCTCCCACTTCTTGGATTAGGAAAAGAAGAGGGAGATGGAATGGAAGAGGACAGTGACGGGCTAGACCAGGGGTGCCCAAACCCCGGCCCTGGGGCCACTTGCGGCCCTTGAGGACTCCCAATTCAGCCTGCTGAGAGCCCCCAGTCTCCAATGAACTATGACCCTCCAGAGACTTGCTGGAGCCCGCGCTGGCCTGATGCAGCTGCTCTCAGCGTGATGGCCAACTGTTCGACCTCTTGTGTGAACTGTGGGACGAGGGCTCCCTCCACTGCTTGCTCTTTCATATCTGTGAGGCAGCAGTGGCAGCAAAGGAAAGGCTGGCCTTGCTTTGTGCAAGGACTTTTATAGGCCATGAGCAATTGCAAGACCTTCATTCATTCATATAAGTTCCATCTCTAATATATTCATTTATGTGAATTTATTCAAATTTGAAATGTAAATTAACTCTTTTTTTCCCCGGCCCCTGACACAGAGTCTCAGAGATGATGTGGCCCTCCTGCCAAAAGGTTTGGACACCCCTGGGCTAGACTGTGACTCTAGCACTCTAGCCCGCCACTCCTCCACACTGCTGTTGGCCCTCTCTTCCTTTTCCAATCTAGAAACTGGAGGAGCACTGGGGATGAATGAGTAGATAGAGGTGAGCTGACTCTTTATAAGGCATCTAACATGCGCACATGAAGAAAAACACAACAATTTTATTTTAGTGCTTGGAAACAATAAAAGGGGTTCAAACTGGGGTGTAACTGAAACAACTCGCTTGCCCTTTATCCTAGACAGGGGGAATTATATAACCAACATTTACTTGCAATGGAGTTCTGGGAAAGGTTATTAGAAGGAGTGGAGGGAACTCTTTAGAAGGAGCAGGCAAAGGGGGGAAAACCAGGGGCTAGAAGGGACATTCCTGTCTAATAGCCCAATCCTAACCAACTTCCCAGCACCAATGCAGTAGTGCCAATGGGGTGTACACTGAGTTTGGTGAGTGGGGGGGGGGCAGCCATGAATGCCTCCTCAAGGTAAGGGGACATTTGTTCCCTTACCTTGAGGCTGCACTGTGACTGCCTCAGCACCGGAAAGTTGGTTAGGATTGGGCTGTGAGGCAGGGGATTGGACTAGAGGATCTATTAGGTCCCTTCCAACTCTATGATTCTATGACATAGGGCAGTGTTTCTCAGACTGTGGGTTGGGACCCACTAGTTGGACTGCGAGCCAATTTCAGGTGGGTCCCCATTCCTTTCAATATATATTTTTTAATGTATTAGACTTGATGCTACCATGGTACTCACCTCCCTGCATTACAATCTCTGCGCATGAACTGGAGGTTGTCCATGACTTTGTGTACCTTGGCTCAACGATCTCTGAAACTCTTTCTCTCGATACCGAGCTAAACAAGCGCATCGGTAAAGCAGCTACCACGTTTTCCAGACTCACAAAGAGAGTCTGGTCCAACAAGAAGCTGACGGAACATACCAAGATCCAGGTCTACAGAGCTTGCGTCCTGAGTACACTTCTGTACTGCAGCGAGTCATGGACTCTTCGCTCACAACAGGAGAGGAAACTGAACGCTTTCCACATGCGCTGCCTCCGACGCATCCTCGGCATCACCTGGCAGGACAAAGTTCCAAACAACACAGTCCTGGAACGTGCTGGAATCCCTAGCATGTATGCACTGCTGAAACAGAGACGCCTGCGTTGGCTCGGTCATGTTGTGAGAATGGATGATGGCCGGATCCCAAAGGATCTCCTCTATGGAGAACTCGTGCAAGGAAAGCGCCCTACAGGTAGACCACAGCTGCTATACAAGGACATCTGCAAGAGGGATCTGAAGGCCTTAGGAGTGGACCTCAACAGGTGGGAAACCCTGGCCTCTGAGCGGCCCGCTTGGAAGCAGGCTGTGCAGCATGGCCTTTCTCAGTTTGAAGAGACACTTGGCCAACAGACTGAGGCAAAGAGGCAAAGAAGGAAGGCCCATAGCCAGGGAGACGGACCAGGGACAGACTGCACTTGCTCCCAGTGTGGAAGGGATTGTCACTCCCGAATCGGCCTTTTCAACCACACTAGACGCTGTTCCAGAACCACCATTCAGAGTGCGATACCATAGTCTTCGAGACTGAAGGTTGCCAACAACCATGGTACGTGACTGCATTTGGGGAAATGTTACAGACCTGTACTTTTAACAAGCTACTATGTATATTGTTTTAACAGTGATAGTAAATGGGACTTACTCCTGGGTAAGTGTGGGTAGAATTTCAGCCTAGGATTATTAAAAATTTCCCTGCTTGATGATGATGATGTCACTTCCAGTCATGACCATTTCTGGTGGGTCCTCATAGCTTCTCATTCTAAAAAGTGGGTCCTGGTGCTAAATGTGTGAGAACCACTGACACAGGGAGATTTGGTGGGCTTCCCAGAGGAACCTGGGTGAGGGTTTCAGGATACAGTGAAGGAGGGAGAAAGATAGGGAACTAGGGGAGGTTAGTGAGAAAGAAAAAGGACTTAGTGCTAATTGGGTAAGAGGCACTTTTTCAAGTGGGTGCTCCTTTTTTTAGCAGGGGGAGAGTAACTGGCCCACCTCACCCCAGCACTGTCTGTTCTAGTGGCTGTCTGCTGGTGTTCTTTTGCATCTTTTTAGATTGTGAGCCCTTTTGGGACAGGGAGCCATTTAGTTATTTGATTTTTCTCTGTAAACCGCTTTGTGAACTTTTAGTTGAAAAGCGGTATATAAATACTGTTAATAATAATAATAATAGTGCTGCAGCAGAAAGTTGCAGCTGGAAGCAGCCCCCTATAGTTGGAACAAGGGGCTACGGGCAAGGAGCTAAACCTACAAACAGGCCATGAAGTTGAACAGACACTGGTAACTGGTGGTGTCTCAAGTCTCTGGAGGAAGATAAACATAGACTCTCCAATGGGAAAGCCCTGATCAGGACTTTTTCCTGTGGGATGGAGATGTCCTGCTCTTGTGTGACTAGGAGAACGTGAAGGTTACAGGGATTTGTTTGAATCCGCATGCCTACTGTACCTTGCAAAGGAGAAGCCAACACATCTTAAAGGCAGTCATTCTGTGAATGCTAGAGTCATTAGGCCCCAGGTGTTCAGATATGGAGGCTGCTTTTTTTTTTTTTTTTTGGCAGCAAAGTAGTTGTTTAGTTTTGTTCCTTTGGTCCCGCATCACTTTTTTAATATGGTTTTCTGCCCCCCCAGTTGCTATGGAAACAGCAAAAGATGGGAAGAGAGAAGCATCAGAGTGGCTTGATAAAATGCAACAAAGCACCCCCCTCCCTCCCCCATTTAGTATAGGAATATTGCATGCCTTTGCTGAAGTTGCTCCTTCCCATTGGTCTCAGGCATGCTGTTGAGTCAAAGGAAATAGGGAGGGTTGTCATTGCAGGTATTAGCTACAAGCACGACCCAAGCTGGCTGCAACTCACAGCTTTGAGCAATTAGAAGGTTGACCCTCCACGCCCCCGCCGCTGCCGCCCCTGTAATGGCTTTTTCATCAGATTGTTAGATGTACACAGTGTAGAGTATGTATGTATTGTTTTAATGGAGCTGGGCATATCTCAGTTACTTCGACTGTGCTGGCACAGGGGCACTGCCACAAATTCAAATGGGTTTTAATGAATCTTAGAACGATGGTAGGATAGATCTTAGGATGGCTATAATAGTTTCTATTGTATAGCACTTTTGCTAAGCGCTGACACATACATCAGTAATCCTTCCAACAGCCCTGAAAGACAGAATTATTGCTCCTCTTGCATTGCTAAAAAGGAGTAGCTGGGGGAAGAAGGGCTTGAATAAGACTCTAAGGACCCAATCCTATCCAGTTTTCCAGTGCCGGTGCTGCTGTGCCAATCGGTCATGAACTGCATCTCATGGTGGGGCAGCAATCACAGATTCCTCCTTAAGGTATGAGAACTTTTGTTCCCTTACCTTGTGGCTGTATTGCGGCTGCACCGGTGCTGGAAAATTGGATAGAATTGGGCCCTAAGGTTGCAATCCTAACCACAGTTTCCTGAGAGTAAGCCCCATTGAATAAAATAGAACTTACTTCTGAGGAGACCTGGTTAGGATTGTGCCCTAAATAAGTGGTAATGGCCAAATTTGCAATGGTAACATCTCAACTTGTAGCTCACCATCAGGTATGTTTCTCTGGATGTGAGACCCTTTTCCTCTACACAGCTTTCCTAGGGTAGTAGATTTGCTATCAAGGAAGAAGCATTTTCCTTGAGAATAATGATGTTTATGATGATTCCAGTGTATATGGTACCTGGTAGAGCTCCCTGCCCCCATAAGAACATACTGTACAAAGAGCCCTGCTGGATCAGGCCAAAGGCCCATCAAGTCCAGCTTCCTGGATCTCGCAGTGGCCTACCAGATGCCTTAGGGAGCACACAAGACAACAAGAGACCTGCATGCTGGTGTCCACCCTTGCACCTGGCATTCTAACATAGTCTACTCTAAAATCAGGAGATTGTGCATACACATCATGGCTTGTAACCTGTGATGGACTTTTCCTCCAGAAATTTGTCCAGTCCCCTTTAAGGACATCTAGGCTAGATCCCATCACTGCATCCTATGGCAAGGAGTTCCACAGACTAATCACACGCAGGGTAAAGAAATATTTTCTTTTGTCTGTCCTAACTCTGCCAACGCTCAATTTTAGTGGATGTCCCCTGGTGTTGTGTGAGAGAGAAAAGAACATCTCTCTATCCGTCCCCTGCATAATTTTGTATGTCTGAATCATGTCCAAAACTATGCAAGAGATGGATAGAGTGGATAGAAGGATGTTATTTTCCCTCTTCCCCAGCTGATATATAATCTAAAGCAGGGGTGTCCAAAGTTTTTGACAGGAGGGCCACATCATCTCTCTGACACTGTGTCGGGGGCCGGGGAAAAATTTTACATTTAAAATTTGAATAAATTTACATAAGTTTACATAAATGAATATATTAAAGATGAACTTATATGAATGAATGAATGAAGGTCTTGCAATAACTCAAGACCTATAAAAGGCCTTGCACAAAGAAAGGTTGGCCTTTCCTTGCTGCTGCATCACTGACATGGAACAGCAACCAGTGGAGGAAGAGCAGTTGTGTGGGGCCAGTGTGGGCTCCAACAAATCTCTGGAGGGCCAGAGGCTCATTGGAGACTAGGGGCTCCCTGAGGGCCGCATTGAGAGGCCTCAAGGGCCGCATGTGGCCCCAGGGCCGGGGTTTGGGCACCCCTGAGCTAAAGTGAAGAGAGGGAAACAACAGAGGGAGAGAGAAAATGTTTGGGAGGGAAAAATGTGGTCAAATGCATTTACACATTTATTTAGAGTTTAGTTAACGCTGTGAGCAATTATGAAGATGCAGGGGGCTCCAAACTGTGGCCCATGAGCTGGATCCAGATATATGGAAAAGCGTCCAGGTGTGGTCCTTTACACTCCACACCACAGCCACCTTTTTTCACGGTCAATTGTTTCTTAGCCTTGCTCTGGGCAGCAGTTTCCGATGCCTTTTGCCCCAGATGCCTCTGTGCCCCAATTTCCCAGGGGCAACAGCTGCCTGGTGTGAGGTTGTGAAACAGGCATGGAGAAAGATGTCTGTGCCGCAAAACGGAAAGCAATGCACTGTACCTCGACGGCTTTTTTTTATCATTCAGTGGACCATGGTTTGGAGACCACTGATTAAGAGGATAAACCAGTCCATGCAGAAAAGGTGGTCTTCTGTAACACCATGTACATATTCAGGGACAGTAGGAGAGATAAAGATGGGTGAGAGGAGTGAAGGACGCAGGTGGGGGCTGCACTCCAAACCCTTTCTTCAAGTGAATTGGCCCATTGGAAGTGAGTTTTGGTGGAACTGGAGATGCTGGTAAACACCTGAGACTGAAACTTCAGTCAAGGTGTGGACAGATACTAAAAAGGGCACAATAAGTCAATTGGACAGGTAAATTAATTTAGCTTAGTGTCAGCTGGAAAAGTGCTAAATTATGAGTGGGAGGAATGCCTTTAAGAGACAAATCAAGAGATGAGCATAGGTGAAATTGATGTTGACCTCATTTATTTATTTATAGCTTTATCTTTCCTTATTCTTAACATTTCAGGACAGCCAACAGCATTCACAGATAGAGTAAAGCATTAAAAATCGAACCTGTCTGCATGCCATTGAAAGAATACATACATGCACATACACACACTGTCATTCATGAATGGATTTTACTTGTTCTTTGGTTGGCCTTTCCAGAGAGGAGAACATGTTGGAGCTGCATTACTAGCATAGCAGCGTTTGCCCTAATTGGCCAAGAACTGGTTGCAAAATGTCAGGGAAAGATTTATTTCCCAATGCATTCTCTCCAGGTACTAATTTTGCTGTGGTTTTCTGGATAATGGCTCCTGCACACAATAGCCCAGAGACCCTAATCAGAATCTGGGGCTATAATTGGGTTGAAGGGATTTAAAAATCATTAAAGCCACATTCAGGAAGGGGGAAAAAATGGACACCCATCCCCTTTTCCACCTTCCCTTCCTCTGTAAGCTTCTGAAAGATTGAGTGGTTTGCTGTGTATTTAATGAGAAGCTCCCACTATATGACTTATTATATTCCAGTAATTGTGTTTGAAGCAGTACAGTCCCATGGGGGGGGGTCTTTTCAGAATCCATATCTCAAATCCCACCATTCTGATGGATTTCCAGTCTGACATACTGCCGCTAAACTAAAAGCCACCAGAAATAGCTGGGGTTTGCATCCATTGCAATGCTTATAAGTTTTGTTTTTTTCTCTTATTTTGGGGATTTTCAGTGACACAAGACTGAGGTCGTCACCTGTGCGATGTCATGATCAGCAAACAGAGGGTGCATTCCCATGACTGATCCTTGTAGAAACATGGAAAGACACATTTCTTTGAGTGCTTGAGATCATTCAGTACAGTGGACCCCTCTGGCATCCACAAATTTCACTATCCACAAGTGCTGCAGATGTGGGGGGTCCCCTTTGAAAAATGTTTTTAAAAGTAAGTATGAGTAAGAAAATAGCCTTCCCTACCATTGTGACACAAAAACATGTCATTTTCAGGGTTCAGAGCTGTCTTCTGAGCTCCTGTAAGCCACTACCAGGTCAAACAATGCATTCTGGGGCAAGCTAGGACATTCCCATCTGCCTTGGGTGTTTATTTCAGCATAGGAAAGGTGAGATATAAATCTTTTAAATAAATAAATGCTCATTTTTGCTTTTTAAAATGGTTTTCAAGTGGGCCTCCAGTATCCATGGATAGAGATATCCGGGGGGGGGGGGGCGGCAAAACCGAACCCCTCCTGGTAACAAGGCACTGCTGTACTGACTAGCCTGACTTAAAAGTCTACCCCAGCCATACCTGCAGGTGCCAGAGATTGAACCAGCTTGACAGGTGTTTGACCACTGAGCTACATTCCCCATCAGACTGAATCAGTATATATGTGAAGTTGGGATTTTTTTGGTTTGTTTGTTCGTTCCAATGTGCATGAATTTTGCACTTGTTCATGTTGAACCTCATTTGCTCTCGTTGTCCATTTGCCCAGTTTGGACAGATCCTTTTGGAGCATTGCACAACCTTTTTTTCCTTTTCTTTTTTTAAATCACCCTGAGTAGTTGGGTGTCTTCTGCAAATATGGCCATTATAGGGACAATGGCAAGTCCTACAAAACCTGACCCTGATATATGGAATATAAGGGTAGCATTTTCAACAGGCAGTGAGGATTTATAATCCTTCAAAGTCACTGCCAGTATTTTGAAAACAAGAAATCAACGTTCTAGTGTTGTAGGATATCCCGTCCCACCCCACCCTTTAACTTCTATAAGAAACCAAAGATGTATCATTTTAGAGCCGTCAGCAAATTGGTTAAGCAGCTACCTTTCCCTGGCCCAGTTTCTCTTAAGAAGAGGCTTGCACGTTTTTGATCTTCACTGATCTCTTCTTAAGGCAGGAAAAGAGGGAAGGGAAAAAGAGAGAGAGAGAGAGTTCTGTGAAGATCAAAAGCTTTCAAAACTCTTCCCAGTCCAGTCGTAACAGGGTCAGTCTTGGGTCATATGCATTTTTTACCAAATTATATCCAGGGATGTAAGCACTCGCTGCTTTCCAAAATGGGGTGGGGGTGGGAAGGAAAAAGAAATTCTATATTAGGCAACCCACATTCCATAACCTGTATAAATGGAGCAGATTTGCATAGCCTTTTATTTTGCATAATTTGTTTTGGCTTTGTTAGTCGTGGGGAGGAGCAAGTTGAAAGGGGGGGTGCAGTTGAGCTGATCTTGAGAAGAAAAGTGAGAAAAGAGATTTAGGACTGAACAATCGTTGGTGCTCAGATGTGAGGTGTTCGTAACTCATGTGAAAAGTTTTGGGGACATGCGCTATCCTGTGCCATTAGCATGATGTAGAACTGAAATGAAGCTCACACTTGATCATGTACTGCTAGTTGAGAGCCAACAGCAGACACCCTCCCCATTGCTGTCTGTCTGCACAGAGAAATCAGTTTGTGAGCCACATTTAAATCGACCTCCTTCCTCCGTAGCTTCAAAAGCACAGTGATTATAAAGTAGAATCTCTTACCTAACTGGTTGTTCTGAAAGCTCAGGTCTTAACTTCCCAGGGGCCGTGCAAAGCATGTTCAATTCCTAAAAGCCCTTTGAGAGGTGTGTGGAGCAAGTGACGTCAGGAGTCTCACCGATGTGGCGGAAAGAAAAAAATACGTCTAGCTTTAATTGCTAAGGATTGTTTTGTCTCTGGTACAAAAGCAGCAAATCCCCAGAAGCTGGTCAGGACCACAGCTGTTTACAGCCAACAGAAGCTGTTGCTTATCTCCTTGTAGCAACCTGTCTCCGGGAGATCACGGCTTAATTAACTTGCACGTTATCGAGGCTGAAATGGTACAGACGTTGCAAAAGAAAAGAAGACTAAGAAAAAAAAATACACCCAGAACAAATAAATAAATAAGTGAGAGATAAAAGGGAAAGGAATTACGAGATCCAGGAGCAAAGCCCTGCCGGCTCTACAGAGAGGTGAACATGGCTGGCTCTGGTGGCTCCAGGAGGTATAGAAATGATTATTGATACTTCCTGGGGCGGGGGCAATATCACAGGACAAGCCCTCAAGTAGATTCTTAGCACCTCCTGTTTCTTGTGACTTGACCTGCAGGACCACCAGAATAGTCTTGGCTAGGGAAACATCCTGACCTGTCTTAGTTTGCCAAGCACTGCCAAAGGAAAGGTGGAATCCTTCCACCTCTCTTCCTCTTCCTCTGCCACTGCTTCCACCACCATCCTGTTGACTTCTGGTAGTATAGCTCCTTCCAGAAGATTTGGTACATACTAGGATTTGCAGGAGATTGAGAGTTGACCCTGACATTATACCTGGCAGCTCTGGGAATGGTGGGTGGACTGGACATGCATCTGTGCTTAAGTGATGTAGCATCAGGCGCTGATCCTCTCCAAGGTTTAGATGGGGTGTTTGGAGTCCCTGACGCATAGCAGCAATTTCGGAAGAAGGCGTTTGGGTTCAGCTCTAAGAATGTCTTCCTTTTTTTCCCCAAGTTCTGTTTTGTTTTGACTCAGCCATAACATCAAACTCCATCAGATTTCAGAGTTGGAAATGCCGTTGATGTATTTTGCAAGGAGTACCCTTTTGATACCAGCTCAGTGTTGTGTATTCTTTTGCTGCCACAGGCAGAGAAGAATTTGTCCTCCTCAGCTTGAGCAAGTGATGTTTAGAGGTATCCAGGTTTCAGCTGAGATTTAATGAGTGGTACTGCTGCAGGGAATTAGCAAAGCATCATTTCAAGCCAACGAAAATGAGTCATGTAGAGAAAGTCGAGAGTGAAAATGTGCAACATCTCCCCCCCCCCATTTGTCTTTCAAAAGCATTGTGCACCTTGGAGCAGGTGAGTCTGTAACACATTTTCAGGCGGGAGCATTCATTTGTAGCCAGAACTTTTCCAGATATATAACACCATCACTCTGTGATTGTAGACCAGTTCCATTGCTGTTGGTGTTCAACTTATTATGCTTTGTTGTAGCTGTTGATGCTAGAAAACAGAGAAAGCTCCTGGAGAGATGAGGCAGGGGGAAGAATTTTGGAAAATGATGCAACACATATTGGTGATTTTCATTTTGGGGGGGCAAACATTGCATGTTCACCACTTATGGTCAAGTGTTCAGTTCTATGGAAAGAAAGAAAGAAAGAAAGAAAGAATGAAAGAAAGAAAGAAAGAAAGAAAGAAAGAAAGAACACATGCAAATGTTGCCGCAAATCTCAGGGGAAGAGTGAGGAATAGATGTTTAAAACAAGCAAATAAAACCCAGTAATGGTGGGGCAGTCACAGAGGCCGCTTCAAGGTAACGGACCATTTGTTCCTTTAGCTTGGGGCTGCTTTGCAGCTGCATTGGTGCTGAAAGGTTGGATAGGATTGGGCCTTAACCCTTTGAATGGGGAATGATGCACACTTACACTACACGGCCTCTGACTGTGATTCTCTCTCTCTCTCTGTCTCTGCAATTAGTTTGCATTTCTTCTTTCTTCATTTTTTCAGTCTCAGACAGGGGTTGCTTTACACTACTGGTGCTCCTCTGATCTGACAGCACACAAGGCAACCTGGTGTCTGTTGTGCCACAGCTCCTCCCCACTGGGCCTTGTGCCCACTTAAGGCTGATTAGTTTCCCTTGTTAAACTCACAAGTGCAGCAAGCAAAAGTCAGAGTCAGGTCCCAGTCCAATAAATGCAGCTTGGATTTATTGATATTGTGATAATAAATCACAATAATAAATCACAGTCCAAAGTGATTTGTGATATTGATATATTGTGATAATAAATCACAGTCCAAAGTCAATATGCCGGGTCACAGTCCAAGGTCAAAGTCCAGGTAAGCCAGGTCAGGTCAGGTCTCCTCTGGTTCAGGTAGCGTCTCCCTCTGGGTCAGGGTAGCCCTGTCTCCTTCCAAAGCTGCCTTTTATCCTTGGATGTCTCATGATCCAAATGCAGCTCAGCTGTGAGCCACCTTGTTAAGTCCAAATTAGGCTCAGCTGAGCCATCTCTTCAGTCCATGTCCATTCAAAGTCCCATCAAGGTCAAATGAAGCTCAGGTGTCCATCCAGGTCTCCATTGGCCTTGATTGATTACAGCTGTGGAGCCAGCCCTGCCCTTCCCAGAGCTGTCAACCAGCTGTCAAAACATGGAATCGCTGTCAACACCACATCATCCACCTGATGATCTTCTGATCTTCCATTACAGTGTCGCACCCGTCATAACTTACTGTTGGACAGTCAACTGGGACTTCAAACAGCTGAGCTCTTTGGCCGTTCCAGTTGTGAATCTCTTGGTGTTTTTCTGGTATTATACCTATCCTATAGTTGAAATGTGATGACATTTTTATCAAAACATCAATGCAAAAAAAAGCATTTGGTTTCGGCAAACCAAAAATGACACCTCAAAAATGACACTACGTGTCTGCAGTGACACCTCAACAAGCCAGGCATTATATTTTGTCAGTGCAAAAGTTGGCTCAAAAATAAATAGAAAACCCTTTAGCTCTTGGTTGGGCTCCATTGAAACCATCCCTTGCAAAAGTGATTGCCCAGCCAGTGAAATTTGGTGGTGTGTATGCTGTTGATCTCTTACTCTCCATAGTTCCATAGTGGGGGTATCCAAATGTTTTGGCAGGAGGGCCACATCATCTCTCTGAGACTGTGTTGGGGAGCGGGGAAAAAAGAGTTAATTTACATTTCAAATTTGAATACAGTTACATAAATGAATATATTAGAGATGGAACTTATATGAATGAATGAAGATCTTGCATTCGCTCATGGCCTATAAAGGTCCTTGCACAAAGCAAGGCCAGCCTTTCCTTTGCTGCCACCACTGCATCACAGATATGAAACAGCAAGCAGTGGAGGGAGCCCTCGTCCCACAGTTCACGCAAGAGGTCGAACAGTTGGCCATCACGCTGAGAGCAGTTGCATCAGGCCAGCGTGGGCTCCAGCAAGTCTCTGGAGGGTCAGAACTCATTGGAGACTGGGGGCTCCCTGTGGGCCAGATTAGGGGTCCCCAAGGGCCACCAATGGCCCCCAGGCCGGGGTTTGGGCAACCCTGTTCTATAGGAACTGCAATGCCAGTTAGTAATGCCTTTTAGATTAGGGATGCCAGTGGCAAAACGTGAGACCTCTCACACACACTCTCTGCCACTCAGTAGCATAGCTAGGGGGAGGCAAAACAGTAAGTACTGCAGGTGCTGAAATGTGCTATGTAATAGCCACCCCCCCACTCAATGTTGGAGCCATTCTGGTGATGGCAACATGCAAGAGATGCTGTTTGGTTCAGTGAGTTGCCGTTGCTGCCCAGAATGGCTGAGATGACAAGTGGGAGAGGCTGCTTTCAAGGTGCATTGTGGCACCTTACTGTTTTGCCCCTCTCTAACGATGCTACTGCTGCCACTGAGCTATCACTCTTCGCGACTGGCTTATTCAGCAAGAACTGTATTTCCCTTCAAACCAAGTCCATGTGGCTATAAGGGAACAGGCCGCCATCATAACATTTCTGGCAGGAACTCTTGCAGGTGCTTGGATGTACAATGTGTGCATATTGGTGGTGCGCTAAAACGAGAGTTCTGGTGCTCTCGTTTCTTTTTGTCACAGCCCTGCCAGGTTGGATGGAAAAGACTGCACATTCCTCTTGGCTCCTGGGAGCCTGTAGCGTATATAATGCAAATTGGTTTCACAGAAGCATTGCTGGCCTGCCTGCCAACGCCAGAGTTTATTTCGCACCATTATCCATTTCTCTCCCCCCCCCCTCCTCCTGGTGTCACATCATCAACAGATGCTTCTGAGGGTGACCCCCAGATGCATGAGCACAGATTCTGCCCCTTCTGCTATTCAGATTCAGCCCCTCCTGCTTTCGGCTTTGACTGTTATTGGGCTCTGGCTCTTTCTCCTCGCTAGTTTGGACTTGGTGCTCTGGAAGTCCGCAGCAATGGCTTGGAATAAAGTTTAGATTCCGGCTGTGGATTATTTTTGGAGCAGTGCAATCTCCCTCTGCTATGACGGTGGTATTTCATATCGACGGCTCTGCTCCGGCTTGCAGCTGCAGAGCTGCCTAACCTTGAACCTCGCACGGATAATTATTTTGAAGGCTCTGATAGCAGCTCCACAGTTAAGGCTTTATTGAGATTTGTGCTCAAAGCAGGGCTGAAATCCCTCAGCTTCACACTTTAATGATTGAATTCAGTCTCTGGATTTGGCACCATGTCTGCACGGAGGAAAATTGATATTTGTGTGCTCCTTTCAGAGTTAAATTATTGACTAACTTTTTTTTTCCTGAAAGAAATATCTAAGAAAGTTCCTCGCAGAAACTCTGTCTGATCTTTTGCACATTTCCTGGTGCTCTTTTACTTGGATGGCTCAACTCTGCAGGTGCAGACCCACATTTCAAGCCCTCCTTGTTGGCAACCTTCAGTCTCGAAAGACTATGGTATCGCGCTCTGGATGGTGGTTCTGGAACAGCGTCTAGTGTGGCTGAAAAGGCCGATTCGGGAGTGACAATCCCTTCCACACTGGGAGCAAGTGCAGTCTGTCCCTGGTCTGTCCACCTGGCTATCGGCCTTCCTTCTTTGCCTCTTTGCCTCAGACTGTTGGCCAAGTGTCTCTTCAAACTGGGAAAGGCCATGCTGCACAGCCTGCCTCCAAGCGGGCCGCTCAGAGGCCAGGGTTTCCCACCAAAAAGCCCTCCAAAAGCACCCTTTTCCACATGCCTTTGGGGAACGATGACTTGCATGGATGATGTTGAAATACAACTTCCTTGTTTTCTATGGTGGTCTTCCTTTTCATTGTTAGTATGGCACTTGAGCTAATGGCAGTGCTGTTGTACCCCTCATATAGCTCTGCTGGTCTTAGAAGAGCCAGGAACTGAAGTTCTTGGCATCTATGGTGATCCAATGAGGCTATCACAGCCCACCATGAAGAGTTGGGGTGGGGAGGAAAAGTAAGGGACACAGTCCATGCATTTGACCTTCCCACACTTCCCTTCTGGGGTGATCGTGACATAGAAAGTCCCAGAAAAATCAGTTCTGGTCACCAGGAAGGGAAAAGAAGCAAACAGAGATGGTTCCTTTTGTTTAGTGTCTGAAGTTTTGCACAGCTGATGCAATAATTAAGGTAGTGGTTCTCAAACTTTTCAGCACCGGGAACCCACTTTTTATAATGTCAGTCAGTTGGGACCTACTAGAAGTGATGTCATTAAGCTGGAAGTGATGCCATGGTCAGAAGTGACATCCTGCAGGAAATTTTTCACTGAACAAAAGGAACCATCTCTGTTTGCTTCTTTTCCCTTCTTTTTCCCTTCTTTTCCCAGTGGGCCTCCTCAAGGTAGGGCAACGTTTGTTCCCTTATCTCAGAGTTGCATTGCCCTTATGTCAGTGCTGGAAAGTTGGTTAGGATTGTGACCTACGTCTTGTGAACCCAGGATTGTGAACCCGGTGGGCTTACTTCTGAGTAAAATAAATAACACAGTTTTCAGGCATATCTACTGATCACTTTAAAGCCTGAATTAAAGGGGACACTGATACTGTGGCAACACAAACGTTGGGGCTGTGTTCCTTTCTGTAGTCAAATGGCGCACTGGGGGGACTTTGTGCAGGGAGGGAACAGTGCCAGGGAACAAATGGTTTTCCATTACTTATGCGCTTCCTGAAGCTTGAAACAATTGCTATTATCCCACATAATATTGCATGACCTACATTTTTACTTGAAAGCCTCCAGCTAATAATTAGTATGCATTTCGATTTATAAATAAGCACATTCATATTCCAGGTTTTTGTGTGTGTGTGTGTGTGTGTGTGTGTGTGTGTGTGTGTGTGTACGTTGATTTTTTTTAACATCACAATAGAACTGGTTCCCTTCTCCCTCCCTCCCTTCCCTTCTCATTCTACTTTCATTTATGTCCAATAGGGAAAAAGAGCGGGGGGGGGGGATTTTGCTGGCATGGCTAAAAGGGAAAGAGGAAGTTTTGGATATAATGAGACCACTAGGCATTATTCTGGGAAACATCAGAAGCCCCAGCGCTTGGGAGGTCTGTGCCATCTGGATAAATAGGGTTAAGTTCCATGTTGGCAGCAATTAGATCTCTTGCTATGGCCGGGCAGCTTGGCTGCACCGAAGGAGCTGCAGATTAGTAAACAAAAGTACCTGACAGAAGGTGTCTAGGTTGGTCAGCTTCCTCAAAGTGCTCTTGGCACTGCACTGCTCATTTCTCTAGCTGCCCAGCTCTGTTCTCATTCTCCTGGCACTGGAAAAATGGCAGTACTGAGAAAGATTCCGGCACAGTGGACATGTTCCATTAAACCAGGGTTTCTCAACCTGTGTTATGCTTGCCTCCAGTGGTACGCCAGGCAGTGCCGGGTAGTATGTGTAGCACCCACCACCTAGCAGTGAGACCAATGCAGCCGGAGGCTTGGCCAAGTGGGCAGAGCTCCAACATACAGTTTTTGTATGCTTGAAAAAGCCCTCCTACCCTCTCTGAGCCTCCGTGGCCTCTGAACCTGGAAGTAACTGGTGATGATGTCATTGCCAGTTACTTCTGGTGGTATTTCTGCAGAGAGCACCTGAGCAAGTGGTTGAAGCACTGAGAAATGCAGCTTCAAACAATGTAGTTGCACCTTGCCCTTAGCTTAGTTAATTTGAATTAAGTACAGGCACAATCCTAACCAGGTCTACTCAGAAGTGAGTCCTGTTTTGTTCAGTGGGGCTTACTCTCAGTGTGGTTAGAATTGCAGCCTGAGGGCCCAATCCTATCCAATTTTCCAGTGCAGGTCCTGCAGTGCCCATGGGGGTGTACTGCTTCCAGCGGTGGGGAGGCTGTCACAGAGGCCTCCTCAAGGTATGGAAACATTTGTACCCTTACCTCGAGGCTGCATTGCAGTTGCACTCGTGCTAGAAAGTTGGATAGGATTGGGCCCTACATCTCCTATAAACCCTTGTACCAGTCATGCTACTATAGCTCAACAGTGAGTCCAAGTCCTTTCATCTGCCTGGTGTGTTTGGAGTTTGGATAGAAAAAGAAAGAGAAATCTCTGCATCAGGGAGTTAGCCCATTACACATAATCCATGTTTTGGAGGGGAGGGTGTACAGGTTTGGGTGCTTACAAACTGTGGAAGCTTGTTTCTGAACATTCCTAGGAAATAGTATCTCCAGATCCATGACTTAATAAAAGTGGTGATTGGATGTGCCTGGAGATGTACAGCTAGGAAAATTGCGCACCACAGTTATTCAGATCTACCTTGTTGTGTTTAGTGGAGCACAGCAGTTGGAGATCCCTGGGTTCAATCCAGGCTTCTGAGACATACTACTTGAGATCTCATTTGCCAACCTGAAAAGTTCGTTCCCAGACAGAACACTTGAAGAATTTTATAGGAAACCAAGAAGGCTCTGCTAAGACCAATGACATTTCTCAAGCAGGACTGTTAAGGAACAATCTTCTGTGGTGAATTACAACCTTTGTCTCAATGGTTCTCACACATTTAGCACCGGGACCCACTTTTTAGAATGAGAATTTGTCAGGACCCACCAGAATTGATATCGTGTAACATTATCAAGCAGGAAGGTTTTTCACAATCCTAGGTTGCAATCCTACCCACACTTACCTAGGAGTAAGTCCCATTTATTATCATTGTTAAAAGAATATACATACTAGGGTGCAATCCTAACCCACGCTGGAGCAGGCAAGCCAGGAGGCTTGCGCTGCGTCCAATGCAGGATTGCAGCAAGCAGCGGCTCAGCCATGGGCAAGGAGAAACTCTTCCCCTTACCCGTGGGTAAGGGCTGTGTGCCCCTATGGGTCTCCTTGGACCTGTGCCACCTCCGGAGGTGGCGCAAGTCCGAGGAGAGCGGAGCGGCTTCAAGCCGCTCCGCTTGCCCCGGGGACAGGGGTTGGGATCCGGCATAACCGCCAGGTCCCAGCCCTGCCCCTGGCTCCCCGCGCACCCACCCCCGGGCCCGCCCTCCCCCTGGCCTTCCCGCACCCAGTAACGTCCCCTCCCGCCCCCTCCCCACGCCTACCTTTGCTGCTTATGTCAGCGCTCTCGCTTCTGCCTCTGCCCGCGCATCGGTGCATCTGAATGCACCAACGCAGCTCCCGCCTAAGGAGGCGCAAATGTGCTTGACGGTTAGGATCGCGCCCTTAGCTTGTTAAAAGTACAGGTTGGTAACATTTCCCCAAATGTAGTCGCATCCCATGGTGGCATCAAGTCTAATATATTAAAAAAAATATTGAAATGAATGGGGACCCACCTGAAAATGGCTTGCGACCCACCTAGTGGGTTGCGACCCACAGTTTGAGAAACACCCCCTCCTCAAATACAGTTAAGAATCGGTTTGTTTGGAAATCACAATTTAATGCCTATTGAATTAGTTTTGGAATATGATCCGTACTGTGTTATTTCAGTAGCTGGATTTAGATGGAAGAGCTCTGTGTAAAGGCTCTCACTTCCTGCTAAATCCCACAGGCCTTTCCATAGGGGTTTATCCCAGGCAGAATAACTCCAGGTGCTGTTTTTATTCCAACAAATACCAAATCCTTTTTTTCTTCAAGTTTGCTAAGCTAGTTGCCTTGGTAATCTTCTGCAGCAGCAAGTCTTTTTTTTTTTTTTTTTTTTCCTAAGCTAGATAGCCACTGTGTACATTTTCTTTATTCCCCCTACACACTGTCTCTCTTTCTGGGGGAGGAGACATATCAAGAAGACTCTTTTTTAAGACTAAGAACTCCATAGGATTTTTTTAATGGTGTGAGTAGAGATCGCCCCCCTCCCCTAGCATTCTGGTGCTTTAGCATATATTCTCAAGGAGCGAAGAGGATCGATGTTCTTTGTTTACACATCAAATAACCTGATTCTGTAAAACTGCATCACTGCAACAGCAGATGGAGTGACTGCTCAGCATCAACCTGAGCACTGGAGCTGTTTCTGGGCCAGCATATCTTCCAGTTCTTCTGCCCAAAGCATGAGCCAAGAGTTCAAATCTCTGCCACACACTCACCAGTTAGCCTTGGGCAAGTCACCATCTCTTATCCTATGTAATACCAGGATACCGACCTACTGTGCTGTGCTGTTGTAAGATACTGCTAAGATAGTGGGAAGTTCTTTGAACATTCTGAAGCATAATAAACTTGCTAAGTATATTGTTGTCTCTTGCACAGGATCCAGTGTGAGGCAGGTTTGAATGGCATCTATCCAAGATTAGAGGTGTGCTTTTTCATGGACTACTCATTAGCCTTGTTCACCAGCAAACATCCCTTTGACTGACTTGCAATTCTGCAGGATGCCCACGTAACACTCAGGCTTGCACCCCACTAGACCACAAATGGCTTGCTGTTGTACAAGTTTTCGTACGTCTGCCCTTGCATCCTTCCTGTAACATTTAGGTAATATGATTGTCTGGCAGCCAAATGGACACTGTGTCAGAGGTTCAGGGTTACAGCCCTAACCCTTGGCTGCTGCTGCTCTTTGGGTGATGGCAGAGTGGGACTTGTGTCCAGATGGGATTGGGGGATCCCTCCATATCTTAGCTTTCACAGGTGGGTATTCTCAAAGGAGACAAACTATGGTTGGGGCTGAGGGGTTGTGGCCTCCAATTGCGGGTGGCTCACCCAAGGAATCCCCAAATCTTGGAGCAATACGGAAAACAGGTCTCACACACACACCCATGCAGTAATGCAATTGCTGAACAGGCTTGTGAACTCCAGGTTCATCATGCAGCAAGGAATCTAAGCAGAAGTCAGTCAGCCCCTAGCTTTGCTGCTCAGTTGCTGCAAGATGGGGGGGGGGGGGAGAGAGAGAGTTTCATCTCTTAAATGCGACCAGATCTCAAAGGTCTGAAGTCGCAAGCTCTGGCCATGATGCACGTGTTGCCATAATAAAACATTTACGGGAGTTTGGAGACCTCTGTGCTCCAGCATTGCACATACATATGAAATAATCAAAGTTTTCTGTGACTTCGGAGGAGTGGGCTGTTAATCTGATGCGAGCCTTGGGCATTGCTCACTGCCGACTGTGCGTGAAAACAAATGGCCGCTCTGTTTTCCTATTTAAAGGATTCCAGGAATAATCCAGCTGGTTTGCCATCCTGGAACAAGAGGATCTTGTTTCTTAATGGATTTCAACTCTTTCTTCTTTTCCGAGAGGGGTTTGGGAAGCAGGGGGGCTGAAACAGATAAATTGTCTCTCCGTCCTTCATCCTGAGGCAGTTTTCTTTGCATTCACATTGAAACAAAGTCTCTTGCTTCTTTCTCATTTTTTTTCCTTAAAAAACAGAAAAGAAGCCTTGCATGTGCCAAGTACTTGACAAGGCTCAGGAATTTTTTCATCATATACCCCTTCCAGTAGCATAGCAAGCAAGGAAGCAGGGGGGGACATTTGTCCCAGGTGATGCACCCTGGGTGGGATGACAGATGTACCACCCAAGCCAAGGCCAAGCAAAGGGGCAAGCCACTTTTGTTGGCAGATAATAATAATAATGCAACAGCAACAGCAGCAGCAGCAGCAGCAGCAGCAACAACAACAACAACAACAACAATAATAATAATACAGGTATTTATATACTGCCTTTCATGGTCGTCAGATTTCTCCTCAGACTTTATTTCAAGGCGGTTTACACAGGCAGGCTATACTAAATCCCTATAGGGATTTTTACAATTGAAGAAGGTTCTGTCTTTCAAGAACTACAACATTTCAGATGGATCGTTAATGATCTGGAATCACATTCTGGCCTCCAGTTTTCCTCCCACGCAAGCTGACAATCCTTCATAACTCACTTGAAGGGCGGCCAAAGAGCAGATGGAAAAACTCGGCTGGGCTTGTCAGCTGCTTCAAGGTCTCGCTGTTCACGGTGTTGGTGGCCTCGAACTGGCGACCTTCAGCTGTTATCTTCAGGCAAATGGGAGGCTTTACCCTCTAGACCAGACCTCCTGCCTCCTACCCTTTGCCTCCAGACCTAATAATACAGGCATTTATATACCGTGTCAGATTTCTCCTCAGACTTTAATTCAAGGCGGTTTACATGGGCAGGCTATTCTAAATCCCCATAGGGATTTTTACAATTGAAGAAAGGTTCTATCTTTCAAGAATCACACATTTCAGATGGATCTTTTATGGTCTGTTATCACTTTCTGGCCTCCAGACTCCTCCCACGCAGGCTGACAAGCAGCTCCTTCACCTCTCCAAGAGCAGGTGGAATAACTCAGCTGGGCTTGTCAGCTGCTTCAAGGTCTCGCCATTCACGGTGCCGGTGGCCTCGAACTGGCGACCTTTGGATGTTATCTTCAGGCAAACGGAGGCTCAACCCTCTAGAAAAGACCTCCTGACCAGATGAGCCCCCCACCCACCCCCAATTCCCACAAGGGCCAGAAATTCAGCAGTGTGCATTCAGCAGTGTGCATGATGGCACTGGGCTGTCCTGTTCTGGGTACTGTGCATAGCTTCTGGTGAGTACGGGGTGGTGGTGTTGCGTGGAGTGGGGGATAACACCGATCCCAGGCAGCACCCATGCTGGCAACACCACTGGGCCCTTCATAAATACTGCATCTATCCTTCATTTGAGGCACATTATTGTCTAACCTTCTGCAGCCATCTCTGTTTTGGTGTGCACGCTCTGTCTTACCTTTCAAGTCTTAAGGCTTTGTCCTGACCTACATTTCCAGTAGAATGAGGTCGTAGAATGGACTATATAACTTCATGCATCAGCTCAGGGAAACATAGCAGAGAGAGACTGAAGCTCAGTGACAGACTGACTGCATTGCCTGTAAAATGTTCCTTGTGTGACCCCTGGCATTTCCAGATAGGGCTGGATAGTAAACATCTCTGCTGGACACTGCAGATGATACTGAGTCTAGATGGACTGAGGCAGCCTCATCTATTCATTTTTTTTTAATGTTCCCATATGGTCCTCCCCCCAAAGCTCACTGCACGTAGAAAGCTAGAATGGAGAAGGCTAAGCTATGATCTTTCACCCCAGTGTGCTAGCTTTTCTTTTTTCTTGCATGACACTTTGTATGTGAGCAAGACATGTGTTCTTACATGTCTTCTCTGAATTGCTATTGATAAGAACCAAGGAAAAGGCCTTCTTAGCAGCAGTGCTCAGGATTGGGACGCTCTGCTCCTTTTAGCACCATAAGGCCATCTGTTTTGACGTGCTTTGACCTGATTTCTACTGCCCTTTCAATTTCATTGTTCTGATTGTGTTTTAAACTTACATTGTTTTGAGCGCACCACTGAAGAGGAAAGGCAGGATTATTTAATTTTAGAATAAGCATTCCAAAATGGCATCCCTTTCCTGCCCTGTGAAGTGGTACAGCCTACCCTAGCCCCCTTGGAATTCTGCTGCGTGGGTAAGCCAGGCAGTCATAGCCCTTAGTTATGAATTCACCTACATTTTGCCCAAATGAAATAGCACTGACTCAAAGCTATCTTGTCCTGAAATTGCAAATGTAAAAGGCAATTAATCCTGGGGATGTGACTGTGGTTCTAAACCTGGCTGACGTCAGAGTACAGCAGGACCAAGGGATCCTTTTTGCCTGTGTGAAGGAGAGTTAATAAGTGTTGGGTTCATCTTTGGTTGAGCTTCCTGTCCTCACGCATCGGTCTGTGCAATTAGACCCTCAGTGGGACCTTTGATCAATTTCTGGGAAGGAACATGACTCACTGCTCTGTAAGAACTTCCCAGCTTTCTGCCAGGGATGTCACATGCGGACATGAGAAGTCACTGGAGGTCTTTAGAAGGGTTCTCTCCTCCTGGGAGAACCAGCTCCATACAGAGCTGGTTCTCCCAGATGAGGTACCTAGTCCTTCTGGAGAGATTGACACATGAAGCCAGGCTTTCTGGAGAGGATGGACAACCATATTAGTTTTCCTTAACCCGATATCCTTTTATAGAGGGTACAGAAGTGAGTTAGCTTCCAGACCATCCTCTGTTTATACTCCATTCTGAAAAGATACTCTGCACCAGTGACTGCAGAAGTGTACCTGTCCCTAATGGTTCCCTTATTGTACTAGTTTGAAACCAGCCCTGATGACATCTATCTATCTATCTATCTATCTATCTATCTATCTATCTATCTATCTATCTATCTATCTATCTATCTATCTATCTATCTATCTATCTATCTATCTATCTATCTATCTATCTATCTATCTATCTATCTATCTATCTATCTATCTATCTATCTATCTATCTATCTATCTATCTATCTATCTATCTATCTATCTATCTATCTATCTATCTATCTATCTATCTATCTATCTATCTATCTATCTATCTATCTATCTATCTATCTATCTATCTATCTATCTATCTATCTATCTATCTATCTATCTATCTATCTATCTATCTATCTATCTATCTATCTATCTATCTATCTATCTATCTATCTATCTATCTATCTATCTATCTATCTATCTATCTATCTATCTATCTATCTATCTATCTATCTATCTATCTATCTATCTATCTATCTATCTATCTATCTATCTATCTATCTATCTATCTATCTATCTATCTATCTATCTATCTATCTATCTATCTATCTATCTATCTATCTATCTATCTATCTATCTATCTATCTATCTATCTATCTATCTATCTATCTATCTATTCCAAATACCCCATACACCCTAAGAAACCAGTAAGGAAGGGTGAAATCCTAACCAACTTTCCAGCACCGGCATAGCTGTGCCAGTGGGGCATGTGCTGCATTCTGCAGATGGGAGATAGTCCTGGAGGCCTCCTCAAGGTAGGGCAATGTTTGTTCCCTTATCTCAGTGTTGCATTGCCCTTATGTCAGTGCTGGAAAGTGGGTCAGGATTGCGGCCGAAGACTCTCTCAGTGTAAGTTAAATGGCATTGTAACATCAGCAGTCAGTAGACCAATTGCCCTCTTTACCCAGGTGAGAGCCCACTCCTATCCAACTTTCCAGTGCCAAAGCAGCTGTGCCAACAGGCTATGCACTGCATCCTGCAGTCAGAGAGGCCTCCTCAATGTATGGGAACATTTGTTCCCTTACTCCGGGGCTGCATTGCAGCTGCATCGGTGTTGGAAAGTCGGACAGCATTGAACCCTCAGTCTTCCTTCTCTCCCTCTGTTTGCGCCTTGCTCTGTTTGGGATGTTGCTCTGTGAACTCTTTGGAACAGGGTCCTTTTGCTGTCCTGTTTACTCTGCAGAGCACCGTGCCACAGACGTTGCCATATTAATCATCAACGTTGTTTAGCAAGATGAAAACACAAAATGGGACCCAATCTTGACTTTCTTTTTAAAGCAGCAAAATACAGCTGTGAGCTACAAAACATACCTGTACCTGTGAATTATTGTTGAGTGTATGAAATCCCAGCAGTTATTGGTGTCTGTACTGAATGGCCATAGGGCAATTTGAAACCCATGCCTTGATTTCTGTCCATGCATGCTTGCTAGCTCTAATTATTTGGAGCTATAATTTTGGGTTCTTAGTGATTCTGAAAACCATGTCTGGATCTGTTTCCATGCCTCTCAGTAAAGGTAACAGCCAGTCTATCTTATCCATGATGCTGTCTTGCAGCTCATAGGTATACAGACTTATTTCTTCCCCCTCTCCTCACTGAGTTACAACATCTGTCACGGCAACTCAGCCTTCCCAGGTTTCTCCCACCACTTTCATGTCACTCCTTAACAAGTTTCCGATCACTGGGGGTCTCTTTAATGCATTTGAATGTATTTGATCACCAGCAAATTTTGCTCTCTAATCCTTAGATAAAATATTAAATCAAGGCCAACCTTTTGAAGAGGTTTTCCTCTCCTCCCTTATGCACTCCGGTGAAATAAATGCACAAGAACATCAGAGTTCCAAGTATGACATCGTCTGTTTGAAAGGAAGAGGAAAGGAAAGAAAAATAAAAGGTGCCATCATATCAACTTATAGACTCCGCTTCTAAGTAGCAACTATAAAGGAGAAGCTGCACAAGCCCACACAAGGCAAGATTGATTCAGTGAAAGGTGGGGCACCAAGGCCTCTTTGAAAGTGTGTTCCCAAGATGGTAAAAACCTGTTGGTTTTAGCTGGGATGGTATTTGCATTATACTGAAACAAACAAACAAAAATAACTTCCTGCCCCTAGGTGGAAGCTGTAACATGGACTGCTTTTCTGGTAAATACTAGAGCTGTGATTTTCAGCCACTGTCCCACAGCACATTGGTATGCCATGAATAGGGGTGTAACATATCGCCCTAACCTCCAGGCCACTGACATCATTACGTCATGCAATATTGTGACATTGCTGCCCATAACACCAGAACCAGGGGATATCCACTAAAATTGAGTGTTGGGAGAGTTAGAACAGACAAAAGAAAATATTTCTTTACTCAACATGTGGTTGGTCTATGGAACTCCTTGCCACAGGATGTGGTGATGGCGTCTAGCCTGGATGCCTTTAAAAGGAGATTGGACAAGTTTCTGGGGAAAAAATCCATTACGGGGTACAAGCCATGATGTGTATGTGCAACCTCCTGATTTTAGAAATGGGTTATGTCAGAATGCCAGATGCAAGGGAGGGCACCGGGTTGAGGTCTCTTGTTGTCTGGTGTGCTCCCTGGGGCATTTGGTGGGCCGCTGTGAGATACAGGAAGCTGGACTAGATGGGCCTATGGCCTGATCCAGTGGGGCTGTTCTTATGTTCTTAACTACAATTCCCAGGAAGCCTTGCAGGTCTCTTGTTATCAGGTGTGCTCCCTGGGGCATTTGGTGGGCTGCTGTGAGATACAGGAAGCTGGACTAGATGGGCCTATGGCCTGATCCAGTGGGGCTGTTCTTAACTACAATTCCCAGGAAGCCTTGCAGGTCTCTTGTTATCAGGTGTGCTCCCTGGGGCATTTGGTGGGCCGCTGTGAGATACAGGAAGCTGGACTAGATGGGCCTATGGCCTGATCCAGTGGGGCTGTTCTTATGTTCTTATGGCTTTGTGCACCCCTTTCCAGCTTCTGTGAAGGCTGGGAGCTTCACTGAAGCTGCAATGGGGCATGCCAAGCCAGCGGTGCCCTGCCCTTGGGGAGAACATCACTTCACGTTCTCCCTGAGGGCAGGGCTTCATGTGGCTTGTTCCAGTTTGATGGAATGGGGCACACAAGACCAGCAGCACCCTGACAACTGTGAGAGCCCAAAGGTGACTGGGCAGTGCTCAAGAGCAGTCATGCGCTTCCCTGGTGCAGCATATGGGCCACGTGCCCCTCAGTCTCCAACCAAGTTACGCCTCCAGCCATAAATGCGCCACACGTATGCTTGGAGATTTGGCAGAGGGTCATTTATTAGTAGGGCCATCATTTATTAGAGAGCTCCTTACTGGCAGTGTGGTGTGCTTTGTCAGTTGTCACAAAACCAGTGGTGTGCCTTGCCAATTTTAATGCTTTGTCAGTGTGTTGGGAGATGAAAAAAGGGTTAAAAATCTCTGTACTAGAGTGATATCAGGACGGGCCAAACTGTGACATGAGTGGCCAGCATGGGCTCTCCACACCATTTGCATGTATTAATTTTATAACATAAAAGTTCACAAGGAGATTTATATAGTGAAAGGGGTGAGTAGATTGTTTCCTATCCAAATCTGCTTGGAGCATATAGCTGCCAGGGAGGGTGTCACTGCAGAGAAAACCCTAGTTCTGGCTGCCATTGACCAACTAGTGACAAAGGCACAGGAAACAGTACTTCACCTGGCAACATAAGGCTCAGAGGAGAACCACTCTCATGATTTTGCATTCATTTATCACAATTAATGCCCCCCTAGTCCAAATTGCTCAGAGTGCTATAAGTAGTTCCAATTCACAGTTCCAGCAACCCTGGAGGGCAAGTTGAACCAAGAGAAGGGCGACTGGCCTAAGTTCACCCAAGTGAATTTCCTGGCTGAGTAGGGATTTGGACCTTGTTTTTCTCAGTCCTAGTTCGACACCCTAACTCAGCCGTTTATAACCAGTGTGCCGTGGATGGTCTGCAGGTATGCCATGGGAGTTTGGGGAAGGATTATTTGTTAGTTGGGCCACTGAGGGATGCAAGCCCCTGCTGTCAGTGTGGTGTGCCTTGTCAATTGTCAAAAAACTGATGGTGTGCCTTGACAATTTTAATGCCTAGTCAGTGTGCCACAAGATGAAAAAAAAAGGTTGAAAATCACTGCCCTAACTGCTACACCCTGCTAGCAACAATGGAAGAAGTTGTTCTTTCAGATCTCCAGGTACCCGGCCTAACCAAGAACTATTTCTTCCTCTGATCTCTCTCTATCTCTCTCTCTCTCTCTCTCTCTCCCAAAATTAATTTTGTTACAGTGTAATATAAACTTCCCTGTCTCCTGCACAGTAGCCTTGGGGCACCTTGGAATCTGGCAATCTAATTGGCATGCAGCATCAAATGTGGACTCCTATCGCTTGCATTTATAAACTGAGACAGACAGGACATTTTCCAGATCTCAGGTGGTGCTGATTGTAAACTCCTAGAGATGTACTGATTATTGAAGGTCCCCAGATCCAGGACTCAAAATTGTTGTTGTGTGCCTGGCTGGTCCAAAAGGTTTTGCTCAATTAGCAAATTAAAAACATAAGGGAAGGATCAGCCCTTCTTGGTAGTGTTCAGTGAAGACTGACCCTGGGTAGTGTTGAGTGAAGACTTGATGATGAAAAGGGAAGCTAGAACTTGGACAATTCAATGTTGTCGTTCCCCCAGCCTCAGTTTTCTCCAGCTGCAATATGGGGATAATAATACTAAATTGTACAGGATTTTTATAGGGGAAGTGTGAAGATAATGCATGTGAAGCACGTTGCACTCTCAGAAAGCTGTAAAATGACTTTTTTATTATTAAACTAGAAACACCACAGAGATTAGGAAAGGCTTTTGTCAACCCTGCCAGTTTACCCCGTTTAAATTGCCATGTCACTGTGAAACAAGAGGCTGCCTTAATTCACTCTGTTGTATGGCAGAATAATCTACCACAAACAAGTGACTTCAAGAAGGTTTTCTTGCAGCCAGTGTGGAAACAGGGCCAGACTGCTGAGATCTCGAAACTCATTTCCTCTCTGCTAGTTCCATCACCAAATTTGTGACAACTTCATGCTCAATTAATTGAGTTGCACCAACTTTTTCTAGGGAAGCTTTTCTGTGTCGTCGTCCCCCCCCCCCCGTTTGTCTTTGTAGTCTCTTGAGTGGCACCAGCTGGTTGAAAACTGCTGGGGGAAAGGAGCAGAACCCCATGCTGGGAAACATAAGGGGGGAAAGAACATAAACAACAAGAGAAAGCAGACCAAAAAAAGAAGGGAGGGAAGGAGAGAAATGTGAAGTGGCCCTTTAAACGAGGAGCCTCGGGAACCCAAGGCCCAAGGAACCTTCCCTCAAGTATTCAAATAAGATTGCAGCATCAGATTGGTATGCATTAGGCTGGTTTCAATGAAAATTAACATGTAATTGCTTCAAATGAAGTAAGTGAGGAGGTAATCTGTTCTTAAATTGGATTCACAGGATTTTGTGGTACCATAATGCAGCTGTGAAATAAAATATATTTTAAGGATGATGTCTTTGAGGGGAGAAAGGGAGGGGAGTCAGAAGGCAGAAGGCTTTTTCTGCCTTTCTTTGGCGTCACCCTTTGTTCGCACGAATGTTTCAACATGGGGTGACTGGACTACGACAGCCCTGCAAAGTCCCACGGACGTGCAAGCTTGAAAGCTCTCCTTTTCTTGATTGACCAACCCTCTCTCTAAACTTGCTGTCGATGTTCGCATTTATGTATCTTGAGTGCAAATTAGCCTTCAGTGCTAAGAAATACTCATTAGTGAATTCAGCGTCTGGGTGAACATATATAAGGCTGTCCTGTTGGTGGAATTCTTTCTTGTGCGATACATCTGAGGCATTTCGAGGGAAGTCAGTAGTGTTCCAGTCTAGTGAGTGAAGTTTTGTTGGAGGAATAGGATTGCTGTGTTCACATATACAGTACCTAGTTTGCCCTGAAGTGTCACTTTAAAAGAGAAGTTGGGATGTCCTCAGCACATATTGAGTAACAAATTAATATTTTCTGTGGATTTGGGTGGGAATATGCAGTGCCACCCCATAAATACAGGAGTGCGCTGCTTAACAACTGCTCGCTTAATGACAGACCACATATATGACTGTGGTCAAAGCACAATAAAGATGCTCTTAATGAGGCAATCACCTCTCCCGTCGCCTGCAGCAGAGTGTCTGTTTAATAAACTTTAATAATAATAAACTTTATTTGTATCCCAGCTAGTACAGGCTGTGCAGGGAGTGTCTGTTTACACAATAAAGGCAATAGATTGGACTGAATGTCCACTTAGTGACCTAATCTCATAACAACAGGGATAAGAGAACGTATCCCCATCATTAAGTGGCGCACACCTGTATTGTCATTTCCCCTCATCACATTTTCATGCCATCCTTCCTCCAAAAGCTCAAGGTGATATATGTGGTTTATTACCTCCTTTTTTGTCCTCACAACAAACTTGTGAGGTAGGTGAGATTGAGAGAGAGTGACCAGCCCAAGTTACCCAGGACGCTTCATGACTGAGTGGGTATTTGAACCTGGATCTTCCAGGCCTAAATCCAACTCCCAAACCACTACAGCATCCTGGCTCTCTCTAACGTTGAAAACACTACTTTGCTTTGTTCGGAGTTCCTTGGAGGTTCCCCCTGCCCCCAGTAAGAACCTCCAGATTTCCTTCAAAATTACTTTTGAGGCAGAAATGTGGTAGTAACTGTAGTTGAAACCATAATGTTTAGAAGTCCAGAACAACCCTTTCCCGTATCTCAGGTAAGCGTCATCCCTGCAGCAGGGTCAAGGTGAGATTAAATTAGCTGCTGCTTGCAAATATTTGGATGCAAGGCAAAAGAGAAGGAGAAACCTATCAGCATTGGCTGGGGAGAGGCTCAGGTGTACCAACACAAAGGATAAATATTATCAGTGCTAATGGGACATGCCCAGGCAGATGTCATGGGACTGGAAATCAAACAGGAGAGACTTTCGGGAATGGCTGTCCCTGGCACACAGCCATCTGCTACCTGATCTCTTTGCTGTATCTCAACTCCCTACATCCCTTGGCTCTCCTGGATGCCAGAGATTGGCATTAATGCAGCCCCCATTGGTTTCTATAATAACTCCCTTTGTTTGCGCACTTTATGCTAATGTTCTCCCACTGTGCATGTGTTGACTAGTTCCAGCTGCATGTATGATAAGACATAATGGAGCATGTAAATTGAACGCAGCTCCCTGGGCAATGAAAGTACCTTTGTAAGCTGAGCTACTGGGGATGTTTTCCTGCTGTCTCCAGAGAGTGCCGTGGTCATGAATCTGACTTCACTTTTTAATCCATTTATTTCAATCGAACAATGGAGGAAGTAAGTGAAGGTGTGGAAGACTCAGGTGGTCATGAGTATTCATTTTTACTCAGTGATGAACTAAGATTTTGCCCATCTCCTTATTGTGAAAAGATTGGTACTCTTTCTGAAGATCTGGATAAAGAGCAGTTTCGGCTGCTATATGGCTTGTACTACTGAGGATGTTTTCGGTTTAGTCTAACAGTGCAATTCTATAAATGTCTATTAAGAGCTTGTGTTCCACTGGTGGTGGCTGCAGTACATCAGTTGTAAAAAGTGCTCTGACATTGCATTAATTCATGTGCTGAAGGCTGGAGCCTTCCCCTGCATGCTGGAGGTTTGCCTGCCACCCACGGAGGCAGGTAGAATAGCAGGGGAGGCAGGACACAGTAGGGGGAGTGTGGAAGGGGAGCAGGAAAGGACAGAACACGGTGGTGGCCAGGGGCGGGGGAGTGTTGAAAAGGACAGTGATGGGGACAAAGGAAGAGTGGATCAGGTCTGAATCCTAGTCCCCTTCGCAGACCTGATCTCTCTCTGAGAGAAGGAAAACTCTGATCCCAAACCTCCCCTGCCTTGTGGCTACATCCAGTTATGGAAAAGGCTTCAGGAGTCAACCTCGAGGCAAAATCTGGAGCCGGAGTCCCTGAGGCAGTTCGTGGCTGAACACAGTCACGTTCTGCCAATTCCTGCGATGCCGCTGGAACCAACCGTATTGGCTTCTGCCTTTCCATTGGACCATTTCAGCGACGTGGAGAGGGGGATTTGCTGCATGGGTAACAGTCTATCCTCCATACCTACTTTACCCAGGCTTCGCACACTGGAGAGGACACTCTGTTCCAGAACCACCATTCAGATCGCGATACCATAGTCTTCCGAGACTGAAGGATGCTAACGTGGGATGCTCATTGGCAGATAAAACTCTGCAAAATTGCACTTTTGGTGTGCTCACATATATGGCTATGTCAGGATCATTTTTTTTTTCTTTTTATTTTGGTGGTGTGTTACTGATGCATGCATGCCCTCCTGAACATTGGCAAAACACTACCTGGAAAGAATTTTGTTAGAACCTTGTATATCACCATACCAAAGACACTTCTTTGCAGTTTTTTTTGAATCAATGTGCACATGTGCATTAGTCATGTAGGAAGGGAAGACACGGATAAGCTGTACACTGCAGGCAATTGTGCAGGCAACACGGTCTGTACCAAATCAGGAAATGCAAAATGGAATGAAGGCAAATTCTCACTGCCCCAGTTTGGAAATTAGACCAGGTAATTTGGAGCTGGGAGAAGTTCAGCTGAGGAGAACTTCAGAAGCATTCTAAGCTGGTTCTATTTCTCCCTGTTATGCTACAAATTGTTAAAACAGCCAGGTGCGTGCAGTCAAGCAAATAAATTATGTTGTGGCCTGCAATTTTCAAGGTTGCATTAATTGGTTGTGTCCTCTTCCACTCGACATCTGGATGACTCTGTTCTCCAAGACTCTGTGTCATTGCTACATCATCACAGGGCCCGATCCTACCCAGCTTTCCAGCACTGATGCAGCCCTTTGGAGCATCCCTGAGGATGCATCCGTGACTTCCCCCACCACAGGATGCAGTGCACACCCCTTTGGCATCAGTGCTGGAAAGTTGGATAGGATTGGGTCCACCGTAGTCACTTCCTTGGAGAAGGCCTCATCTGGTCCTTAGCTTTTGCAGCAAGGCCAGGGTTCGTCCTCACCCTGACTGATAACATCCTTTGCTCTTCCCTTCCGCCTTCTGTTCCACAGCTTCAGATTTTTTTTCTCCAACCTGACCCTTGCAGCATCTTTTGCCGGCTTGGTTCTTTGCAAATCTACTTAGGCACAAAGAAATAAAACCCTCCACTTGTGGTGATGATTTTGCCTTCCGTAATAAGTTGAGTGCCTCACTTCTTCCCAATCAGGAGGTAGTAGCTGTTGATCATGGCAGCTATGAAGCTTTGCACCTAGTTAAATGCATTACTTTTTTTTTCCACCTGTGTTGAGAAAGATAGGTTGACTTTATTTGCAGCCATTAGTGTCAACTGCATGAAGCCAAAATGGAATTTATTTAGGGGGCAGGGCTCATAATGGAGAGTGTTTAGCGCTCATTGAAACATTGGCGGCTGACAACGCAACATGAAGGACCATTCTGCTGAGAAGAATGAAACAAGGGCTTTAATTTTCAGCAGCCTTGACAAATCAGAGGTTGCGCTGGTGGGTGCTAGTGTATATAGCAGGAATGTGTAATGTAAGATAGATGAGTGAAATTAGTCCTTTCGAACACTGTGAAATAATCCTTGTACCTGACCACGGTGTGAGGATTTCGGTGGATCTTTTCTTTGGAATTAGAGCATAACTAAACTGCTTACAGTTTTATATGAACATTTTTTATCAGTGCTGTAACCCACTCCCACTATTCAGTGATCTTATTTATCCAGTGTTCCTTGTGGAAAACACACACATGCACAACAAGCACGCACACTTCATTTGTATTGCCCTCGTTCTCCACTGCCCTCACTTGTTTCTCAGTTATGATTGCCAACAGATTGCCAACGGAGGGCGCAATCCTAACCCGCGCTGGAGCAGGCAAGCCAGGAGGCTTGGACTACATCCAGTTCGGGATTGCAGCAAGCAGCAGCTCAGCCACGGGCAAGGGGAAGCTCTTCCCCTTACCCGTGGGTAAGGGCTGCACGCCCCTATGGGTTTCCTCGGACCTGCGCCACCGAGGAAGTGGCGCAAGTCCGAGGAGAGCAGAGCAGCTTGAAGTTATAGTGTTATAATATTCTGATTTGGTGAGAGCATCCATATGACTAATTTAAGGACAAGAAAGAAATAGCAATTGAGGGGTGAGGATATTTATTCACATTTTTATACCAGCTTTCTTCAACTCCCCTCTTTTTGTCCCCATGGCCGAGCAGCGATTTGAACTTGGATCTTCCAGGTCTAAGTCCAACTCCTGAGCCACTACACCAGTGCTTCCCAATCTTTGGCATCCCCTGATGCCCAGTGCAATGCAAATGCATTGTGTGGCTCCTGGGAGTAACCAGTGATGATATCATCGCCAGTTACTTCTAGGTTTGGAGACTGCAAAAGGGAACCATAAGTAACTGTAAGAGGCTCAGAGCAGGTGGGAGGCCTTTTCAAGTGCACAACAATTCTACACAGCAGCTCTGCCCAATGCACCAAGCCTCCTGCCATTGCCTGCAGGGTCGCATCACAATCTCGCTGCCGGGTGGCAACAATCCCATGATACTGCAGTGAGTGCCTTGTGACACTCCAGGGCATCGTGATTACTCCAGGGCACCGGGAACTCCTGCACTACACCATTCTGTCTGTCTGTCTGTCTGTCTGTCTGTCTCTCTCTCTCTCTCTCTCTCTCTCTCTCTCTCTCTCTTTTTAAGTGCATACTGTGTTTGTACACACTAAGAGCTGTTCCATGATCATTCATTTATGGAATTTTCTGCCACAGCATACAGTGATGACAAGTTTAGATGGTTTAAAATGGGTTTGACGCAATAATGGAGGAGGAGAAATCTGTTCAAAGGCTGATAAGTCATGGTGGGGCCTCTGTGTTGAGAGGCAATATACCATTGAATACCAGTGGCTGCAGGACACAATATACAATATACCTATTATCTTCATGCCCTGCTGGTGACCTTTCAGAAAGCACCTGCACGGCCACTCTTGGAAAGAGGGCTGTATACCTGGTGGCCTTTTGGCATGTCTTCTATCAATTTGTTTTAAATTCATTGGAATGACTGCTTCCTACCTCCAAACCAGAGCTTGAGGATCTACCATCCAACTCTGTCCAGGTCAGAGCTCATTCTGGTCAGAAACTGGTAGAGTTGGCTGAGTTGTACTTATATAACTCTTTTTTGTCTGTGCCAGAGGAAACCCAAGATGATTCCCCCCTGCCCCATCCCTTGCAGCCAATGCATTCCAGCACACATCTCACCATCTTCATTGGGGCTTTGTTGTATCCCTGCTGAATGTGCAGCTCTGCTGCTGCTTCTTTTAACATGGCCAGGGGAGAGAGGGCTTGCAGTGACTTCCACTCCCAGCTACTTTACCAGAAGGGATAGTGAACCTGCAGGCTCATTGGAAGGTGGCAAACAGGTGGCCGCTTGCTGCCTGATGTGATGGGTTCAACCTCACGGCGGGGCCAGTCTCCATCATCAATCCGAATGTTGAGTTGAAATCTGCTTTATGTGGAGTGTACGGTAAGCCCAGTTAAAAGCAATGTGAAGTGTCCAAGGTACTGTAATGGAAGACCCATTCAGCAGGAGCGGCTCTTACTTGGTAGCCATTCCTAGTGGTTGGGGATTGTGGTTCCAGCTGGACCCCTTGCTCCACTAGCTCCACTATTGAACTCTGGGTGTTGGACAGCCATCATGGAGGCCTTCAAAGAGCACACAGAGACTGCAGTCACTTGCTGATAGCGGTTTCTCCCTTCTTCCAAGTCACTCCCGGTCCTGCTACCCAGAGCCTGCCTGCCTTGCCTCTGCCATCTCGTGCTCCCCCTCCCCTTCAGACTGAGCCCCCCCCCAATTCCCATGACTCATCCATCAAGATTTAGAACATGAGCTCCTTAGCTGGAGCTTCTTTTGAAAGGACTTAATCTCCCACTGCTCAGAAACTCTCCAATTTCATAGCCTGTCAAGAAACTGCCTGGAATTAGATTCCTAATGCGGCGTGACACACACTTACATGCTCGCACGCATGCGTGTATGTGCTATCTGTGGAAGATGAGCACAAGGAAGGGGCGTTCCTGACATCCCATACCCAGGCCTGTTGTGGCTTCATTGGTGACAGCATCACCCATCTCTGTTTTACACATGATTTGCAAATGAATCCAAAGCAGAAAGGCAACTTAGGAGCTCATCAGGTACCAAAAGGGTGGAGTGGGTGACTTTCCATCTATTAGTGTATCCTGAACCTGATGTTGGCTCATTCCTCTGTTCACTTCCCAGGAAGAAAATGAATGTTGCTATTAAAACAATTCATATCAACTTGGAAATAACTCCCATTGTGTGGGATTTCCTCCCATGATAGTGTGTGTACGATTGCAGGCTCCGTTGCTGTTTTTCATGTCCTTCCTTTTTCCCCCCTTGTGCATTTCATTTTGTATATATGTTGAAGCAGTTACCAACTCCTGAGGGTTAGCACTGTATATCATGTAGGTATCAGCTTGAGAACTCTGTGCCTCTGCCAGGCGGAGCTGTCAGTTTTTACAGCTTCATCTAAATTTTTGTGTCCGCAGCAAGGACAAGGGGGAGTGCTGAGGTATCTAAGAACTGGAGGGGAGAGGGAGGGAGCCGTGCTGAGGATCCCAGGAGCTTTCTGACAAGGGGCACGTGAAGGGCAAAATCGAGATCACTTCCGTCCTGTAAGGTGACTCCATTTCTCCCCTTGCCCATGGGCCATTTCAGTTTCTCCAAGCTACGGTTACCCATGGCAGGCTGCCACAGTGACTTGACCAAAGTCAAAACTTGTCCGAGTGGCTCATTTTAAGTACGATCTCTGCCAGACTTGGGGACTGTGATCCAAGTATTGCTGTCAGTCTGGTGGTCCCTTAAATTGCTGTTTGCTAAGGCGTCAGTTCCCCATTCAACGTCTCTGGGTGTGCAAACCTTTCCCTTTCCTTTCCAGAAATCTTCAAATGTTTTCCCAAGCAGTTGGCACATATTGGCAAAGGCAGTTTTTCTGTGATTTGTGCATCTTGTTGTCGCAACTGGCTTAATTGCACATCACCTTGTCCATCCAGTATCTGCTGTTTTTGTTTTCAGGTGAATCTCAGGTCTGCAGACTGATTGAGGTATCCATCTGTGCTTTAAGCAAATATAAGAAATACTTCGGTTTTTTCTTTTCATTTTTTTAACTCTGGGAACTGAAAATTCTGGATATTTATAGCATCCCAAGAAGTAACTGCTCTGATCTGTAAGAGGATCATAAGGCAATCAGGAATCACTCAATAGCCACTATGTAGCTCAGTGTACAATTGTGTACAATTTTCAATTGTGAAGTTATGTATCATTGCAAAGACAGGCACAATTCCCCAAGCAGTAGTACTGGTGTACACAACAGGTCCTGAGTTATATGACAGGAACCGGGGTGGGATGTCAACACAGGAGGACCTGTCTGGTTTGCCTGTTGGGCTAATATCTCCTGAACTTGCTGGGGCAATATCTTCCTTATTTGACAAAGAAGAAATTGGCCCAGTTTTCCCAGTAGATTTTGACCCTCCCTTGAACTGCAATGAGAGCAGCAATCAGGTGGCTAATTTTGCTCCACTCTTTTCCAGGTCTGATTAATATTATTCATTTCTTCTGTGTCCTGCTGGGTTGAAACAATCCACATTCCCCAAGCCAGACCTGCTGGAATGCAGGTGATTTGCATAAGAGGCAACATCACACCAGGAGATAACATTTCTTACACTTTGATCATTAAATAGCCCACTCTTCCTATTTCTGCATTCCCCCCCCCCCACCTCTCCTTCCTCTATCCTGATTGTGTGCAGGTTAGGAAATTCATGTGGCGGAAAAGGCCCTTGGAACATTGCAGCTTGAACTCAACATTGCAGCTTGAACTCAACTTAGTAAAGCTACCTTTAGCTTTAGAAAAGCTTACCTTAGAAAAGGTATTGAGAACAAAACGGCTAATATTATAATGCCGTTGTACAAATCGATGGTAAGGCCACACCTGGAGTATTGTGTCCAGTTCTGGTCACCACATCTCAAAAAAGACATAGTGGAAATGGAAAAGGTGCAAAAGAGAGTGACTAAGATGATTACGGGGCTGGGGCACTTTCCTTATGAGGAAAGGCTACAGCGTTTGGGCCTCTTCAGCCTAGAAAAGAGACGCCTATGGGGGGACATGATTGAGACATGCAAAATTATGCATGGGAAGGATAAAGTGGATAGAGAGATGCTCTTTACACTCTCACCTAACACCAGAACCAGGGGACATCCACTAAAATTGAGTGTTGGGAGAGTTAGGGCAGACAAAAGAAAACATTTCTTTACTCAGCATGTGGTTGGCCTGTGGAACTCCTTACCACAGGATATGGTGACAGCATCTGGCCTGGACGCCTTTAAAAGGGATTGGACAAGTTTCTAGAGGAAAAATCCATTACGGGGTACAAGCCATGATGCGTATGTGCAACCTCCTGATTTTAGAAGTGGGCTATGTCAGAATGCCAGTGGAAGGGAGGGCACCAGGATGAGGTCTCTTGTTATCTGGTGTGCTCCCTGGGGCATTTGGTGGGCTGCTGTGAGATACAGGAAGCTGGACTAGATAGGCCTATGGTCTGATCCAGTGGGGCTGTTCTTATGTTCTTAACTACAATTCCCAGGAAGCCTTGCAGGTCTTTTTGTTATCTGGTGTGCTCCCTGGGGCATTTGGTGGGCCGCTGTGAGATACAGGAAGCTGGACTAGATGGGCCTTTGGCCTGATCCAGTGGGGCTGTTCTTATGTTCTTACCTGGGGAGTCAGAACACTCTTAGCTTCTGTCTTCCCATCCTACAGCATGGGATTAATAATACCAGCCCATTCTACGAGGCTTGTTCTAAGGATTACAGAGATAATCATCATTTTCCCATTTCTTTTCCAGTTCAGGGAGTGAAAAGAGAAGGAGGAGAAGCAGTAGAGACTGACAGACAGAGATGGGTGCCTCTCTCTAATCTGCCGCCTGAGGCAATTGGTTCAATTGGCCTCATGGATGGGTCAGCCCTGGCTTCAGTTGGCCTCATGCATGGGCTGGTCCTGGCTGAATGATGTTGAACAATTTCGAACTGTATCGGGCTGTCGTTGTGTATGTCTGGTCAGATCTGCAGAATAGTCCACCCCGTGAGGCCCTCTCTCACTGCTACATGAGTATGTAGACTATGGGCTTTATGTGGTTCAGGATGGCTGTGACTTACAGGCAGGGAAAGGCTCACAAGCAGGCCTTTTCCCTCCACGATGCACACAAGGGAGTCTGGTATGTGTGTCATGCAGCCGCCTAATTTCTATGATCCTCCCCTTTCAAAGGAGAATGACAGGAATAAGCGGTGTGCCAGGATTTCTCGTGTGGAGTTGCCCAACTTGCCACAGGTTACATTACATGGATGAGGGAGGTCATGGTTGGCAACCTTCAGTCTCGAAAGACTATGATATAAGCCTACAGTACCTGGTATTCCCAGGCGGTCTCCCATCCAAGTACTAACCAGGCCTGACCCTGCTTAGCTTCCGAGATCAGACGAGATCAGGCATGTGCAGGGTAACAGGAAGACGAGAGAAAGGGGGTTCCACTCACAGCACTTGTGTTGCATCTCAAACTGCTTGCTGTGATTGCTCCTCTCTCACCCTGCGTATGTGGGTGAGCAAAGGGCTTTGAATTGCTCGAATTCGGTGTAACGAGGGCCAATGCTAAGCTTGCCGCCATGGTCTCTCGTGCTGCAGAGGCCGTCAACGCTAGCTGGGTCTCAGAGATTGAAAGGTGAATCCAGAGACGAGGAACTCTGAGCTCATCCTGTCAGGGAAGGTGAGGATCAAGAGGCAATGCCTTAAGGGAAAATAACAGAAGCAGTGCCAAAGGATCTCCCCGAAAGCTTTTTCCTCACATAAAGTGGTTAAGGGAGGCCACAGTTCTGCACCCGCTTAAGGCGTAGTTAAGCCCTGTTGGAGAAATGGGATTTGCATGTAAGCAAAGGCAGGATTTTAGCCTGCAGGGTGAGCGAAAGCTAAAGCATAGCTAGATAGAGGCAAAGGAGACATGCCCTGGTCTGTCCGTTGTCATCCCCCCCCCCCCAGCAATCAGTGGACTCTCTGCTAGCAGTTTGGGAAGTGCAAGGAAAAGTTCCAAGATTTGGTGGTATGGCACAGTGGTCAGCAGAAGGGCAAGTCACAGGATATTGGGGGGGGGGGTGGAATTCTGTATTTCCTGCCTGTCTTTTTAATTGCTACCGTCTCAAGCACCCATCCAGATCTCCTTGGCTAGTTGTGAGAACTGGAGCATGACGGCAACTTCAATGAAGGGCAAGCATCAGGGGCTTCCCTCTTGGTGATCAGTAAGATGCTGGACTAGGTGGGTGTCTGGTCAAATCTAGCAAGGATCATCTTACATTTTTGTACCTGGACTCATTAGAAACTGAGTGCCAGCATGTTTGGTGGGACAACAGCTGAAGCCTGAGACACGAAGGTTCGCCTATTCTTGAAGCAGTTGCCTCAAACAGCAGATTGAGAGGGGCGCCTTTTTTTCTATCTGTCCAGTTGTCCGCATGGCTGCTCTTTCTTTTCACTCCCTGGATTGGAAAGGAAGAACAGGGAGAAGAGGAACTGTGGCGCAGAGGAGAGTGGTGTGCTAGAGCACTCAGACTCTATCATCTAAGTGAGACAGTCTAGCCCAACACTCTCCTGTCCTCCAGACTTCCTCTTCTGTTCAATCACCCTCTTCCTTTTCCAGTTGGAGGAGTGGGAAAAGCAGAAGGTGGCACATCACCAGGTAAGGAGGTGTCAGCATTTGGCATGCAACCTTAGGTGCCTGGAGGTCGTGGGCTGGCCCCAGAGACGCTTGTATAGATAACAGTATTTCTGAGCAACTGCAAAGTGCATTTCTGTCCAAATTAAATGACCAGCTCCAGAGAGTCTCTATAGACCAGGGAGAAGGCCTGCCAAATTTCTCACTCTGATTTCAGCTTTGTTAGAAATCAAGCACTGATGAGGCTTGTAACTATCCCCTTAGCCATTGTGCTTCTGAGGATAGCTAAAGGAAAAAAAGTTATTGTGCTTGTGCTTGCCTCTGGAGCTTTCAGAAGAGAGGGCAGGCAGAAGGGCAAGGGCATCTAACTCTTTAGCCCTGTGTATCTTGGGGACTTGAGGAGTGTGTCCATGCGATAAGTAGAGATTGTGTGACCAGGAGCTGTGAAGGGTGAAAACACTTATTTCACTGTATCCTCATGCGTTGCCTGAGCCCCGTTGCTTTTCAAAAGCACTTAAATGCCCATTTGATGGAGGGAATGCTTGGATTACACACTGTCTGGCTCCATTATTGTCCACGGGTCCTCAGGCCAGTGCATTTCACAGAGGTCAGGCGTGAGGGAATGGAATGGCAAGGAGAACGCGGAGCAGATTTTCTTAAATTCCAGTCACAGGCATAAGAAAGAAATGCTCCTCTTTGGCAGCTCCTCCTGATGCTTGGCAGAAACTTCTAGTAACCTCTGGCTCTCCGTCTCCAGTGATGCCCCTAAAAACAGCCAAATGCACAAGGTGGTGTCCCGCAAATCTGTTGGCTGCCTTCTGTGAGGCCAAGTGGACTGGCCACATCTGAATCCTGATTGCCAGGAACAGTGGCGAGAGAGAAATACTGTATGACTTTTTTTATCTAGCTTGTGGGCTTCCCAGAGGCAGCTGGTGAGCCATGGTAGGAAGCAGGAACCAGGACTAGACGGAGCTTTGGTCTGATTCAGCAGGGCCTTTTTTCATGTTCTTGTAAGTTTGGGTTCCATGAAGGGCAGCAGTGATGTAGTTAAGGGGGGGATGCGGGGTACATTGCCCCAGGTACCACACCTTGAGGGGGTGCAAAATGACAGGGTGCACAAAGCTAGGTGCCCAACAGCCAATGGAATAGCCCTGCCCCAATTCCTTTTGAAGGACAAGCTCTTAAATCAGAAGCTATGGTAGTCTATCTAGCTCCGTTCAGTGAAATAATACTTAGAATAGGAGAAAAAAAATCATTTAATGCAGAGGTCCCCAATCTGTGAGGCACAGCTCCCAGGGGTGACATGGAAGGGGTGTGTAGGGGTGTCACAAGATGCCTACCGGCTGGCAGCAACCCCACAACACAATGCTACAAATAAGAATAGGAGGTTTAGCTCAGTGGGCTGAGCTCCTGCATGTGGTTTTTGTGCACTTATAAAAGCCCACTCTGAGCCTTTCATTGCTATTTATCATGTTATATCACTACAGTTTGTGGTCTTCAAAGCTGAAAGTAACTGTAATGACATCATCAGCAGTTATTTCTGGGGACCACAGGCTGCACAGGCAGCACAGGGGAGTGTCACAAACCAGGGAACTTCTGAAAGCACTGATTTAAGGGACAGGGAGAACAAACCATGAGGTGCAATGGACTCTTCGGGCACAATCCTAACCTGGTCTACTCAGACGTAAGCCCTCTTTGTTCAATGGGGCTTACTCTCAGGAAAGTGTGGTTAGGATTGCAGCCTTCCTCTTTTAAAGCTAGGTCCTAAAAAACTTTGATGGCACCTGAGTTTTGCAAAGAAAAAGAAATCATGATCATGACACGTGATTGACCAGGACGTTCTCCTGTGCACGCCCTACTGGAAGAGGTGGAAGCTGTGCAAGTTTGAGCAATAATTAAGTGCTGATATTAAACCAGGTCTTATAGCATCCTGGGAAGGTTGCCGTGCCCCTCTCTTATATGTGGAGGAACTGGCCTTGGTTCATTGACTTGCAATCTGATGTGTGCTCCATTAACTCGACTGTGTTTGGTGACATCTATGTAATATCCGGCGATCCATCAGTTGGTAACTCGCAAATCTGTTTGCATCGCCACTGATGTAAAAAAAAAAGGGGGGGGAGGAATGTTATAATCTGTGAACAGAATGCAAACAGTGTGTCTTTAGCCTGAGCGAGTTTTACACAGGGACATTACCCCTGCCACTGGCCTTTTAACTTAGCTCGTCCACTGAATTATAAGGGCTGTTAAATGCAAAGCATGCTTTAAAAAATTAGCTATGTCTCACCGTCTTTGTTGCTGGAAGGTTTTGGCTGCCTTTGGCAGCATAAGGGCACAGTCCTTACCCACTTTCCAGCACTGACATAAGGAAATTGCAGCTCCAAGATAAGGGAACAAACATTCCCTTGCCTTGAAGAGGCCTCTGTGACTGCCAGCCAACTGCAGGATGCAGCATACATCCCATTGGCACAGCTATGCCAGTGCTGGAAAGTTGGTTAGGATTTGGGCCTAAGATGCTGACATTTAACTGAGCCATTTAAGGTTTGGAATCAAGGGCAAGTGAGAGACCTGGAACAGGAAAGGGAAGCCTCTCATACAAATATGGTTGGTACCAGTATCCCCAGAAAGTGAAATCAGAGGCATGTCTTCAGTGTTCCTCCCTGGTTGAAACAGCTGAGAATTTTCAAGGGAAGCCAAGCAACACTTTGAAAGTTATTGGGGCGGGGGCTGTTGGGGGCCTGTAGCTCAGTGGAAAAATATGTACTTTGTATGCTCAAATCCCAGATTCTCTCCCTGGCATCTTCATGTACCACAGACCAAATTTCCTGTCTGAAATCTTAGGGTCATGTGGCCAGTCAGTATAGACCATTCTGAAATAGGTAGGCCAATAGCCTGACTCCGAAGAAGGAAGCTTCCTCTGTTCTGCCCACACCCCAACCCCATTTGGACAGGCAGTAAAAATTACCAAGTCTCTGGTTGGCCACCGTGTGTGAATGGCAGGCTTCCATGAGTGGGTATACAGTCAGCTTGATGTGGCAAAGTTATGCAAGCCTGGCCCAGCGCACAATCCTAACCAACTTTCCAGGGCTGGTGCAGCTGTGTCAATGAGACATGAGCTGCATTCTGTAGCGAGGGGACAGTCATGGACTGTCATGGACTGTCCCTCAGGAAAAGAGAACATTTGTTTCCTTACTTTGGGGTTGTATTGCCACTGCATGGGTGCTGGAAAGTTGGGTAGGATTTGGGCCCTTAATTTGCCAAGGAAAATGAACAAGGAAGCCCAGGGAAAGGTGTGAGAACTTGTAAAGAAGTTGACGTTGGACGTGCGGAGTGACTGAGCTTGCAGACTTCAAGGGAATGGTGGCTTCGGGATGACCAGGGCAGGGTGGGTAGGGGTCTTCCTTGAAAATGGGTTTCAGGTGCCAAGCGGGCAGCTTAACAAGTGCTTGAGACTGTGTAAGTATGAAATAATTGATATTCTCCTTTTTTGGAAAACCTCCAAAATGAATCTGAGGGTTAAGGTTAAAATTTTAGGTGGAACAAGATGCCCGGAGTGCAGCCCTTAGAATCAGGTAAAGTGCTGACATTTTCCTTCTGGGAGAACAGAGGCACTGGCTCTCAGAAACTGCTGCTTACAGCAAAGCTAAAAAAAGGAAGAAAAGCAAAAGAGTTGGAAATGGAATAAAGTAATGCCTAAAAGTTGCCTGGCTGACGGCCCCTTCTCTTTACTGAACACAGGTGCATTGTGGATAACCGAGTGACCCGGGTAGCCTGGCTGAACCGCAGCAGCATCCTTTACGCTGGCAATGACAAGTGGTGCTTGGATCCTCGGGTGGAGCTTGTTGCCAACACCAAAACCCACTATGCTATCCAAATCAATGATGTGGATGTGTATGACGAGGGGCCCTACACTTGCTCCGTGCAGACAGACAATCATCCGAAGACATCCCGGGTCCATCTCATCGTACAAGGTAAGGCTCCGGGGAGGTGAACTCTCGAGTCATTGTTGTAGAAGGGAGGAGGGCATTGTGTGGCTGAGCACAGATTGTAAGGTGCTCTGTTAGAACTAGACACTTGCAGGTGAAGAATTTGTTGGTGAGATCAAGTCAACCTGTGAATTTCAGCCCTGCTTTTCGGCCCTTAGAATTGGCAGGGCACAGGATGCTGCAAAAGACACAATGGCTAGAACAGAGCTCTCCTTTTGTCTTAAAAATATTGCAAGAGTCTAGATCTAGCAGCAACCCTGTGCCTACTTGACTTTCAAACTCATAGGACCCAGCTCTTCCTTAAGTATCCACTTCTTCTGGCCAAGAAATCATGTGCTTGCTTCTGCCCTCTGGTTTTGCCCCAGTCCTGCTTTTACCTTGGTCCTGCTTTCTTCAACACATTGTCTCACCATCCATGGTTTCCTCGGTTCCTTACTTTCAGGCTGCTTTCCCTACTTTGATTCACTTATCTTGGTCATTTCATCTCATAAACAAACTATTTCTCTTTCCCATCCTTCATGCCATATAGTGCCTCCTGAATTTGTGCTACGAGCTTTCTTCAGAGCCCACTTTCTGATCATCCTTTTCTGATTGAGTTCCCTCTCTCTTTAAGCCTCATTAGCCATCTTACCTTTGAGCTTACTGGTGTTTTCAGCTTCCTTGTGCCCCCAAATCTTGCCTGAATCTTGGCTTCCCTTTGTTTGAGATTTTTCTTTGAGCTAAATTGACAACTTTTCTTTCCTTCACGGAAACTGTACTGAAATCTGTCCGGTTCCTTGAGCGACTGAACTTTCCATGCTGCTATAGCAGCAAAACCAATCAGTTACAGAAGCTTCATCACACAATACATTATAATATGCATTGCTATTCAGAGAATTCAAGGTTTCACTGAAAGAAGTGGGCTTCTAAGTCCTTGTGTTTGGACAGATATGCTTGAAAATGTGACCGAGAAATAATAATTCCCAAAGAAGGATTGGAAACAACTAAGCGAACAAAGACAAATTAATTTTCTACCTTGCAGAGTTCTCCCTCCCTTTGTTAAATTTCTCTTCATTTTGTTTGTGTAAACAAATGTGAAGTTTTTTTCCACTGTAGAGGGTGGAACAGACCATGTATGCAGAAAGAGACCACGAGCGTGTGAGAACAAGCTGGCAGGTGGAAAATAGTGTGGTGTTTTTGATATTTTGCAATCCTGAGTGTCTCAGCAGGCAATGGGGCAAGGATTAATGGGGAAAAATTATAATCCTTTTGACATCAGCCATCTCTCTAGGAGTTGGCTAGGAGCCCATACTGGCTTGAGTATTGGAATCTCATCTAGGGCTAATTTTCAAATGCTGATGGGTGTATTGATTTGGAAACAAGCTGGGTTAAGAAAAGCATTGGTCTTGTACACCAAGTCGACCTGAGCTAATCCGCTGTCGATAGTCTGGGTCTGAGCATTATTGACAAGCTAATGAATAGAAAGCAAAAAAAAAAAAATGTATTTGGAACTCTTTTTCTCTTCTTTTTCTTCCTCTTAAAATAATCGAGTAAACTAAATAGGTCTAGATTTTTCCCCTCACCATCTCCATTACCCATGTCAAAAAAAGAAAAGAAAGGGTGGTGAAAGCATTACTAGTCTGGGCATTATTCTGTTTATCTTGTGAGCTCTTATTACCTGTCCACATTTCTTAAATCAAAGCCAATCACACGAAAGACGTTGAAGCTGCTATCAGATAGCCACAGAGAGATAATTATATTGAATCTATCCGCATTCTGGTGCTGTGTTTCCTGACCCAAATTCTTGATATCCTCTGGTATTCAAAATCAATCTTGCCCATTAGCTTATGTTTGTGTGTGTCAGTTTCAGGCAATATGAAGGACAATATCTGGTCCCCACTTCTTCCTGTCAGTGAAAGCTTTGTAAAAACTTATTCTTTTAAGGTGCAAGCAATCACATCATCCAGACTTAAAAGAACAAGCTCCTGTAAAGCTTCTACTGACGGAATGGAGTGGGACTAGATGGGCCTGTGGCCTGATCCAGTGGGGCTGTTCTTATGTTCTTAACTACAATTGCCAGGAGGCCTTGCAGGTCTTCTTGTTGTCTGGTATGCTCCCTGGGGCATTTGGTGGGCCGCTGTGAGATACAGGAAGCTGGACTAGATGGGCCTATGGCCTGGTCCAGTGGGGCTGTTCTTATGTTCTTAACTACAATTCCCAGGAAGCCTTGCAGGTCTCTTGTTATCTGGTGTGCTCCCTGGGGCATTTGGTGGGCCGCTGTGAGATACAGGAAGCTGGACTAAATGGGCCTATGGCCTGATCCAGTGGGGCTGTTCTTATGTTCTTAACTACAATTCCCAGAAAGCCTTGCAGGTCTCTTGTTATCTGGTGTGCTCCCTGGGGCATTTGGTGGGCTGCTATGAGATACAGGAAGCTGGACTAGATGGGCCTATGGCCTGATCCAGTGGGGCTGTTCTTATGTTTAACCAGATACTGTCCTTCATGTTGCCTGAAACTGACACACACACAGGACAGCAAACTCACAGTCATGCACATGTGCACACAGACTATCGAAGGTCTTTTTTTAAACTGTCGTGGAAGTTAATTGGAGTTGGGAGTATTCAGAACCTTATAAGATCTTCTACAGGTTGAGTTTCCCTTATCTGAAATGTTTGGGAACAGAAGCATTTAGGTTGTTTTTTTTTTTGCAGAGTTTGGAAGCTTGGATAGGGTTGCAGTTTTGAGGCGCACACCTCCCTTGGAAAAAAGCCCCACCAACATCCACAAGGCTTACTGCCAAGGAGTGGGACCCAAACCTGTAAATATTCGCTTTCCACTATCCACCTTCATGGCTGCCTTTGTGTGAGTTCCTGAAGCAACTGAGCATTTCTCCCTCCTCCGAGTGGTGCGCTCCGCCCTTCCACCTCTTCCTTTGTTAGACCAGTGCTGTATCCCTAGACCAGGTGTGGGAAAGCAAGCTCTGCTCTGCTCTGCTCAGCTCAAGGTGTTGAGGTGGAACTGGCCCCTGCAGGGAGGTAACGTTTTGAATTTTGGAGTATTTCAGATTTTGGAATCTCAGGGATACTCGACCTGCACTCACTTTTTTAAGACTGGCCATTGGGTCCAGTTGAAGGAGCTGTAAAACAAGGTGATGCAGAACCATGTTGTTTGGTTTGATAGCATCAGTTGGTATGATAGCATCAATAAACAGTAATCCTGTTTTGCCTTTAAATTTTTAAACACTCAGGACGTCATAATTTATAGTGCAAGGTGGGCAGGAGGTAGCTCTCTGAATGATTTGCAGTAGATCTTCTAAGGTTTCTGACTTTTAATCTTTGAACAAGAGCAGAAACAAAAAGGTTCCCCCCTTAAAATAGACTAAAAAGAAGAAGGGAAGCCAGGAGTGGATTTTTATATGAAAGGACTGTGCAGGTGTTTCTGGCAAGCCAGAAGTGTCTTTCAGAAGCATCCAGGAGGCCTTCTGAGGCATGGGGAGGTCTGCACAGTCTCCCCATGCCTCAAAAGACCTTCCAGAAGCAACTGGACTGCACTTCTGGTCATATCGACACCAGGCCTGCAGATAAGGGGGGCCCACTGTTGATGTTTCCAGAAGTTGTTTTTTTGACACCCATTGTATCTCCTCCCAAAGTTTAGTAGATGAAAATAGGAGTACTGCTGGTCATACTCTTATTTCCAAACCAAAGATCACTGGCTGTGTGTGACCCTTTTTCTTAATATGTTGCTGACTGTTTGACACCTGTCTGATGCTGCAATAGCTTCTCATCTGCTGTAAAAACTGTTATTTGTTATTTTGGCTAAAGGGATACTAGAACAGCACAACTGATAATGCGCTATCACAGTACAAAATATACCCCAGTACCTGCAGTGTGTGAAATGGCAGGTTGTACATTATAGGTGGTTCATGCACATGCGTTTATCTATATGTGCATCAGAGATCAGATGCTTCTAGAAACTCTGGGGGGAGCGTTGAATGGCAAGAAATGACAATTCCTGCAACTCTCACTAACAAAATCTCAACAAGTCATCCCCCAAAGGCAAAATGAGGACAAAAAAGGGAGTGATTCTCAGGAAGAGGTACAAGTCAATAGAAACTGTCCCTGGGAAAGCATAGCCGCTGGAGTATCCGTGGAAGCGGTTCCGGGGAACACTTGCAAAGAACTGAAATGTTGGGTGTAGCTGCCATTTTGAGAACAGTCATAATGAGAATTGAACCTCTTAAGTCTAGTTTGTTTGTTCCACACCAGTCACCTTCTGAGGCACAAGGAGTCACCTGTGGAACAATTTTATAAGGTCTGAACTAGCAACTATTTGACCCGTCTTAGAAGGGCGCGTGTGCATGCAAGAAAGCAACAGTCTGCAGTTGGGAAGACATAGAGGAAGAACTTTACATTCTGAAGAAACTTTGGTGATGCAGGGTTTTCCTAGGTTTTTCTGATGTGGCTGCCTTGTAGCTAATACAACACTTTGTAGACATTCCAGTTGCTTGCATCAACTATGTCTTAATGTGATTTTTGCTGTTGTTGTCATTGTTTTGCCAAAAAGCAGATTTTACAAAAAAATATGGTTACTCTCCAATAGTCTCTCATCCAAAGGATTCTGCAAAATCACCCTGAGGAACTCTTATCTATCTTATAGAAACTGGTTTGCAAATTCTCAGATATTCTCAAACATTTCCTGCTTGGAAGGAAATTATTTTGAGTGGAATTAATTTTGAGTATAAATCAACCAACTTGACATCCAACCTTATGCCTGAGCCATGTCATGGAAGCAGGGAGAATGCAAGAATTTGTTGCACTATCCTACCAGCAAACTGTGCTGGGCCAGCCCATCTTGGTGGTCCTTGCCTGTACAGTTTGGCTCTTGAAAAAAAAAAGATATGCTTGGAGGATGCCAGATCACAGTAGTAGTACTCACAAAAGTGGTACAGGCTGGACTTTGGTATTTACAGAGGAACTGTTCCTGGATTCCCCCCACCTCCCATGGATACTGAAGCCCATGGATAATGAAATCTGTGGGTTGCAGTCCAATAAGGCCTCCAGATGCGACTGGAACCATTCTGAGGCCCATAGAGGCCACACGCCTCTATGGGCCTGTCACCTAGGCCCGGCCCAGGTGGCCAGGAATTCCCCAGGAGCAGGGGTCTCCTCAGGGGTAGGGGCCTCCTCGGGAGTAAAACCTAAGCACTGTCAGGACTGGGGTCCCAGGCAAGACACCTCCCTGGGAGTAGGAACTAGTGCCTCCTGGGAGCAGCCATGTGGGCAGAAGGGGTGGGGCTGGCCCAGCCCAAGGCTGGCTTCATAAGGAGGCTGGACAGCCTAGAGAGAGCTCACTCCCCTCCAGCTGGGAGCAGGGTTGAAGGGAAGGCCAGAGGGGGTAGCTACCCCGGCCTTATTCAGACGATCCAGGCCTTGAAGGGAACTTTGCTTACCTCAGCCCTGAAGAGAGGGGCTAGGGGCTGGGAACTCCCCGATCCTAGGCCTGCCTGGGCCCCGGGGGTGACAGCAGGAGAGGCGAGGTTTCAGAACCAAGGACCCGGTACCAACTATCTCCACTGGAGGCCAGCTGATCGAGGGGCAAGCCTGGAGGTACCGGGGGTCTTCCTGAGGACAGCTAAGCTGACCCTGGACAACAGCACTGCAGCCCTTGGAAACCCATACCCCTGGCCGCCAGGCACCAGCTGGAGAGCCCTGCCTGAAACCTCAAGGGGTTGGGAAGGAGCGGGGAACGAGCCCATCCTGCACCATCGCCACGAGTCTGTGTAAGGCAACGGGGCCTGTGACATAACAGGCCCCATGAATGTCAAGCGGTTGACGCAAGTAAACCGTCTGCGCAAAACAGCTGTGTCTGTCTCCCGTCCTTCTTTCCGCCGACAACCAACTCTCATCAACAGGGTAAGCCCCCCCACGCTCGGTCACACCCCCAGGGGCGGGGTCTTCACCCGCCATGGTCATTACAGGGCCGCAGGTTGCAACTGTACCTGGGAGGTCCACAGTGCATCCAGCATTCCAGTACGAGGTTCCAGTTGCGTCGGTCCTCAGTGGGTCCTCTAGCTGCAGGTTCGAAACCTGTGGTGGGTCAAATCTGCAGATAAAGAGGACGCACTGTACAGTATTTGCAAAAGGTGGTATTTAGAAAAAGGTTAGAAAGGCCTGTTTTATTTGAGAAGGGTTTTTGTGTGTGACTGTTCCTTCTTTTGAAAGTTCATTTCTATAAGCAACATGCTTTCATACAAGCTTTGCCTCTAATTCATATTTTGTTGTTACAGCAAAGTGTTCCATTGCAGAGGTTAAATGTGGACGTTACGTTCACTGTCTTGTGTGAGACCACAGGTAGCAAATGATAAGCCCAGAGGGCCACCATGAGTGCAAAAGGGCAAAAGGCAGCATGGAACATCCAGTGTATCTCTCAGCAACCTTCCCTAGGTGTTAGGAAAGGGCCTTTGGGCAAAATCCTGCAAGCAAGATTATGAGGGAGTACTCAGTGAGCAATTAAATTCTGCCCTGGGGCCAGCAGCGTTCTCTCTAGGGACCAGCCTTTGGGACTGACTAGGAGATCTTCCTCTTATATCCTTATCCTTCCTATGCTCCTTTGAGGAGCTGTGATGTTCTTGTTTGAAGGACCTAGAATTCAGACAGCAAAGCTGTTAACATGAAGCATGAATTTTTCTCCTTCTTTCAAATTTTATAGGCTACTAAATGACATTCAGGTCATGTGATAACAATGGACAGAATTATCTGCATGGAGAATACTCTCTCTCTCTCTCTCTCTCTCTCTCTCATGTACTTTTTTCTTTACCTCCCAATTCTATTGAGCATTAGCTGCCTTATGGCAGTCGCAAAATACACTTCAACACTATGTGTGTTGGCTGCCAGAGCAACAGCAGGAAGGTTGGAGCCTTCCCTTGTGCACTGGAGGGTAACTGAGCACCAACTTGTTCTAGTCTCCCTCCCTGATGTGGTTAAGGATACATTAAATCCATTAAATTCAATTTGGCTCACTTCTAAGTAACTATGCATAGACGCAATCCTATCTTACTCTGGAACAGGCAAGCCAAGAGGCTTGCACTGTATCCAATGCAGGATAGGTGTCCAAAGTGGCTCGGCCAGAGGTAAGGGGAAACTTTCCCCCTTACCTCTGGTTAAGTCATCCTGGCCCCAATGGGTCTCCGCGGACTTGCGCCATTTCCTGGGGTGGCACAAGTCTGAGGAGAGCGGAGCGACTTAAAGCCGCTCTGCACTCCTTGGGAATGGGGGTTGTGATCTAGCATCACTGCTGGGTCCCAGCCCTGCCTCCTGCTCCCAGGGCTGCCCTCCACCCGCTCTCCCCCACCCCAGAACGCCTCCCTCCCACCTCCTCCCCGCCCACCCCAGAGCCTTGCATTGGACCAGCTCAGCTGACGCAAGGCTCAGTGCTTCCGTCGGTGCGGAGGCTTATGTCAGCCTCCTCAGGCCAGCGTGCCACCACGCGCTGGCCTAGCTGACTCACAAAGAGGCCTTGTGAGCCCAAGGAGCAGTTTGGATTGTGCTGAAAGTGACTAGTCCCCAGCAAGCACTAATTAAACAAAAATCAAAGCCCCTCCTAACTTCCCAAGAGCTGCTGGATGATGAACTGCAGAACCAACCCTGTCGCTTTCTCTCCGCTCTTCCTGCACTCTTTTTCTACCTGCAAAACTGGTCATTTAACACTCCACAGATTTACTCAGACCTATTGTTCTCAGTGGGGCTTACTTCCAGGAAAGCGTGCGTAGGATTGAAACCCACATCTTGCAAGCACAGCTGTTCCTTGGATCAACACAGATTGTTTTTTCTATTTTCCTTTTTTTTAAAAAAAGAGATAGAAGAGACAAAGTTATATTTGTAAGTGTAATGAGCTGCAAAACATTCTCAGTGGTTCGTAAGGAAAGTTCACCTTATCTCAGGGCTGGAAATGGACTTTGTGAAGGACTGTGTGCCTGCTAGAGTTTAATCTCACTTAGACAGAGGAATTTGCATGATAGAGAATGGTGGGATTCTAGCAGGAGAAGGAGGAGAAGGGATTTTTTTTTTTTAAAGAAAGACTGAGGGATATTTGTGCTTTCTGGCCTCTTATCAGTTTCCCTGTCCCTATCTGGCTCTTTCCTTTGTGGCCGAAGCAACTAATCGCCCCCTCCCCTTTTGTTTGGTTCAAATGAGTTTTCCCACTCATTCTGTGCACCAAGTTAATCTCTAAATCCTGGCCATTGTTTGATAGTTAATTACCTGTCTTGCTCTGGCAGCGCAGCGGTGCAGCTCAGGTGAAAAAGAGGAAGCTCTGAAGTCTTCTCCACTTGTGAAATTACAGTGAGGCAGAGGCAGGCAGGAGGGTAACGCCATCTTGCCGTGCACCGCCAATGTGGCTGTGACAGCAGGACAGACTGGCAGATCTCTAAGGGGCTTTCCCTAGCCAGCTGTGTATTCTGCAGATAGCAGGCCCTTTTCATGCTCCTGATGAGGCCATTTCCCCATTGCTTTCTTCTCTTTTTATTTTGGGCACTGAAGCGTTCAGTTCATTTTTGTTCGGTAGAATTCTTGTTCCATTCGCTTGAGGCTATTGTAGGCCAGGTTTGCCCATGCCAGCAAATGAGCTGGGAGACGGGACTTACATCACTGTCGCTGGCAGGTATGGGGCAGCACTGATTCTGAAGATTGCCCCAATATTTCACAGAATAAATTATAAATTCCTAATAGTGTGCAGATTCCTATCAGTTCCGAAGGTTCTGTTCCAGCGGTTCTCAAACTTTTTAGCACCAGGACCCACTTGTTAGAAAGACAATCTGTCAGGACCCACTGGAATTGATGTCATGAACCTAGAAAGGATGTTCTGGCCTCAAGTGACAACATCAAGCAGGAAAATTTTTAACACCCCCATTACCCCTGCTAATTGGGCAAGAGGCACTTTTTCAAGTGGGTGCTCCTCTTTTTAGTAGGGGGAGAGTAACTGGCCCACCTCACCCCAGCAGTGTCTTTTCTAGTGGCTGTCTGCTACTGTTCTTTTTGCATCTTTTTAGATTGTGAGCCCTTTTGGGATAGGGAGCCATTAGTTGTTTGATTTTTCTCTGTAAACCGCTTTGTGAACTTTAAGTTGAAAAGCGGTATATAAATACTGTTAATAATAATATGACAAAATCAAATCAAATTAAGTAATTTAAAAGTTTATAATAAGTATACATTTAAAAAATTATTTAAAATAAAGAATGGTCCTAATCCTTCCAAGCAGTTGCTGATCCCCCAAACATCCCAAAGGCTGCAATCCTATCCACAATTACCCAGGAGTAAGCCCTGTTGACTATCATTGCTTAAAAGCATATATATATAGGCAGAGGCCTGTTAAAAGTACCAATCTGTAACATTTCCCAAAATGCAGTCGCATACCATGGTAGCATCAAATCTAATATACAGTCATGCATCGCTTAACTACAGGGATAATATCAGACTGCCCCCCCCCCCCCGTTGTCCAGTGAGACCTGATGTAATGTGAAGCCTCCACAGGCCGCTTGCTGCCTCTGCAAAGCTCAGGCTGCCAGAATCGCAAGAGACATGACTTCCAGTTTCACAGAGGAAACTGGAAATCACGTCTCCCGCACAACTGGGGCAGTCTGAGACTGGCGGAGGCAGTGAACAGATGCTCGCTGCCTCTGGGAAGCTCGGGTGGGCCTCCGGGGGTGAGGTCTGCTCCCCTTGCCTTCGGAGACTTGAGGCGTGCGCCCCGCGAGGACCACGTGACCAGCAATGGTCGTCACATATGCGATCCAGCATTGGCTGGAACATCGCGAAGGGGCGCACTCCTGTGTTAAAAATAAAATACGCATTGAAATGAATGGGGACCAACCTGAAATTGGCTCACAACTCACCTAGTGAGTCCCAACCCGCAGTTTGAGAAATGCTGTTCTATTCTGTTCTGTGATATGTTGATTTTCTAGTCAACAACAAGCCAACTGTTAACCCTGCAGATACCTGATCTTGTCTGATCTTGGAAGCTAAGCAGGGTCAGGCCTGGTTAGTACTTGGATGGGAGACCGCCTGGGAATGCCAGGTGCTGTAGGCTTATACCATAGTCTTTCGAGACTGAAGGTTGCCAACCAATCTGGCCAAAATGGTTTGTTCTTTTGAGTAAGATATAGTTTCAAAAATGATCTATCATCATGGCTGAAAATATGTAGTATGTGAAATGCTGGTCTGTACACAGGTTGCCAAGCCTGACTTAACTCTCATTTACAGTGATGTAAATCAGGACTTTGAGGCTGCAATCCTATCCAGACTTACCTGAGTGCAAGCCCTGTTAACTACAATGAGACCTACTGCTTAGCAGACTTGGGCTCTTAGTCAGTAAGGTTTCAGGGTATTTAGGATGCTGGGGTTCTAGCAACTGCTGTTCTCAAATGCAGGAAACAAGTTGTGAAATGGAAGCACTGAATAAAAATAAGAATTCCTCAGGTGCCTTGCTTGGCATTCCTCAGTTGCCTTGCTTGGGTAAGATCCTCCAAATTTGCCATGAATGTTGCCTGTGAAACTGTACAACAGGATGTGTGTGTGTGTGTGTGTGTGTGTGTGTGTGTGTGTGTGTGCGCGCGCGCAGATAAGATATTGCATATCTCCCCCACCCCCTTCCCTCTCATTTTGCAATGTATTTTTATGTCTGCAGGTGGTAGACATGTACCCTCTGACTCTTGTCACAAGGACTTAGGCATCAACCACCTAAGTCTGTTCTCCAAGCAGCTTCCCACAGAAGGGCCCGTGTTGAGTCATGTCTGCCTCCCTCCTCCTTGCACTGTCTTATCTGGTCTCAGCTTAACCTAAATAATTTCTGGCTCCCTGCTGGTTGCTAACTCTTGCTTTGTTAGCCCCCACTGGCATTCCTGCTATTCAAGGCACCTTCTCTCTGTCTTCATTTGAAACTTAGAGGGGGAATGTTTCCATTTATTACGCAGAAGCCAGTGCATTTTTGACATCACATCAAAATGTGATGGAAGACAAGTGGGACAATAACTGTTGGGAGAGGAGGCAGATAGCTTAGGGATGGAACATAGATTTGACCTGCAGAAAGTGCCAGGTCCATCTCCACTTACATAATCCCTGGTAGCAGGACTTTTTGTCTCTATCTCGATGAGAAAAGAGACTTGGTATGCGTCTCTTTAACAGGGTCTTGTCATATGTCTGGAACTGAACTTAGACCTGGAAGATCCAGGTTCAAATCTCCACTCAGCCATGAAGTTTCCTCGCTTCCTTGGGCCAGTCACTATTCTCAGTCTAGCCTACCTCGTAGGGTTGTTGTGAGGAGAAATGGAACCATGTACTGTACACCATGTAGAGCTCCTTGGAGGAAGGGTGGCAATAAATGTGAAAAATAAATAGATGGGCACACACCTTTCAAAGGTGACATTTTATATTGAAATAAACTTGGAAACCCATATTAAATATTGGGGAGCTGTTGCAGCGTCCCTAAGACAAGCCTCATTCTTCCAAGCTCCGGGTTCAGTCCTTGTACACAACATCACAGTTGCAGTCAGATAAAATAAAATAATAAGGCAGCTTTGGATGCTGTCATCTTGTGAGCAGTTTCTGCAACATTGCTGTTTAGCTCGTAGTCAAACCCTTCCACGCTTGTACACTGCCCACCACATTTTGGGATTCTTCTTGGAGACTTGAGCTTGATTTAAAGCAGCCCTTTCCTGTGGCACCAGCACATGAGGGAAGAGGGCAAGCCTGACAATGTGCCTCGTTTGCTAATGCCACAGCAATCTGCTTTGCACCCTGTGCTTCACAGCAGTGAATAAGGAAGCTGCTGCTGCTGACATCTTGCTCATTCTGTTGTCTTTTAATGGGTTTGTAATGCCAGTCGGGTCTGAGCATCTCCCAGAAAGGTGCAGAGTGTTTGTGAGGTCAGGGACCAATGAGAGGCCGTGTGAACTGATCATTACTTAAAATGGCGGTTGTTTCAGCACTGAGGTGTGTGTCCAATTAACCTCAACTCATTCTCCCCTCGGAGTGAGGCCTGCTGGTTATAGACCAGTTATCACACAAGCATCTGCCACATTTTTTTTGTACTCTTTGCTGTTTAGTTCAGCAGTGAGAGCGGGGCAACATCACGATGATGCTCTTCTGTCTTATCAGTAGATAACATTCCCTTCCTGGATTCCATCAAGGGACACAAAGTTTGCAGTTTAACAGAGGGAGAGGGAGAGCAAGACTGTTTCTATTGACTTTTCTGGCTCAGATTCACTTGCTTTCTTCCCGCTGAGACTCAAGCAGCAGCCAACCACCCTACACAGAAGGGAAGCAGTCAGGCTTTGGTTGGCCTGTTTATATTGCCTTTTCTTTCTGAAACATTCCTTAAGGAATTTTTCTTTCAGAAAAGGAAGGTGAGTTGCTTTAGATTTTGTTTGTCGTCCTCTTGAGAAAGACAGACTGATTTTAGTCAAAACACTTGGAGAATAAAGCTACTCTGCAAGCTGTTTTTCAGCCCAATCCTATGCATGTCTACTCAGAAGTAAATCTCATTATAGTCAATGGGGCTTACTCCCAGGAAAGTGTGGATAGGATTGTAGCCTTTGTCTATTTGTTTTGGGCAGCTGCATTTGTCCTTGTCCTTCTATTGTTGTAGGAGGTATGGATGATAGGTAGATCTTTCTGTGTTACCACAGCCTGGCTTTGTCACTCTCTCCAGTGAGGCATCCTTGTTTCAAATCAAAGGAACACTTGGAAGAATGGTTCTTTCCTAGCCATCTCCCTGATTTGCTAGTCACCATTTGTTAATGTAGCAAAAGTTTTCCCCAGATAGGTTTATCTGGTCCAGAACTGTAGAAGGTAGAACATGAATTTGAAAAGCTATAGTCTAAGAAGTTTTCCACTGTTGGATTTTGAGGAACACAAACCTCAGCTTTCACCACTCTCTCTTCCACATCACATTGAGAAAACCATGAAATGGGGCAGGGGGGGAGGTTGTTGTCAGAGGCCAATGGGCAAGATTGTGGTCATTTTTAAAACTTGTAAGATGTGGGTTCTGTTGGGCAGACTTTGGAAGAAAGTCAGTTCAGTTTATTAGTAGGTCTTTGGTTGATTTGAAATACATTGGCAAATATTTCTGAAGTCCAGCAGTTTAACCACAGCAGGAGCCAAAAACTAGTGCTGTTTTTTCACTAGATTAGGCTGTTGGAATTCCCAATTTCTAGGACCTCAATTATGTGAAGTTCTAGAAGCCTGAAATCTGCTGGTCCCTGTCCTTTGGTTGGATTTCTTCTTTTCAACGTACTGTCATAAAGTTGACTGATGAATAATAAAACAATAAAACTTGGGAGTGGTGGTGTAATTTTGTAATTACAGTTCACTTGTGTTGCTAAGAGCCAACAATGAAGAATGGTACCAGCCCAGCATTAAGTGCCAGGCACCTCTGAAAACATCTGAAGCTGACCCCTGGTTTGACCTCCCCAGCCAAGTCACTTTTACAAGCTGGCAATCAACATCTGTACAGTGGCGATAATAGTCAATGACCAACTCACAGTAGGGCTGAGAGGATTAATTAATATCTGCAAAGTGCTTTGAAAATGGAAAGTGCTAAGTGTTGTTATTCATTAGCAATTACCTAGCCTGAGGTTGGGGAGGGAGGAGAGCTGCAAAAGCTGAAATGGGGAGGCCATCCTAATCCTTTCCCTTTCCTGGGATACGGAGCCAGTCTTTTTATGGCTGGCTATTTGTGATGAGGTTGAAGTTTGGGTTTCTGGCTGCAATCAGGATAAGAAATGCACTGACATAAGAATGTGAGCAAAGGACCGGAATCCTCTTGTTTACAACTTACCTTCTTGCTCCTGGTATCCTGTCATGCAGGTAGTATTGTCTCTCAATTATGTCATTCCCACTTCAGCCACCATGTTGAGATAATAGGAAGAAGCCACAGTTCAGTGGTGGAACACATGCTTTGCATGCAGAGCGAAGAACCTAGGTTTACTCCCTGGTACGTCCAGCTGAAATGATTTCAAGCAGCAGGGCAGACCCTGTGACTGAGAGCACAGAAAGCAACTTCCACTTGGAGTAGACGGAATGGCCATAGTGCACTGGTAGAATATATGCTTCGCAGGAAAAACATCCCAGGTTCACAGCACTTGTCATTTCAGGTAGCAGTGCTGCAGAGGTCCTCTGGATAGCCAATGCCAGTCATTCTCACTGGGCTGGACAGAGCAATGGTCTCACTCAGTAGGAGACACTTTTGCATCATTCTAAATTGTGGATACTGCCGGTGGGCAAAAAAAGTATCCTTTGCATTACCATGCATTCCCCAAATAAATACCGCTGACAACAGGTATGGAATTAAAATGGGCCACTTTATTGAAACAACAAGATTGCAACAAGGCAACAACAGGGGTAAACAATACCCATCCCAAGTGCGGGGTTCTACGTGGGGGAAACGGCCCTAGCCGTCTACGGCCCCCAATCTTATAGGGCGTCCACCCGACTCCAGGCGTAACTCAATTGTTATTAAGCCCACCTTTCAACGTCGCCCGAAAAGGGTAAGTCAGCAGAACTGCTATGCCTTCAGGTCACTCCTGCAAGGCCCCCAAGTTCGGACAAGGGGCTAGCCAGCCTGCCTCCTCGAGCCGGTCAGGCATCATGGGAGCGGTTCTGGTTCACCCCCTGTCCTTGCTGACTTAGATTGGACACTGAGAAGGTCTTCTGCCTACCCACCCCGCACTTCTACCGCCAGTGACCAGGGCGTTAAATAGCTATTGTAAACTCAAACACGCTCCGCAGCCTGTCTGAGATAGGCGAAAACAACCACCATCATAAGGCCAATTAGATGGTGATTAAAAATTCCTACCTGGCCCTCGGAGAGTGACCAGCTAATCCCAGACTAGCTACAGGGCGGGCAGGCAGGGGTCACTACCAGCAACGGACAGAGCTAAGCCCCAGTGCATGCGCGCTGGAGGAGCTCCTCCGTCCCACCCTCTTTGGCTAGCCAGCCAATCAGCTGGCAGCAAAGACCTGCTGCCAGCTGACAGGGGGGTGGGTAAAGCCTGGCAATTATTGCCAGCATGCCAGAGAGGCGTGCTAGCAGTTCTTCTTGTGAAATGCTGCAAGGAAGTACAGTAGCCTCCCTATCAGTGTACTCAGTAACCACGGCTTCAGTTATCCGCGGAATGAAAATATTCAGAGAAAAAGTTGACAATGTTCCTGGCCATCCACAATCTCTCTGCTCATCCTTCTCCTTCCCCATGAGTTGAAAGGATTGGAAGCCAATTCCATTCACTCACATTTTTCATCTTTCCAGTCCCTCTTCTGCTTCTTTTCCACCACCTCAGAACAGAAGTGGGCACTCAGCACCTGCCTGGGAATAGTTCCTGTTCCCTTATCGAGTAATCTTGCTCTTTTCCTAGCTCACCAAACAATATCTTCTTTCACTGACCACTCTCAGAACCAGCTACTGTTTGCTCTGAGTGTCTTTGACATAGACCCAAAATTTATGAGACTGACTAGTTCACTGTTAGGTAATAGGATCGGGTTCCTATGCCATTTTATATAAGGGAACTGAGCATAAGCGTATAGGGTTCATTACTTGTAGTGTATAGGGGCAGCACTACTTGTAATATAAGGGACTTGAACATTTGTATAGGGTGGTCACTACTAGCCACGTTTTCAAGCGTCAGTGGTAGGTCTTGGAATGTATCATCTGCAGATACAAGGGTAGCCATAACTGGGGTCTGTTGTACTGATTGATTTTTTCCTTAGTTTCTGCTAACAAAAAGCAACAAGTTAGCCAATCCTAACCTGTGCTGGAACAGGGAGGCTGACTGGCCTGTGCCATATCCAATGAGGAATTGCCGCTGATTGCATCTCAGCCCGGGGCAAGGGGAATTAACCTAAAGAGGTGGCGCAGATCCAAGTAGCCCGGAACCGCTCCGGGCTTAGACCGGGGTTAGGATCAGGCAAAAGTGCCAGATCCTGCCCCCACCTGCGGCTCACCCTCAGGCCTGCCCGCCTGCTGCCTGCCCTCCCCCTGCCCCAAAGCGCCTCTTCCTCACCCTCCCCCAGATCCCCGCTTACCTTTTGTGCCAACTTGCAGGGCTTGGGCCACATCCATGCACCAGCCTCCCTCCTCCTGGATTGTCACAGAAGTGCCTTTACAGCACTTTTGCAACACTCTTCGGCTGGCATAAGGGACTTGCACGGCCGAGGGTGCCTTCAGGATTGCTCCCTTAGATTATGCTACATGTCAGACATTTTCATGTGAACCAGCCTCAGGAAGCAAGAGATCGTGCCTATAAGTATTCACTGTTGATGTGATACGTTCGGTTTCTTTTTTAGGGCTGACTAAGGGTGTAATCCTAACCAACTTTCCAGCACTGAGGTAAAGGCATTGCAGCTCTGAGGAAGAGGAGGAGACCTGCATGACTGCCACCCAACTGCAGGATGCAACACACCCCATTGGCACAGCTGTGCCAGTGTGGGAAAGTTGGTTAGGATTTGGGCCTAAGTTGGTTTTTGTTATCAGTAAGTAAAATGACAAAACATTCAGTACAACAGATCTACAGTTATAGCTACTACAATAGTAGTAGTAGCTACTAGTAGTAGTAGTACAGTAGTAACTAGTACTACTAGTAGTATAGTAGTAGTACAGTACAGTAGTAACAGTTCTGTGGACAGTATTATGTCAGCACTGGCCCCTTGCCGAATTCAAGTCATCTTTGGTCACTGCAGTTATCCAATGATGAATATGCATGTATGAACCAGGCCCTAATCTTGTGCTATCACAAGACTTAATACCATTTTTTTTCCCCCCTTTTGACTTGGTGTCAGCAGTACTGAGCCAGAACTAAGCTCCGGAACAATTTGTTCTGCAAAATCATGTGCTTCTGTCACTGAAGCTGTTGTAAGGAACTCCCTTAATAACGGACTACTGACTGTTCCCTTTGCACTTGCATAATATACTTTGTCACAGATAACAAACCCATGGGACAGAGGCAGCCTTGCAGGAGAGGATAATGGCCTTGCTGACGGATCTCAGCCGCATCCATTCTTGTCGCATGCAGTTTGCGGCAGTCTCCAGTGGAGGGAGCTATCGCTGCTGCTAATATTTCACCAGCTTCTGAGTTATTTTGTTCTTCTATTAAACTTCACTGATCAGACTTTGCTGCTTTTTGTTCCATAATTGACAGCAAATGGGGGGGGGAGTGAGCCACAACATGGGGAGAGCTCCCAGCTCAGTTGCAGAGCACGTGTTGGCAGGTGCAAAGTCCTAGAGTCTGCGTCTAGCATCTCCAATTAAAAATGATTCCAGGTAGCAGGGCTGGAGATGACTCTTCCCTACTTGAGACCTCAGACAGCAATTGGCAATCAAATTGGTCTGGTCTGAATGAGAGGTGCTAGATGTATCGATGGGCTGAAATCTGAGAGGCAGGGCAGGACTGGTGGAATACAATTTTCCATGTCTGTGAATGCCTCTGCTGCACTCTTGCACATCTCCTTTTCCTTCCCTGTGCCTAGCAAAACCAGGATAGATTATGCATCATCATCATCAACAGTCTAAACCAGCACTTCCCAAAGTACTGGTTGTAACCTCTGGTGGGTCATGAGCTGAAACACAGTGGGTCATGATCTGGACCCTCCCACCCACACTTCTGCTGGTTTGGCTCCAAATAGGAGCCTTTCCAGAAGCCCCATTACATACTGGAGCCTCTGGAGGCCTCTCCCAGCCAGGCAACTCATTTACTCTGTGGGCCTCAGAATGGCCCTCAGAAGCCTCCATTGTATCTCTCCAAGGTCCAACTCCTTGCTTTGCCTTGCCCTCTCCTGTCCCATTCCTGTGTGCATCCAGGACAATACCCTGAGGCAGTGACATCACTAGGGGGGTGCAATCCACACCAGGTGACACACTTGGGGGGGTGACACCACAACTGGTTAAAATTGAAAAAAATCTAGCTATTTTTGAATAATACCATAATATTATGTGTCATTTAATGGGCAATTTCATGCAGAATGCAAGAAACAACAATCGGAAATATCTGTATTCTATCAAACAATATGGCCAAATAACCAGAAAGGGAAAACACAACTGCCTTATGTAACAAAAAGTGGATTTCTTTGACTCAAAACTGACCAATGAGATTGATTGTTCAGAGAACCAATGAGGTGTTACTATGACACAGCAGAGAACCAATAAGGTGTTAGTATGAGTCAGCTGTCCTTTCCATCTATTAGAGCTAATACTAAAACTCTTATTCAGTTGTGTGTGTGTGTCATCTAGTTGACCACTGGTTTTTTGATTACTGATTTGTTGGGTGACCTGTACTGTTCTATATTAAAATACAGTGAATTGGGGGGCGTGTGACACCAGCCCTAGTGATGCCACTGCATTGAGGATGTGCATAATTTATTCTGTATGGTCTGATCTGAAAAGAGGTCCGTTATGGGGGTGACACAATGAGCTCTCGCACTGGGTGATGGAAACCCTAGTGATGGCTCTGCACTGAGGTCCAACGTAGCCTTCCTGTGGCCTTCCAGGAGGCTTCTGATTGCTCTCTTTTGCAAACTGGACTAGAGGAACCTTTGATTTGATTCAGCAGTGCTGCTGCTGCTTTTATGATACAGTAAAAAAGTGTAAGGTGTTCCTTACAAAGGGCATTTTTGTCTCTGAAATATTTTACTCCAACCATATAAGCGGTCAGTTGACTAGCAACTTAACCCGCTTGAAGCACAATTAAGTCTGGACTTCATAAATTGATCTGTGGAGAGTTGGTTGGCAGATGGTCCTCCTCTTGACCAAGAACTACACTAGGACCATTGTTATCCTTCCAGTTCTGGGACTCTCGACCACCTCCTTGCCTTTTCCCCTCATTACTCATCTTCAGGATTCCATCTAGCTGATGCTAGGGTATCCAAGCAACCTTATCATCTCCTTCAAATCCTGATATTTCATGGCTTCAATCTTGGGGCCCTCCTGCACAGCTCAGTGGCTAATTGCTCCATACCTTCACAGTGCCTGTGTCCTCTACACTTGTAGCTCTGTGATTGGAATTTTTTCCCCACTTGCTCTTTAATATATATATTTAAAAAAAATACCTCTGGATACTCAAAATTGGAATCAATGAAACCCAAATTCCTGCTGTGTGCCAGCTCAGTCTGGTATTGGATCTGTGCTGCCAACTCAGTCTCCTCTGGGACTTACGTGTTTGGAAACAGTGCAGCAGCCTCATCTGCCATTCAGTGTTTTTCTCCATCATTTGCTTTATTAAATATTGATTTTCTGTTGCATTATTAAACCTTAAGTCTTGAGCATAAATTTTGATCTTTTACTTTTAATCCTGCGCTTCTCTCCCCATCCCTCCTTGCCCTTCCTGGTCTTTAGGTCTGTTTCCACACACACTCAGGCTTGGTGCTTCGGTGTGAGGAAGGGAGTCTTAAGATTCTCTGCCATGAAGGAAGGTTGGCAGCAAAATTACCATTTCTGTGACTCACTGGCTGCATTACCTCCATCCAATGTGGGAGACTGTATTCCTCATAACAACGGCAACAGGTTGTGTGCAGAGGAGATATTTTAATTCCACAGCTAGTTTAGGGCTAAACCACAAGTTAGAGCAAAGCCTCATGGAATTTTAATATAAGAGCTCTATTTTCATTGCAGCATCCTTGTCCATCTTCTGCCAGCCCCTTTCCCACTCCATTTTCCTCCCCAACTGTTTTTACACTCCCCAGTGTTTTGGACACATGTCCTTCTGAGTCCAGAGTTGCGTAGGGAAGAGAGACAGATATGTGTATAGCAGTGTGGCTGGGAGCAGCGCCACCCAGCACAGAGACAGTGTTGTGATGTCACATGACTTTCAGGTCTTCCTGAAGAAGAAGGTGGCAGTAGCTTTGCAATCTGGCTGCCACCACCTGTTTCTCCCCCTTTGGAGGCTTCTCCAAAGGAGAAGGAAGGGGCAGCACCCTGACTGTGAAGCCACCCAGTCAGCCAGAGCAGGGAGGGGTGTCAGCCTTGGGTCTTCAGACACTCCAAGCCAGCCCACTTGGCCGAGTTGCTTCTTCACGTGGCACCCCACTCTGGCCTGGTACCCAGAGTGTACTGCCCCTGCTTGCTACACCACTGTGTATGTGTGTTTTATGGGGACAGTGGCTTCCAGATGAACCAGCCCAAGAAATGAACTCTTTGACAGAGGCCCTTCCCTTGGTACTCCCACCTTCAGAGGCAGGGCAGATGAGCAATGGTGGAAGCCCTCACATTTATAGAACGTTTTCCCCAGGTTGACTCACTGGCCGCCCTTGCTACTAAGCTTCCGGTGCAATGTGCAGGCTATTTTTATCCACTCAAACATTTTAATTGGTTTTGTTGTGCAGGATTCATAAGGCTTACTCTACTATTTTTAAGTGTGGTTTATCTGATTTATGTGTTTAAATCTAAACTGTTTTAATCTGCTGGTTTTTTTTTAAATGTTAGATTTATCCGTGTTAAATTGTTTATGCTTTGTTATGCTTTTCAAACTGAAAAGCAAACTATACATATTTTAAATGAATAAGGGCCCAATCCTATCCATCTTTACAGCACTGGCACAGCTGTGCTAAATGAGGTGGGTGCTGCATTCTGCAGCGAGGGGAGAAGTCACAGAGGCTTCCTCAGAGAACTTTTGTCCCCTTACTTTGGGGCTGCATTGCGGCTGCATTGGCACTGACAAGTTGGATAGGATCGGACCCTGGATTAGATTAAAAGTGGCTGCACCACCTGCCTTCCTCTCTGATGTGTCTTCTCTCATCTGCATTTTACAGCTGAGAAGGGGTTGTTGGGCTCGTGTTGTATATCACAGTAACTGCTATAAGGGAAGGAGCTGTAACTCAGTGTAAAGCCCTTGTCTTTCAGGTTGATGACCCCGAGAAAACCCTGGCATTCCCAGGTAGGGCTGAGAAAGACCCTGGCTGAAAGCTGTAGCCAGTTGGCGCAGACAATTCTGAGCCAGGTGAACCAAAGGTCTGACTCATGGTCAGGCAACTTTATTTTTTTCTGCTCTGAAGGTTAGCTTCCTGAATTTGCTTTGAAGGACACAGGATGCAGGGGCAAACTGTGTCCTGGAAACGGAGTACACAAAGTCGCCTTTATGTTTCTGTTCCTTTAGAATTAAACCTTCCCCATGCTTTAAAGGACACTTTTAAATGATGCCCCGTATTCACAATATTTCAGTTGCCAAAAAAGGAAGTGTGTGTGGGGGGGGGGGGAAGCTCCTATAAGAAGTCGCTGACAAGTTGGCTCTCTGCCGGCTACTGGCTGGAAGAGAAGAGTTTGAACACATGGACACTGGCAAGCAGATGATAGTCAAGGTGGATTGAGTTGACCTCTCCCGACTGGGCTGTGATCACTCTCCCTTTCCTATCTGAAAGCTGCATATGGATTCTCTGTGCCAAGGACTGGCATTGCCAGGAATGAGGTGCCTGAACATGATTCCAGAGCCAAGCAGAGCCCATGGCCAACAATTAAAGTCATGAAATGGAGGCAGTGTGGTAATAGTGGTGGAGGGAGGGATAGGAGAGCGGAAGAATTTGAGCGTTGTCCTTGGATGCCTGTCAAAATGCAGACTTCTAGTTGTCTGGACTTAGCACCTGGTGAGCTTTCTCCTCTTCTTATGATCCCCTGGCAGTTCCTCCTTTTCCTGTGATCAACCTCCAGGTTGAATCCACCCTCCCAAAGCCACTCCAACTGAGTTTGATGGAACTTGCTACTGAATAAGCATGAATAGGATTGCAACTTGAATGAAACCAACCAAGTCCCTCCAGCCAAGACCTGAGGGAAAGGAGAATGGTATTAGTCCCTAAGGAAGAATTGGTTGATGTAGATTCCCAGTACTGTTCACCTGTTATGGACCCATCTCTCCTATATGGACCTGCCCGAACATTCCCATAAACTTGGCAAATGTGACTGTGGGACCTTGTGCTTGCCATGATCATGTTGAGTTCTGCTCTGATAATCTTGCTGTGGACAATATACATTGATATACCTGTTAAGAACTTGAGTATGAGATGGAAGTCCCTGGTGTGAGTCTCAGTTTATGACTGCACCGTGTGTGCGTGTGTGTGTGTGTGTGTGTGTGTGTGTGTGTGTGCGCACGCGCTTAAATATGGAACTTTGTAAGTTGCCATAGGTAACTTCTGAGTAGACATGCAAAAGATTGTTCCTCCTGCTCTGACTCCACCCAGCCTCCAGTGCTACAGAAGAGGGTGCAGACCAAACCCAGCCTTCCCTGTGTTTCTATCGCCACTTCTGAAGCAGCTTCTCACCAAGTTGCTTGCTTGAGGTAGTGACACAGGGAGGCCACAGCACTCTGAGCTCCTCCACGTGTGGCACCCAGGGGATGCCTCAGCTGCCCACCCCAAGGGACAGGCCTGCCTAGTGGAACACCCATCTATGCCTCAGATTATGCTATTATTAGAGGCAGTCTAAAGGTTTTATTTTTTGTTGTGTAAGATAATTTACAAGGCTGTGTACTAGCTGTAATGCCATGAAATATGATCAGTGATGCTCATTCAAGTACCACTACTTGAAAAATGCTGTTGTAGGGCCGCTAGCTGGACTTCTGATATTGGCTGTCATTTGTTATTGGAGCAACAAAATAGGGTACAGTGTGTGTCTGAAAGGGAGCTTACCTGTGAGTTCCAGAATCCAGGCTTGCACCCCATTCTGTGCTTGGAATAGTTCCTTTAATGTGCAAAATGTCCACTGATACTTTCTTCCTTTGTCTCTTCCTCCTTTTTCCAATTTTGTCCCACTGATCTGGGCCTTAGTTCTTGCTGCTCCTTTGCTTACATTTTGCTTGCAGGTATTTTAGTTTATTTCCCCTCCCATCGTATTTTTCTCTTTCTTTTGGCAGACCCTGTCTAAAATATTATATTTTGCTCCTTCAGCTGTAGAGCTCTATAATTGATGGCCTTGCCAGAGTCTCAGAACCTACCATTAAAGCCTCCCTCGCCGTAGCTGCGGCACAGAGTTCATTACTTTTGGAAAAGGCTTCCTGCCTATTTGTGCTCAAATTATGACTGTTCTGGAAAAGGGAGGCTATTGTCAGGCGCACAGAGTAGGGAGAGTAGGAGTGCCAGCTGAACTTGTCTAGACCCCACTGTAACATGACCTGATGGAGCTAAAATGTTCCATTACAAGAGACTCGTTCTGTTTTGTTCTGGTAATTTGGCTTCATGGACCTCACAAATCAGGAACCTGGGTACTTTGCTTGACTATGGTCAGAGTGATACTTTGATACTTGTTTGCAGTGGGGCAGAATCATGGGGAAAAACTTCCCCCCCCAAATCCTCCCATAGGATTGCCCCATAACCATACCTTTGGGATATTGTTATGACTTTTTTTTAATCCTGACATTTGGTGATCCAGAGCAATGTTTCTCAAACTGTGGGTCGCGACCCACCAAGTGGGTCATGAGCCCTTTTCAGGTGGATCTCCATTCATTTCAGTATTTTATTTTTAATATATTAGACTTGGTGCTACCGTGGTATGTGACTGTATTTGGGGAAATGTTATAAAACTGTACTTTTAGCAAGCTACTATGTATATTATTTTAATAATGATAGTAAATAGGACTTCACTTCCGGTCATGACATCACTTCCGGTGGGTCCTGACAGATTCTCATTCTAAAAAGTGGGTCCTGGTGCTAAATGAGTGAGAACCACTGATCCATAGGATTAGGCATTAGACTAAATTGAAGGTTCATTCCTGAAGTGCAACACCTGAGGAATTTTGAGGGTGGGCAAAAGAGTTGGAGAAAAATGAAAAAAATATTATCAGAGAGGTTAGGCATCTTGTAACTAAATTCTGACAAATTTTTATGTGATTTTCAAGGATTCTACTTAGGCAAACCATCTGAGGAATTTTGATAGAAACAAACAAAAAGTTTTAATAACAGGGGCATCCATCCTTCCCCCTAGATCGGTGGTACCCAAAATTACCCAGGTCACCGTGCTCCTGCAACTTCTTCTTCCTGACTCAACCAGGTGCCACCATCTTGGAACCATGAGATCCAAGATTGAGATTTCATGAGATTTCATGAGATCCAAGATGGTGGTGCTCAAATCTTGTGAGATTTTGCAAGATCCAAGATGGCAGCACCCAAATATCATGAGATTTGTACACCACCATCTTGGCAGGGTTTCATGGGATCCAAGATGGTGGCACCTGGGGCAACAGATAGGAGGGGCTGCTGGGGACATTTTGCAGCACACCTATGAGAGGACTAAGGCACTTTGGGAACCCCTGTCCTATATCGTTATCTGACCAGATGCTCAGTAATTCACTGCAGTGGGCAGAAGGGGAATCTCTTCCTTTCCTTTGGCTCCACAGGGAAATCTTTCTTCTTCTGTGGTCAAATGTTAACCTGAAGAATTATTGTTCAGTCAGTATGGTGAAGGTGGACTTTCAAAAGGTCTTCCCTTCCTTTGTCCTGGACACATTGAGATGACGATAGAGGAGGAAGGGTTGGTCCAGGATTGCTGGGTCAGTTGTAAAGCAGGCAAGCACACAAAAGAGAGGAGTGGGGCAGCAGGGTAAAAACCACTGTGCTCAGAATCCACCTATGATACATGTTGTTGTGACATTGCTCTGTGTTCTGCCTTCTTTTATAGCAGTGCCTTTTGTGTGAACCTAATGGGAAGGGACTGACACTCTGCCTGTCTGTACTCTGAGACACTCATTCTCCTGCACGCGTCACAGGTCTGGGATCAGGCACTACGAACTCTAGTTCAAATGAATTATCCTTGTAGGTATGGGCTATCTGCAGACTGGAGCCCTATTTCTCAGCAGTGATGTGTTTCTTTAGGCCTCTGACTCCTTTCTCAGATCAAAAGAGAAATTAGTAAGAAAAACTGGGCTGGAGTCCTTTCTAGTTCACAGGTCACTGATGGATTGCTTAGGATGGAGGTGTAATTGCACACCAGAGAGGGGGATTTTTATTTACTTATTTATCATGGCCTCTTTAAGGCCAAAGTGGCGCATTTTTCCATGTGTTCTTTCTGCCAACCTCCCTCCTCCCCGCCTGCCTCTCTGTGGCTTTTCAGCATTTAAAACACAGCAATGGCGAAGTGATTATGAGAATTTGAGATGCTGTGACATTCTCCTGCCGAACAGTAATTGATTTATTAAAGATATTACAATACGTGCACCGCTTGACATAAGATGTTCCTGTGAACTGGCTCACTATAAAATCTCAAGGGAGTCTCTTTAGTTTCAGCACCATGGACAGCACAGCCACCTCTGCTGACCTCTCTTCTTCATTGCCCTGCCTTCAATCCAATTTCATTTTCAATATTGCGAGTAAATATCTCAGTAAGATGACTATAGTCCAGTGACCACACTGTGATCCAATTTAATAACATTTAAAAATTCAAAGTGATCGTTAGCTGGGTGGAAATGTATAATTTCACACCCAAGTCTGCCTTGGGGAGAAAGGAAAAAAAATAGAAGAGTGAGAGGGAGAAAAAAAAGAAAGAAAGGATGGATAAGGGAAGCAGAGACAAATGAACTAGATAAAAATAATGGAAAGTATCTTAATTAAAAGTACAGGAACCAAGTAAAAACAATAATGATTTATACACCCCACTATTTCCTATTTCCTTCTTTCTCTTCTTTTCTTTCTTTTTATTTTTCCAAGGGTAAAAATAAAAGAAAACCCATTGTAAACAATCTTCGTAATGATTAGAAGAATCAATAGTTAGGAGGAGGCCAGAATAAAATTTATCCTAAGCAACCAGAAATGAACACAAAGGAATAGAAGTTAACCAATTGACAAATGAGGAGGATGTGTGGGAACATTCATTCAAAACATCAAAGGAAATTTATTATTTTAATATGCATTTATCTGTAACAACACTTTTTTTTCTCTGTCTCTTGGGGACAGAGAACCGTTTGCAGGTGGGGTCTCCATATGCATAGATCCTATACCTGTGGATCTGGCTCAAGATCCAGTCCTTCTCCAACCCTTCTCCAGCCTTTGTAAGGGCAAAAAAGTTCTGGTTTTCTGAGGGAAACTGGAAGTTGTGTTTTTTTGCACTCCAAGGCTATTCTAAAGCCTGCAGAGGCCATGGGCGGACACGTGAAACCTCGGAGACTTCAGAAAACCCTCCAGAGGTGACCAGAGCACAGCTCCAGTTGCCTTTGGAGGGTTTATTGGTGCCAAAACTGCAGATTTCCTTTTCTGCAGTTTTCAGTATCTATGGGGGCAGGGGGAGGGGTCCGAGAATGGATTCCTTATGGTTACCGAAGCACCAACTGTACTGATTTATTTTACTATATTATTTTATGATATATTTTTACTATGTAAACTGCTTTGTGAACTACTCCTGTTGAGAAACAGTAGACAAACATTCATAATAATAATAACAGCAGCAGTGAAAAATCAGAATGAAAGAACAAGGAGCAGACAGGCATCCTCCAGCCAATTGAGGGCCCAATCCTATCCAACTTTTCAGCACCGATGCCACTTTAGTGCAGCCCCAAGGTAAGGTAACAAATGTTCCCATACCTTGAGGAGGCCTCTGTGACTGCCTACCCACCACAGGATGCAGCGCACACCACATTGGCATGGCTGCACCAACCCTGGAAAATTGGATAGGATTGGGCCCCGAGTCAGCAGATTTAACTGGAATCCAGCTTCTTATGTAGAATATTCTTTGGTGCAGCTTCCTACTAGCTGTGCAGGATCAACATAGCTGAACTTATTATATTTTGCCCTGATTTTCTCCATGATGTGAACATTCTTGGAAGTTAGTTTTGGTGACCTTTGTACTCTTGTGCAATGTATTGTTTCTTCACGTTTGCCCCGTGTCTGAACATCTCACAAAGGAAGTGACCACAAACAGTGTTGCTCTTTTGAAATGATCTCATGGTGGAACCTTAGTTCTGTCTTCGATTAGCGAAATTAAGGGCACAATCCTAACCCCTTATGTCAGTGCTTTCCAGCACTGACATAAGGGCAATGCAGCTCTGTGATCTGCAACATTCCCCTACTTTGAGGAGGCCTCTGTGAGTGACATCCAACAGCAGGATGCAGCAAATGTCCCATTAGCACTGCTATGCCAGTGCTGGAAGGCACTGACATAAGGCACTGACACCCTAAATGTTCAAGTGGATGAAGTATAATGTGAGACTAGACGCCTGTCTTTTAAAAGGAATATGGAAGTACTCTGGGGGTTTTGTGTAGGGTGAGTGGTTTCAAGGAGGATCAGAGATGATGGGCACAATCCTAACCAACTTTCCAGCACTGGCATAGCTGTGCCAGTGTAGTGTGCACTGCATCCTGCAGTAGGGAGGTAGTCAAGGGGGCCTCCTCAAGCTAAAGTCGTGTTTGTTACCTTATCTTGGGGGCTGCATTGCGGCTAAGTCAGCACTGGAACGTTGGTTAGGATTGCACCCAATGGGTCTTTGAGGAAGCTGGAGGGATCCCAAAGCCTTTTGTTGAAATCATAACATTAAAAATGATAGAAAGTTGGGCCTTTGTCTATAGGAAAGCCATCTTAGCAATACTAAAGTGGATTACAGAAAACAGGATATTATCAATTCAGTCAGCTGCTTCAGGAGGAGGAAACATGGAGCAGTGTCTTAGAGCATGGTATTGGCAACCTTCAGTCTCGAAAGACTATGGTATCACGCTCTGAAAGGTAGTTCTGGCACAGCGTCTAGTGTGGCTGAAAAGGCCAATCCGGGAGTGACAATCCCTTCCACACCGGGAGCAAGTGCAGTCTGTCCCTGGTCTGTCTCCCTGGCTATGGGCCTTCCTTCTTTGCCTCTTAGCCTCAGACTGTTGGCAAAGTGTCTCTTCAAACTGGGAAAGGCCATGCTGCACAGCCTGCCTCCGAGCGGGCCGCTCAGAGGCCAGGGTTTCCCACTTGTTGAGGTCCATCCCTAAGGCCTTCAGATCCCTCTTGCAGATGTCCTTGTATCGCAGCTGTGGTCTACCTGTAGGGCGCTTTCCTTGCACGAGTTCTCCATAGAGGAGATCCTTTGGGATCCGGCCATCATCCATTCTCACGACATGACCAAGCCAACGCAGGCGTCTCTGTTTCAGCAGTGAATACATGCTAGGGATTCCAGCACGTTCCAGGACTGTGTTGTTTGGAACTTTGTCCTGCCAGGTGATGCCGAGGATGCGTCGGAGGCAGCGCATGTGGAAAGCGCTCAGTTTCCTCTCCTGTTGTGAGCGAAGAGTCCATGACTCGCTGCAGTACAGAAGTGTACTCAGGACGCAAGCTCTGTAGACCTGGATCTTGGTATGTTCCGTCAGCTTCTTGTTGGACCAGACTCTCTTTGTGAGTCTGGAAAACGTGGTAGCTGCTTTACCGATGCGCTTGTTTAGCTCGGTATCGAGAGAAAGAGTGTCGGAGATCGTTGAGCCAAGGTACACAAAGTCATGGACAACCTCCAGTTCATGCTCAGAGATTGTAATGCAGGGAGGTGAGTCCACATCCTGAACCATGACCTGTGTTTTCTTCAGGCTGATTGTCAGTCCAAAATCTTGGCAGGCCTTGCTAAAATGATCCATGAGCTGCTGGAGATCTTTGGCAGAGTGGGTAGTGACAGCTGCATCGTCGGCAAAGAGGAAGTCACGCAGACATTTCAGCTGGACTTTGGATTTTGCTCTCAGTCTGGAGAGGTTGAAGAGCTTTCCGTCTGATCTGGTCCGGAGATAGATGCCTTCTGTTGCAGTTCCAAAGGCCTGCTTCAGCAGGACAGCGAAGAAAATCCCAAACAAGGTTGGTGCAAGAACACAGCCCTGCTTCACTCCGCTTCGGATGTCAAAAGGGTCTGATGTGGAGCCATCGAAGACAACAGTGCCCTTCATGTCTTTGTGGAAAGATCTGATGATGCTGAGGAGCCTGGGTGGACATCCAATCTTGGGGAGAATCTTGAAGAGGCCGTCTCTGCTGACCAGGTCGAAAGCCTTTGTGAGATCTATGAAGGCTATAAAGAGTGGCTGTCGTTGTTCCCTGCATTTCTCCTGCAGTTGTCTAAGGGAGAATACCATATCAGTGGTGGACCTGTTGGCTCGGAATCCACACTGCGATTCTGGATAGACGCTCTCTGCAAGTACCTGGAGCCTCTTTAGTACAACTCGGGCAAACAGCTTTCCTACAACGCTAAGGAGAGAGATGCCACGGTAGTTGTTGCAGTCACCCCTGTCACCTTTGTTCTTGTACAGCGTGATGATGTTTGCATCCCTCATGTCTTGAGGTACTCCACCTTCTCTCCAGCAGAGACAGAGGATTTCATGCAGCTCAGTGACGATGATCTCTTTGCAGCATTTTAGGACTTCAGCAGGGATGCTGTCTTTTCCAGGTGCCTTGCCAAAGGCAAGGGAGTCCAGGGCCACATGAAGTTCTTCTAGGTTTGGTTCACTGTCAAGCTCTTCCAGCACAGGCAGGCACTCAATGTTGTTCAGTGCTTCTTCGGTGACTACATTTTCTCTGGAATATAGCTCAGAGTAGTGCTGCACCCAGCGTTCCATCTGCTGCGCCCGATCCTGGATGACCTCGCCTGTGGCAGACTTCAGAGGGGCAATTTTCTTCTGTGTTGGACCTAGGGCCTGCTTGATACCAACATACATCCCCTTGATGTTGCCCGTGTCAGCTGCTATCTGTATCTCGGAACAGAGCTGGAGCCAGTAGTCGTTAGCACATCTCCTGGCAGTCTGTTGGACTTTGCTGCGAGCAGTTCGGAGGACCTGCAGGTTGCGCTCACTGGGACAGGCCTTGTATGCTGCTTGAGCTCTCCTCTTTTCCTCAATGACTGGTGTCAACTCCTCAGAGTGGGCTTCAAACCAGTCTGCCGCCTTGTTGGTCTTCTTGCCGAATATGGACAAGGCGGTGTTGTAAACGGTATTCTTGAAATGTTCCCATCTGTTGGATGCGTTTGCGTCGGCCGGGCCTGGAAGAGATTCCTCAAGCGCTTGTGCAAATTCCTCCACTTTTCTCTGATCCCGGGTCTTGCTGGTATCAATGCGAGGTCTTCCTTCCTTTTTCGTGTGATACAGTCGCTTTGTTTGCAGTTTCACTCTGCTGCACACCAGGGAGTGGTCAGTGTCGCAGGCAGCACCATGATAACTGCGTGTGATCTTGATGCTGGGAAGGCTGGAGCGTCTGGTGAGGATCAGGTCGAGCTGGTGCCAGTGCTTTGATCTTGGATGTCTCCAAGAGACTCTATGTTGGGGCTTTGTGTTGAAGAACATGTTGCTGACACAGAGACCGTGATGACAGCAAAACTCTAGCAGGCGTTGGCCATTTTCGTTCATCCTCCCAGTGCCAAACTGACCTAAGCAAGTGGGCCATGAACTGTTATCAGCACCAACTCTAGCATTGAAATCGCCGAGGATGAACAATGGCTCTTTTACAGGGATTTTCTTGACAGTGGTGGCCAGGTCATCATAGAATTTGTCTTTGGCTTCTGCTGGAGATGACAGAGTCGGTGCATAAGCACTGATGAGAGTGATAGGTCCTGCTGATGACTGGAGCTGCAGGGACAAAATTCTTTCACTTCCCACAGTAGGTGGGATGATGGATTTCAGCAGGGTATTTCTGACCGCAAAGCCAACGCCATGTTCCCTGGTTTCGTTTGGTGGTTTTCCCTGCCAGAAAAATGAGAAATTTCTCTCCTTGACAGATCCGGAATCTGGCAGCCTAGTCTCTTGAAGGGTGACGATGTCCATCTGCAGTCTGCTCAGCTCCATGTCGATGACAGCTGTTTTGCGTGCGTCGTCTATTTCTTGCAGGTCATCAGAGAAGCCAGGTGTCATTGTCCTAACGTTCCAGGTGCCCAGCTTTAGGGCAGTAGTTTTCTGTTTTCTGTTGCATGGTGCAGAGTTGTCGATCCGCTTGTCGGTTTTCACCCTAAACCCCACGCACCCCATGAGGTTAACGGACCGTGGCGAGGCAACACCTTACTGGCTAGGGACTGCCCAGCTTAAGAGTCTTAGAGCAGGGACACACAAAGTCACATACCTGGAATGCTGTCCCGGTCCTGACCACATCTAAGCATTCTGCCTGGGCACCACATGAACTCCTCCTCGTTCAGAGTAGTTAGTAGTAGTAGTAGTAGTTGGCAACCTTCAGTCTCGAAAGACTCTGGTATCGCGCACTGAATGGTGGTTCTGGCACAGCGTCTACTGTGGCTAAAAAGGCCAATTTGGGAGTGACAATCCCTTCCACACCGGGAGCAAGTGCAGTCTGTCCCTGGTCTGTCTCCCTGGCTATGGGCCTTCCTTCTTTGCCTCTTTGCCTCAGTCTGTTGGCCAAGTATCTTGTTAAACTGGAAGAGGCCATGCTGCACAGCCTGCCTCCAGGCGGGCCGCTCAGAGGCCAGGGTTTCCCACCTGTTAAGGTCCACTCCTAAGGCCTTCAGATCCCTCTTGCAGATGTCCTTGTATCGCAACTGTGGTCTACCTGTAGGGTGCTTTCCTTGCATGAGTTCTCCATAGAGGAGATCCTTTGGGATCTGGCCATCATCCGTTCTCACGACATGACCGAGCCAACACAGGCGTCTCTGTTTCAGTAGTGCATACATGCTAGGGATTCCAGCACGTTCCAGGACTGTGTTGTTAGGAACTTTGTCCTGCCAGGTGATGCCGAGGATGCGTCGGAGGCAGCGCATGTGGAAAGCATTCAGTTTCCTCTCCTGTTGTGATTGAAAAATCAATGACTCGCTGCAGTACAGAAGTGTACTCAGGACGCAAGCTCTGTAGACCTGGATCTTGGTATGTTCCATCAGCTTCTTGTTGGACCAGACTCTTTTTGTGAGTCTGGAAAACGTGGTAGCTGCTTTACCGATGCGTTTGTTTAGCTCGGTATCGAGAGCAAGAGTGTCTGAGATCCTTGAGCCAAGGTACACAAAGTCATGGACAACTTCCAGTTCATGCGCAGAGATTGTAATGCAGGGAGGTGAGCCCGCATCCTGAACCATGACCTGTGTTTTCTTAAGGCTGATCGTCAGAAGACAGGGATGTTCTGGTCACTTGTGCCTGCTGCCCAGCATCCCAGAAAGCTGATCAACAGGACACTTCGGTCACTGCCCAAAGTATCCCTGTCCTCCAATTGAGGAAGATTTTGAGTGGTGTCCAAGCGGAACCAAAAAGTCCGCTCACTGGGCAGACGGATTCACCCAAAACCCAGATCAAGTCCCCGGGCTGGGGTTTGAGCAGCCTTATCTTAGAGAGTCTCTAAGGATACAGCCTAATACACACTTTCCTGGGCATAATCCACATTGAGCACATGCTTCTGAGTGGACATGCATCGGATTGCTTTGTTAATTGAGGAGAGGAATGGTAGTGCATGACAAGGAGCAGCAGCAGTTTTGCCCCCAAAGTAATTAGAACAAAATGTTACCAAAAGTGCTTCAAGGCACGTGTAATAACATCTACACCCAGGGGATCAAACACATGAGCAGACACCTTGTATAGTGGACCTATGACAGACTGCATGGTTTTCTTGAACTGAAGCAGGCATTGTCACAGACTCACCGGTTGGTGCTTCCATTCTGATCCTGTTGACATCCAGTGAGGCGTGTGGCTAACAGCGTGATCAGAGCAGGCTGGTAATCGGGTTCCAGAGTTCCAGGTAATGTGGTGTGAAGCAAATCTATTCGTACCTTCCACAGACAAGAAGCTCAGACTGGAAATCCCAGCTTTTGATGATTCTTATGCAGGGCTCCCCAGGTCATGTGATCCTTCTTGGCCACAACTTTCCTTCTGGCCACTGTCATGGAGGTTCTGTGGAGTGTCAAAGTTCAGATCAGCCTGTCCTACTCCATGTGAGCTGCCTTGACTGTACAGAGTAAGGGGCCTGGGACATGCTACCTGCTTTCCTGGTTTAACACCCCCAGCACCTTACAGGCCCCTGGTGCTGAATAAAGAAGCATCCTCCCCCCAAACACACTGGTCTCTTTTTCTCGTGCTTATTGTCAGGGATGATTTTCTCTCCACCCCCCACCCCCCACTTGAATCCAGTAACTACAAATGTCTTTATGGCACATGGAGTGCTCCTGTGTTAAGGGGCTTGCTGCCTATCTAAAGAACAGTAACAAGAAGGGCTGTAATAGACCCAGATTAATACATTCATTCCCTGTCAATTGAAGGGCTCATTACACTGCCCAGACTCTGCTTTTAACTCTGCTGTCTGCCTGAGGGTAATGAGCCATTCAGCCGCGATTCTGCAGTATTGCCCTCCTGCAGAAGGGGGGAGAGAGTGAGCGAGGAAATGACATTACCAGTGGAGGGGAGGAGGGGAGGGCATCCTTCATTAAGAAGTATAGAAGGATGCATAGCCTACTCCTTCCAGCGTGAGCCCCGTGCTCTCAGATTTTGCTGTAAATAAGACATCAGTGCAAGCAACTGAGCAGCAGCCAGGATCATGTGTCCGCAGGCCCGTTGTCTGATAAGCCACTGAGCAAGGGGGAAGCTGGGCATGCAGCTGACTCCAGCTGATGCCCTCATCTATGGGGGGGGGGGGAAATCACAAACTTCTGTAGCTCTTTTGACCTCAGGTTTGCCTCCCCCACTAGCTGCGTGTTCAGGCCTTCTTAAAGCTGCAGAGTTAACACCACCTTCAGGGTCTTCAACCTTAAATGAGTCATTCTTATCATGAGACCTGCTTTCTTCTGCCCTCTGCAAAATAAGTGCACACAAACACCTCTTGTCTAGACCTTTGGTAACTGAGATGCTTTCTTATTAAATAAACATGTTTTTCATTCTCGCTTACAAACTCATTTTGAAAAACTCTATGTAATGCTTTTCATGCTCCTCTCTAATGGAATTTGTAGCAAACAGATTCCATTCCTGGCTTTCTTCCAGCAGATGGCCATGAAGGAGAGGTTGTAAATGTGTGGATTTATGACTTTTAGGGCGCAATCCTAACCCGTGCTGGAGCAGGCAAGCCAAGAGGCTTGCGCTGCATCCAATGCGGGATTGCAGCGAGCAGCGGCTCAGCCACGGGCAAAGGGAAGCTCTTCCCCTTACCCGTGGGTAATGGCTGCGCACCCCTATGGGTCTCCTAGGACCTGCACAACCTCCGGAGGTGGCGCAAGTCCGAGGAGAGAGGAGAGGTTTGAAGCCGCTCCGCTCACCCCAGGACTGGGGGTTGGGATCCAGCATAACCGCTGGGTCCCAGCCCCACCCCCGGCTCCCCACACCCGCCCTCCCCCACCCAGTAACGCCCCCTCCCACCACCTCCCCACACCCCCATGCTCCCCACACCCCCCCACCCCTTTGCTGCTTATGTCAGCGCGCTTGCGCCAACACAAGCAGCAGCGCGGGAGCCACAACGGAGGCTTCTGCCTCAGTCCACGCATCAACGCATCTGAATGCGCCAACGCAGCTCCTGCCTAAGGAGGCGCAAACCTGCTTTACGGCATGTTTGCGACCCTCCAGGGCCACCTAAACCGGCATAACAGGATTGCGCCCATAGTGGAAAAGTCTTCTGTGAAGCAGCTATTTCCCCTGCAACCAGATAACTTACTGGTTCATCTTCTTTCATGACCTGCTTCCTCCTCTTCCTTCTTTTGATTAGATCTTAGATTTCACCTAAGACTTAGGAGTTGAAATTTGAAAAGCAGATGTCAGGTCCTTCTTCATACAATAAATAACTGAGGGTTCAGTCCTATCCAACTTTCCAGTCCTGATGCAACCACAGTGTAGTTCCAAGGCAAAGGAAGAAACATTCCTTTAACTTGAGGAGGCCTCTGTGTCATCCCCTACCGCAGGATGCAGTGCCTGCTCCATTATCATGGCTGCATCTGTGCCGGAAAGTTGGATAGGACTGGGCCCTGTTATTGAATTCACTATCAGTAGTTGAAGAACGGCATCTAAGAGTTCAATCCTGAGCTCCCGGGGTGCGCGGCTGCGATGGCCCTGAAAATGGTCGTGGTGAGGGAAGAGCCTTCAAGTCGGGCGACAAGCCCCACATGAAGGCTCAGGATCCGGTGGAGCAGAGCTCCACCGGTCCTACCTTCCTCCTCCCCTGCTCCCTCCCCCAGCATGCTTCCCCCCGCCCTCTCCACACCTCCCTGTCACGCCTCCTCCCCACCCTCTCTCCGCCTATTCCCCCCCTCCCTGAAACGTCTCCTCCCTGCCTCCCCCCACGCCTCCGCTTACCTTACAAGTGGTCTTGGTGGTCCGGTAAGACAGTGTGCCCTGGCGGTGAGCCGGTGCACCAAGCCCAGGATTGGGCTCTAAATTAGGGTCCGATCTAGAGCACTCATAAGCCCTGCTTATGGAATTCCCAGAGCCATTTGTTTGTCCACTGTGGGAAATCTTGCTGGTCCAAATGGACATTTGATTTCATCCAGCAGCTCTCAACTTATGTCCTTGAGTTACTCACCATCTGTTGCCAAATATATTGTATTGAAGGTCACCTCAGATTCCAAAGGAGCCCTTATTTACATAGGCTATCTGGACTGCATTGGGCCTGAAACCTGACCACATAATCAGCAGATAATACACAGGTGGGACAGGTTTTTTGCCTAAAGAAATAAAATCATAAACTATGTTTATTGCACAAGCCTTGTTTCATGCACAAAACCATTAAAAATATTGTATAAAATTACCTTCAGGCTATGTGTATAAGGAGAATATGAAACGTAAATAAATGTTGTGTTTAGACTTGGACCCCATCCCCAAGATATCTCATTATGTATATGCAAGAAAATTTCAATTTCCAAAATGCTTCTGGTCTCAAGCACTTTGGATAAGGGGCACCCAACCTGTTCTGCATGGTGTTCCAACATGAGGCCATTTTGGCAGCCTAAAGCCCCACTGCAATCCCCCCATCTCCTCCCACTTCAGCTGATTTTTTAATCTCCCTGTTGCGCCTTTTCAGCTTCTGTTTTGGTGAATCCGGGGCGGTGCGGTAGGGAGATCGAAAAGCTGTGTTGCACCTACTGCCACCACAACCTCTTGTCACCTGAGGGCCCAATCCTATCCAACTTTCCAGCACTGGTGCAGTTGAAGTGCTGCCCCAGGATAAGGGAATAAATGTTCCCATACCTTGAGGAGGCCTCTGTGACTGCCTTCCCACCACAGGATGCAGTACACGCCCCATTGGCACCACCGCACTGGCACTGCAAAATTGGATAGGATTTGGCCCTAAGCCTGCCAATTTACATCAGCGACTCAAAATGTGGAAATAATTGGGGGTGATGTCATCACGTCACTCCCAATTACTTTCAGGTTGGCACAGTTGGGAGGTTATGCCAGGGTCCTACGGTTCCCTGGTTGCTAGAAGTTGGACCGCTCTAATATATTGCACCTCTTGCTGGAGAGCTTAGCCTCCCCTGACATGCTAAGTTGTTTTTGTGCAAAGATTATTTTGTTTTTACATGAGAGACATGCAAACATGTGGTTCCCCTACCTATAGCCTGACACAATGCAGTTTAGCCAGAGTTGTGGAACAGGATTCTTCTAATCGTGTCGTTTGGCTCTGAGAAAGAGATGGTCAAATCCTCCTCCGTTATATCTGCCCAGGAAGAGACTATAAGCTGTTTGTTGAAATGTCAGGAAATCACCAAAATCCCCATGGGTTGGTTTGTGCTTGAGGCAAAACAAGGCATCATGGAGGGGGGAAGGTGGGGAGCAAGCAGACGGGGTGGGGGGGGGAAGAGCAGATAGTTATTGTCAAATTCCCAGCTTGCCCTTTCCGATCTGAAGTTCACTTGTAATATTTTCCGTGACTTCGGTTGCTAATACATTTTGTTCTCCAGAGTGCGCGGACGCCCCACTTCCTCCTCAGCCCTTAATTAGTTTCTGGATGATGACATCTCCGTAGAGAATCAGCCAGTCTTGTCCCTCCAATCTCGGGGGGAGATAAAGGAATCTAATAAAGACATTCAGCATTTCTAGGTGATGGTTTTGACAAGCTTTGTATTAACACGAAGCCATGTTCAAACTTTTCTCTATTTCTCGCTCAACCTTCTCTACTCGGTTTCTGCTCGATGACATTTCACAAGGGGATAAACAGAGCACTGTCAGCTCCAAAGACATGGCGTGTGAGACAGACAAAGGCAGGAAGGACCACGCCCTTGTGATGCAGCAGCAGGGCTGGGAGAGAGTGATCTGACAACAGGGTGGCCTTGCGTATAACTTGGAACAGCTGTCAACAGCGCTTAGGCTTTGCAGCGAAGAGTGCAATGCAAGTTGGACAGAGGGTGATAGTCAAGCTGACCTGAAACTTCATACCACATTTTGTGTCCATTTTCACAAGTCCTGATAAGTGCTTCCTGTTTTTTTGGCACTTGACACAAAGATGTTTGTGTTGTTTTGATGCTGTTCTTCTCAACCATTTCCCCTTCGCTGCGTTTGCGCTTCTGTACAGTTGCCTCTTGCTTCTGTCAACCTGTGTGAGTTTTGTTGGTGACATCACAGCATGACATCTCAAATGCTAATGTCATGGGTTTTCACCAACAAAATAATATAGGTCACCGCTGCTGCTGCTGATGTATTGGCAACCTTCAGTCTCGAAAGACTATGGTATCGCGCTCTGAAAGGTGGTTCTGGCACAGCGTCTAGTGTGGCTGAAAAGGCCAATCCGGGAGTGACAATCCCTTCCACACCGGGAGCAAGTGCAGTCTGTCCCTGTTCTGTCTCCCTGGCTATGGGCCTTCCTTCTTTGCCTCTTAGCCTCAGACTGTTGGCCAAGTGTCTCTTCAAACTGGGAAAGGCCATGCTGCACAGCCTGCCTCCAAGCGGGCCGCTCAGAGGCCAGGGTTTCCCACTTGTTGAGGTCCATCCCTAAGGCCTTCAGATCCCTCTTGCAGATGTCCTTGTATCGCAGCTGTGGTCTACCTGTAGGGCGCTTTCCTTGCACGAGTTCTCCATAGAGGAGATCCTTAGGGATCCGGCCATCATCCATTCTCATGACATGACCAAGCCAACGCAGGCGTCTCTGTTTCAGCAGTGAATACATGCTAGGGATTCCAGCACGTTCCAGGACTGTGTTGTTTGGAACTTTGTCCTGCCAGGTGATGCCGAGAATGTGTCGGAGGCAGCGCATGTGGAAAGCACTCAGTTTCCTCTCCTGTTGTGAGAGGAGAGTCCATGACTCGCTGCAGTACAGAAGTGTACTCAGGACGCAAGCTCTGTAGACCTGGATCTTGGTATGTTCCATCAGCTTCTTGTTGGACCAGACTCTCTTTGTGAGTCTGGAAAACATGGTAGCTGCTTTACCGATGCGCTTGTTTAGCTCGGTATCGAGAGAAAGAGTGTCGGAGATGGTTGAGCCAAGGTACACAAAGTCATGGACAACCTCCAGTTCATGCTCAGAGATTGTAATGCAGGGAGGTGAGTCCACATCCTGAACCATGACCTGTGTTTTCTTCAGGTTGATTGTCAGTCCAAAATCTTGGCAGGCCTTGCTAAAACGATCCATGAGCTGCTGGAGATCTTTGGCAGAGTGGGTAGTGACAGCTGCATCGTCGGCAAAGAGGAAGTCACGCAGACATTTCAGCTGGACTTTGGATTTTGCTCTCAGTCTGGAGAGGTTGAAGAGCTTTCCGTCTGATCTGGTCCGGAGATAGATGCCTTCTGTTGCAGTTCCAAAGGCCTGCTTCAGCAGGACAGCGAAGAAAATCCCAAACAAGGTTGGTGCAAGAACACAGCCCTGCTTCACTCCGCTTCGGATGTCAAAAGGGTCTGATGTGGAGCCATCGAAGACAACAGTGCCCTTCATGTCCTTGTGGAAAGATCTGATGATGCTGAGGAGCCTGGGTGGACATCCAATCTTGGGGAGAATCTTGAAGAGGCCGTCTCTGCTGACCAGGTCGAAAGCCTTTGTGAGATCTATGAAGGCTATAAAGAGTGGCTGTCGTTGTTCCTTGCATTTCTCCTGCAGTTGTCTAAGGGAGAATACCATATCAGTGGTGGACCTGTTGGCTCGGAATCCACACTGCGATTCTGGATAGACGCTCTCTGGAGCCTCTTTAGTGCAACTCGGGCAAACAGCTTTCCTACGACGCTAAGGAGAGAGATGCCGCGGTAGTTGTTGCAGTCACCCCTGTCACCTTTGTTCTTGTACAGCGTGATGATGTTTGCATCCCTCATGTCTTGAGGTACTCCACCTTCTCTCCAGCAGAGACAGAGGATTTCATGCAGCTCAGTGACGATGATCTCTTTGCAGCATTTTAGGACTTCAGCAGGGATGCTGTCTTTTCCAGGTGCCTTGCCAAAGGCAAGGGAGTCCAGGGCCACGTGAAGTTCTTCTAGGGTTGGTTCACTGTCAAGCTCTTTCAGCACAGGCAGGCACTCAATGTTGTTCAGTGCTTCTTCGGTGACTACATTTTCTCTGGAATATAGCTCAGAGTAGTGCTGCACCCAGCGTTCCATCTGCTGCGCCCGATCCTGGATGACCTCGCCTGTGGCAGACTTCAGAGGGGCAATTTTCCTCTGTGTTGGACCTAGGGCCTGCTTGATACCATCATACATCCCCTTGATGTTGCCCGTGTCAGCTGCTATCTGTATCTCGGAACAGAGCTGGAGCCAGTAGTCGTTAGCACATCTCCTGGCAGTCTGTTGGACTTTGCTGCGAGCAGTTCGGAGGACCTGCAGGTTGCGCTCACTGGGACAGGCCTTGTATGCTGCTTGAGCTCTCCTCTTTGCTGCTGCTGTGCTGCTGCTAATAATAATAATAATAATAATAATAATAATAATAATAATAATAAACAACTTTATTTATATCCCACCCTTCTCCCCGAAGGGACCCAGGGCGGCTTACAACATATTAAAAACAAATTAAAAACATAATTTAACCGCAAATAAAAACATATTAAAACACATTAACAGATACCCATAAAAACAGTAGTCAGATAAAAAGTCAGATAAAAAGAGCAAAATGCAGCAAATCATAGAGGAATCAGGCCTGTAAAAATACTAAAAGATATAGAAAAGATGTTTAAAAAGGCCATGAACTCAGAAGGCTTGTTTAAACAAAAAGGTCTTCACGCCTCGACGAAAAGTCTCAAGAGAGGGAGTCATTCTCAAATCAAGGGGAAGGGAGTTCCATAGCATTGGTGCCACTACTGAGAAGGCCCTATTTCTTGCTGCCACCCCACGTACCTCCTTAGGCGGCGGCACTTGTAAAAAGACCTTCTCTGCTGACCTAAGAGTACGAGCCGGATTGTACGGAAGTAGGCGATCTCTGAGATAGCCTGGCCCAGAGCAGTATAGGGCTTTAAAGGTCAAAACCAGCACCTTGAATTGGGCCCGGAAACGAATGGGCAGCCAGTGCAGCCCCTGGAGAAGCAGACTGACAGAGTCAAACCGCCTAGTTCCAGTGACCACACGGGCCGCCGCATTCTGCACTAATTGCAGTTTCCGAACCGTCTTCAGGTTGCAATAAAGCGCGTTGCAATAATCTAACCTCGATGTCACTGTGGCATGGATCACTGTGGCCAGGTCTGCACGATCCAAGTTCGGCCGCAGATGGCGCACCAGCCGAAGCTGAGCGAAGCTGATCAAAGTACATGAAAAATGAAGCCAAGGAAAGGGAAGGGATGAAACTTTCGGCTAGAAAAAAAGCAACAACCAAGTAAGTGCACAATGGGTCTGAATGGCTTCAAGCATTTGGCGACATGAATGTTTTGTGGGGTTCTTTCCCAGCTGCATTGAATGGGTGACTTTCAAAAAAATGATACAGGCTAAAACCACTTGGCCCAGATGATACTGGGCCAAGTATCTGGGCCAAACCCTAGATGATACTGGCTTCCAGGGATGGTTTCAGAGGATGGTTTCAGGGATGGTTTCAGAGGTTTCAGATGGTTTCATGACTCGGAAGGACAGAAGAGTGATGTCTGAATACAAGGAGGGTCTGTGCCATTCCATCAAATGCCTTGTTGCTTGTTTCTTACATAATTTTTGGTAATCCAGCAGGTAGTCAACAGATTAATGCACAACACTGGTGAGGTACAACTGTGGCTCCTTTCAAGAAGTAGAAAACCTTAAAGCTCACAATAATTTGTGGAGGAGTGGATCCAGTGTTTGTGTTGGGGGGGGGCATGAAAAGTACCAACTCCAGAACCCAGGTCAACCAGGCAGGTAGACCTGGGCTTCAGGTTGAACTTGATGGCCTCCATGGCTAAGGTTTGCTGGGTGGGTAGACCTGGGCTCCCACCTGGCCTTGGAGCCCAGGTCTACTGCCTGGGTAGACCTGGGCTCCCATTCTAGCCAGTCTTGCCAGTGCTTACCCAGTGGGCATTCATCTTGTGCCCGATTTTGCTCCCTAGCCCAGCCGATGCCCTTGCCTGCTGGCAGACTGTTTGGGGGTGGCCACACACCTATGACCCACCTTTGGATCCACCCCGATTAACAGACATATTATATTCTTTCTGGGGGATGTTTCAACTGAAAGGGCTGACCAGGGAACATCTACAGTCATTTCTTTGCCAAACACTGTCTATTAAATCTGATTACATCTGCTTAATGAATAATGTTCTCTCTCACACACACATACACACAAACGAGAGAGAGAGAGAGAGAGAGAGAGAGAGAGAGAGAGTTTACCTGAAGTTGCAGAAAACTGATAATCATTACATTATTTCAGTATTTAAGTACATTTTATCCAGCCAATAAGTAGATGGCTTAATAATGTAACCTTATAAACAGCACCAAAAATCTACCTGCTTAATAACTTTGCTGTTTACCAATAGCTGCTAACAGATAAATGAGAAAGCTCATTGCTGCATCAAATAAGAGTGGAAATTTGCGTGGATTTCTGAGTGGAAATGACATTCCAGAGTGGAATGAGTGGAAATGATATTCTGGAGTTTGGGTGAACTAAATAAACAGGGATGACATATGTTGCTGTAGAGACTGTAGGGCAGTGACTGGCAGGAACCTAGTGCCAGATTCTGGCAAGCCTTGAAAGGCTCACTGTCTGAACTATAACAATAAATAAAACACAAAATAACAACAGCAGTGCAAAATCACAATGAGCATAAAGTCATTCAGCAGCAGAAAAATTGTCCAGGTCAGTCAGGCTGTATCTGGAGCCAGGATATTAGTTGCAGGTGTGGCGTGGGGGTGGCAAAACCTCTGAGATTGGGCATGAAAGTAGGGATTGGGCATGAAGAGAGATTGGCATGAAGACTGAGCAGAGATTGGGCATGAAGGTAGGAGGCTACAGCATGGAACTGGAAGGCTTCACCACTGCCTTGCTATGCCATGCTATGCCCGTGATGGTTTATTTATTTGTTTGTAATCCGCCTTTCTCCCCGAAGGGTACCCAAGGCAGCTAACAACAATAAAACATAATATACAAAACAATAAAATACAACTAAAAACTATATAAAAAGCACTAAAAACACAATATAAAACATTATAAAACAAAGCAGGCAGCAGTGAGCGATGTCAATAAAAACATTAAATACCTAAAAGCAACCATTATAGGACCTCAAAGCCTTTCCTAAATAAAAATGTCTTCAGTCCTTGCCAGAAGGTTAACAAAGAGGAAGGTATCCTCAGCTCAGAAGGGAGGGAACACCATAACACAGGCACCACCACCAAGAAGGCCCTGCACAGCATGGGCCAGACTTTGGAGACTGCTGGGATAAAGCATGGGAGGGAGGGGTTCCATCTGACTTCCATCGAGAGACGGCCATCACCACCACTGAAAAAAAACCCTGCTCCTATTGGGCGCCTTCTTTTTGTAGTAGGGAGGCATTCAAACCAAGGCTTCGGATGAGAAAGAGAGCCTATGGGAGAGTCCATATGTGAGGACATAGCCCATCAGGTCCCCAGATCCCACGCCATGCCTTCTTCATCCTTGCTTTCAGCTTGCCTTCGTCGATGTCATCACGTGGCAAAATAGGCTCTGTAGCGGTGTGGTTTCATTCATTCACTCTTGATCCTGATTGAATTCTATATAGTTTCAATCTAGATAAAATAGAAATTGCCCTGTACCTTGATCAGCGCCATTCCTGCTTAAGGACAAGTAAAATCAGAGGAAACTGATTTCCTTGGGGATACTGGAATAAGAATCGGTTTGCCCAAATAAGTCAAGTTCCTTTCTTTAGGTATAGAATTTCCAGGCCACCTTTCTGCTGCTTAACTCACAAATAATAAATATGAAAGCATAACACATCCCATAATAAAAATATCCCAATATAAACGCAATCATGTCCACAGCACCAAAGTAAGAAACTTTCTAAAACAAAACCACTATTATTGCTGTCATTAATAAGTAGTGCATCATCCAGTTTATGTTAAAGCCTCCAACCGTCCAGGTAGATGTTATCTACTTTGGTGTCAGGGACGTCAGAGCTGTCCTCTTCTTGGGACCTTGTTAGAGGTATCCCTTAGAGCCATGTGCTGGTTATTCTCTGTGAGGCATGGGTACTTTGTGAATACTTTGCTAATGCATGATTAAAAACCTCCCCCTCCCCTTTTCCACGCAGCAATGAATTACGATGATGCTTTATCATACACCAGGCCGTCAAGAAGCGTGTAAATAACTTTATGTCCTCCAGCTCAGAGACGAAGCTCTGTTGCCATAACAAGAGAGGCTATTTGTTTTGAAAAATCATTTAGACACATCTCTGCAACGTATGACACATCTCATTAGGTCTCATTTTAAGGAGAGCAATTTCTATTAGTTATTTATTAATTGCCTATTAAGCCTGCAACGTATGCCCCTTCCATTCCCAGGATTCTTGTGCGTTTCCGCAGTGCTGCTTGGAATTCACCATGCAGTGCCCAGGTCCCTGGTGCTTTTGGGCAGCTATTGGGAATGAGCAGTGCTGGGGGTCATGGTATTAATCTTACTATCTTTCCTCTCACTCCCTCTCCAACCCCCACAATATAATAGTGTGGGGTTGTAGCTAGATCTAGAGAAGTCTCAAGCCCTTGCACAGTGTTGTTCAGTTAGCAGCACAGCCCCTGAACAGACACTCTGGGGGACGTTGCCTGTTCTGTGCATCTGCTCCACATGATGGGGTCCGGGTTCCAGTCTTCCATATGGGACTTAGCAATGCATACAATGGCAGCAGTTGAGAAGTGGAAGGCAGGGTTATGGTGTTTTGTTTTGTTTTTAATTTTTAGAGCAGGGCTGGCTGAACTCTGGTCCGAGGGCCAAGATCCAAGGTCGACTGAATCCTTCCCTCCCACGACCGGTACCATTAGTTCCAGAGCACCACACAACTTCATGTCCCCAGATCGGGACGACGCTATGCTCCAGCCAGTCGCGCAACTAGCACTGAGTTCTGGACTGCTGCAGCTCACCATGTCCCCAGATTGGGACAACGCAATGCTCCAGCCAGATTTTTTTTGCAGAAATCTGAGCTCAATGCCAGCTGGGGCACTGCACCATAGATGCGATTGACTAGAGCGTCATGTCATCCCGATCTGGGGACATGGTGAGCTGCGGTGCTCTAGAACTCAAAGTGCTAGTTGCTCTGGGGAACACATTCCCGGTGCACAGCGGTCAGCACTTTGAGCACTGCTGCTTTAAAGCATCATCTGACTTGTAATTACACCTAGTGATGAAGAGACCCCAATTGTACCCCATGCCTCATTCATAATTGGTCCATTAAGAATAGATTAAGAGGAGGTTCACAGGGTGTCCGAAACCAATCAGTGTTTTAAATGGATATGTTACGACAAGTTGATGAGGTTTCTAGCCATCAGGAGTACAGAAGCATCACACAACGTCAGTAGGGGCGTCAGGAGTCTCCTTAAAGATGGGATGTCCTCCCTTTTGGTTGTCTTACTAGTTCAGGGAAGCAGCGGAAAGGATCCTATCTAAACCAGGAAACATTGAGGCCTTTGATGCTTCCACATGTGCATGGCGCATCCAAGGAATTTCTGCAGCTGTTGCTCCTCCTGGCTTGGATGGATGTTCTGTGCTCCCTCCATTCCACCCCAGTAAAAAATAAATCAGTGTGAAGGTGGTAGCAAGGTGGGTTCTGTCCAGGCTAGAACAAACCAGGTTCAAATCCCTGCTCAGCCATGAAGGCCGACCTTGGGCCAATCTCAGCCTCACCTACCTCACAAGGTTGTTGACAGCAGGAAGGAAGGAACCATGTACATCACCCTGAGCTCCTTGGAGAAAAGGCAGTATTAAAATGTGAAAAAAGGCAGAGCTGTAAGAATAGCTTATACGATTCCATTCCTCCTCCTCCTCTGATCCTCTGCTGTAATGCTCCACGTACCACGTCACTGCTCTGTCACCCTCTTTCTCCATGGGTCCATTGGAGATTATAGAGCTCCTTGCCTTCCTTTGTTGCAAAATTGCCAGAAGGTCACTAGATCACTGTTTCTCAAACTGTGAGTTGGGACCCACTAGGTGGGTTGTGAGCCAATTTCAGGTGGGTCCCCATACATTTCAATATTTTTTTATTTTTTGCATATTAGACTTGATGCCACCATGGTATGTGACTGCATTTGTGGAGATCTGTACTTTTAACAGGCTATAATGTATATGCTTTTAACAACGATAGTCAATGGGACTTACTCCTGGGTAAGCATGGATAGGATTGAAGCCTAAGTTTGTTAAAAAAAATTTCCTGCTTGATGAGGTCACTTCCACCCATGACATCATCATGACATTTTTATTTTTAGTATATTAGACTTGATGTCACCATGTTATGTGACTGCATTTGTAAAGATCTGTACTTTTAACAGGCTATAATGTATATGCTTTTAACAATGATAGTCAATGGGGCTTACTCCTGGGTAAGCATAGATAGAATTGCAGCCTAGGTTGTTAAAAAATTTTTCACTGCCAGCCATGACATTACTTCCAGGTTAATAACATCACTTCTGGTGGGTCGTGACAGATTGTCATTCTAAAAAGTGAGTCCTGGGATGAAAAGTTTGAGAACCACAGCACTAGATCAGGGATGTCCAAACTTTTTGGCAGGAGGGCCACGTGATCTTTCTGACACTGTGTTGGGAGCTGGGGGGAAAAAGAATTAATTTACTTTTCAAATCTGAATAAATTTACATAAATTTACATAAATGAATATATTAAAGATGGAACTTATATGAATGAATGAAGGTCATTCATGCTGAGAGCAGTTGTGTCGGGCCAGCATGGATTCCAGCAAGTCTCTGGAGGGCCAGAGGTCATTGGAAACTAGGGGCTCCCCACAGCCCAGATTAGGCATCCCCAAGGGACCGCAAGTGGCCCCTGGGCCAGGCACCCCTGTACTAGATCATAAAACCTGCATCCTATGTATGTTTCAAACGAGGAGCTGGAAAGCCTGTTGAGTGATGCTTCACCATTAGACAGGAAGCATGTTTGAGCTTCTATCCCTCTCTCTTTGGGGACCTGGTATTTGTTGTTTTCGTTAATCTGACACAGAAGTCGGCTAGGCAGAAATATGCATGTTCTATGCTGTTTTTGTGTGGAAGACATCCCAGCCATATTCTCCAGTGACAGTCGAGCACCGCGGTGTCTGAGTAGCAGTTTGATAGGCTGTTGCTGCAGGATATTGCACTGTTCTTTCATGAACATTGTTTGTTACCATCAGTAGGATATTTGGATTAAGCTTGCTGGGTTGCTAACTCGCTACCAGCAGACCTTCCCCACCACTACTGCATAGTTCTTGTTCCTGTAAAGCCCCAGTCGCGGAACAGATACCCTTATTAGTCATCTTGACATGGAGTTTCTTAATTATATTCTGTACATTTATATATAAACACACACACCCCGATCAGTGATACCACAGTGGTGTACTAACCCTTAAAACAATTAGAAGTAGATGCTTTTGTATAGTAATAAAAGTAGTAGTAAATATAAAAGTAGTAATAATAGAACAGCTTTATCACATTCACAGACGTGTAAGGAGAGCCCCACTGGTCCAGGCCAAAAGCCCAGGTAGTCCAGCTGCCTGTATTTCACAATGACCCACCAGATGCCTCATGGAGCACACAAGGCAACAGGGGACCTGCGTCCTGGTGCCCGCCCTTCCATCTGGCATTCTGAGGTAGCTTACCTCTAAAATCAGGAGGTCGTGTTTACCCATCATGGCTTGTAACTTGGAATGGACTTTTCCTCCAGAAATTTGTCCAATCCCCTTTTAAAGGCATCCAGGCCAGATGCCATCACCACATCCTGTGGCAAGGAGTTCCACAGGCTATTCACACTCTGGGTAAAGAAATATTTCCATATATGAATTTTTCATTTTTTTTTTATTTATGTTTATTATTATTTTATTATTTATCTTTTCATGTATGAATCACAGCAATGACAGTTAAAATACCAACCAAAGCACCTGCATTAAGATGACCTAGGAGAACAAAAGTATCTTAACCGACACCCAAAAGAAGGCAGTGAAGGTGCCAAGTAAATTTCCCTAGGTACATAATGCCACAGTCAAAGGGCCACAGCCCCCCCCCCAAAAGCTGCTTTCCTGTGTTGTAGTAAGGTGGGGCTGCTGTGGCCCACAGGACAGGAGAAGAAGCAAGGCTCATTTCCTGTACACGTGATACATGCTGGGACTGACATGGCACTCAGAATCAGGGCCTGGAGGGGTGTGACTGCAATGTGTAGTTGCTAGAAGGGTGTAGACTCCAATGCATAGTTTGTCTCTGCAAATGCAGGGACAAAATGCCCCCATCTCTGTTCAGCCTTCCGCTTTTATGGGGTTTGGGGGGGGGGAATCAGGATCCTGTGGAATGCTGACCCCAAATGGATTTTGCCCAGAAAAAAATTCATGTATAAGAGAAGGAAGGAATATCATCTTTTGCTCAAGAGGCTTTGTACATGGAACTACCTTCCATGGAACTACTTTCCAACTATCTTCAGACCATTATTCATCTAGATCAGAAGCAGCTGTTGAATTATTCAGACCAGGTTCTTTCCCAGTGCTTGAATTCCTTCTAGGATATGAGGAATTGTTTTTGGGTCTTTCTGCATGTGGAATACACGCTCAGTATCTGCTGTGGCCACCTTTGCTCCCTGCAAGGGGGTCTTATGGAAGGAACAAGTGGAGTAAACCTCCAACCTTTATTCCTTCCACCCTTTTTAGCCTTTGAGGGGTTCTGCCCCCTGCTTAGGAATCCATGTTCCGCCATGGCAGCTGTTGCACCCTGAGCAAGTCCATAGAATGGAGTGGTGTCAGGTGAACAGTGGCAGAGCACAGGAGGGACGCATGAAGAATGCAGGTCCTTTTTACTATCATCCTCATGGCCAAGCAAATGAGAACTGTGAAAAGAACAGCGCCCCCCCCCCCCCCCGCTCTAGGGAAATCTGTGCTGTGTCTACTGGAGCAGCTGGCAATGGTGGTGCCATGTTCAATCAGCTCCTAGCAAGAGAAATGTGGCAAGAACAAGGATTGGTAGGCAAACAGGAAATCCCAATAGGGAAACATGAAATTTATTTATTTATTTTATCACCCTTCTCTTCCCCCCTCTCCACCTCCAGTTGGGGAGGGCTTCCGTATGCATTTTCCCCATTAGGTTGCAGAGTCTCAGTGCCTCTATGTGCCCTTTTTCCTGTTCGAGAGACGACGACATCTTAATAAAATATTTTAATATAAGTGGGATGAGGTCGCCGCTGAATGTTAAATAATATCTGGTTTATATTTATTATCACTTATTTATTAAGTCTCTGTTCCCCTGGTGTAGTAAAATCTCCGATTATACCTGTTATGTCGCAGGAAAGGCAATTTAAATAATTCATTTGATTAATTATTCAAACATTTAATTAGCATATAATAACTGTCGTGTTAAATCCTAGCTTTGCAGGTTTAAATTAAAAGGGTAACTAACGGCGGAGTTTGTCATTCTCATTTCCTTCTCCGCCTGGCCCTGGTGTCATCACTTCTTCTCTGCATCTCACGCTGATTGATGCAAACCTTTTCAAGTTCTGCCTCTTAGATAGGTGCAAATGGGAACCCATTGATGGCCAGTTCATAGTAATTAATTGATTATCACAGCTGACATTTCCAAAGCACCTTTTCAAGTGAGGATCAGGGAGAGGGAAGAAAGGAGGGCTTGTGCTTTTGTCGTGAAAACTGGAGCAGAGACCTCAGCACTGTCCCCACTTTTTGCTTGCAAGTGAGAGGCTACCCTTTACCTTTATGCCATTCCAAACAATTTGTCAGTTAAAATGTTGGAATTTAGGACAGTCAGATCACCCTGTAGTCTGTTGAACTACTATACTTCAGTATTTTGAAACAACGGCTGCTAGCGCGCCTGTATGGCGCACTAGCAATGATTGCCATGCCTGAACCCTATCGGCCGGCAGCAGGGTTTTGCTGCCAGCTGATTGGTTGGCTGGCCTGAAGGGGTGGGACAACTGTTGGGAGTGCATACTGTCCATTACAGTGCATCAGGCCTTCCGTCTTTGAGAGGTCATTTGAATCTCATAGTTCTGAAGGGCTGTGGGTTGCTTTAAAACAAACAAACAAAAACAAAATGATCTACATCAGTGGTTCTCACACATTTAGCACCGGGACCCACTTTTTAGAATGAGAATCTGTCGGGACCCACCGGATGTGATGTCATGACCAAAAGTGACATCATCAAGCAGGGAAATTTTTCACAATCCTAGGCTGAAATCCTTCCCACACTTACCCAGGAGTAAGTCCCGTTTACTATCTTGGTTAAAAGGATATACATAGTAGCTTGTTAAAAGTACGGGTCTATAACATTTTCCCAAATGCAGTCACATACCATAGTAGCATCAGGTCTAATATATTAAAAATAAAAGATTGAAATGAATCGGGACCCACCTGAAATTGGATCGCGACCCACCTAGTGTGTCCCAACCCACAGTTTGAGAAACACTGATCTATATAATTGTGTGAAAATACCTTTTAAGCAGGTTTTCAACATCTAACATCTCTCAGATGGCCATAATTATTCAGGAGTTCTGGAGCTGGGCTTAGACCTGAAGTGTCCCAGTTCACATTCCCACTCAGCCATAAAGCTTCCTGGGTGACCTTGGGCCAGTCTCTCTCTCTTTTGCTCTCAGCCTCATCTACTCACAGGGTCATAAGGAGGGAACTATGTACACTGCCCCAAGCTATCCCACCTTTCTCCAAAGGAACTCAGCCATACCCCACAGCCTCACTCTCATGTATCCTCATGACAGCTTTGTGAAGGAGATTAGATTGAGAGTGATTGCCCCTGGCTCATTCATGGACCTCCATACCTAAGCAAGGCCTTGAATCTGAATTTTCCTAGTCTAGTACTCTCATCGGGTCACTATCCTGGCTCTCTTAGTATAAAGATCATGAAGGAATTAAATCAGTAGATTAATTAAGGGTGCTGGTGTTGCATAATGGGTAAGAGATTGAACCTCAGATGAGGACTTCAATCCTCATACAATCCAGTACAAATCTTGCTTATCCTGAACTCACTAGGTCACGGGTGTCAAACGCATTGCATATACTGAGCCAAACAGCATTAATGGTGCCTTTTGAGGAACAGAAGTGACATAAATATGCAGGAAGTGATATTAAGCAGATGATAGCCAGAAATAGGCAGTTTGTTCTCACATAAAAAGTCATTTACTGAAAAGGATAGAAGAGGAAAAGTGCAAATCTGGATAATATTTTCAAGTTAGGAGAATCCAATTTTCTGGCGGAAAAGTCCATCGCAGGTTACAAGCCATGATGGGTATGTGTAACCTTCTGGTTTTAGGCTACCTCAGAATGCTAGATGCAAGGGAGGGCAGCAGGATGCAGGTGTCATATTGTCTTGTTTGCTTCCTGAGGCATCTGGTGGGCCACTGTGAGATACAAGAAGCTGGACTAGATGGGCCTTTGGCTCTTCTTATGTTCTTGTCACATGGGCTGCCCTTTCAGCAGTGCTGTTGCATCAGCAGCTGAGAGGTGGTCTGTGAAGTGATGCCTTGGCAGGAGTGGCACTACTAAAAGCCGCATCTCCCTCTCTCACCCCTCTTGGTCTCTTTCCCCTGTAGCCTTCTTCACCTTCTAAGGCCTCTTTCTGTCTCTCCATCTCAGAGTCTCAGCACAAATGGCAGTGCTGAAAGGGTAGCTCTAGGAAAGCCCAATTGCAAAAGGGGCTGGATAAAGAGCTTCCAAGGGCCGCATCTAGCTCGCTGGGCCTTATGTTTGACAGCCCTGCTCTAGGTGATCTTAGCCAAGCACCTCATTCTTCCTCAACTATAGTATGGCGATGATAATTTTTTTTTGTTGACTCTGCAGGATTAAAGGGCACACTGGTTTATTTTGGAGGCTGTTATACTTCTGTAGTAGGAAATGGAAAACAGAGGATTAAAGTTGGCCTTTCTTCCTGACAATGAATGATACTTCAACATTTCGTAAACATAAGCTGTCACACATTTCCTTAAAGATATTAAAAAGGCACCTAGTTTGAGATTTTGGTAATATGCCAGTGTCTTTAAATGTAATTGATTAATGAGAAGTTTAATCTTTAATTAGTTGACAGCTCTAATCCTAGTACCAAAAAAAAAAAAAAGAACTTTATCATTCCCCTCCCCCCCCCCAAGTCTTCTTTTCAGGCTTCATTTATTGTTTTCCACAATCTGATTCAGTTTGATAAGCCATTTTACTGGAACGTCCAAATAGCACACTGGAGAATCCAGCAGTTTAATTTGAACATTTTGGAATCTATCTTTTGATGGGTGTTGTGTTTTGAAGCAAGGACTGTGTTTTGCACAGATGCTGCATTCTGATAAATCTCAAATGAAAATTTTCTCATCCACCCACCCACCCTCAAGGCATTGGTGATATCCCCCAGTCTGCATTTCTTGAATTCAAAATGATTTCAGGTGGACAGCCAATACATTAACATTTAAAAAATGTTGGTAGAAAAACTCTGGTTTGTGAAATAGAAATACAGATTTTCCATGCAAAGAGTATCAGAGAACACCGAAATGCATACCTAAATGGATAATGTTGTAGATCTCCATCTTCAAGTAGAGGATTACAAATTTGGATATATATGTCCTAGTCCAAGTTGACAGGTCTACTACTGCAAGGATGCAAAACGACCTGAACCTATTGCGACAAGTCTTATGCAATTCCCCAGATGAGCAAAGATAACCATATATATCATAAGGCTTGTCACAACAGCTTCATGTTGTTTGCATGTTATAAACCTGTCACCTGGACTTCCATTTTACAGATGCAGTGCTATAGCTGTGACTTCTCATGGGGCTTACAGTTCTTGCATCTCTGTGGTTTGATCCATCATCACTCCAAAAACCTTTGAAGGCTGGAATTGGGTGCCAGGGGCCAAAATGGTGGTGGTGGTACTCCTGCCTTTATATGAAACCTGGACCGAAGGGGGAAGCTGGAAGGGGTGGAAACCACACCATTGGTGAATCCCTCCTGAACCTGGCCTTCAAAGTTACCAGAATAATATGGAAACAAGTCATTCAGCCTTGTCTCCTGCAGTCTTGGCTACCACATGACCTGACCCTGAGAAGGACTGTGATTTGAGACTGTGCCAGCCCAGTCTGATTCTCTGTGTACTGACCCATTAGTTGATCAACTCCACAAGGCAAGGAATGTAATGGCATTTCTTGCATTCAATGATACCTAACAGCAACATCAACTTCCTTTATTCTGTGCAATTTTGGGTAATCATTTTCTATGTTACTTTGCTCTTGTTTACTGTGTTACTTAGGTTTTTGGAGTGATGCTGGATCCTAATTTTAAAGTTGTGGCTGATACAACTATATACACAGTGCCAATCGGTGTTTCATTTAATATCTTCTCTCCACCCACCGCCCTAGAGCTCATTCTGTGCTTGGTCCTCTGTTGTCCTCTAGCGTACAGTTAGAATATTAGCCATCGAGTCAAGAAGCTGGGAGAATGAACTCCCAGCAGCCCTTCCGGACATGGAGTAATTCATTACCTACCTTGATTTCCACTTAAAATGTACTTTAACTACACTTCCAGCTACAAACCCTAAATCACCCTCATGTTCACAAAAAGTCCATCATTTTTTATTTTATTGCATAGCGTTGGCATGACATAATCCCTTCCTGAGCGTCTCGGAGTGCTTTACGGATCAATAAATTACTTACCTGCATGTTAGTGGCAATGTATGCAAGGCCACTGCGGCTGCTCTGCTCTCAGCCCGGCTCCGTTGGAAAAGCTTGTGCCTGCACCAGCAATAGATACATTGTGGGGGCAGCAGCAGGGAAGGAATCTAGTGAAGGAGAACTGGACCTTGCAGCAAGGCGGTGCAGGGAATTTCGGTGCTTCTGTCTAAATCAGGATGCCAAGATTCTTGGCATTCTCTTTTGTAGTCCTGGAATGCATTCATAGCTTCTGTCCATCTCATTCAAAATAATGGCACTGCCAGGGAGGGATGGAGGAAGGGGAAGAAAGCTCTGCTCCAGACAAGTAGCTGCCCCCCATTTCTGAATCCCTGTGGGCAACCCAAAAGAAAACACACCTGGAGTGTTTTTCTGTATATCATGAGCAAATACATGTCACAAACTACCATTGTTGGAATTGCATTGGCACAGCTCACTGACTTTCCCCCTCTCTGTCATTGCAGTACCTCCCAAGATTGTTGAGATCTCGTCAGAAATCTCCATCAACGAAGGGGGCAACATCAGTCTCACCTGCATAGCTACAGGCAGGCCGGACCCTACGATCACCTGGAGGCACATCTCGCCCAAAGGTAAGGCACTCTGGGTGACAGAAGGCAACCTGGTCTCGGAATCTTTCTGTACCTTATGGTGAGACAGATTTATTGGATTTCACTGGTGACTTAGGCGTAGTCATGGTTTGTGTCTGGAGTGCTTCATTTGTGTGTGTGTGTGTGTGTGTGTGTGTGTGTGTAGAAGGGGGTGTGATAAATTTTCAAGGCATGGAGAATCATTGTGAAGTCCTTTCCTTGGGCATCCTAAATATGGTCTTTTCTCCACCCCTCACGCAAAATCGGAGCAGGATATCATAGTCATTCACATAACCTAGTGGAGCTGATTGATGCACAGTAGTCTCTTAGAGAACTCCACAATTTGGAATTGACCAGAGCAGAGCAGCAATTCTCAAACATTTTGGTCTCCAGAGCCCTTTACAGAGTCTCAAGGAGCCCCACCAGTGCATATGAGGTGTCTTGAGGAGCCCCAGAGCACCAACGCAAGCACAGTGGCATCGGATAGAGCAGACAGTGGCCACTTATGGTGTGCTTATAGAGTCCCCAGTGTTCCTAGGAGCCCCTTTTGAGAAACACTGAAGTTCCAATATGTAGAAACGTGAGAGGTTGTACCTCTCTCTGGATTGTGCCACTTAATACTGCAGGTAGTGGATCACATGGTTTAATGCTCTTCCATGGAAAAAAAAAAGGAATCCCTGCCTGTGGAGTGCTAAGCTTGCATGGCAGGGATGTCAGGCTAGCTTTGCCATTGACATGCTAGCTTTCTGTGTACAGAGAAAGTGTTTTTGTTTTCTTTGCTTTACTTTAATGTGAGCGAGCATTCAAATATGCACCCGCCCCCTACAGTTTGAAGTTGTACATTTCTGGGAGGACTGTAGCCTGTGCTGTTTCTGCATGTTTCAATGAACTCTGAGTTCAGGAAGGAGGAAGTATAGGCCACTGAAGTCCAAATCCAGGTGCAAACCAGTATAAATCAGAGCCATAGTTTCCTTCAGAGTTGCCCCAAATTTTTCCTAAACTGAAATTTCAGGGGGAATTTGAAGGTCCCAACCTCAGGAGGAATACCCAAAGGATTCTGCAGGTAGCCAGAAGTGTTTTGAGTGGAAATTACTCAGGTGTTGTGCATCTTGCTGCCTGTCTCCTTGATATATCAACTCACCAACTCCGATCTTGATGCTCTGCCTGCTTCCTGCCACTCTGATCAACTGTGCAGTTACCCATCAACTACCTGTTCCCCATGAGCTTCCACTCCAGCTGGTATGTGACACTTTCAGGTGTTGCTGCTACTGCTCACTTTTCTGCATGGATGTTTTTACTCTCTGCTGACAACCAGCCAGCTTCTTCCCCTGAAGGGAGCTTTACCTGAGCTCCAAGCAGATGTCTCCATTTTACTTAGGGTTTAGCTGCTATGGAAACAGCTGAGGAATGAAGGAAAGAGAAGCAAGTAATCAGAAATTACCTGCAGAGTTAGGTAATTTACCAGAGCAGCTTTCACCAGATTTCCTGTCCAGATTACATGCTCTGCATTAGCAGCCCGGTCACCCTCAAAGATCAGTTGAGGTGGGATGTGTTTTCCTTCTCATGCTGCATGCTCCTTCCATAATGTGGCTGCAGTCCTATGCACACTTTCCTGAGAGTAAGCCCCATTGAAGACAATGAGAGACAATGTCACTCAGAAGTGACAAGATTGTGCTCTAAGGTGCTTCCAGGCTCTTGCAATTCAGCACTTTTGTCATTTAAGCACAACATACCAACCCAGTGAGCCCCTTTTTTTCTCCATCCTTTCTTTCACCAGCCACCCCCACCCCCCGTCGGTTGCATAGGGAATCATCCTCTGATTATTTTATGGGGTTGGTACCAAAATTTCCAAAAAGGGCAATTAGAAGCAAAGTTCAGAGTTCCTCCCAAGGAGAAACATCTGAGCATTTTCAAGGGAAAGCTTAGTCCATGGGTGTCAAAGTCATTTCATACAGCAGGCCGAATAATATTCATGGTACCTGCTGAGGACTGGAAGTAATGTCATTAAGCAGGAAGTGACATCATTAAGCAGAAAGAAGCACTTTTGCACATGTATGAACTCATTAGCTGCAAATGACAGAATGAACGTATGTGAAGGTATATGAACAACATGAAGGTGTATGAATGATACGGGTACATGTGTAGACTGTGTGTGCCCTGTGGCATCAAGCACAGACCTTGCATTGTGTGGATGCCAGGTGGTCACAGCAAGAATAGCTCTCTCTGAAGTAGGGAAAAGGGCCCACGCATGACGGCCTGTTTTATTCCATCTACTTAGTACAGAAGACTGCACGCCTATGTGGCCTTCTGAGCTTTTCGCTGTCTTTTTGGTGCACCTTTCTTGAGAAGCACCTTCTCTTTGTTAGCTTCAACTTGAAAACTCTAATTGGCATCATGTGTTCACTCAGAGCAGGCAGGTGTCATGACGTGAAATGCTCTGAAGCACAAAGGGTGACAAGAAGGCTTAGGTTGACGCCCGATGGGATCAGACTCACTCCAGCAGCGTAGAGCCTGTTGGTGATTGAGTTCAGCAAGAGACTGAGATTGTTAGAATGGCAGGGAATTGAGGCTCTCTCTGCAGTACCAGGTGAGCAGGGAGCAGGAGAGTGACATGCTGAAGGTCAAGAAGTAGAGCAGAGGATGGGAGGCACTTGCAGAATTTCTCTGCACAGACAAACCCTCTTCCTGCTCCGCGCACACAAAGTTCTGCCAGTCTTGCTGAGCACTTGCTCTGTGCCATTCCAAGTCACTCTATAATTAATCGACTTCAGTGAAGACCTTTTACTCTCTGAATGATGACAGAGGTTTGAACAACCCATCACATGACAGAGACGGGATACAAACTGTTGTCAAACAAAGTCTGACTCTCCATCTACTGGGCTGGCAATTCAAATGGGCCACAAAATACAAGAGCAGCAGAATCCCAGCTGGTTGGGACTCTTATGAGCATTTTGCCCTAAGGTGATCCAGCTTTTTGTGGCTTCCATGTTACTCTCTGGCACTTGCCCCCTCTAGGATTTCTGCAACAACAACAAAAGTATGTAAGGGGACAATCCTAACGCTATGTTAGGCTGACACATGTCCCCTGTGCTGGCCTTGGAGTGTCGCAAAAGTGGCTCTTCTGCAATGAATCAGGAGCCGGGAGTCTGGTAAGAACATAAGAACAGCCCCACTGGATCAGGCCATAGGCCCATCTAGTCCAGCTTCCTGTATCTCATAGCAGCACACTAAATGCCCCAGGGAGCACACCAGATAACAAGAGACCTGCAAGGCTTTCTGGGAATTGTAGTTAAGAACATAAGAACAGCCCCACTGGATCAGGCCATAGGCCCATCTAGTCCAGCTTCCTGTATCTCATAGCGGCCCACCAAATGCCCCGGGAGCACACCAGATAACAAGAGACCTGCAAGGCTTTCTGGGAATTGTAGTTAAGAACATAAGAACAGCCCCACTGGATCAGGCCATAGGCCCATCTAGTCCAGCTTCCTGTATCTCATAGCGGCCCACCAAATGCCCCAGGGAGCACACCGGATAACAAGAGACCTGCAAGGCTTTCTGGGAATTGTAGTTAAGAACATAAGAACAGCCCCACTGGATCAGGCCATAGGCCCATCTAGTCCAGCTTCCTGTATCTCATAGCGGCCCACCAAATGCCCCAAGGAGTACACCAGATAACAAGAGACCTACATCCTGGTGCCCTCCCTTGCATCTGTTCAGATATGCACTAGTGTTCGGATATGCACTGGCCTCCAGAGGCCAGCACCATTGCACCAGAGGAAAGGTAGGTACACACTGGCTGTGGGGAGGGCAAAATGGAATGTGAGAAGGGCAGAATGGAGGTGTCCTGTGGTGGGGGGAGGGCAGGCAGTAGGTAGGCCTGTAGGCAAGCCGGGGCCAAGCAGGGGGTGGGGCCAGGATCCGGCACTTGGTCCGGATCCCAACCCCAGTCCTGGGTGATCCAGCGCAGCTCCGGGCTGCTTGGAACTGCACCACCTCTTTGGGTGGTACAGATTCTAGCAGCCCCATTGGGGCTGCTGCCACATTACCTGGGTTAAGGGGAATTAATTTCCCTTGCCCCAGGCAGAGCTGCAGGCAACCCCAACCCCACTCTGGATACAGGGCAGTCTAGCCGGCCTCCCTGTTCCAGTGCGTTCCAGGATTAGCCTGTAAATGTAGTTTGTTGTAGGTTATACTGTGATGAGAATCAGAAGGTCTTACATCCTACAAAGAAGAAAGTATCACATTTGATTAGAAAAAGCCAGTATTTATAAATGAGATGTATTAGAATATGGGAACTCCTGCAACAAAATGCACATCTTCCTGGGAGTTGGTCCATCCAATGGATTCATGACTGCCCTGAATCACACTGTGAGGGTGAAGGAAGAGGTAGAAGTCTACTCCAGTCTCTCCCTCTCTCTCTCTCTCTCTCTCTCTCTCTCTCGTTCTCACTCTGGCTACCATTCTACCAACATGGGAACTTAAGGAATGGAAAGCTACTACTTGGAACACGTGAAATATTTTGGTTGCACTGTTTGTAAACTAGTTAGTGAAAGAGGAAGGGAGTTGTGACAGCAATACATGTGTTGATCTTAATCCAGATGCTCTAGTAAGGGGCCCCAACTGTTTAACTCTATTTTTTTTTTTTTTCTGCAGCATCAACTTTTTAGATACTTTGGCATTGCATCTTCTCACCCAACAGGGACCAGGTGGTGCAATAAACCAGTAGGGTTCAAACTTGACCCCATAATATCTCTGCCTCTGGTCTGGCTCCTCAGTCTTGTGAACTACTCATTGATGTGCTTCTGTTTGATCTCGTGCTTGCACTTTGGCTACCAGCCATGATACTCAGGCAGCAGTGTAGCTACAGAGGGTTCACAGTGCCAAGATGCCTCTGCTTTGCTCTCACCCCTCGGAATGACTCTGAAGGTGAGGGGGTAGGGACACTTACATAGCTTGAGCAAGAGAAATTGGAAAACAGGTCATACGGAGATGACCTCACCTGTGTTTGATTCTTTCCTGTCACTCACACTCCCTTGGGACCTGTCATGTTTTGGGGGATTGATGCATGCAGGGTTATATTTCCTGTGCAAGTCCTTGTTTCTGCATGATGAGAAGCCTTGTGCCAGTGATATACTCTAAAGAGGATGTTTTTGTTACTGAGATACCAATTGCAGCATCCCTGGACCTGCAGCACCGATACAGATACGTGGATACACTCTTGGAATGTTCTGGTTAAGAACGTCTAGCTATGGGTGCCCAGTCGTTCCCATGGTTACTTCCTTCACTTGCAGCAGCATCTCCTGTGTTGTCAAGGTGATGCTGGAGCTAGCAGTGTGTCCATGGACCTGCTGGAGCCTTGTGGACAAAAATGTCAGCATGAACCATTGGCACTGAGGAGGATGGGTTTGTAGCGTTTGAGTTTGTTACTCTGATCAGTCAAAAGAAACAGCCCTGGGTAGCCAGCTAGCAGGCAGTCTTTGCTCACACCACAGCACATAATTATTAAAGAGACGAAATGGCAGTATAATTTGTATATTCTTGTAGGGGCCTTCCCCTGGAGGGGCCTGGAGCAGGTTTGTTCCTCCCCAGGAAGGCCTCAAATTGGCTGGAGGGGGAGGGGGTTCCAGCACCCTTGTCCTCCTCCCTAGCAGAGCTGCCAGACCTGGCCTAGGAGCAGAGGCTGTTGACCTCACAGCTCCCTGCTTCACTCTGACTGCCTCTCATCCCTGGCCTCCCTGTTTTATGGAGCAAGCCCGCCCCCTTTGGCCCCTCCCCTTCCTCCAGGTGGGGCAGAAAAGGCCTTTCCTGTTCCTGGCTTGTTTCCTGTACTGTTCCTTGTTGGCCCTGCCAGCCCCCTGTGGCTGGTTGAGGTGAGCCAACCTGCTTTGCCCCCTTTGAGGGCAGTGAAGCCTCCCCACCCTGGGCATGGGGTGCCTGCTCCCGGGTAAGTCGGGGGTCAGGGTATCTGGGAGGGGCCCCGACAATTCTTTGCCTGCACGAGCAGCCACTTACTTTAGACCTTGCATTCCCCTCCTTCCTAGCCCATTTTGATCCCTGAACTTATTGTTTCTGCAAAGGAGTAGAAAGCCATTGTAGAATTAACACTTTTCGAGTCTTTTACCTGAGAAAGCCCCCCCATGAAGAACCTTGCTGGATCAGACCAGAGGCCAGTGTAGTCCAGCATTTCTTTTCCTGGGATGGTCAACCAGCTGCCTTCAAGAAACCCGCCAACAAGGGCATGAAAGAAGCAGCATTGTCAAACTGTTGCTACCCAGTGACTGATGCAGGGCCAGCCTTAGAAGCTGTGGGGCCCATTTGGGAACATTTTTTTTGCAGGGCCAAGGTCTGTAGAATCTTAGAGATATAAATAAAATAGTCTTTATATCTCTGTGGTAGAATGGAAATAAATCAAAATGTGAGCTTAAAAAGTGCATGTGAGTTAATGGATCTAAGCGCATTTTCATATGAAATTGCATACATGTAAGCCTTCAAGTAAACCCACAAAATGTGTAGATTACTTTTGAAAAGTAAGTACATGTTGGGCGTCCCTTACCTGGAATTCAAAAACACAGAGTATTCCAAAATACGGAACTTTTTGAGCCCTGTAAAAAAAAATTTTTTTAACTTTTTTGCCTAAACAAGTAAAATCAAAAACTGTGTTTAATGCACATCATGCCCAAAATTATTAAATATGTCGTATAAAATTGCCTTCAGGCTGTGTGTAAGGGATATTAGAAATATAAATGAATTTCGTATTTAGACTTGGGCCCCATCCCCAGGATCTCTCATTATGTATATGCAAGTATTCCAAAATAGAGAAAAATCCAAAATTCAAAATACTTCTGGTCCCAAGCAATTTGGATAACGGATGCCCAACCTGTAGTTACAAAACCACTTGTTTTTTAAGAATTTAGAAGAAAATTAGAATTGTTCCTGTTCTCTATAAAAGCTGCAATGTGGTGTTAGGTGTCCATTGCAATGTGTTGTTGAGTGTTTTTGACAAGACTAGAATAAAATTTTGTTACCCTGCACATGCCCGATCTTGGCTGATCTCAGAAGCTAAGCAGAGTCAGGCCTGGTTAGTACTTGGATGGGAGACCCCCTGGGAATACCGGGTGCTGTAGGCTTATACCATAGGCTTTCGAGACTGAAGGTTGCCAACCAACCAGAATAAAATTACCCTAGTGTGAGGGCTCCTTAGGCCTGGGACTCAGTTGGGAGCAATTGGTCCAATTGGCTTAAATATAGCCCTATGTGTCTAATCTCCTTTCAAAGCACTCTAAGCTCATGGCCATCACAGTTTCTTTTGCCATCAAATTCCATAAATCAACAATATGTTGTGCAAAGTTCTTTCTCTTGTCTGACCTGAATCCACTGACAATCAGTTTCATTGGATGACTTTAACTTCAAGTGTTATGAGAGAGAGAGAGAGAGAGAGACTTCTACGTTTTTCAGAACCTGCAAATGTAGATGGATTTCATTGGACAAATGTATCAATGTTAGTTCTAATTAGGGCACTGGAGTTCTGGTACTGGAGTAAAAGACGGGACTTCAGTTACAGCCAGATACGAGTAGGTGTTGCAGAGATTATTAGTAAGCAGACCGAGTTATGCCCTTCCTCAGGGAGAGCTGAAAGGCTTAATGGGCTGGATAACAAACTTGGGAAAGGAGTAGAGCTTGTTCTCAATTTTGATGAGTTTTGACCATGTTTAACCACCCACAAGGTTGCATCAGGAGAGTTAAATTATCAGAAGGTCATAATCAGACATTGCATCACCTTCTGAAGATCACCTCATATGACTTGTTACCCTCCCAGCAAGCTTTAGCTACTCATTTCACTATCCTACAAGGAGCAACACCTGTGCTTCTGACTTCCTTCCAAAGCTGTATCCAGGCTTTGGCTATGTAGCTAATACTTTAATGGGAGTGTCTTAATTTCACTTAAGATCTTCTCTAGCCATTCTGACGGCCAATTGCAATTTGGGGATCCTGCCTAAAAGGAAATGATGCGATTGTTCTCTTTAAGATAAATTTCATTCTTATTTTTGAAAATGGAAAAACAAACATAATCTTTAATAAAATTATGATATCTATACAGGCAGCATATATACCAGATGCTTACTAGACATGAGCATCTGCCTTGCATTAAGTACAAATATTGGTCTCTAATCCTGTACAGTTCCCTCTAAATGGCATAAAATCAGAGCCCTGTGCTTCTTCTATCACAGCACTTTAGAACTTGAAGTTGACATCATTGCCAAGCTCTCCAGAGCTGCTCCCACATAGCCCATTAAGGGCTCCTTGCACTCCCGGTAAGAATTAGATGGAACATTGGTCCAGTACTGTCTGTTCTGGCAGAGAATAGCTTTCCAAGCCTTAAGAAGGGACATTTTCACACTTGGTTTCTTGACATCCATTTAGCTCAGGATACCAGGAACTGAATCTGAGAACTTTGGTATAAGAAGCTTGTACTCATATTGGTTTGTGGCATCTCCCCAACTGACATGGTTTGTAAACGTACCTGTCAATAGTTTGAGTTTGCAATCCACTCTATTGGCCTCCATGGGCCCCAGAATTCCTGGCAGAAGCAACCCAGAAATAAACTACAGATTGCTTCTGCAAACGAGAAGTACCTTCCCACCTGGATCACGGGGATGGGCTCAGTGGTAGAGATCATGCTTTGATGTGCCAAGGATTGAAGCTACAAAGTCTGCAGAGCATATTTTCTACCACTGAGCCCATCTCCATGATCAAGGCAGGAATGTACTTCTGGTTTATTACCAAGTTGCTTCTTCCTTAAGAGAAACATCTTTTTATGGGCAGCAAAATGAGCTTCTATAAGACTTGGGGGGGGGGAGTTCTGCACATCCCTACAGTATACAGCAAGTCCTCACTTAAAGTTGTTTCATTCAATACTGTTTTGTTTTAAAGTTGGTCTTTGGTTTTCAATCTTAAGAACATAAGAACAGCCCCACTGGATCAGGCCAAAGGCCCATCTAGTTCAACTTCCTGTATCTCACAGCAGCCCACCAAATGCCCCAGGGAGCACACCAGATAACCTCATTCTGGTGCCCTCCCTTGCATCTGGCATTCTGACATAGCCCATTTCTAAAATCAGGAGGTTGCACATACACATCATGGCTTGTAACCCGTAATGGATTTTTCCTCCAGAAACTTGTCCAGTCCCCTTTTAAAGGCGTCCAGGCCAGACGCCGTCACCACATCCTGTGGCAAGGAGTTCCACAGACCAACCACATGCTGAGTAAAGAAATATTTTCTTTTGTCTGTTCTATCTCTCCCAACACTCAGTTTTAGTGGATGTCCCCTGTCAGAATCTTCTGACTTCTGTGTCCTTCATGGATGCTCATTGTAGGGCTATGGGTCACGCTGAGCCCGTGACCCACTTCCTTGACCTTCCTTGGTACTTGCAAGGCGTTTTGGTGTGCAGCAATGCTTTGCACCATGATAGGAAGGTGCTCTGCAGAGCCCACAACTTGAGAGAATGCCACTGAGCCCGCCTGCAGTAAAATTGGTTTTGTTATAAGTCATTTTGCTCAGAGTTGCCGACAACTTTAAGTGAGGACTTGCCGTACCCCAGCAAAGATCATGTTTGCCAAACAAAATCAGTTTGTCAGAGTCTTGAAGAGGAGCTTCTTGGGAGAGAAGGTTTCTGCAGGAAAATCCATTTCTGGGTGTTGCAAATGTTGACAGTAAGCAGTTTTCCTTCTTCCTGCCACACCAAGTACTTTGGGCGATTCTGCTCTGCCTGACTAGCATCACTGAGACAGTCATGGAAAGAGACAGCACAAGAGTAGAGAGAATTGTCTGCAGATGAATCCGATTATTGACGGGCAGGGTAATAGAGTGTGATTTTTTTTTCCGTTAGAGCAATAGAAAGATATGGAATGTCAGGAACCAAAATATATTGGCAGTGGAACGAAGGAAGCCGCATAATTGCCTAATTTAAAGGAGAACAGCCCAATGATATTAATAACTCAGGGGTATGGTTCTTGTCAGGTCTGTGCCCAAGTTATATCCACAACATTCAAACAGAGGAGAGATGGATTTATTATACCTTTACTTTTGGGGGGGGAGGGTATTTAAAAATCCAAATGTCAGCTTTCAAAATTCAAAGTGAGAATATTTAAGTGTTAATTTGTGCTTAGACATGAGATGAAATAAATAAATGTGACCCACCCACCCCCAGCCTTCCTATGTTTGTCTTACCCGGTTGCGATGAGATCAAGACTGTGAATATAAGAACATAAGAACAGCCCCACTGGATCAGGCCATAGGCCCAGCTAGTCCAGCTTCCTGTAACTCACAGCGGCCCACCAAATGCCCCAGGGAGCACACCAGATAACAAGAGACCTGCAAGACTTCCTGGGAATTGTAGTTAAGAACATAAGAACAGCCCCGCTGGATCAGGCCATAGGCCCATTTAGTCCAGCTTCCTGTATCTCACAGCGGCCCACCAAATGCCCCAGGGTGCACACCAGATAACAAGAGACCTGCACTGTGGAATAGTCAGGAAGAAGTACAGTAAACCTATTGTATATGCAGGTCTGCCATCCACAGATTTAACTCACATGGATGCCAGCGGATACTTGGGGGGGGGGGGGAATTTAAAGGCTTTAAAAAAAAATTGGGTTTCCAACTTTTTCACAGCTAAACTGCACTCTTTCCCAGATCTACAGCTATTCTTAGACCTTAATCATCCATTTCCGGGTCATACAGAGGTTCCTTGCTTCTCCCTGGTTCACACCAGAATGCATTGTGTTGCAAAAGAATCCTCCCCTGTGACTGTACAGTTTCTGAGTGGTAGTGTGATCCCAGGGAGGCCTGAGCCACTAAGCTCTAGTCTCTCCAAGGGACTCTCTGGGACTCTCCCAGTTCTTCCAAGAGACTAGGGGCCCAATCCTATCCAATTTTCCAGCACCGGTGAAACCGCAATGCAACCCCAAGGTAAGGTAATAAATGTTCCCATACCTTAAGAGGGCCTCTGTGACTACCTCCCCATCACAGGATGTAGTACATGCCTCATTGGCATGGCTGCACCGGCACTGGAAAATTGGATAGGATTGGGCCCTAGAGCTTTTATTTATTTTCAGATTTATACCCAAACAAGAACCTGAACATTTAACTTTAGCTGATATTTGAGAGCAGTTTAGCTATTGCTGCTACTCCCATATCACTGTTAGCATATTTGTTCCTTTGGTCAATTGAATCCCTTCTCGTTTCTAGGTGCCTTTTCTGTCTCCTCCATACATTTGCCTGGCACCATCCATAAATGCTAATATGTTCTGTAATGGGTGGAAAGGGGAGGCCTTCACATTGCCGAATCCAGCAGAGAGCTTTGGCTCACTTTCTCAGCAGATGAGAACTTCATCTTTGTGTGAAGAGCCAATCCACTATCTTGGGATCCAGCTATATTAACTGAAGCATTGCAACAGGCTTGAATCCTGTCGGTAGTTCAACCGTCTCCTTGTTTACTGTGGAAATAATTACTGCATTGCCATAATATTAGCTCTGAGCCGTGACTCCATTACCATTATTGCCGGCATATTACCCATTTATTATCTCCCAGCAACCCCGGAAGATGAGCACTAGACTTTGGAGACCAATCGTTTTATGGCAGACGGGATCTTGGTGTGCATAGTTTAATGAGGTAAACTATATTATAGCCAGCGTTAATTTGGCTGCAGCGCACATCGCTAAATCATGCTTTAACCCTGTAAATCTGCCATGATTTCTGATGGGCACTTAATCAGGGAGGGCAAGAGAGAGCCTTTTTTGGTGAAAAGAGACTAAGGAAGGTCATTTCAAGCATAGCTGTTTGGTCTCCAAGGCAGCAGCCAGGGCAAGAGGCCCCTCAGACAATGTCAAGAACATTTTTTTCTTGCAGCACCCACTTATGGCTCCCTAGGAGACATCAAGTTCTCCCAATACTGCTGCACTGAAACCAGCTCACAGTGGCAGAGAATGCAGCAGGTAAAGTGGCAAGTGGAAAAAAGAAAAGTGGCAGAAGAAAAACCATGGGAAGGGAAACCTTGTACTTTTGGCCAATATTCATAGAGTCACAACTGAAGGTATGCTTTGCCAGCTGCCATGAGCAAAGACTGACAGATTCCCACTTCCGGAGCTGCTACCTCCCTACTCTGCTCAGGGCCCCTTTGCTAGGGCACTCTGCTTGAGATGTTAATTGAGTCTCCAAAGGCACTTTCTGCTTGAGTTTACTATGTTTCCTGGTTCGAAAGAAACCTCAGATGCATTGTGTGCAGGTGTGACTGTGTATGTGTGTTGAAAGAAAAAGGAGAGACAACTGGGACTCGCCTAGTCTTCCCATTGCCTTATTCTTGTTTAGCAATAATGATGCCTGCAGGAAGATAACCTTATTTCTTCTGTAAATATAAAGAGCGTTGCACCCCTTGGCTGGCTCTGGGCAGCAAAAGAAGAGCCAGTATGGGATGGAGTATCTGAGATTCAGGAGATCTCCACTCAAATTAAAAACCTTTTATCAAGCTCTAATAGCTGTGCAAACTAATTATATTTTGGCCAAACTTTGCTGGCGACTCCCCCAAGGTATTACTATAAAATTCTGAACAGCGGAAGCGCGTCCCCATTCTGTCAACACCAGAACACTTCAGCTGCAGAAAATTGTGCTCTGGCTCATTTTAGCTTCTGTGATGTATGGTTTTTTTTTTTGCATAAGCTGTAGTAGTTATGTTCATGTCGGGAGGGGTGGGGGAGACCACAAGCGTGGCAGGTGGCTCCAATTTTCTGTGTGTTTCAGCCAAAGGCATAGCTCACTTGGAAGGAGCAGGAGTTTGGTTTTAGGTGTGGCTGTAGTTTGACGGCTAGTGGCTGTACAGTAGCTCCTCCCCATCCACAGGTTCAGAACCTGCAGATTTGACTCCATGTGGGTTCTGAACCCACAACAGGAGGACCCACAGAGGACCTCCCAGAGCTTTCTGACAGGCACTTCCAGTTTTTCACAAAACCAAAACTGCCAGTCAAAAGGCAACGGCAGAGATTCTGAGGTGCCTCTGAACACAAGGTCCGACCGTGGATATCATTATCCATGGTTTTCTGGATCTGCAGGGGTTCTAGGAATGGAACCCCTGCAGATTCAGAGGGTTGACCTGTATAGTTACTATTTCCAGTCCAGCAGTTTGTTCTGGCTATGGATCCCCAAACGCTCACCTACAGAGTTTCCCTGCTTGCTGCGGCTGTCCTGTTCGCATTGAAAATCAAAATTTATTTATTTATTCAGAAAATGTATATCCCACCTTTCCCTTGTCAAAGCCAAAGCCCAGGGCAGCTTCAGAGCTCCATAATAAAGTGTATGGTGTATCACAGCAATAAGTAAAATCATTTAAAAACAACAAAAAGTAGAAACAAAAACACACCCACAGTAGAACCAACAGGAGGGGGGTAACTATTTGGTCTGGACAGAAGCAGCAAGTCACAGCACTGGTACAGAGGGCAGACATCAACCAAATGCCAGACAAAGCAGACATCCCCTAAATGATGATTGGCAACTTTCAGTCTCGAAAGACTATGGTAGAAGCCTACAGCACCCGGTATTTCCAGGCAGTCTCCCATCCAAGTTCTAACCAGGCCTGACCCTGCTTAGCTTCCAAGATCAGACAAGATCGGGAGATAGTGTTCAGTATAGGGAGATGGTTGGCAACCTTCAGTCTCGAAAGACTATGGTATAAGTCTACAGCACCCGGTATTCCCAGGCGGTCTCCCATCTAAGTACTAACCAGGCCTGACCCTGCTTAGCTTCTGAGATCAGACAAGATCAGGTATCTGCAGGGTAACAATTGCTGTTGCACCCCTAAATAGGATTGTTTTAGTAGGAGAACTCCACTGTTCATCATAAAAATATTTTTAAAATGCTAAACGCACTTCATAACTTGTAGGTCTGAACTCAAGATATACAACCCATCTTCCAATTAAGTCCACAGGTATCTCCTTGTGGTCTACTTCTATACTTCTTTGTTTACTTTTAAGGGTAGGTTGGGGGGGGGGAGGAGAGAGAGAGAGAAACTTTTCTTTTTTCTTTACTTCATACCTGAGCTGAGGCTACAGTTGTGAGAATTTGGGCTCCTCGAGATCAGCACCAGCAAGCAGACCCATCCCTCACCAAAGGGCCGTGAGTTTCATTTTCCTCCTAGCCATCTGGCTTCCCGTCTCATGGGCTCCCGTGATTGGCTCTTCAGATACTGGCATCCTTTCCGATTGTCACTAATTACACTGCAGGTCGGTAAATCATTGCAGGCAAGGGAGTGACAGAAGAGATGGGTAGAACCCCTGCCATGCTGTGGAGGGAAAGGAAGGCACTTTTTAAACTATTTGTCAATTCAGTGTGCTGGAGGCAGTTTTTGAGCTCTCCAGCTGGTGCTGTGTCACTGTTGGAGAGACTGGCCCTGGGTCCAGGCACTTGAATTGAGAACTGCAGCTTCAGGGCACCAGATATGAGATGCTAGATAGGTGATGGGTAACTGTTACCCTGCACATGCCCAATCTCGTCTGATCTCGGAAGCTAAGCAGGGTCAGGCCTGGTTAGTACTTGGATGGGAGACCGCCTGGGAATACCGGGTGCTGTAGGCTTATACCATGATCTCGGAAGCTAAGCAGGGTCAGGCCTGGTTAGTACTTGGATGGGAGACCGCCTGGGAATACCGGGTGCTGTAGGCTTATACCATGATCTCGGAAGCTAAGCAGGGTCAGGCCTGGTTAGTACTTGGATGGGAGTCCGCCTGGGATTACCGAGTGCTGTAGGCTTATACCATAGTCTTTCGAGACTGAAGGTTGCCAACCAACCAACTCACAAAGTTTAGAGATCCTGTATAATTCCAAGTTGATGGCCTGTCCTTGATCATGCTATATATCAGGGTTTCTCAAAGTTTGTCCCCCCACTATACCACTTTGCTTGGTCCACCTTTTGCAAGCACCACCGGGAGTAACTGGTGATGATGTATTTGCCAGTTACTTCTGGGTTAGGAGAGCAGACACAACACAACAGACACCGGTAAGAGGCTCAGGGTGGATGGAAGGAGTTTTTTGAGTGCACAAAAAGTGCATGTTGGAGCTCTGCTTGCCAAGCCTTCTACCACTGCTTGTCACATTGTGTTGTTGGTCCCACTGATAGGCACTGGGACAGGGGGTCCCAAGGGTACCACTGGACACCACCACAAGTACCACTAGTGGTACCACTGGTTGAGAAACACATATATTATTAGAAATTGTCTCTGAAAAGAGTGTCTGTTGCATGTATCAGTTTTCTGAGTATACAATCTTCTTTTTCTTCTTCTTCTATTTATTTATTTAAAAATAAGTTTCTGGCCCTCCTGTAGGTGGAGAAAATGTCACTAAATTCCAGACGGTATCTTTAATAACCTCTGAGACCAGATGATTGGGAAACAGTTGGCTAGGATTTCTAGAGGTCAAAGGAGGATTTCTTTTTCTTCACTTCCTTTCATCTTTCCTAGTCCCTAGTTTCCATTCCTCAGCTCATCATTATCTTATTAATGGGATTAATCTCCTTTGTCTTGAAACTCCCATAGCATGTAGATGCTATTAGCCTTATCGTTTTATATACAGTATTCCAATGAGTTAATTACTCAGAATCATATGTATAAGCTGCATTTTTATTGCTTTTATATTTCCTTTGTCTCTTGTCTCCACCTTCAGTTTCAAGCAGAATTCCAAAACTATGGTAGCTAATATAGCATTGCCACATGTTCCCCATTCCCCTGGCTACTAAGAAGTTATAGGGGCAATGCTGTGGGGGTCTGGTTTTCTTTTGTTGAGAGATTGCTGGAAACTAGAACACTTACAAATATGTACATTGGCTTTTCTTGGGATACAGGTGGATCCTGAGTAAGCACTGTTGAAATCAGTGGGGCTTCAATTAATTGTGACTAACATGTCTCACTGATCTCAAGGATAGTTAGTACTCAAACTTATCCAACTTTCCAGCTGCAACACAGCCCCAAGGTAAGCAAAAAAAGTTACCTTACTTTGAGGAGGCCTCTATGTCTGCTTCTCCCCCCTCCCCCAATGCAGGATGAAGGGCACACCCCATTGGAGCAGCTGCACCAGTGCTGGAAAGTTAGATAAGATTGGGCCTGTAGTCCCGATTCATTTTCTTTGGATTTAACTCATTGCTTCTGCTTTATTTGAAAGACTACACACTGAGGCAAAGGACTGGATTAGCCAAGCTGACTCAACTCATGCCTGGGGCCCTGAATTTTTAGGGGACTCAAAGCATCGAAAGTAAAATAAAAGATATATTTATTTAATTCAGTTATTTTATCCTCCGCTTTTAAGCTCAAGTACCTTCACTGGAGCCCGTAATAACAAATGAAAACAATCTGCATTTAGAAAGAAAAAAAGAAAAGGTACGATCCAATACAGATTATTAAAACTAGTAAATAAGTCTCTGTAAAAGCAGGTGGGCAGCCTGATCCAATGCTGCCCTACTACCGGTGCTACCTGTAGCAAAAGTGCTGTAAGGCACATTTGTGCCATGCAGGAAGTAAGCAGTGCCAGTGGGAAGGCCTGAACCACTCCATTGATGCCACATTGGGAGCCCTGGCAACCAGTGGAGAGCAGGTAAGCACCGAGTGGTGCAGGAGCATGGGGAGAATTGCAAGAGGGCATGGGGGAGGTTTACCTGGGTAGAGAGAAGGTGGAACAGGGACAGGCGCGGGAGGGGTTGGGACTGGCGGAGGCCTCCTCTGCCGAATCCTATCTCCCATGTCAGGCTTGAAAGCCTGACACAGGGCTTCTTGAGTCTACACTCGCAAAATAGCTGGCACAGATTCAAGAAGCCCCATTGAGCAGGCTGGGCTTTACTTGGCTTTACTTACTATGAATGTTCCCTTACTCCAAGGAGACCTCCAGCCTGCTCAGTTCCAGCGCAGGATGCAGCAGCAGCCATCTGGAGCCCCTGCTCCTGCGCTGGATAGGCCCTAAGAAATTCTCTTGAAGACTATGGCAAATAAAAACATCTGGTGAGATCTTTACCTGATGCAAAAAAGACACCAGTCTCGATGTCAGGCAAACCTCTCTGGGGAGAGCATTTAAAAGATGGGTACTGCAGGCAGAAAGGCCATATCCCCAGTCTCCTCCTGCCTCGCTTGCAAAGGGTAGGGAGATCCCATCGACATACCTGAATCCCAGGCCACTTGGGGCTTTAAGTGCAAGAGCCTGCACACTGAATTTATCTCAGTGCAAAAGAAATTCAGCAATTCCCATTCACACATAACCACTTATAATAATACAGTTCAGGAAAAGGCTTTTTTTTTTTTCTCTCCTGCTCTCCCATCCACAATTTCATGGTAGCATCAAAGTAATCCATTAAATTGGGAAGTTAGGGAGAGCGGGAGCCCCAGGTATCCTGACCCAATCAAGCTGGCCTCCAGACATAATTCTTTCTCAAAGTGCCCACGTAAACAAATCTGATTGATATAAATTTAATCAAATGGTTACAAAAGATAGATACAGTGTGGCTTTGAATGGGAATGGGGACCTCAATTTGTCATGCGCCCAGGGTCTCCACAATTCTGAATTCATAGCTGGGGATACAGAGAGCTCAGTAGTCAATGCTGTAAGGGCTGTTCCCCCAATGCAAGCAGCATGCACTTGGCCTTCTCCCAAGGCTCCTTCTTTGAACCGGTTCCAATAGTCAGCTCTGCCTCCCTTGCTGGCTGCTTTACAGTTCCAAATTACTTTCTCACTGCTGTCACTGTCCCACCATCCTGGCTTGTTGGTGCATCTTGCCTGATAATAACCAGACAATAACCATCCGGGTTCCCTGGGGAAACATCAACTGACCATTAACATGCAACCAGGAATAAAAGACAGCCATGGCAGTACAGGTTGAGCCTCATTATTCAGGTGGGTTCCGTTTCCAAGCACTCACATGTATGGCACTATAGCAAATCAATTTAATAAACAAAGTGTCTTTGCTCTGTGATTTAAAAACAGCCTTGCTGACCTTTGTGATGTAAGATAAGAGTCATTAAGAAGACAATCCATCGATCAGTCCTCCACCTAGTGCTTACAAAAGCGCTTCACTCAGTCTCTCCCTTTACCAATGCAAAGTGATCATCTTTCTTTCATTGCTCAGGGGGAAGGGAAGGGTCATCTGGAGAGAGCAGGATTGATGGATTGTCAGCCAGCTGCCCCCCCCTCTCATTAAGGAGGCTACTGTTAAAGGACTGTTCAGTTTTTTAAACTGATTTTAAAGGGATGCATTTTTCCCCTTCTCCAGGGTTCAGCACATTCCTTCTCATTTGCAGGGGCCATTCATGTTGAGTCAAATCTGTGTATAAAAAAATCCATGTATAACAAGGCTGGACCTGTATTCTCAAAAGCTGTACTAGGAATTCAGTTTTGTGATGGAATTGTCTCTGCTGAATCTCTCCACTCAGAAGAGGAACGCTGGGTTGCTCCTGACCTCCCCACAAAGTCCCCAGAACTGTAGAACACACTTTTGCCCTGCCTGTTAAGAAGCTGTCTTGCAGATTACGCTGCAAGATTACACTTTCGCTGACTGTGTTTGTGTCTAATAAAGCAAATAATGTGACTGAGTAGCTCAGAGAATGAAATGGTGTTTGCATAATGTGTGCAATTGCAACAGATTGTTCAGAAATTGGCTTTCAGTGCTGTAGAATGTTTGGTGTTTGACCTGCAAGTGAAAGAAAAGTTACAGCCGGAGCAGAGAGAGTCTGTTGTGCCTGTAGTCACACTAGGCTAGAGGTCTCAGTGTGGCCATGCAGAATTTGCTTCTCTTCCTATGTTCTACTTCTCAGAGTTCTGCCATCTCTGTTAAAGAAATATACTTAAAAGGATGGGCCAATAAATTCAAAAATTTAAATATCACCACCGTTAAAGTGGTGTGTGTCCAGGATGGCTCTAAAGATAGTTTTGAAAGTAGAGTTGGCACCGGAACTTGGACAGACTGGAAGCAGAAATTTATACCAAAAGTAGCAGCGGAACATATGAGAACATTCAAGGGAAACCGCAGTTTTCAAAATGCCAAGAAGTGGGGGGCATAAATAGCCTCTTCAGATATGTTGATCCCTGTAATGAGATTGAGTCTGTAAGACGTACCAGAAAAATCCAAATGTGTTTTTGCATTTGTTCAACCTGGTGTACTGCACATACGAAAGAGTTTTTAGCTCAAATTTGGACATGAGGGTTGCCAACACCTGTTTCTTTTAACAGGTTGGTTGGCAACCTTCAGTCTCAAAAGACTATGGTATAAGCCTACAGCACCCGGTATTCCCAAGCAGTCTCCCATCCAAGTACTAACCAGGCCTGACCCTGCTTAGCTTCAGAGATCAGACGAGATCAGAACTGTTACCCTGCACATGCCCGATCTCGTCTGATCTCGGAAGCTAAGCAGGGTCAGGCCTGGTTAGTACTTGGATGGGAGACCGCCTGGGAATACTGGGTGCTGTAGGCTTATACCATAGTCTTTCGAGACTGAAGGTTGCCAACCATTTTAACAGGTCTGCCCTGTTCGTGCATAGTGCAGGAGTGGAGATAGGAGAAGAGCCATGTGGGAGTGGATTCTTCACTTTCCCTTCTGCCCCCTTACCTCCCCTCTGTCCATTGCTCCGGCTGCTTTTCTTTGTTCCGTACCAAATCTAGGCACACAGGGCACAATTCTAACCAGGTCTACTCAGAGGTAAGTCCTATTTTGTTCAATGGGGCTTACTGTCAGGAATGTGTGGTTAGGATTGCAGCCACAGTAAGCTAGCTGGAGTAACAGAGCATTCAAGAATGGTATCCCACCCCGAGCGCTCCTTTTATTTTTAAGGAAAGATTCCTCGCCCACCTGCCCACTCACCAGTCCTCTGCTTTATGGATAAATGCAGTGGATCCATGTATTATTATTTTTTGCCTGCAGTTTTAATTAATATAACTGAATGCATGAGCTAAAATAGACAAGGTAAACACATGAGCATAGTGATGCTTTCTTGGTTCCAGACTGATACCTGGGAGAGAGTCAAATTTATCTCAGCCAGCCATTATCTACCTGCCCTGGGAGCAGCAGTGCTAAAGGGCAGCTTATAAATCTCCATATTGAATAAATAAAATAAATTATACTGAGTCAAGAGTATTGCCTTATGGAGCCTGGTATTGTCTGTTTTTACTGGCAGAAGTTCTGCACAATTTTGGGCCCTGCTGCCTGTGATCCTGTGTTCCCTTTAAATCTGGAGAACCCCAAGTTCTGAGCCTAGGTCCATCTGCTGGCAAATCATGTGCTCAGGTTCCTAACTTGTATTCCCCTTTTTTCATCCATTAAAGTTTGGGAGATGGACTCCTGTCCAAGGTGGCTAACAATTTATCTAAAACTATGAGCATGAAAAAGGCCATTCATAAAACTGTGCATCAAATCAGCATATTTAAGACAGTGAAACCATTTTAAAGAACTATTTCCACAAAGCCTAAAGTTCTAATGCTTTTCAAAGCAAATAAATGACTGGTGGTGGAACGGCTTGTGCTTTTCTTAGTGCAGAATGGAGGACACTGATTTATTTTAGTGCAGAGTCTTCAAGTACTAGTCTGAAGCCAGTTTTAGCAGCTGGAGAAGGCAGTAAGTACTTAGAACAGACAGGCAACACAGAGGGTTAGACTGGTGGTGGTCCATGCCAAGGGGTGGGCCATGCTGAAGGAGTAGAGCTGACCCTGGAGTTTTTCTAGCAAGCAAGAGCTTGAGACTGGATTTCCATCATCACTTGGTTCCCAGTTCCATGAGGGTTCTGGTCTGAGATAACTGTATTCAGGCTGGAAGGGTGAAGGATGGTAAAGGGCGAAGGATCCCTTTCCTATGTTAAAGGATCCCATCCAGCTAGTTGCTGTCAATAAAACATGCACAGGAGTCTGGGTTTAAAAAGAAATACTTTGCTCTCAGTTCTTAGTGGCTTACATGGCAACTTCTGATTGTGATCACAGGCCCTACTACATTGGTACAGAGAACCTAGAAGCTGTTCCCTTTGTGTGGAAGTGTGGGGTAGTGTGATGTGGTCTGCCATTGTGGGGACAAAGCACACATCCCACACATCCTTCTTTTCAGGTGTTGTGAAAGGAAGAGAGAATGTGAGAAAGAGAGGAGGAAGAGAATAGTGTTAAGGACCACACCTCCTTCAGGACCCGTAAAGGGGGCAGGTGACGAGGTCTCATGGTATAGTGGCTGGACGTTATACTATCTTCCAGAGTCCTGGAGGCAACATTGCATCCAAATTTCAACAACCCTAACATGAACAGCTTGCAGATCATATCTTGAACCTACTATCCTTCTGGGAGTACAAAATCAGTGCCTGGGCGTGCATAATCATGTGGACCGTCTCAAGATATCCAGGGAACATTTGGCCATTCTGTCGCTGTGACTCTTGGCCCAGGTGGGAGGTACAGACTGTGGCTTGCCCCCTCCCATTATTCCGTTCCCCAAAGCTTAACATTTCTGAGCTCTCTCCTTGCACAGATTGTTGACTAATGGGGCGGAGTTAGCTGAGGGTGCCTTTTACTAATGGAGCAGAATATAAACAGAATAAAGCCTTCATTTCTCGGGCTGTGGTTTCATTATTAATATACTTTACAGTTCACAGGTTGTTCATTTGCTTCCATGTTTTCTCAGCTGGTGTAATCTGCAGCTCAGACTGAGAGCAGTCAAAAGATTTCCATTTCCACTTGAATGTGCGTCCAATTCACCATGAAACGTTTGAGCTGCCGTGAATATTAAGTGCATCAGGAGCAGTTGCTTGCAGGATTAACCTGGGAGTGGTGGCGTTGCTGGGGGGGGGTGGAGCACTCAGCCTGGCAGGGAGGTGGGAGAGCGGCCCCTCCCTTTGGAGTCATTCCCGGTGGGGGAGGGGGCAAAACAGAGCCATACAGACTGGGAGGAATCCTGACCACATTAGGATTTTGAGCAGAGGGGGTAGTCTTGCTCAAATGCATGAAGGCAAGACAGCTGCCGGGAACATAAGAACATAAGAACAGCCCCACTGGATCAGGCCATAGGCCCAGCTAGTCCAGCTTCCTGTATCTCACAGCGGCCCACCAAATACCCCAGGGAGCACACCAGATAACAAGAGACCTGCAAGGCCTCCTGGGAATTGTAGTTAAGAACATAAGAACAGCCCCACTGGGTCAGGCCATAGGCCCATCTAGTCCAGCTTCCTGTATCTCACAGCGGCCCACCAAATACCCCAGGGAGCACACCAGATAACAAGAGACCTGCAAGGCCTCCTGGGAATTGTAGTTAAGAACATAAGAACAGCCCCACTGGATCAGGCCGTAGGCCCATCTAGTCCAGCTTCCTGTATCTCACAGCGGCCCACCAAATGCCCCAGGGAGCACACCAGATAACAAGAGACCTCATCCTGGTGCCCTCCCTTGCATCTGGCATTCTGACATAGCCCATTTCTAAAATCAGGATGTTGCACATGCACATCATGGCTTGTAACCCGTAATGGATTTTTCCTCCAGAAACTTGTCCAATCCCCTTTTAAAGGCATCCAGGCCAGATGCCATCACCACATCCTGTGGCAAGGAGTTCCACAGACCAACCACATGCTGAGTAAAGAGCTTATAGGCATAGGAGGAAGCAGTATAAAAAGAGGTTTGTAGGCTTGAAGATGTAATTGATGTGTGTGGAAAGTGAAACATGACTGGGTAAGATAAAGAAAAGGGAAGTGGAGAGGCAATGAAGGAGGGATAGAATTGTTCTTTTCCCTCTTGGACAACACCAGAACCAGGGAACATCCACTGAGACTGAGTGTTGGGAGAGACAGAAGAAAATATTTCTTTACCCAGTGTGTAAATAGTCTGTGGAACTCCTTGCCACAGAATTTGTCTGTGATGGTGTCTGGCCTAAATGCCTTTAAAAAGGCATTTAATTCTCCTATCCATCCCTGGGGGAGGGGGGGAGGTAAAATAACCTTTCTTAGTAAAAGCTGTGGCATAAACATCCAAAAGCAACAGCTGAGTTTATGTCACAGTCTTTACCTTGAAAGGCTATGTTGGTGCTTACCCCCCCCCCCATGGATGCAAAGAAAGGCTGCTAGCACGCCTTTGTGGCACGCTAGCAATGATTGCCATGCCTGCACCCCCTATCAGCCGGCTGCAGGGCTTTGCTTCCAGCGGATTGGCTGGCTGGCCTTAGGGGGCAGGACAACTGGGCTAGCTCTAGCGCGCAGGCGCTAGAGGCAGCTCAGTCCATCTTTACCTTGAAAGGCTATGTTGGTGCTTCTCCCCCCCCCCCCCCATGGATGCAAAGGAGAACGACTCATTCTGTAGAACCAGTTCCATAGGTAACAGGCAGCATTTGTGTCTCCTATGTGTACTTCGAATCCCATCCTGCCATGTGATGCATCTGTTTGGTAACTGTTTTACCAGTCTAATGAACATGTCCTGGGGACTCAATTTCCTGTAGGTTCCATTGTGTGTGCAACAAGATTTGTCAAAACATTTTGGATGAAATTAATTTATAGCAAATTGCAATCTGCTTGTGTGGCTTCCCATAGCCAACAGGGAGAGATTTGTTGGAGGGGAAACTATTTTTTACTTCTTTCCTTTATTAAGAATTGTGGAAGCCAAGAAGGCCATTTGGCTGGACAAGGCGTAGATCCTTTCTCTGTAACTCAGACACAGTGCCTATGAATGTTTAACATTATGTACATTGGCCTAGCTTGCTGCCATCCTAAAACTTCACTGCAGCCAGATGTTATAGCAGGCTTTGGGATATGAATGTCATCTGGAAGAGAAAAGGACTTGGGGGAAAAAGCACTGAGACTGCCAGGTTAGAGTGGGTTTGCACACCAGTCAAGCTCCACTGGCTAAGCCGGGTTAGTCTTAGTCAAGCACTTGGCCACTAAGGACTAGCTGCAGGCTAGTTTCAGGCTTTTTATCCTCAGTAGACAATTCTTGTTTTCACCAGTAGGGAGTCCATGCTATCAGGGTCAAAAGGACCCATCAAATACATTAACTCACTGCATAAGGGATGTACAACTCCTTACCTCCAATGAGAAATGTTGCTGCTCTCTGTTTTATCTCTTCTCTTAGGAATTTCTCACGTATTTTGCCTAACCTCCAAGCTCACTGTGAGTTTTACTTTCAATTAATCTGTGGCAATTGTAGTTAATGCTTGGAATGCATTCTCTTCTCTCCAGAATGTGGTGGAGGCTGCTGGCTTAGATGACTTTAAAAGTAGGTTTGTCAAATTCATGGAAGTAGATCTATTATCATGAAGACTAAATGGAACCTCCAGGTTCAGAGAGAGTGTACCACAAAATAACAGTTACTGCAAGGCATCGGTTGCTTCATGTGCTACTTGTGAGACAGGTAACAGGCCTAGAGGGAATTTGGATTTGACTAAGAGGGTAATTCTCATGTCTTTAGGGCTGTGGGTCCCAAACTTTTAAGCACCAGAATCTACTTTTTAAAATGATGCTCTGTCGGGGGGGGGGGGAGATGACCTAGAAAGAAATAATATTTTTATTTATTTAATTACAAGTAATATTTTTTTTGTTTCTTTGCAAAAAACTTGGTTCATCTCTTGTAATGAGGCAGCCCTAATGAACAGCCTCAAGGCTTGAAGGGCTTAGTTATGACTCGGGGCACAATCCTATCCTGCGCTGAAACAGGCAAGCCAGGAGGCTTGCGCTGTATCCAGCGCAGGATAGTGGCCATAAGCAGCTCAGCTTATGAAATATTTCCCCCTTACCTCTGGGTAAGGGCTGCTGGCCCCTATCAGTTTCCTCGGACTTGAGCCACCTCTTGAGGTGGCATAAGTCAGAGGAGAATGGAGCGACTTGAATCTGGTCCGTTCTCCCCAGGAACTTTGGTTGGGATCCTGCTAACTGCCAGATCTCAGCTCAGCACCCTGCCCCAGGGCCGCCCACCACCCGCCCTCCCCCCACCCAGGAACACCTCCCTCCTGCCTCCTCCCTGCCTCCCTTTTCTGCTTGCGTCGGCCCAGGCAGACCGACGCAAGCATCTGAGAGGAAGCCGGTGCAGAGGCTTATATCAGCCTCCGCAGGCCGGCACTTCTTGGAGTGCTGGCCCATCTTCCTCTCAAGGAGGCGCAAATGTGCCTTATGGCATGTTTGTGACCCTCCTGGGCCAGCACAAGGGACTTGCGCCGGCCCAATCCCAGGTCTGGACTGTACTCTCAGTCTTCACCTCCCCCCAGACTTGGGGGAAAAAAACAGTAAAAAAGTCACTCAAACATTTATCTCCCTATATTGACACAAACTTGCAAACTGCAGGAGCTCAGCTGTTTGTAGGGCAGTTAGCAGCTATCTGATTTTTGAATAGCCTCAGGGATTGAGGCAGTTAGTTATCTGATCTTTCCATCACCTGTGTTTTTACCCACCAAGTGGGTCCTGACCCACAGTGTTTGAAAAATACTGCCTTAGGTGTTTGCAAATGCACTCTCTGTCCGAATAAATCTTCTAGAAATGGAGCCTTTCCTTTCTGTTAAAAACGCAGCCCTGTATGCACTTCTGCATTTTGTTAGGCAGCAAACTTTGGAGGCTTCCTGGCTGCTACTTGAGACTTTGCGACTAGGAACAGATGAAGCTGGTGATTGCAGGGTTCGCTATGCCTATAGAGATGTCATCTCTGCCAGTTTCTTTTACAGGCGTAGCAGATTTGAACTGTTCTTTCTTTGGCAGCTGCTCAGCAGCAAAGTGACAGACATGAACTTGTGACTTCCTCCAGATTTCCTCAATTGGAGGAGGAAAATACCACCTGTACTTTGCATTTTACATACATTCTGCCAAATTTCAGTGCCAAGTGAAGGTCTCGGGAAGGATAGCCTGAGGACTCAAAGCAACAAGTGCCCGTCCTGTTGTTGCCTGCAAGGCACATATTCAGCTGCAGAGCTCAAGATCTTAGATCTGGTTGGCAACCTTCAGTCTCGAAAGACTATGGTATAAGCCTACAGCACCCAGTATTCCCAGGCGGTCTCCCATCCAAGTACTAACCAGGCCTGACCTTGCTTAGCTTCTGAGATCAGGCATGTGCAAGCTGACTGACTGTGATTCTTCAGTGTTTCTTTTCGAGCCCTACTTGGAGATACCAGTGATTGAGCCTTTTGCAAGCAGAATATGCGCTGGACCATTGAACTATGCAATTGTAAAGGTGGGCTGCATAATATTTAATTATCCATTTTCGTACTAGAGTTTTGGCCAACTATTCACACTGGTTGGCAACCTTCAGTCTCGAAAGACAATGGTATAAGCCTACAGCACCCGGTATTCTCAAGCGGTCTCCCATCCAAGTACTAACCAGGCCTGACCCTGCTTAGCTTCCGAGATCAGACGACAGAACTTAGATCTTTTGGGTGCTTAGCCTAAATCTGCCCTCCTAAGGTAGGAATGCCTTCCATTGCTCGTTTTCACCTTGTAAAGTTTGCATTTTGGTTTTCAGATCCTTCAAAGGACCCCCTGTGTCCATTTGGTTTCTTGCAAGGCACCTTTTACAGCTGTTTTCAACATCTCTTTTTAAAAAACCAGTCTCATTAACTCCCCTCCCCCATTTATCTTTCCCCTCTATGGGGAACACTTGCAGGGGGTTTCAACCAGTACCACTTTGACTTACTAAACAGGGTCACTTTTCAGTCCCTGTATGTTCCATTTGAAACTCAACCCATCCCTTTAGCTTTAGTTATAACTTTATTATAGTTTCTTTCATACAATTGCTTATCGCAAGGCAAGAGCTCAGTGTCGTGTGGATATCAGATTGCCAAGGGTTTGTGGTTCATTCTCAGGAACCAGACAGCCACCTTTGTTGTCATGAAAACATTTTTTTCCCCATTTAGCAATGACTAATGCTCCTGGAGAGAATTTGTGGTGTGTGGCTAGTCCCACTGGATGCAGTCATGTATGCTGTTAAAATTATGGGGAGAAGGAGCCCCTAATTAACATAGTTGCAAAGATGGCCAGGCCACCTCCCCTACCCATAAGTTATTGGTAAGCATTGGTTATATGTAGCTATTTGCTGTACTCATCTCTCCCCCACCCACCCACCCACCCACCCACGGAAGACAAATGCCTGAGAAATGTTAGGGAGGTATCATTCCCTCAGCTCATGACTGCCCTGTGAATTTATCAGAAAATCATGAGTGCATTAGGTGTGTATTGTTTCAGAACTGCTGTCTGTGTAGGTTTTATTTTAACGAGAACTCATGGAGTTCTCTGTGTTGATGCGAGGGTATTTCTTCCCCAGATGGCACCCCTCTCCCTGGTCTCTGCAGCCTGGGATGGTGGTAGCAGATACAAACTACAATTTATTTCCTCATTCAGCGACTGGTCCAGCAAAAGAAATGTGGGGAGCAGGAAGGCAGGTGGGCACACTAACCACTAGGTCAGCTTGCCTGGAATTTCTAGGACTCATTCCCTCTCCCTGACACCTGAGTAGCCTGAAGTTGCTTCAGCCTCTATGTTCTTACCTGTGACTACCATTCAGGTGGATGCAATCTGTTTCCTTCCTCTAGTGTATTATTGCTGTTTTCTGCAGAAGGAGAACTACCTTCCATGGGGAGGTCTTGCTCTGAGAGTAGTTAATTTGTATGGACAGCATCTTGGGACTTTCCCTGGCTGAAAAAGTATCACAGAAATAGTAGCCGATGGTGGGACAGTATTCATTGCAGGAATTCTCCATGGTCTGCTAGAAAGCTGCAGCAGGTTAAAGGAGTGAGGAAAGAGATTTGGGGCAAAAAGCCAGAAGCCTTGGTGAGAGGAAGGTCACTGTTTAAAGGTTGGAGACGAGAACTTGGTCAGTGACATTGAGTGCAACTTGTGTGAGGGACAAGAAAGAGACAGAGGGTCCATGCTTAAAATCACTAAGACTTCTCATTCCACAGTGTTGGGACAACTCAGTGGCAGAGGAGATGTTTTGCGGGCCTAAGGTTTTATCCTCAGTTCCCAGGATTTCCAGTCAGAAGGAGGTTGGTTTATAGGTCTTGGAAAGCCACTGTCTCTCAGAATAGACATCACTGAGCTAATGACCAATGGTGTGATCCAGCAGGGGACAGGTCTGTGAACCCACAGCACGAGTCCTTCTCATGCTATCATCATCCGTCGGTCAAGACTGTTAAGGAATGGAGCTACAGTGTGAGGTTTACCCATGTGGCCTGGGGCTTTTTGTGTTACTCTGGCAGGACAGGAAGGGATGCTACAGCATTGTTCCACCATGCTGCTGGTACAAAAAGGGGCACTATGCACTCTGTGTGGGGGGAATCTCTTGTATTCTGTGACCAGTGCAAATTATGAAAGGAGGCAAGCTGATTGGTCGCATGCTGTGCTTTAGATTAGAACGTGTAAAGTTGCAGGAGAAGAGCAAGCGTGAACCTAGAAGGTGTGTGTTGGTCACTGTAAATGTTTGCTCTTTGGTTCATTTCCTTGCTTAGGTCCTGAACCAAAGCCCCTCGAGGGCAATGTGAGTCTTTCTATTGACTTCAATGGGCTTAGGATCAGGCCCTCAATGCATAGCCACTCATGCAAATTCCATTATTCCCTCTGTAGAGCCAAAGGAGTTGAGTCGTTCTCAAGGCTTTGGAGTTAGGCCCATTCTCAAGTTTAATCTTAGCTCAGTGTTTTGATCCTTCGGGCTTGAAGTAACAGGGGGAAGTCCACCTGTTTTCACCTCCTTCAAGATACAAGGTGAAACATAGGTAGATCCCCCCCCCCCCCCCCAAAAAAAAATTCCCTAGATCAGTAGTTTTCAAACTGTAGGTCCAGGACCTACCAGTGGATTGTGACTCCATTTTTTGTGGTTTATGAAACTGAAAGGGTTGATTAGGCTGTGTGCATCAAGGGTTAAACAAGCTGCTACTTGGGAGGAGGGCCACTGCTGCCCAGTTGTCAGTATAGCCACTACCCTTGGCGTTTATAAATCAGGAAGCAGCCTTGAGGGCCTCTAAAAGTTTTGGGAACCACTGCCCTAGATCAGGGGTCTCCAAACTTTTTGCCGAGAGAGCTGCATCAAATATCTGGCGTGGTGCTGAGGGCCGGAAAAAAAAATTTAAATCTAAAATTTAAATAAATAAGAGATGGAACTTAGATGAGTGAATAAATGAATGAATGGGCTCGTTCATTCAACCTCTCTGGCCCTCAGAACACCCTCCAGACACAATCAGAGCACAGTTCTGGTCATGTTCAGTTGAGTGGGCCAGAGGCTTTCAGGGGACAAGAGGTTGGCCACGGGCCGGAAACAGGCTTGCTATGGGCCGCATCTGGCCCCCGGGCCGGGGTTTGGAGACCCCTGCCCTAGATCAACCACTGCCCTAGACCACTGCCCTAGAGTTAGGCCAAAACTAAAGTTTCATGGCCTTGGCCTAGTATAAAGGACTAACTTGTTGATGGCAGTGTGTGTGTGTTTGAACTGTGTGAATAAAAGAGCCATTTACAAAGTTACAGGTTATTGCTTGGTAATCTGGTTGTCTGTACCTTGTCAAATAACATGCAGAACTCAATCATACTTCATTCTATGGTGAAACACCTGGGGGATAGGCAATGCAGCTCCGAGGTAAGGAACTAACATTCCCTTACTTTGAGGAGGTCTCCATGACTGCCACCTAGTTGCAGGATTCAGCATATGCCCCATTGGCACAACTCTGTCAGTGCAGGAAAGTTGATCAGGATTTGAGTCTAAGTGATTAGATCCATTGATTAAAACCCATTTCGGTTGACTACAAAGGTGCCCTTGATTAATCAGTTGTGAAGTTTAAAACACATATTTTTAATTCCAGTTCGTATAAAAGTAATTGCAGGTGGGAAACACCATCTTAAAACAAACAGCTCCTTCCTGAGAGTAGAAACACTCTCTTCTTAAAACAAGCACCCCCTTAACCCATTTCTGCCCAGCCCACAGGTGCACACATTTGATCCCTTTTGTGCATATGCAACATTGGGCAGAAATGGCTTTAAACAAGCACCCCTTCATCTCTATCACTATAGTGCCTGCTGTAAAACATGTGCATCATGTAAAACCAGATGATTTTTTTGTCTGCAGAATTCTCCTTTTTCCTTCTGTGCAAATGTATGCAGATTTAATCTACCAATAACTAATTGATCAAATAGAACTCATGTGATTAATCAACTAAGATTTATTTAAGTATGCAACAGCCCTAATAAATGGTCCTCTGTATTGTTACACTGGAGTTGCCTTTCACCTGAACAATGCTTAGGAAAGGTGATGGGGGGGGGGCAAAGGGAGGATTGTCTGTTCCCTGGCATTTGATCCCAGACAGAAGAAGCAAGAATCGCTTGCACAAAAAATATTAAGCGAGAGACTCTCTAGCCAAGGAAGACCAAACCCACTAGGCAGATCCCTCTCCGGTCTAGACAAGAGCCTCATAGGGAGAGACACGTTCACCATCTCCAGGGGTGGGTGACAGCAGTATGCCATCTTGACAAGGAAAGGCCGTTTGAAATAACTGCAGTGTATTAGAAAGGCTGGGGGAGAGGAGGGGAGGGGGGAAGGGAAGGGACTCGGGGGGCTACAGCATTGCCGTGGCTTTAAATTACAGAGTAGGAGGACAAAAATAAAAGAGAGGATGGGAGAGAGAGAGAGCAGGAGGAAGAACTGTCATTGTTTTACCAAGCAGATGGGAAAGTTCAGGGGATCAGAAAAAGACTATTATTATCTCGACTCGATGCTGACAAGACATGAAAAGAATGGGATTTTTTTCCCCTTTTTACCTATGTGCAGGATACTAGCAGAATCCATTTCGGCAAGATTTGGAGGCAGAAAGAAGGGGGGGGGAGAGAACACATCAAAGCAAGGAACAAAGGGAATTATCTCCACAGCTGGACAGCAGCATCTGGTTTGTTTTATTGTCCTCTCTTCCCTCTCCTTTTTCCTTTTTGTTCTGATGCCCCAGAGGTTTTGGCTTCTGTGAAAAAGAAGGAGGAAAAAAGGAAAAGAGAACACACCTGAGCCTTTTATTCCAGACACAGAAGGTCATTAAGTTGCGTGTGCTGCTGGCGTCATCCTGCACAGGGCTCAGCTGTCTGAAACTTTACCTGAAGGCAAGAGGGAGGCAAGGATGCTCAGGCTTCAGCAGAATGTAGCTCCTCTGCTGTGATAAGCGAGAGGCCAGCGGCCACGCGCTTACGTGCAAGGGATGAAGAGCGTAAAGCAGCTTGCACAGGAGAGACGCTGGAAAGGATTATTCTGGGGTGCTTTTCTGCAGGTGACATTCTAAGTGTGCTTTTCACGCTGAGCAGAGGTGTTCCAGGGAATGGGGAGCACCCACCAAAACCGATTGACGAGTAAGTTCAGGACACATCAAAGGAACTATTACTGCCTGCCCGTGGCTGCCATGTTTTCCCTCCATGATGCAACGCTCAGGGCACTATGCCGCGAAAAAAATGGCAAGAGGCGTCCGTCAGGTTGCTCTGAATGCTCTTTTTTGCACCTTAAAAATAGTTCGTTTGATTTTTTTTTTTGAAAGGGGGAAGCCTGCCATTCTGCGGTGTTGAAAAGTAACACTTGCCCTTTCATTATGTGAACAAATGTGGGGAGGAGAGATAAAGCAGAGGGATTTGTGATGAAATGAATTTATTTTGAGAAATTTATTTTGAGAAATGAACACGCCCCCAGTGTTAATGGCTGTTGGTCAGGATGGCTGCGTGGCCCCTGCAGGGTCAGAGTGCGCATGTGGCTCTGTGTTGGTTGCTGTGGGACAGTAGCAGAAGACAGCTGTTGACTTTCAGCTCAATCCTGAGTTTCCTGGTGCCCGCTATAGCAATGGTGCCAAAGTGGCTACCACTATATCCTGCGGGTACCAGGAAGCAGTCAGAGGTCTCCCAGGGAAGGCCCCAAGCCCCACAATGGGGCTTCTCAAGTCTGCGCTGGCTATTTTGCTGGTGCAGACTTGAGGGATTCAAGGCTTGAGGCATGAGAAACTTCTGGCCCAACATGGAGGATATGGCAGAGCAGGGCTCTACCAATCCCGTTCCCCCTTCCACCCTGGTTCCTCCCCCCACCCTTGTTCCGCCTGTCTGGCACTTTCTGCCTTACTGGCGCCAGCCCAGTGCCAGCACTCCCTACTTGGAGGGTACTGTAAATGTACTTTGTGGCATGTTTACGGCATCCAGCACTGGCACCCAGCACTTTACGATTGGGCCCTTTGTCACCTGCTTGTGGACTTTTCAGGCTGCAATCATGTGCACACTTTCCTGAGAGTAAGTCAAACTGAACACAATGGGATTTACTGCTAGGTAGACGTGCATAGGATCACACTGTCAAATGCCTCTAGCTGGCCACTGTAGGGTGCAGAATGCTGGCCTTGGTGGATTGTTAATCCACAAGCTTCCTGCAAGCTTTGTTTTATGCCCTTTTCTTTCTTTGTGTGAAGGTTTCGGTAAGTGGAACAGTAATGTTAGGCTCCTCCCTTGACAAATGACTTGCCTACCACTGTTGTTCTTCCACTGCAGCCTGGGGGCATGTTCTCAGCTGATATGACCTGAATGTGTCCCTGAACCTTCTTCCCGGACATGTCCCGGATCCTTCTGCATGAATCCACGGTTATATAATCAATGTTCCTGCATCCTTCGGCAGACTAGCTTATGCGGAGATAATTCCTCTAAGGCAAGATGTTTGGAAACCAAAACCACAGAGCCCAGCTCTTCTTTCATCTTGCCTCTTGTTGCTCTGAAGCTTCTCACTGGCTAATAACATTTGTGAGTGCCATTGTGAGGTTCCTTAGCTTGCACACCTGCTCCAAAACCAGCCTGGAAAGCAAATTTGCAGGTGGTGGAACCCTGATTGTAAAGTGCACCTTGTTCAAGAAGTTAGGGCCCTAGCCCATGGGCACAGGGCATGCTTGGGAGGGGTCTTGGTTTAGTTATAAAGCCGGGGCTTAGAATTCACAAGGTTAAATCACATGAACGAAAGGAATCTCCAGCTGAAAGAGGAAAAAAAAACAGTGAGATAGGCCTCAGCCTCAGATCTTGCAGAGCTTGGTCTGAATGGACCAATGGTCTATATCAGTCCAAGTCTGCTTCGTATATCTGTAAGTGATGCAAGTTTCCCTTCCCTGGGATATTTGTGCCACAAAACCTTCATGGACGACTGCAACCGCCTGTGGGCAAACTCCAGTGAGACAGACGCGCTGACAGCATCTTTGAGATGGGATTGTTTAGAATTTCTCCTAAAGTGTTATTTGGACTCGGGAATGTCTTGCTTGTTGAAAATGTTTGAGAATTTTCAGGGGGCCCCAAAAGAGCTTAACATGGTGAGATTCCAACAGTAACAATTAAAGTCAATCAGGGAAGATGACAGCTGGCAAACGTTAACCATTCATCTTGTGCGATGCGTTTGAAAACAGCAACTTGTAGTGATGCCTTTGGAAACATGGGCAAACAATCTCTCTCCCCCCCTCTCTCATACACACACACACACACACACACACACACACACACACACACAGAGAGAGAGAGAGAGAGAGAGAGAGAGAGAGAGAGCATTCTTTCTTTCAGAAACACATTAGTCCCCACAGCCAATTCAGCATATTTTGCTATGCAAAATTACACGTTCGCACCCAACGTGTTCCGTACCAAGGAAGGAAAATGGAATTGGGTGCATGTATCCATTACACATCACTGAAAGGTAAAGTTTTTTCCCCCCTGGTTGGTCCCCCTTTCCTCTGTTCCATAAATGGAGTAAGGAGAAGAGACTAAAATTGAAGAGAAGCAATTTTCCCGCCACCTTCTCAGGGAGTCTATTATCCATTAGACTAGGGAGAGGTGACTGTACTCCTCTCCTCAAGGTTTTCTCCCAGACACACCTCTTGAATCCGGCTGTTCCAGTGCACTGCTAGTATTGCATATTGCAGGGGTGACCAAATTGCAATTCGCAAGTCACATGCAGCTCTTCGACATATGATATGTGGCTCACAGAAATATGTTGGCTCAGCTCCTTTTTGCATTACAATTAATATAAAATGTAATTAAAACATTTCAAAGCTTTATAATTATTTACTGGGTATAAACAGAGAGGCCCCTGGATTAAAACATACATGTAAAGTTCATAGTGAGTAAGTATATTTACAATCCTATCCTTTCTTGTGCTGAAACTAGGAGGCTGGCTGGCAAGTCGGCAGGCAGGCCAGCGCAGGGTTGAACCTGGCAATGGTGCAACCCGAGGCAAGAGGAATTGACGCCCCTTTCCTTGGGTTACGCGGCAGCAACCCAAATAGAACTACTTAAAGACCAAATAGGGCTATCTAAAGAAGTGGCGCAGATCCGTGCAGCCTGGCCACTTGGGAAGGGGGTTAGGGTTCGGCCTAAGTGTCGGATCCTGTCTCCACCCTCTTCCTGGACCTGCTCCACCCACTGGCTTACCTGCTGCCCACCCTCCCCCTCCCCTGGAACATCTTTACAACACCTCCCCCTTGCTCTCCCCAGATCCCCACACCACCAACCCACCACCGGCACAAACTCACCCTCCACCAGCACTGCTGAGGCCGCATTCAGACTCCGGAGGTCAGTGCCAGTCCTCTATGCCAGCCTCCCAACTCAAGCAGTGGCACAGAAGTACATCGTGGCACTTTTGCGACGCCGGGAGGCCGGCGCAGGGGACTCGTGCTGGCTTTGGGGGCACTTAGGATGTGCCCTTTGGAATTTAAATGCTTCTTAAATATTGCGGCTCTGAAACATCTGAAGTTTATTGTATGTGGCTCTGATATACAATAAGCAAGTTTGACAGCCCCTCGCACACTGGACTGGTTCAGCCTCGAAGCTTGTGCAGTTGCAGCAGGTTTACAAAAGTCATAGTGTTTGCAAAACATTGATGGGAAAGTTTCTCTCTCTCTCTCTCTCTCTCTCTCTCTCTCTCTCTCTCTCTCTGTGTGTGTGTGTGTGTGTGTGTGTGTGTGTTCTACAGCTGCCTTGCACGTCCACCCATCAGTGCACCAATTCTCACCCACCGTACCCAATTCCTCCTGTCTGCTCTTCTTTCTGCTCTTCCCTTCACCCAGCTTTTTATCCATAACACACTAAGCAATATTCTAAATGATACACCTAGAAATGGAGATATCAGTGCTGTAAAACATAAGAGGCAGAGCAAGGCCACTGGTCTGGAAAATAGCACGCCTGGAGGGGGAAAAAAAAAGATTAAGATGAAGATGATGGAGAGATGGCAGTGATGATCACAGCTAACCTTGCCTGAATTCTGATTTCTCGCCTTGCCTCTGTATGATTGGAGTGAAGCAAAGGGGAGGTTGGAAGAATCCATGAGCTGCTTGGCTCAGTGACTTCCAATCCATGCTATGTGGAATGATTACATCTTCAGAAGGGGCAGTTACATCAACAGACATTTCCAGGGCTAGACCATCTGTTTTTGTCAAAGCTCCTACTAGTTGTAAGAGACTTGCAGACTGATGAGTACTACTGGGTTGGTAACTATCAAGGCTGAGTCCTCTTGGCACAGATAAGGCTTTTATTTTCTCCTAAGATGTTGTCTTCTACTAATGATCCACTTGAATAGTACAGAATCAGTCAAAGCAACATAAGTCTCACCCCCTCCACCCCCCTGTAATACCCGCTCAACCCAGGGTATAGCACTAGCTAAGACTGAAGAGCAGACAACTGATACGCTGGCCAGTTGCTGAGTAATGGCACAGTTGTATGGTGGGTTTGTACCAGTGGAGTGACAGCTTCACCAGCACAGACTGTTGCATGTTGCATCAGGCATGTTGCGACAGTGCCCCAGTTAGTAGAGCTGGTGGGAAGGGAGCAGCGTGCGCTGGACCTGGTAAGTTCTGCACCAGGAGGGATGTAATGAGGCAGCGGAGGATGGAGCTGGAGCTGGGTGGATCAGGTCCAGGAGGAGGTGGGAATGGCGATGGCAGCATACACAGTATCCTATCACCCATCCCGGGCCCAGTCTGCTGACAACACAGCAACGTAAGATAAAAGCCTTCTCTGGGCAACGTGGACTTGCCAGTGATTTAGCAGGCACAAGTCAGAGTTGCCCCATTGTGGCTGCTGCAGCTTTCCCTGGAGGCAAGTGTTCCCTGACTTCAAGAAGACCTCCAGCATGCAAAATTCCCCTGCAGGATGCAGCGGAAGCCATGCCAGTGTCACTGCATTGTTGCGGGGGAAGGAATTAGGGTTGGGCTGTTAGTGATGTTGAATTTGCTTAATGTGATGATTCCCGCTAGCTGAACTAGGGATGGATTATCAGAGAGGCCCTTCCCTCTCCCTTCATTCGACCTGAGTGTAAGGGATCACTTTTCCAAGTACTTCTAGATGTAGAGAAGTGACATGAAGAGGGTCTGCTCCTTGCCACTTGCTACAGCCCGGCTATGCTCAGCCTCGGACAAGTGGTGCTGTCCACTGGAACCAGTGGAGCTTGAGCATAATTGCCCTCTGTATTCAGCACTCCAAAGGGGCAGAATTTTTGTCCCTGGTCCCAAGTGGCATACAGCATGCACGCATGAGAGCACCCGAGGGATTCACGCAGGTTGCACTCTGCAGCGTGTGCATTGGTCACTCCATGCTGCCATCAAGTGATTCAGAAATAGCAGAATAAGGGTGCAGTCCTGACCAACTTTCCAGCACCGGCGTAGCTGTGTCAGTGGGGCATGTGCTGCATCCTGCAGATGAGAGGCAGTCCTGGAGGCCTCCTCAAGGTAGGGCAATGTTTGTTCCCTTACCTCAGAGTTGCATTGCCCTTATGTCAGTGCTGGAAAGTTGGTTAGGATTGCAGCCTAACTTTTGTTGCAGCTGCTCTGATCCAGTGGCTCCTGTGGGCCACTGATGGCTCTTGGGACTAAAGCATGTAGTGTATATGTGTGGCAGAGGCCTGAAGGGATCCCACACGCGCCTAGCCTCTTCCTCTTCCCCTGAGGCATGGCAGGTCACTGCATCAGCTTCTTTATCAGGGCTTCTTCTGGCTCCGTTTTATTTTAACATTTGTCCCTTGTCTTTTGAAAAATTGGAAACTTATCTACGATCAGTCCTGGGCTCGCCTCCCTGCCAGCTGCCCCCTCTCCAACCCGTTCCTTCCCTTCTTCTCATTTATTTCTGACAGGCATCATGTAGCAAATTCCTAATTTGACGAGCTAGATATATCTTGCAGGCAAAAATAAAATGGGGGGGGGGAGAGAGAAAAAGAGCAAAGCAGAAGGAAGCAGAGATGTGCTGCTACAATTTAGTTCTTGCTTCTGCACTCCCCACTTCCCTGGAGACGGATAGCGAAGATTAAAAATACCCCAAACTCGGGGAAAATTTAAAAAAAACAAAACGAGAAAAAAAAAATCCCCATTGTCCATTCTTCCAGAAATGGAAAGGGCAGTGCTTGGGAGAAGCTTGTGCTCTGCTCAACAAGGGATACAGAACTGAATTTAGACATAAGAGCAAGAAGGGTTAGGGTGGTATAGGACAGGCTGTCTGGCTTAGAGCTCACTCTGTGTCTAAAGCTGCAATCCTGACCAATTTGCCAGCACTGACATAAGGGCAATGCAACTCCAAGGTAAGGGAACAAACATTGCCCTACCTTGAGGAGGCCTCCGTGGCTGCCCCCCAACAGGAGGATGCAGCACATGCCCCACTGGCACAGCTATGCCAGTGCTAGAAAGCTGATTAGGATTGCGTCCTAATTCTCAAAGTGGGTAACACTTTGCTAATCATGCTGCCCTTATTCCTTCAAATAAGGGCGGTTCAGTGTGGACAAAAACGTTTTTCAACCCTTTGGGAATACTTGGGAAGATACTTTGGTGAGCTTCCACGGTAAAAAGAATTCTCGAAAGGTGCACTTGGAAGGTAGCGACAATACAGACCTCTTCAAATGCCATTCTGGACCTGACTCAGCCCAATCCTGAGCTGCCCAGCACACGGGGCTGCCATGGTGCCAGAAATGGCTGCTGTGACATCCTGAGTGCACCAGGCAGCCACCGGTGGCTCCTTGGGGGAAGGGGACATTTGTACCTTTCTCTCAGGTATGGAAAGTATCCCTTTAATGGGGCTCTTTAGCCAGTGCAGAGTCAAGACACCTTGTGTCAGGCCAAGCCTCTGGATCCAGTGGACCCTCTGGATATAGGGCTCTGGATCCAGTGGAGCAGAGTTCCACCAGGTCATCAAACTTCTGTCTACCTGTCTTCAATGCCCCAATCACATGCTCCAAAGTACCTGAATTGCCTGATAAAGTTTGGAGCATGCCCCAATAGGATGGCTGACCTTTAGCCATTCTTGCCATGGCTCTGTGTCACATTCACTCGTGTTTAACTTACAATTTTACGTGTTAAAATACTGAGAGTCAATTTGCCAGGCTGCAAATTGTCCAGAAAGATACCAGTAGATTCCAGCCTCTCTTCTTGCTATCCTCCACACCCAATAGTTCTGCCATTGAAGGTGAAGCTGCAGGAATGTCTCCGGGCCCCATGAAACAGTGGCCGGTCCCACTAGGAGTCACAGTGTTCCAGGAGAAGGGGCATCTTGCAACCCTAGAGAGTAACTCTACAGAGTACTGAAAGGTCTCTTTGCACATGCCGGCAATGTGTGACTCCTGTCTCTGCTCCCTGTGGCTGTCTCCTCAGGTTTCCTTCCTTCTCCCCCTATCAGGCACATGGACTTTGCTTGGCAAACTACTACTGAGTAGGGCTGCTAAATAAAGCTGACAAGTTCCATACCCGGAGCACTAAGCAAGTCTGAAAGACACCATGTGCTGCTCATTCAGCTCCCAGCTATGAATTGATATCTTCCTTCTCACTCTCTGCATTTCCCACTAAGCTCAGCACTTTTCCCCCCTTCTTGCTGGCAGTTACCCTGGAGTTTCCCAGCCCTGGTAGTTTCCTTCACTTTCAGTCACATGCTCAAGGGAGTCACGGGCTAAGTGGAATCTCTGGGTCCCTGTGGGGTTAATGGAGAGCCCGCACCACTTATTCCCTGCAAGGTTGGCAATCTTCAGTCTCGAAAGACTATGGTATAAGCCTACAGCACCCGGTATTCCCAGGCGGTCTCCCATCCAAGTACTAACCAGGCCTGACCCTGCTTAGCTTCTGAGATCAGACGAGATCGGGCATCTGCAGGGTGACAGTTGCAAGAGCAACGAAAGATCCTTGTTTGCCGGGTCCTCCCAGTTGAGCGGCAAAGGGCAGCTGCCCAATCTGCCCATAGCCTTACAAGAGACTTCAGCATCTCTTTCCAGCCTTGCCCATTCCTCTATTAATTCCTTTTACTTCACCGTCTTTCCCATTGCCTCACTTGCCTTTCCTTGTCTCTGCTTTGCCTTCCCTTTCACTCTTGCTCATCCTAGTTCATTCCTCCTATCTTTCTCCCATAGTCCTTGCTCTCTCACTCTCTCTCTCCCCCACACATACTCATGTTCTCCCTCTTCACTCACCTTGCCACTCCTTTCGTTCTTGTCCCTCCTCATTCTTTCCTCCTTCCACTCTCTCAAGCTGTCGTCCTTGCCTCTCTCTTCACCTGCCCCTTTCCCTATCCTTTGTGCCCGCTTGATCCCCCAATGAGCGGCTGCCTCATTGGCCCTTTTAACCCTGCCCATGCTACCCATCCAGTGATGCCTGGTGCCACAGCAGTCAAGCCCCTGCCATGACCTCCCACTTCTCTTCACATTTTGGGCACCTGCCTCTGACTTCACAGGGTTCAACTCCATTCCCCTAAGCTCCAGAACGGTTCTGTTGGAACTGCTCATTAGATCCTAACAGTGTGGGTTCTCCTGAATTCCCTGTCTGATTTTGGCCCTTCCTTATGCAGCACGAGTGGCTTGCACAGTGATTAGACAGCAGCAAGAGAATTTCTTTAATTTGCTCTTTAAATGATAATATTAGTGCTGTTTTACATGGTTATGACCATGTAACATCCTGCTTTACATGGTTATGACCTGTTTGAAATGCGTTCTTGGGGGCCAGATGGAACTCTTGACCCTACTTACTCTGTTTACATCTGTGGAGTGTTGGTACATGTGACATACACCAGTTTGGTCAAGAGAGCAGTGCATCTTCTTGCTCTACTTCCTTCCCATACCAGATTTCCAGCTATAGCCCACCCACCCAGCTCTAGAGACTGACAGGCACCAGTGACCCTTGCTGGGCAGAGCACTGGATCTAGACATGGCCTCAGCCTGGCCCTGATGTCCTATGACATTGAGCCTCTACCGTGCAGAGCTCTGAAATGCTTTCATTCCATCTGAGCAAATGACGGAGCATCATTTTTGCAACATGCCCGGCAAGCAAAGATAGTCAGAGAGCATTCCAACTAATTGTGTTACCCTGAAGCACAGCTGAGCCTCAGTCAACTCCTTTTCTGGCAAAGATAATGGATGTTCATTAGAGTGCCTTTTTTTGTCCCAAGCCATGAAGGACGAGAAGGGAGGGGGGAAAGAGTGAGCAAGAGAAACGTTGGGAAAAACCAAAATAGCAATACGATGTACTTTAGGACCAGAGCTGTCTGCAAACAGGGTTGTGTTCATTGTGAGTCATTTTCCGTGGGAGCATCTGTCACTCTTGAATGTCTTCGCACTGCAGCAAGTCATTTCAGCAGTACCCAGTGAACCCCATCTGTCAGCCATTCCTCCATACCCTTCTCTATCATCGTGGGCCCTTGCATCTCACGGGCCGTGCAGAGAAGAGTCCCCAGTGAAGTCTGCAAGCCAAACAACAGGACAAATTAAATCAAAGTGCAGCTCCGGCACCCAGGGGGAAAATGCACATCAGCTTTGACTTATTGCATGGCTCCGGCTTACAAGAGAGAAGCAGCGGCTTTTGTCACTGCAAGGGGCCATGAAAAATGAATTAGGGCTGCTGCGAGGAGAGGGCAGGGAGGGGAATCTTTCATTCCAGCAATGCTGTCCTCTCTCACCTTGCAAGTATAAAGAAGAAAAGAAAAGAAAACAACTAGGCAAGAAAGGAAAAGAAGGGAAGCAAGTGAAAGTACTCCGAGTTGGTGGCAGTCGAGCTCAGTTTCGGCTTGGTTCTCCTGCATCCCTGCAGCGTGGGCAGAGGAAGGAAGGCACTTACACATGCTTGAAAAGACATCCAAGGAGAGGCCAGGAGCTGGGAACGAGGCCAAGAAGCGGTTTCTTCTTCCACTTCTTTTTCTTTAAAAAAAAAAAATGTTTTAACGAGCTATGCATCTGACAAGAGCAACCAGCAGTCCTGTTTCTTGCAGTATTTAGAGGGGCAAAAGCCCACCCACTTAAAAATCTTAGACAACCCAGTATTATTTTTAAAGCATTTATATTACTTTAAAATTTAAAGCATTTTCATATTACTTTCAGAATCAATTTATCTACAAACCCCCTTAAAAAAAAAAATCCAGAACCTAATACGGTCAAAATAAACCAATTCACAGTTAAAAGGAGCGGCAAGAAACAGCACAGCACTGGAATCCATATAAGGAGAAGAAAGAAGAAGAAGCTAATTTTTGAAGCCAAGTGAAAAAAGCAAGTTTTTGCCTGTTTTAGGGAAATAAGTAGAGACGGGCGCTCTCTCTCTCTCTCTCTCTCTCTCTCTCTCTCTCTCTCTCAACTTTTGCAATGCTATGGTGGTTATAGAAAAGACCCAACTCCTAATAGAGAGTAATATAGCCTCCTCCTAGGATAGAATTAGAGCAGGACCTCATCAGAAGACCTTGGGTGCAAAGGAAATGGACTCAAGCTGGTGGAGACATTCCCTCAGAAAATCAAGACCCACAACATTTAGGGCTTTAAAGGCCAGAACAAACACCTTGAATTTGGGCAAACAAACAGAAAGTCAGTCCAAATGCTTCAAAACCAATGATATTTGTGAATGTTGGTTCACACCTGTTAGCAGGTGGGCTGTGAATTCTTTGCTAATTTCAAGTTGGGGAAAAAAAATGTTTGCTCAGTTTATATGGATCTCAGAATTCAGATTTCTTCATGCAAAACATGAATTACCATGGTGCAGAATTGTGATTTGTTTTCCAGCACCAGAATAGTGATTTGTTTTAAGCAGCACAGCCCTGATTAAACAGTGACTGAGAAAGCTCCTAACACTAGCTAATCATTTTCCAACTTTATATCTGGCTCAGCTAATGAATAGTTTGCATCCATCCAGAGGAATTAAGTGGAAACTTCTGTTCTCTGTCTCAGTCCGATGAAGACAACAGAGTGCCATCAACCCCTCAACGCGGCTTCCAGAGGAAACATAGTTTTGATATAGGCTGCAGAAGGTGGATACAGCCAGAAATTGAACTGCCACTGGGTCCCCTCTTAATTTATTAGCACACAAGCTCTGACCCTGGTTTTGAGTGCCTGAGAGCCTTCACTGCAGGGCAAGAGGCAAAGAAGGCAACCAAGATGATGATGTTAAAAAAAATATATGGATGTCATTAAGAAGGTGCTTGCACCATTTTCGCGACAAAAGTTGTCATTAAGGACAGACTGCACATGCAGTAACCTTCACAAATCAGACAACTCGCATATCTTTGATCAGCTTAGTGTTCAGACTTGCCTCTTCCTGGGGTTTTGCTTCAGTAACAAGCAATAAAGGGCATTTACATGTCGCATAATGGAAACATATGACTGGTTTGTGCATTGCATGGAGTATTTTACAGTAGAAATGAGAATCAACTTTTAAAGTAAATAATATATAGTAATCATCATGACAATGTTCGGACGTTGGTGAGCATGCCTGCCTTTTTTACTACATCACTTTACTTGCCAGGGCAGAACAAGAAATGGAAGAACGCTGAGCAGGAAATTCCCCAGACAAACGCAAAACCTTCATGCAGTAGTTGAGGACACCAGGTTCTTTAAAGCAATGAGAAAGTTTTTTCTCATTCAGAAAAAAAGAGGCTTTTATTTCTGCCTAGGCTGTGATGTGCCTAGGAACACTTTGGCAGACTCCGTTGCTTTGACATCAGTTCCTGTTAGGGATGAGGTAAAAAGAGGCAACTTTTAGGTAGTGGTTTCTTTACATTTGGAAATTTCTCATGAAACTTGGTGGAACACACTTCATTTGGAGCAGAAACCTCCAAATAAAAAAACATTTATACCTCTTTTTTAACTAATTAAGGTGCAATCCTAACCCCTTATGTCAGTGCTCTCCAGCACTGACATAAGGGCAATGCAGCTCTGAGGGAAGGGAACAAACATTCCCTTACTTTGAAGAGGCCTCGGTGAGTGACACCCAACTGCAGGATGCAGCACATGCCCCACTGGCACCGCTATGCCAGTGCTGGAAAGCACTGACATAAGGGGTTAAGACTGCGCCCTAAGCTGTTATTGGTTCATGTTAATTTAGCATTGTTTACTCTACCAGGGTTTTGGACAGGTGTCTTCCTACCCAGAACTGCTGGAGATTGAACCTGGTTCCTTCTATAGGTTCTGCGAATGAGTTATGGCCCCTAGGCACCAGAAATCTCCAAGGCAGCTAATAATGTCATTAAGGGCGCAATCCTAACCAACTTTCCAGCTCTGGCATAGCTGTGCCAGTGGGGCATGTGCTGCATCCTGCAGTTGCGGGGGGGGCAGTCACAGAGGTCTCCTCAAGGTATGGCAATGTTTGTTCCCTTACCTCGAAGTTGCATTACACTTTTGTCGGTGCTGGAAAGTGTGTTAGGACTGCACCCTAAAAGTCCACAATTTAAAAACAAACAAAAACCCTAAAACAATGGAGAAGAAACACAGTGACAAAGAAAAAAAAACCCACCTAAATTAATAACAAATGTAAAACCAAGTAGGTTAGCATAAATGAAGTGGAACAAGATTCGGCTCTGGCTCACTTCAGTCAGGCTCCCCCAACATTCTCTGAAATGATACTGTCTTTGCTGGGCATCTAAAAACAAGCAGGGAAGAAATTACATAAACGCCATGCAGTACCAGAGCTCAATAATTTTGGTACTGTGGTTGAGTAGGAACCCCACCACCACACCTGTGCAGGTAAGGGCTTCCAGAGCAGGAAGATCTAAATGGGTGGGATCATACAGGGGAAGGCAGTTTTTCAAAGTCTGCTTTGAAGTTTCTCGTGACAGGAAATTTGATGGTGCCACTGCTTCCTGTTTCGCTCAAGTAGCATCAGTGCTATTCAGTGCTTTTTTTTGTAAAAGAAAAGGTGCAGAAACTCACAACTTGTTAATCTTTTATTTATTTATTTATTTATTTATTTATTTATTTATTTTTAAACCATTTTTTATTGGAGAAATAAAATCTTTTTTATGTGCTTCCCCCCTAAAGATGAACTTACTTCTGAGTAGACATGCATAGGATTGGGCTGTCAATCTCCACATCCCCTTCCCCCTAGCTACTTTTTCTATACATGGGGAAAAATACTGTACAGGTGCACTTGTAGCGTGTAGTATGTAGTGTGGCACTACGAGGAGAGGAAGCAGTGAATGGATTCTGAAAAATGGCTTACATGAGTTCCATGTAGTAAAATTACTCTAAGCAACTGTGCGAGTAAGAACAAAAAAGGAATTCTTACACGAGAGGGGTCCTTAGGTGCACATAGAAACAGCTACATTTGCAAACAAGCGATTAAATATGGTTTAATTCAGGTATCAGAATACTCTGTGTCTTCGGGAAGGAGCTTGGCATGCAATTGTATGTTCTCTCTGCCCTGAGCAGCTGCTGTGCATTGCTGGAGAGGAGCTGTAAACGCTGGCTGGCGGAGGGCAGGCTTGTGGGGGAAGGATGAGGAGGATCTCTGGCAAGGCTGGACAGCACGTTGTACACACGTAGAATCCCTTTTCACCTGCCCTTAGCATGCGAAAATGGGTGCAGATATATATCTCTGCCAGGATTAAGAGCCCAATCCTTGGTATGTCTACTCTGAAGTAAGTCTCGTTCTAGTCAACGGAGCTTACTTCCAGGAAAGTGCCTAGGATTGCAGCCTAAGAGCCCAATCCTATGCATGTCTACTCAGAAGTCCACTTTAGCGAATGGGGCTTACTGTGGATAGGATGGCAGCCTCAGGGCCCAATCCTGTGCCTGTCTCCTCAGAAGTCAGTCCCATTAGAGTCAATGGGGCTTCCTCCCAGTAAAGTGTAGAGAGGACTGCAGCCTCAGAGCCAAAGCCTATGGCTGTCTCCTCAGAAGTCAGTCCCACTGGAGGCAGTGGGGCTTCCTCCCAGGAAGGTGTGGAGAGGACTGCAGCCTCAGAGCCCTTCCTCTGCCTGTCTACTCAGGCTGCAAGGCTATGCACCCTTTCCCAGGAGCAAGCCCCATTGAGCACAATGAGACTTACTTCTGAGTAGACACGCCTAGGCTTGTGCTGCAGATTGGAACGTGGGCTGCACCAGCCAGCTTCCTTCCCCTCCTCCTCCGCCAAGCCAGTACCTGGGCATTCCGTGGGTGCCGCAGCCCGTCTCCCTGGCTGGCTGGCTGGCTGGCTGTTCGTCCTCCTCCTCGGCGTCGGCGTGTGTCCCCCTGCGCCCTCCACCGGCTTGGAAGCTGTGCAGGGAAGCAGAGCGTGGGGGGAGGGGAAGCGGGCTGGGCTCAGGCGAGAGCTTGGGGATGGGGCAGGAGGGGGTTGTTGTGCAGTCAGGCAGGGGCCAGGCACCCGCCCACCCTGCACCCCCCAGCACCTACCCAGCAAATGTCTCTGTTTTGCTCCCCCCCCCGGAATGCCTCCGAAGGGGAGGGGCCCCTGCAAAAAGGTGCCGGAACTCCGTCCCCCTGCGTTCCATTAGAAAAAAAGCCCTGGTGCTGTTTGGTCCTGCCTGCCTGCTGAGTTTAATTAGGCCAGCCAGGCTTACAGGCCAAGCTTCCTTGCTGATCTTCGTTGACTCTCATGTTTTTTGTTTTTCCGACTCTGTCCCCACTTTTAAGTAAGTTCTCGCCTTATCAAGCGCGGGTCTTCCTTTTGCTCCTGCCGCACAGCTCACTCCTGCATTTCATAGCTCTGCTACATAGTGGGATCAAGAGGATAGCCACCTAGATCTTACCCTGGAGGCCAGAGCTCAGTCTCATATGTTTTCGGGATGCGGAACTGATGCTGCCCTTTGCTGTGACTTTTTGTTTCTCTTCCCTGCTGTACTGCAGACTGGAAAAAATATAATACCAGCTCTCCGAGCTGCCTCTTTCCTTAATCCTTCTCCCTGTAACCCACACTTGTAGAAAAGAAAATTGGCATTTATTCAATTAGTTTGCTTATAAGTTAAAGAGACTCATTCGAAGGTCTGTCTGTATGAAGTTCTTTTTTAGTCCTTTTATTTCTGCATAGATATGTTTGTGTATGTGCACGCACAAATAACAAAATGCTGGTGTATTTTTTTTTTTCTCCTAACATGTAGGTGAGAAATTTTTCTGCATTCTTCTGCACAAATTTCCATTAATAAGCGGTGTTTTCAAGTGCATGTCTACATCAACCAGCACTATGTGCTGCTTTGAAAAGTGATGAGCCGTTTTAACAAATGCTTTAACAAATCTCGGCTGATTATCATTTTATTTTTAATTGGGAGGGGAGCTTGTGCAGAAACCGGGAACCAGAAGGACCAAAGTATTCATCCTGCTTTATTCCATTCTTACACTACTGACAGAGCTGGTGCAGCTCTCAGTAGCAGCATAATACCTCCAGAATGTAGAATAGAGTCAATCAGGGGGCTTGTCCAAGGTTTTAGTTTGGCATGCCATTGCCAGGTGGTTCCTGCCCTTTGGCTGAACAAGATTACCAGCTTTGGTGAGTCACCTTCGTATCATGGCATCCTTGACTCACAGGCTAGCTGTACGTAGAACACCCCTGCAGCTCCTGACACCTGCCTGTCTCCTGTCTCTCCAAGCCAATATCAGTCCTCTATCCACAGCAGTGGTTTTCAAACTTCTTAGCGCTGGGATCCTATTTTTAGAATGACAATCTGTTGGGATCTACCAGAAGGGATGTAATTAACATGGAAGTGATGTCATGGCCAGGAGTGACATCATCAAGCAGGAACATTTTTTAACACCCCATAGGGCAAAATCAAATCTAATTAATTCATTAAGTGAGCAAATTAAAAGTTTACAATAAGTATCCATTTTAAAAAAAATATTTAAAATAAAGAACCCTCCTAACCCTCCCAAGCAGTTCCTGATCTTTTTAGATTTAGAGACCTTTATTGGCATTAAAGTTCCTGATCTGTTTTTTTGAAAATTCCTGAACATCTGGAGTCCCGAAGTCTGCGATCCTGTCCACACTTACCTGCGAGTAAGTCCCATTGACTATCATTGTTAAAAGCATATACATAGTAGCCTGTTCAAAGTCCAGATCTGTACTTTTTGCAGATGCAGTCACATACCATTGTCGCATCAAGTCTTATAGATTAAGAATAAAATACACATTGAATTGAATGGGGACCCACCTGAAATTGACTCAAGACCCACCTAGTGGGTCCCAACCCTCAGTTTGAGAAATGTTGCATTATAGCACAGTAGATTGGGGGGGGGGGGGTTGTCATTTCACGCAAAGAAGCACGAAGCTGATGTGGGTGGTGGGCTGCTTGGGATGAGATGGACCAAGGCAAGGTTAGTTTGTAGGGGAAAGGGATCTTTTGCACTTGATTGAAGGTCTGAAAGCAGCTGGCTTGGGGGGGGGCGAGTTGCACAGTGGAAGACAGTGAGTTTCACCTAAGAATAGATGAGCTCCAGGATGTTGGAAGAAAAGAGCTGTCAATCAGTCACTTCTAGTAGAATGGGCAGCAGGTAGATTTCAGTAAAAGAAATTAGCATAAATATTTCTTCACTGAGAAGAGAAGCAAAGAAATACCTTGTTTGACTAGTCACAGCAGGCGTCTTCTAAGGTCTTTGAAATGTTGTGCGTTTGTGCAAAGGACAGCAACCTCCTCACCATCAAATTTCAATGGACAATTTACCATGCTTCATTTCAGTGACATCCTGAAGGCTCAGAATAGGTCACAATAAATTAAGAGAATAAAAGCCCAGTTCTATCCTTCCTCCCCCACCCCCAGCGATACGGCAGCGTCAGAATGGCTACCACTGTATGCTATGGTGAGGGGAAGTTGCAGAAGTCTCTTCTGGGTAAGGGGCTGGTTCTTCACTTACTTGAGAGTAAACCTCTGTAGCACAGGAAGGTCTACTCAGACCTGTGCTAGCTAAGTACCTGGTGCAGGTCTGCGTGGAAATGGCTACCACTGTATCCAGTGGCATCACTGGGGTCGCTGGAGGTCTCCTTAGGAAAAGGGGACTTTTGTCTGCATTGGCTGTTTTGCCAGAGCCTCCGTGCTCTTGAGAGCCTCCGTGTTGAGTTTTGCAACCATGGAGGATAGGATTTGGCAGAGCAGGGTTCTGCAGGTCCCACCCCGTTCCCTTCCCAGTTCCTCCCCCACCCTACCCCACCCTCCTTCCACACTGGAATGCTTCCCCCCTGCCCCCAAGGCCCTCAACGCCGCCCGGAGCTCTTATCATGCTCCAGGTGGCGTCCGTCTGGCACTGGGCTCAGTGCTGGCGCTGAATCCTTTCTGCTTGTCACAGATGTGCCTTACAGGACGTTTGCAACACCCAATGCTGACACTGGAGCTCAGCGCCAGCGCTGGCCCACAATAAGATTGAGCCCTGAGTATCTGATGTGGCACAAGTTCTGTACGTTATGTGCTCACTGAACATGCTTTGGGTAAAGAGGTGGGACTAGGGCAGCAGATCACTATTTGGAAACTAGAGGCAACCCCCTCTCTCTCAGTAGTCCCACAACAGGATTAAAGCATTCAGTGGCATAGCTAGTGAGACGCAGGGGGTCCATCGCCCTGGGTACCAACCCTTGAAGGGGTGCCTTTAGGAGACCTGAGGCCCGCTGTCTCCCTCAGAGGCCCTCAGAAGGCCTCCAGGAGACCTTATAAGTCCGGTTCTCAGCAAAAACCAGAAGTGCTTTTTGGGCACCCCGGCAAAGGCCTTCTGAGGCCCAGGGGGTATATGAGGTATGGAGGGATGTCAGTAATTTTTGGGACTTAGATACCAGATTCCCTAGCTATGCCACTGGAAGCATTCAAATGAATGCTTTTCATTTGAAAACAGGATGAGGATTGTAGAACAGGATTAGACTGTAATACAAGAAAGAGTGTCAGAAAGCACTGCTTTGCGGAACCATCATTTTATTTAGAAAAATGTACACTTAAATTCAAGCATTCCAAACTGGGTCAACATTACTTTACCTAGATAGATTGGGGGGGGGGGGGAAGAGAACAGGAATTTTTAATTTACTTTTTTCTTGGTTGAGCCCAATTGTGGTCAATACAGTGCTATACCTGGCACTTTGCTAGGATCTTTTACTCTCTTAATAACTACCCTGGACATAGAACTGCATATTCCCCGTACAGAAATCTCCAGCAGACACGTCCAACCCAACCCCAAAAGCGACACAGCAAAAAGCGAAATTGAATGGGAAAGTTCTGCTGAAGCCAATTTAATGAACTGTATGAGAGGCTGTGTGTTTGCGAGGGTGGAAGGGAGGGGGGAAGAGAGAGCATTGTTCCCGCTTAACCAAGCGAGGAGCTATGATTGGCAGACATGGCACAGAAGAATTTGGGATAAGCAGTGAATATCAAATGCCCTCTGTTCCTGCAAGCTAATCCCCAAGTCCTTTCCCCTATCCTTACCTGGCTGTCTAAGCATTTCTCGGGTGGATGAGAATGAGAGGAAGAATTTGGAAACATTATATTGTTGAGCTACCCACTGGACATAGACTATAATATCCACAACTTTGAATTGGACCTGCTCACAGTGATGACTAACTGTCCTTGTTGTCCTCTGCTGCCCAATGAATTGTTGCTGGAAGTTGCATGATAGTTGCAGATAAGAGAACAAATGATAAACCCCAAGAATACCAGATTTCTTGTAGTTTTTGCCCCATAATTTATGCTACTGGTAGATCCAGAGTAGAATGTCTCCTCTGAAATGCCCCCTTTTTTTGCTGGAAGGAAGAAAATTATATTCAGGATTAGAGATCTAGCTGTCCAGAAAGGCCAGGACTATAACGCTTAATATTTGTGTTTGTTTTATTTACTTTCTAGATTTGTAACCCGCCTTTTAGCTACCCAGTTTTGAAAGTGACATAGAATATTGTTCCACATACTTTTCTTCCCATTTTAGTGCACTTGCCATAGGGGAATGGCACCCTCTTGTTCCAGTCTTATTGGACTACATGCAGGAATTTCTGAATTAGTCCAAAATAGTGTTATGATCATAAGAACATAAGAAGAGCCCTGCTGGGCCGAGGCTAAAGGCCCAGGTAGTCCAGCTTCCTGTATCTCACAGCGGCCCACCAGATGCCTCAGGGCCCAGTCCTATCCAACTTTCCAGTGCCAGTGCAACTGCAATGTAGCCCAAATGTTCCCTTACTTTGAGGAGGCCTCCATAACTACCCTCCCACCACAGGATGAAGCACACACCCCATTGGCACAGCTACACCAGGCCTGATAATTTGGATAGGATTTGGCCCACAGGGAGCACACAAAACAACAAGAGACCTGCATCCTGGTGCAGGGTTACATTTTCCCTCTTAAGAACATAAGAACAGCCCCACTGGATCAGGCCATAGGCCCATCAGCTTCCTGTATCTCACAGCGGCCCACCAAATGCCCCAGGGAGCACACCAGATAACAAGAGACCTCATCCTGGTGCCCTCCCTTGCATCTGGCATTCTGACATAACCCATTTCTAAAATCAGGAGGTTGCGCATACACATCATGGCTTGTACCCCTTAATGGATTTTTCCTCCAGAAACTTGTCCAATCCCCTTTTAAAGGCGTCCAGGCCAGTCGCCATCACCACATCCTGTGGCAAGGAGTTCCACAGACCGACCACACACTGAGTAAAGAAATATTTTCTTTTGTCTGTCCTAACCCGCCCAACACTCAATTTTAGTGGATGTCCCCTGGTTCTGGTATTATGTGAGAGTGTAAAGAGCATCTCCCTATCCACTCTGTCCATCCCCTGCATAATTTTGTATGTCTCAATCATGTCCTCCCTCAGGCGTCTCTTTTCTAGGCTGAAGAGGCCCAAACGCCGTAGCCTTTCCTCATAAGGAAGGTGCCCCAGCCCCGTAATCATCTTAGTCTTGGGGGGGGGGGATAGGGGTTAGGGGTACCAGTGGCATCGCTAGGGGGTGCAGGGGGTCGGACCGCACTGGGTGACGCACAAGAGGGGGGTGATGCGCACTGGGAGGGTGACGCGCTATAATCGTGGTGGTCAGGAGTAATACCATCATGTTATATACCGTTGGGTGCAGAATTTCAAGCTGAGTGCAATGCAAAAAGACAGAAATGAAATATCACTTTTCTATCAAAACAAAAAATGCATGGAGCCTAATGGAAAGTGAAACCAAGCCATATCACGCGTTTACTCATGAGTAGGTGAACGTGCCTTCATCCATCTGAAAGAGCAGGCTGAGAGGAATCCAATAACACCAGAATGGTCCTGATCCAATGAATGTAGCCCCAAAAAAGCACGCGAGAAGGAGGTCCCTCCCTCCAAGCTGACGAATGTATTGAGCCCTATGGAAAGCAAAAATAAGCCACAAGGTCGCGTTTACTCATGAGTAAGCAAACATGCCTTGGCTCCTGGGCAGGTCAGGCAAAGGGAAATGTGAGGCCACCAGAATGGTCCTGATTTGATGCAACTGGAGCTCAACAAATGTTCCAGAAGGCAGCCCCCCATAAAAAGAATGAAACAGAAGCTTGACAGGGTAAGGTGAATTTTTTTTCTGTTTTAGGCTGCAATCCTATCCACACTTTCCTGGGAGTAAACCCCACTGAATATAATGCGACTTACTTCTCCGTAGACAGGCATAGGATTGGGCTCTCAGACTTGTAAAGCCAGGTGGGTTCTGATAGTGATATGCTTGAAATATAAGAACTTAAATTGAACTGGGTGCTGGGTAGGGGTGAAAATCTTACTGATGCTTTTTTTTGGGGGGGGGTGTTATTGAAGGCAGGCTACAGAGAAAATTCACTTGGTGGAACAGGGCTGACTTTCCCTTCTTTATTTATTTTGCTTTAATTTATTTATAATTATTTATTTTAATTTGCTTTATGATGGGTCCTGGACAGATTGTCATTCTAAAAAGTGGGTTCCAGTGCTAAAAGTTTGAGAACTGCTCCAATAGGGTGTTAGTAAGTTGACACCCTGGGGGGAGGTGACACCACTAGTGACCAAAATCACTAAAATCAGAGTTTGGAGGAATAATCCCATCATGTTATATATCAATCAATGTGTTATTTCATGCAGAATGCGATGAAACAAACTGCACTGACATATCTTTATTCTATCAAAAGGTACAGCCAAAAAACCATTGGGGGCGGGGCGATGGTAGATCACCACACCCACCACCTGGAGTGTTGCCCCGCCCACTGCAGGGGAGTGATGCGTTGGCCTCCCGGACCAGGTGATGCGAACCCTAGTGACACCACTGAGGGGTACTATCCATAGCTGTCACCACATGGGCCATTATGGATTGTTTAATGTGTATCACACACACAACACCCCCCTTCCGCTTACAATCCTATCTTTATTAGTGTTGTTTAATGCCTGTGTTTACAATGCACATTTAGACAGAGGGCAAAAGCAGAGCGCCATGCAAAATGAATGACCCTTCGTCTCAGGATGTCACTCGGAGCAACAAGTTCTTGCAGTGTTAATTTTTATTACCCAAAGGCAGCCGTAAATTGCCTCTGAATTGCTGTAGGGATTGTAATTAAATAGTTAGTCTTTCGCCTCCAAAAAAGAAGCAATCTTTCATGCTCTTACTTTCACTTATCTCAAATCAGCTGCTGTCAACCTCGGCTGAGGTAGTGTAAAGATTTATAGACCTTAGGGGTAAGTATTGACCATTGGGAAGCCTGCCTTAATGTTCACCTTGAAGGACGATAAATTGTGCTATTGATTAAAGCTGAACGCCAATGGCTGTATTGTTGTAAACATTTTAATAAAATTATCTCCATAAAATATTCTATTCCTGAAGCAAGTTTGAGGCCCAGTGCACACAGAAACAGCAGCCATTTATTGGCCCCTGTTGATGCAGCAGGTACTGTGGTTCTGTGTGCCAGCTGGGGTTGGCACTGAGATCAGAGGAAGTGCCATCGAAAGTCAGTTTCAGGTTTCCTCTGAAGGTGAACCATTTGCGAATGTTCATGGGAATCCAAATGAGTTTCTTGAAAATTTCTCAAGGGTTTCTGTGTATCCCTAGCAGGTTCCCAGACATGGAAAGGAAAGCCCCCAGCTCTGTGCATAGTGAGCTCCCGGAGCTGCAGGCTGCGCTTTTGCCTGGGCAGGGAAGGTTTCCAGGTTCTGCAGCAGCTTCCCCTTTGTCCCTCTCAACTGGAGCTGCTGTAAAGGCTTCCTATATAAGTAGGCTTCACAGTCTGCCACAAGCCCCTGGGACTTTGGCAGAGTAACAACAGTAGTTTCTGGTTCGTGGCTCATTCTCTAGTCTTAACCTTTAACTCTGACCCTCTAACCCAGGGGTGTCCAAAGTTTTTGGCTGGAGGGCCACATCATCTCTCTGACACTGTCGGGGGCCGGGGGGAAAAAAAGAATTAATTTACATTTTAAATTTGAATAAATTTGCATAAGTTTACATAAATGAATATATTAAAAATGAACTTATATGAATGAATGAAGGTCTTGCAATAGCTCAAGGCCTATAAAAGGCCTTGCACAAAGCAAGGCTGGCCTTTCCTTTGCTGCCTCTGCTGCATCACAGACTTGAAACAGCAAGCAGTGGAGGGAGCCCTCATCCCACAGCTCACGCGAGAGGTCAAACAGTCGCCCTCACGCTGAGAGCAGTTGCATCAGGCCAGTGCAGGCTCCAACAAATTTCCAGAGGGCCAGAGGCTCGTTGGAGACTGGGGGCTCCCTGAGGGCCGCATTGGGAAGCCTCAAGGGCCACGTGGCCCCAGGGCCGGGGTTTGGGCACCCCTGCTCTAACCCACTCAGCAGCTCTCCACAGCTCCACTCAGACAGGCCCAGCTCTGTCAATTTTCACTGTGCCACCAATTTTTTTAAAAAGCTACTGCTCTGGAGTGATGGAAATAAGTGGATTTGCATGGCAAGCTGATGCTCGTTCCCAGTTTGCTCCAAGAAACTTGCTATGGCTTTTTAACACGTCTTGCCACAAGCTGCTTGTTTGTGCAAACTGGGAGTCATCCAAATGGATCAGGTTCTTTGTGCATGACACACAAACTCTGTGCAGAGGTGTGCATTACTTGATGACTGCGGCATCAGGTGGTGACCTGCATATGTGACTGAGGGCCCAATCCTGTCCAGTTTTCTAGCACTGGTGCAGCCGCAATACAGCCACAAGGTAAGGGAACAAAAGTTCCCATACCTTAAGGACGCCTCTGTGACTGCTGCCCCACCACTAGATGCAGTGCATGCCCCATTGGCACAGCTCCATTGGCATTGGAAAATTGGATAGGATTGGGCTCTGAGCCATCTCATACCAAGCAGTGAGGCCAGAAGCTACCTTGCAATTCCTGGGACTGTTCAGACACATCTCCCAAAGTCCGCATGGTTCCAAAATGTCATCACCTGGCTGTGTGACACTCTCCTGTCCTTTGAAGAACTCAGTCAAGGTGATGCCTCTCCCTTTGCCCTCTTTCTTGCTGTCCCAGCCTTCCTGCAGCCCATCTTCAAGTCTTGTCAGTTTCTAGCAGACCTGCTGGCCTACTGACAAACCCCCCCCCCCATTCTGACAGATGAGTTCCCATCAGCCAGGGGCCTTGCAAAGCGAGGCACTGTCCTCCAGCTTGTAGATGGCAATCTCTTTAATATACCCGCTCTGGCTTATCTCCGCTGCTCCACGGGAGACACATCACTCTGTTATTTATGCTTTTCTCTTCTGGGCCCACTCCTGCTGCCGCCGCCACTGACGTTGCATCTTGCCTGCCTCCAGAGAGGACACCAGGACCTGAATGACATGTCAGTGCTATTAACAAACTCAGCTGGGTTCTTTTGAGTGGTGTTCGTAATATTGGGCCTCATGCCTGCCTCATTATCCATTCTTGATTCTGGCACCCCTGGGAACTTTTAACTGGAAATGCTGAGGATGGAATCTAGGGGCTTATTCATGCAAAACATGCCTTGTGCTGCACAGATTCTGCAGATTGTCACTGCTGTGTCCAAAAGAAATTCTGGGACCTGACATTTACAGGTGCATGCAATGCCATCCAAGCATCTTGCATATGAGAAATACAAGTATTGGTGAATAGAAATTAGCCGGGCAGTTTGTTGCAGCACCACAAACTAGATATTTCCCACAGTTGCCAATGGTTGACTTCGAAAATGCTGCACCTTGGACCATGGCAAAAGATGGCAGGTGGGAGCAGAACCTAGAATAAACTGGTGGGTTAAGGACAATGCTAAAATCACATCTTGCATGGGGCAAGGGTGGGGTTTAGCACAGTGGCATCGCTAGGGGCGTGTGGGACGCACCGGGTGACACGGACAAAGCGAGTGACACCACCACTGGCCAAAATTTTTGAATAATACCATCATGTTATCTATATTTCAATGTGTAATTTCATACAGAATACAATGAAACTGAGTTGAAATGTCTATTCTATCAAAAGTTATTGCCAAAAAACCAGCAGGGACATTACCCTTGGGTATTGCCCGGCCCACTGCATGGGAGAAGGTCCATCGTGGGGGTGATGTACGAGCCTCCTATACTTGGTGATGTCAACTCTAGTGACACCACCGGTTTAGCAGAATTTGGAGTGTGTTAGTTTTTTTCAACTCCGCATAGCAATAACTCAAGGAATCCAGTTGACAAGTTGAATGGCCCTGTTGTTTATTTAATAACTTCTATCTCACCTTTCCAATGCTGCAGTGGAGGCACTCAGGACAGCTTATATCTGCAAACACCATCAGCAAAGCACAATCACAAATAAGCGATACAAAGTACAATGCAAAAACATTGTAAAGAAAGCCAAGACTTTAAAAAAAACAAACTTGTTAGCTTGGCAGCAGTCAAACTCTTTCTGGAACAAAGAAGTCTTCTAATTGTGGTGCGAATGAGGCTACATAGGAGATAAAGAATTCTTCAGAGCAGATACCACAGCTGAAATGGCCCTCTCCCACACCCCAACAGCTGTATCTCTGAAGGCACACTGGAGCTTCCCAGGTGATGGAGAACAGGCAGATTCATGGGAAAGAGGAAGTACTTTAGGTATTGTGGTCCTAAGCTTCCAAGGTGATAACCCAGACTTTAAGTCAAGCCCCAGAACAGACCAGTAACCAATGCAGCTGGTACAGTAGGTGAAACGGTGGGTTTGGGGGGCAGCTCTTCCTCCTGTGGCACCAGTTTAGCCAAGTCATGTGCGCTTCCAAACTTCTTGGAGCTATATTACAGGGATGGCCAAACTTGCCTAACATAAGAGCCATATGTGATAAACTTCAGATGTTTGAGAACTGCAGGAGAGATGTTTGGGTACCGCAATATTTAAGAAGCATTTAAAGTCTTATATTTACTCACCACGAACATCAAATTTACGTTTTAATCCAGTGGACTCTGTTTATACCCAGTAAGTAATTATAATGGTTGAAAATTTAACTACCTTTTGTATTAATTGTGATGCAAAAAGGAACTCAGCCAACATAGTTCGTTGAGCTGCACTTTATATGTCAAAGAGCCACTTGTGGCTCCTGAGTGGTGGTTTGCCCACCCCTGCCCTTTGGTCTAAATGCAGGCCTTACCCCATGTTGGCTCCTTTACCGGGCCAGGAAGCCAATGCTTTGACCATCATTAGCCCCAAAGTTACTCTTTTCCTGTGTGTTTCACTTTCTGGCTTTGCTTACACCAGTGTGGTCTCATCATTACACATCTGAAGATCAGAGCAGGAGTTATTCTGAAGTCCAGCATCTCTTGAGGGGCCATGTGCTGAAATTATTTGTCCAAAGGAATGCAATCTGGACACTCCACTTGGGCTGGTTCATTATCCCCCCCCCCCTCCGCAGGACTCTCTAGTCCCAATTGGTTTAAAGTGGGGCGACACCTAAATTCCCCCCTATATTCCCATGCCTCCCAAAGCAAGGAATTCAGTGATACATGTGCTTCCTGTGAAAAGGGCTTGTGGGGAGGCAGTGCTGAATCAAGCTTTTGCTGACTTAAGTTCCTTGCGAATTGCTCTGCTTGCTGTGGCCACTCGTGTTCTGCTTGGTTGCCCTGCCTGACAGCGCAAGTTATCATCCGCTCTCTCAGAGCTGGGCTGCTCTCACCAGCTGTTGACGGTGCACTGCCAGGTTATAACGGCTGCTTTCCCAGAATGCACTAGACCCCACTTCTCCTGCTCCTGCCAAGTCCCTTAGTGCAGGCCATTAAAAGGCGGATGGAAGCGAAAAGTACCCAGAGGCAATCAATTCAAGGCCTAGCTGCAGGAGATGGAGGAGAACTGGCTCTTGGACTTGTAGGCTCTGCATGGCAAGCTGGTTGCTCATGTCTATTCAGAATTATCAGTGGGGAAGGCTGTGCTGCGTCTTTTGTCATATGCCCAGTGAATGGTGTCATGTCATCCTAAGTATTCTTCCATGTTGCAAAATCACCTGCCTAGCCAACATCAGGATATAGGGTTGTTCAGAGCTGCTATACTCCTTTAAAACAGTGCTTTTAAGCTCCCTACCGTCACTGTAACCCAGTGGCATAGCTACGGAGGTGCAGGGGGTAGCAGTCGCACCGGGCATCAAGCTTTAGGGGGGCAAAAAGCTGAGCTTGACATTAGTGACCAAAATTGTGAAAATCTTAGTACAATACCATCATGTTATATTGGAAAGGTAATTTAATGCTGAAGGCAGTGCAACAATCTGTATTCTATCAAAAGTTATGGCCAATTAACCAGAAATTGAAAACACAACTGCCTTGTGGAACAAAAAGTGGATTTGTTTAACTCAAACTGACCTGCGAGACTGATTGTTCTGAGTGCCAATAAGATGTTGTTATGATACAGCATGGAACTAATAACTTTTTATTTATTTAATTAATTAAATTTGATTTTGTCATACAGGGGGGCTACAAAATCTTTGACCTCAGGTAGCAGATATATGTCTTAACTATGCCACTGACTAGGGGGAGGCAGCAGAGCAAGTGGGTGATGAGCTGCTGGGGGGAGGAGGTGGATTCCTCCCTATTTTCACTTTTTTAAAAGCCCGGGCGTGATGTCACTTTTGGTTGTGACATCACTTCCAGGGCAACATTTTGAACTTGGCACCGCTACGCTACTGATGCAACCCTTTTCACCTGACCCTGCTCACCAGAAACAATCCTGATTTTCTGACGGGGCAAATATTTGTCCACGTCTGATCCAAATGTGTCTTTTGGGGGAAGATTGTGAGCCTCTCTCTCTCAGGGCACAATCCTAACCAACGTTCTAGCACCAAGGTAAGGGTGATGTAGCTCCAAGGCATGGGAACAAACATTCCCTTACCTTGAGGAAGCCTCCATGACTGCCACCCAACTGCAAGATGCAGCACATGCCCCACTGGCACAGCTATGTCAGTGCTGGAAAGTTGGTTAGGGGTTGGGAGTGCTCCCCCTCCCTCCGCCCCCCCCCCCAAAAAAATCCCTGTATGCAAAATCACTGAATGGCAAGTGGATGCATCTTGTCTTTTAGAGCACATGGATACCAAGGTACCATGCACAGTCTTTAATTTCACATGTTGCAGCTAGTAAGGTTCATTTTGAACTTTTTATAAGGCATTGTAAGACAAGCATTTTTCTTCCCAGCATATCTAGCCGACGTTACAGTCACCCTTGCTTGCTTTTAAGCCAGTGCAGGGCAAGCTATAGCAGGGAGCAGTGAATACACTGTACACATCCAGAGAGAAGTTTTCCGAAATTCCGAAATTATAATTTCCGAAAATAGTTATGGGAAATTGGAAACTAAGACATTGATACTTGGTGTAAGGGGGGAGGGGAAGCATTTTTGCAAGCATCCAAGAATGTTCCTACTTCCATCTGTTGGGTGCTGAAAAGTGTGGGCTTGCCTGCTAAGGAACCTCTATATATCTGCCATAGAACCCCTGAGCACTGCAAAGGGCTTCTGGGCAGTGCTCTGTAATCAGTTCAAAACAGCACTGGCCACACCTGTTGGGCCTTGGTGTTGTCTGTTGTGAATAGAGAGTGACAGCCCAATCCGATCCACACTTTCCTGGGAGTAAGCCCCATTGACTCTAATGGGACTTACTTCTGAGTAGACATGCACAGGATTGGGCTGTGAGTCCATCCAGCAGTCCCTGGATGACCACACACTGGAGGGGAAATTGGTTGGCTGGCAGCGAATGAAACTTCTGAAGAATCCCAGCACGTGCTGCTTGCAGACCACAGTTCATAAACAGCTAATTAGCAGAGAGGTGCCGCAGGTGCAGCTTCTCCTGCCTCTTCATTCCTTGGCCCTTTTGGATGCCTGACCTATTGCACAGCATCTCTGAAACCCTGCTTGTTCCAGCAACAAGTGGAGGGAGGTGGATGGCAGATGAAACCATCAGGGAAAGATAAGCCAGCGAAATTGCAGCTGCTCCATCTCCTGCATCATTAGGAATTATAAAAGGGCAGAGCAACATCCCAGCAGCCCCCATTTACCAGGTTCAAGCCTGTCCACTGGTTCCACTCCCAGATGATCCCTATATTTGCCTTTTCAAGGCGTGCCTTGTTAATCCTGTCTGGCTAGCACATGTTCTCCTTCTGAATAATTCTGCTCTCTCCCCAGGATCTCTAGAAGTGAAATCTCTGACTGTGTGCTGTGTCCCAGGGCAAAACCCTGCACTGAGCCTCCTACCCACAGTATCTCTGTCCACCCCCCAACCCCCATTGGGTGTTTCTAGTGGTGCTGAGGGCTCAGGAATTGGTCTGGCCAGTTGGGACCCCTAATGGGGCTTGAGTCCTTGGCCAGAGCCTGACCTGATCAATCTCTGATGCCACTCCTGCATGTGTAGGGGGGAGCCTTGTACCTCTAGGCACTTAGGCACATGTATAAGCTTGAGTACAAATCTAACAAGCATCCAGCCTACCATTCCATTCGCTGCAGCTGCAAAGATATGTTTTAAACCGTTCATTGCCTTTTGTAGGATTTTTATGCTTTCCTAGTCTATCTTTAAATAAAAAGAAGAGGCTATTTCGGTGGAAGATGGGTGACTGCAAAGTGACCGAAAAAAGCACAGAGAAGATGGCCTTCAGCAATGTCTAGCAGTGTGTGAGGCCCATCTTATGAAACAGTGTTACACACGTGTGTCCCTACTTGTGTTTCTGAAATGTTGGCAGATACGATGTAGCTGGGCATATTTACTGGCATATGACAACAGTAGGGAAGACCAGATGGAGTAGAGAAGAGGTGGACAGCCTCCAAGCTTCCAAGATATACTTGGGTTTTTAATAGAACTACAAAGTAGGCCAGGCAGAGCCAAGTGCAAAATAGTGGTTCACAGACATATACTTATTTAATAATAATAATAATAATAATAATACAGGTATTTCTATACCGCCTTTCTTGGTCCTCAGATTTCTCCTTAGAATTTATTCAAGGCGGTTTACATAGGCAGGCAATTTTTAAATCCCCGTAGGGATTTTTACAATTTGAAAGAAGGTTTCTATCTTTCAAGAAACCACAACATTCAGGTGTTTCTTTCTTGATCTGGCCGCACATTCTGGCCTCCATCCTCCCATGCTCAGAGCAGATGGAATAACTGGGCTCAGCTTGTCAGCTGCTTCAAGGTCGCACGGTGCCGGTGGCCTCGAACTGGCGACCTTCAGATGTTATCTTCAGGCAAATGGAGGCTCTACCCTCTAGACCAGACCTCCTGCCTCCTCTAGACCAGACCTCCTGCTCCTGACCAGACCTCCTCCTCCTCTAGACCAGATTTATTAAGGAGCAGGGTGCTTCAGGGTAAGAGGCTTTTGCTTTTAATACCAGAATTAATACCAGAATTAATACTCACACTCTGTGCTGGCACCAGGTTTCCAACCTCTCACCCCTTGGTGGTGCCCTGGGTGCCTCCATTGCCCTCCATGCTGAGGGTTCAGGGGGTTAGCCTGACCTGGTGGGCCCCTTTGACAGCCACGGGGCCTCAGCATGTGCCTGATCAGGGCAACCTCAAACATCTCTCCTGCTCACCGTTTCTGCACAGACAAATTTACACCTACTCCTTCCCCAACTTTCAGTGTTTTAACCATCTGCTGGGTGTGGGGATTCCCAAATATCTGCGAAGCGGAAGTTGTTGCTGAGCCATTGCAAATCACCTGGAGGTCTATAGTAGATCCTGGTTTGTTGCATTTATATCCTGCTCCTTTCTCCAGCGAGTTCAGGGCGATGCACATTTTTTGCCATGCTTTTAATGCTTAGAATAGCCCTGTGAGGTAGTATGAAACCAAAGGGAGATGGACTGACCCAAGGTCATCCAGGGAACTTCATTGCTAAACAGGGAATTGAGCCTGAAACTATGTACCGTGGAGTTCAGTCAGCCTTCTTGTTGCTGTGAATTGCAAGGGAAGAGGGCAAAATTTTAGGGAAGGTGGCCCATCATTTCAGGTCTCATGGAGGAAACCTGAATAAGCGTCCAAGAAGCAGAGTTTGAAAACTACTGTTGTAGAAATTGTGTGGCTGAGAGTTGAAGAGAAGGAGGCCTTCACAACAAGGGAAGGCTTTGGTTTGGGCAGCAGTTCATCACACTTCCTTATTGCAAGGCAACCTGTGTTTGGAATCCACTCATGCTGCAGACCAGGAAAAATGGGCACTGTGGAGCAAGCCAGCTTGTTAACCTGTCACCCTCTCTGTTGCCGTGGCTAACGAGTGCTTTTGTTGCTGTCTCTGAGAAGCTGCTTTCAATTAGGAAAGGTCTGAGTGATTTGCAAAATTAATCCCCATGGAGAACTAGGCATTCCTTGGCATCGCCTCTAGGGAGTGTGCAGTGTGGGGAAAAAATGAATCTCCTCTCTTGGGAACCTTGTTTAAGGTGCAATGAAGAAACCACTTTCATTAGTCTCAAAGCTGGGAGTGTGTTGTCTCAGCAGTGCACCCAAGGTGATTAATTGAAGTGATCATGTCTTTTCTCTCTCTCTCTCTCCTTCTCCCCCCCCCCCCCCCTCACATACACATACCCCAAAACACTCCTGGAAGACTAATTTGTATGCTTGTCCCCCAATTAAAGGAATGATCATAGTCAGTTAATTGTATGGGTTTTAGTCCATTAATTGACAGATTAAATCTGCATTAATTTGCAAATGGGGGGGGGAGACCATTCTTAATTCTTTCTTGTTGGCCTAGAGGTGTGATTCTCACTTAAGGCGTTAAGAGATCCCAGATTCAAATTCTGGATGAGCCCGGCCTGGGGCAGGGGAATAGGTTGGCTATACCTTTAGAGCAGAGGTGTCAAGCGTGTGTCATATGGTGGGCCAAAGAAAATCATTCATGACATCTGTTGTGGACAGTGTGGTATCACACTGTGTCATTGTAAGTGGTGTCATTAAGCCGATGATGGCCAGAAATAGGCCCTTGGTTCTTTTCATAGAAACATGCTAGCTGCAGAAAAGAAAATGTGCAGATCATCTTTTCCAGATATGGGAAAGCCCAATTTTCACACAGTTTGCTCTTTCTGGAGTGCCATTTCTGTAGTGATAGTGTTAGTGTAGTGTAGTGATAATTAGGCTCTCCCAGCACGTTGGCAGCACCTCCCTCTCACACCCCTCTTCGTCTACCCCTTCTCCTGTTGTGTTCCTTGCCTTCTGAGGCCTCCTTCCATCTCTCCCTTCCAGAGCCACCAGAAGTGGTGGTGCTGGAAGTGTAGTGCTGCAAGAGCCCAATTATGACGTGGGCCAGAAATTTATGTTTGACACTTCTTCTTGAAGGTGTGTGGGTGAGATAGTATCTCAGGGCAAGGGCAGAAGCTTTGCATTCAAACGACCTGCATTTAATCTCCTACCAGCAATTATGTGAAGAACCTGGGCAGCCCCTGCCAGTCAGAGTTGGCAACACTAGGCTAGACCTGTGCTTCTTAAATTTACCTTTTGTCATGATGCCCCAGCACCTGGAAGGAAGTGGTGATGGTACAATTGCACAAGTGGGTACAATTGCACAAGTGGGTACAATTGCACAACTGCACAATGATGTCATTGCAACTTACTTCTAGGTTGGTAGCCTAAGAATAGCAGTAAGGATTCTTAGGTGGGAATCTACCCAGGTGGGATGGAGGGCTTTTTCAAGCACATGAAAACAGCATGCTGGGGTCTTGCTGCCAGGTGAGAGGCCCCAATGTGAGCCTCTCATCACTCCAGGGTATCACAGTGGACACTCTGGAAACTTCTGGGCCAGACCAGCATTTCTCAGTCTGTGGGTCAGGACCCACTAGGTGGGTTGTGAGCCAATTTCAGGTGGGTTGCGTATAGCACCCAGCTCAGCCACAGCTGATGATACAAGATACAGAGTTGCTGGGCAGGCAGAGTCTTTGGAAGGGCTCCTGGTGGGAAAGAGGCCTGCTGCTTTGCCCTGAACAGGTGGGAAGATGCTGGAAAGGGGGGAGGGCTGTGTGGTTGGAGAAGCATCCAAGCCTGTGTTCTGCTTCGACTTCCGAACTGGGATGTCTGAATTCCAAGCTGTGCAAAATAACAGCACGAGCACACTGTGTAATGGGACCTTTGGCTGAAAGCACCTTCAATTTAGGCGGTTTGAAGCCTAAATTGATGAAATCACTTCCAGCCATGACATCACTTCTGGTGGGTCCAGGCAGATTGTCATTGTAAAAAGTGGGTCCCTGTGCTAACAAGTTTGAGAACCACTGGGCTAGACAAATCAAAGGTCTGACTTGTGTCAGGCAGCCTTGTGCTGTTCAAGGATGTGTTGCAGAGATTTTCATCTCCTTGACCAGCCAGTTAGTTCTTGTGGGGAGGGGGATTTCTTTTCTAAATGTGAGGGAATGCTCAGACAATCCATTTCCCCACCTGCCATCTGAAATGGTGCTGCTCAGCCAAACCTGTGCCATGTGACTGCCTTGATTATGGGTTTCACCTTTGCAAAAATCTTCAGTGTGTGGAAGCACATGCTTTCTTTTGCTGTGTGAGTCAGTGCCAGATTACACACAAACACACCCAAATCTGCGGCAGGAGAGGAGAGGTGGAATCTCATTTACTTAGGTAAATCAATAGGCCTTTTTGTGCAGTTAGTCTATGAATGGGGAACATGCGTGTGATGAAAACTGACTCTTGCCTGTTCAATAGCCTGTGTTCTATTACTATTATTATTGTTAATAGTAATAATAACTTGAGCCGCTTGCACTGGGTTTTGCTGCCCTGAGGAATGAGTGAGCTTAATATTAATTCCTGCAGTATTTCAGCCCCTTAATTGTGCCCTTATAGAGGGATCCTTTTAAAAGTTCACAAAAGCTGTTTCAACAAGGAGGAATTGAACAAGGCCTGATCATGACAGCAGGAGGCTCCCAGGAGTGTCTAGCGAGTAGTGCCTATTAAAATTTCTAACAAGATGCTTTGCCTCTGGTGGAAAACAGAAGAGGCTTTGGAAGCGGTTAGCAGTGGCTTGGTTTATCTGGGGTATATCAAGATTGTTGCACAGGAATCTGCCTTATACCAAATCAGACCTTTGTTCTGTTTAGCTGCGTATGTCCTACACCAACTGGAAATTATTCTCCAGGGTTTCAGAGAAAACTCTTTCCAAGTCCTATCTGGAGAATCCCAGGATCAAACCTGGGACCTTTTGCATGCAAAGTGAGATTTCTTCACGAGCAGCAGGAGGAAGAAGGTGAACCACTGTAATGGCTGCGCTGCTCTTATCCCCTCCTTTCCATGATATAGATCAGTGATTCTCAACCAGTGGTACTCATAGTGGTAACCAGTGGTACACCACCACTCAACTGGTGGTACTTGAGGTAGTGTCTGGTGGTACTCGTGGGACCCCCAGACCCCTGCCACCTGGCAGCAAGACCAGCAATGCAATGCAACAAGCGGTGGTAGGAGGCTCAGCTGGGCAGGAAGAGCTCAAGCGTGCACTTTTTGCCTGCTCAAAAATGCCTTCCTGTCTGCCCTGAACCTCTTACCAGTATTTGTCACGTCACAGCTGGCTTCCCAATCTGGAAGTAACTGGTGAAGACATAATTGCCAGTTACTTCTGGTTGTACTTCCTATAGGTAGACCACGTAAAGCGGTACAGAGGGGGACAGACGTCGAGAAACTCTGCTATCTAGATAGATAAATGCCTCTTCTTTATTCTAATTGCCCTGGGGGATGTAACCTGATGTGTGTTCCGGTTACTTCTTGCCGGAGCTTGGGCTGTGTTTACAGATTGTGTTTACTTAACCCCTGTGCTGTTCCCCAGGTCCAGTCTATTTGTTTCTTCCCATTCCTAGCGGTCACTAATGCATGAGAATTTGTCTCCAAATCTCAGCGAGGCTCCCCATTATAAGTAGGTAAAAAAAATGCAGAGGCCATGGAGCACTGTGTTTCAGCAATTACTCTCAATCTGCGCCTTCCTCCATGGACAGATAAAATGGCTGGTGGCATCCAGCAGGGGATGCTGCAGAAAAAGACTATATTAAATCTCATTTTATAGGGGCAAAGAGGTGTTGGGGAAAGATAATAATATATTCCAGAGGCTGAGAAGCTAGCAAATACACGTTTGGTTTGGAACGGGATTTGTGTTTTATTTGCTGCCCTGTGCACTTTAAATGGTCTCAGCAGGCTTGAGATTTTAAAAAGCTTCGGATTTTATTTATTGCGGAGATGTCCATCAAAATATGGCTTTAGTTTAAAGTTTCAAAAAAAGGAAAGGAAAACATAAGAGCAAAAACCCAAAAGGAGAACATAAGAACATAAGAACATAAGAACAGCCCCACTGGATCAGGCCATAGGCCCATCTAGTCCAGCTTCCTGTATCTCACAGCGGCCCACCAAATGCCCCAGGGAGCACACCAGATAACAAGAGACCTCATCCTGGTGCCCTCCCCTACATCTGGCATTCTGACTTAACCCATTCCTATAATCAGGAGGTTGCGCATACACATCATGGCTTGTACCCCATAATGGATTTTTCCTCCAGAAACTTGTCCAATCCCCTTTTAAAGGCGTCTAGGCTAGACGCCAGCACCACATCCTGTGGCAAGGAGTTCCACAGACCGACCACGTGCTGAGTAAAGAAATATTTTCTTTTGTCTGTCCTAACCCGCCCAACACTCAATTTTAGTGGATGTCCCCTGGTTCTGGTATTATGTGAGAGTGTAAAGAGCACCTCCCTATCCACTCTGTCCATCCCCTGCATAACTTTGTATGTCTCAATCATGTCCCCCCTCAAGCGTCTCTTTTCTAGGCTGAAGAGGCCCAAACGCCGTAGCCTTTCTTCATAAGGAAGGTGCCCCAGCCCCGTAATCATCTTAGTCGCTCTCTTTTGCACCTTTTCCATTTCCACTATGTCTTTTTTGAGATGCGGCGACCAGAACTGGACACAATACTCCAGGTGTGGCCTTACTATCGATTTGTACAACGGCATTATAATACTAACCGTTTTGTTCTCAATACCCTTCCTAATGATCCCAAGCATAGAATTGGCCTTCTTCACTGCCGCCGCACATTGGGTCGACACTTTCATCGACCTGTCCACCACCACCCCAAGATCTCTCTCCTGATCTGTCACAGACAGCTCAGAACCCATCAGCCTATATCTAAAGTTTTGATTTTTTGCCCCAATGTGCATGACTTTACACTTACTGACATTGAAGCGCATCTGCCATTTTGCTGCCCATTCTGCCAGTCTGGAGAGATCCTTCTGGAGCTCCTCACAATCACTTCTGGTCTTTACCACTCGGAAAAGTTTGGTGTCGTCTGCAAACTTAGCCACTTCACTGCTCAACCCTGTCTCCAGGTCATTTATGAAGAGGTTGAAAAGCACCGGTCCCAGGACAGATCCTTGGGGCACACCGCTTTTCACCTCTCTCCATTGTGAAAATTGCCCATTGACACCCACTCTCTGCTTCCTGGCCTCCAACCAGTTCTCAATCCACGAGAGGACCTGTCCTCTAATTCCCTGACTGTGGAGTTTTTTCAGTAGCCTTTGGTGAGGGACCGTGTCAAACGCCTTCTGAAAGTCCAGATATATAATGTCCACGGGTTCTCCTGCATCCACATGCCTGTTGACCTTTTCAAAGAATTCTATAAGGTTCGTGAGGCAAGACTTACCCTTACAGAAGCCATGCTGATTCTCCCTCAGCAAGGCCTGTTCGTCTATGTGTTTTGAGATCCTATCTTTGATGAGGCATTCCACCATCTTACCCGGTATAGATGTTAGGCTGACCGGCCTATAGTTTCCCGGGTCCCCCCTCTTTCCCTTTTTAAAAATAGGCGTGACATTTGCTATCCTCCAATCTTCTGGCACCATGGCTGTTTTGAGGGACAAGTTGCATACCTTAGTCAAGAGATCTGCAACTTCATTCTTCAATTCCTTAATAACCCTTGGGTGTATGCCATCAGGGCCCGGTGACTTATTGATCTTTAATTTATCAATGAGGTCTGAAACATCTTCTCTTTTAACCTATATCTGACTTAACTCCTCGGTTAGGAGGGGCCGTTCGGGCAGCGGTATCTGCCCGAGGTCTTCTGCCGTGAAGACAGATGCAAAGAACTCATTTAATTTCTCTGCCATCTCTAAGTCTCCTTTTATCTCCCCTTTCCCTCCCTCACCATCCAGAGGGCCAACCGCTTCTCTGGCGGGTTTCCTGCTTCTAACATATTTGAAGAAGCTTTTATTATTCCCCTTAATGTTGCTGGCCATGTGTTCCTCATAGTCTCGCTTGGCCTCCCCTATCACCTTCTTACATTTCTTTTGCCACAGTTTATGTTCCTTTTTATTCTTGATCCTGTTTTTATTTCCCTTCACAGCTTCTGTTGCGGTTTCCCCTAAAGGACAGCTGTTAACAAGGAAGGTTAGACAACAACAGAGGGTTAGACTACAACCGGACAACAGAGGGTTAGACAATATATTTACATCTCTAGAGATGTATCTTGAATGTTTATTTCTCCCCTCTTATGATGTGGTGTGAACCTTGTGGTTAATCACCACAAAAGGTCTTAAAATATCCATATAAATTGCAGTTATCTCCGAGTCTCATGTACAGCAAAATTCAAGGACAATGAATTTGGTGCAGCTGAAGTGGAACCATCTCTAGGAATTTCAAGGAAAGTTAAAAGACTTTTGGAATGATTTGCAACTTTTTCAAGGAAGTTTTGTTATGCTCTTCTTGACACTGCATTGTCTCCTAGAATAAAGTTAAATACAAATGGGGGGGGGGAGTGTTCTGGTGAGATGCAGTATCTGTGGATATTTCAAAGGAAGTCAAAAGAGAGTATTTATTGCTTTAGCAAACTCCTTCATTCTGGCTCTTAATTCTAACTGTATGGCTCCCCCCCTTCCCTGAATCACTATTTTGCAGAATGGTGGGTCTTGAGGTTTTTGTAGAAAACACAGATGAACCCAAGTCTACTGTAAGTCTTACAGACATGTGGATGATAGCTCTCTCTCTCTCTCTCTCTCTCTCTCTCTCTCTCTCTCTCTCTCTCTCTCTCTCTCTCTCTGTGTGTGTGTTAACAGACCTCCAAAACTAGGGGAAAAAAAAGGTGTTGTAACAGGTACAAGTGCCAGAAAATATAGGAAATAGAGTCTGTCTTTGTTATAGACAGTTGGAGTTTGGCTTTGCTGAGCGGTTAGGGCCCAGGGCTTTCAGTAGGACCCACTCCTGAACCCTGTGACTACCTCTCTGCTCATAATCTTAATTTGATGATGGTAGAATGAATCATGACCTGCCCATTTAGGAGATGACCTGTGGAGGGCAGTTTGCCAAGGAACTTGGATCCAGCCTGCTTTGTAACTGTAAACAGAGCAATTTTGCAATATGAGAAATTCCTACCAGTCCAAGCTGCTCCCTCCTCTTCCTCTGATTGTCTCCTCTTCATAACCAACTTCTGCTTGCTTTGGATGATGTTACCTTCTTCTGGTCCTTCTGAATCTGGGTTGCAACTTCCACAACTTTTCCCTTGCCTGCCCTGAACTGTTCCACTAGCATCTGACCCCATCAGAGGGGTAGTTGACTTCCCATGGATCCTGAAGCTGGATTTCTCAAGGCCTCTCCCCTAAAGGACAACAACAACAACAACAGTATTTATATACCGCTTTTCAACAAAAAGTTCACAAAGCGGTTTACAGAGAAAATCAAATATCTAATGGCTCCCTGTCCCAAAAGGGCTCACAATCTGAAAAGATGCAAAGGAATACCAGCCGACAGCCACTAGAACAGACAGTGCTGGGGTGAGGTGGGCCAATTACTCTCCCCCTGCTAAATAAAAGAGGACCACCCACTTGAAAAAGTGCCTCTTACCCAGTTAAAGGTAATCCTGGCTTAAAGGATCCTGGCTAATCTATGTAACTGATATAGATCAGAATGCCCACTTCACCTATAAACATGCATTAAAAGATGTTGGGGGGAAGCCCTTCCTCTTGCCAGTCTTTAGCCCAGTGATTTCCAACTTTTTAAATCTCAGGGCACACTGCCAAAGATGGATCTTTTTGATCTGGTACCACATTCTGGCCTCCGATTTCCTCCCACACAAGCTGACAAGCAGCTCCTTCATCTCTCACATGGAGGGCAGCCAAGACACTTCTTCGCTCACACCAAAGAGCAGGTGGAATAACTCGGCTCAGCTTGTCAGCTGCTTCAAGGTCTCACCATTCACGGTGCCGGTGGCCTCGAACTGGCGACCTGTGGATGTTATCTTCAGGCAAACGGAGGCTCTACCCTCTAGACCAGACCTCCTGCCCCTGCTTTTGGTTCTCCCTGCTGGAATCAGTATTCATTTGGTGTTAACATTTTGATGTATCCTAAAAGAACAAAAAAAGGTAAAGGACTTTAATAGTGAACTTTTCTGCCACATACAAATAAAAATCAAAATGGCCCTTACAGTGATCTTATAATATGGTCTGTGGTTAGCTAATGAATCTCCCTTCTACCACAGGGAGAAACCACAGGCTAGCAATGAGGTCTGGTGCCTTCCCAACAGCTCAGGATTTTGGCATGCAACTTAGTGAGGGACATACTCTCTAAATCAGCGATTTTTAACGACTGTGCCATGGCATATTGGTGTGCTGCGGATGGCCTGCAGGTGTGCCCTGGGAGTTTGGGGAGAGTCATTTATTAGTAAGGCAATTGGGGGATGTGAGCCCAGCAGCATGGTGTGCCTTGTGAATGGTCAAAAAACTGATGGTGTGCCTCGACAATTTTAGCGCCCTGACAGTGTGCCATGAGATGAAAAAGGCTGAAAACTGCTGCTCTAAATGGTCTCCATCCACTTGAAGCTGAGGGGAGGTGGGTGCTGAACTGGGTTCTTTGTTAATTAGGAAGCAAGTGACAGCCCAATCCTATCCACACTTTCCTGGGAGTAAGCCCCATTGACTCTAATGGGACTTAGTTCTGAGCAGACACGCATAGGCTTGGGCTGTGAGTTATTCTTGCTCCTTTTTTGTACTTGGTGGTATCTGGAGGCAGAATTTGTACTTGGACTGTCTGGAGGCCATTGGCTACATATCCACTTCAGCAGCTGCTGAGAAGCCAATCCTAGGTCACCTATAAAGGGATCTTTACCCCGTTCTTCTCTTTCAGTATATTCAGTGTGGCTTGTGGAATATTAAACTGCTATTTTTGGTGGTGGTAGTGAGTGTGTGTGTGTGTGTCCCTGCAAAGGATATTGATTTGGGGGGTAGTTCCTTTGTGACTTGCCCGTCAGTTCTATTAAGTACTGATGAGCTCAGCATTTTTCCCCCCACACTGAGATTCTCCAAGGGGACTCTAACACTAAACTTGGAAAGCATCTCAATGCTAACAGTTCATCACAGAGCTAAGGAAGATGTAGTTTGCATAGAGAGGCATCAACTCAGCAGAACTTCTTTTGAACTTCCACGGCTGGGAGGCCTCTGAGTTGCATCCCTTTGGGACCTTTGAGTATGTGAGAAATAGAAATGAATGCACGGTACGTGTTATGGGTGTGGACACAAGTGCACACATTTAACAGAGAGTGAAAAAGAACCTGAGAGATGGGTTGAAGATATATCTTGTCCTTGAAAGCCCTGACTAAATGATCAAGGTCCAACATGATAAGGTCAACAAACTAGGTGTGATGAGTGAGTTGTACAATCAGAATGAATGACATCTGTTTATTTTTCAAAATGTAGCTAGGGGATATTTTGGAATAGGACAGTGATGTGTGTGTGTGTGTATGTATGGAGAGAAGTATCTTCCTCTTTCCATGACCTGATCCATCCACTCCTCCCACATAAAACTACTCTTTCTTGCGGAAGGGAAACTTACAGACCTTTTTTTTTCCTTGGGGGGGGGGAGGTCGCTGTAAGCTTTCCCCTTAGCAGCTAATAGTAGCTTTGGAGGGGGTGATTTAAGCCAGGGAATGAGCCTGAGGACTAAGTGTAAGACCTCCTATCCCCATTCCATTCCCAATCCACATTGTGGGGACTTGTACCTGATTTTTTTTTTTTTAAGAGATGTTGCCAAGTCTATTTTGGGACTGGGGATGAGTAGAAATCCCCTGAGATGTTTTCTAGTCTGAAATTATTTTTTGCTGCCCTTGAAAATCCTCACGTGTGCAAACTGAGCAGGAGTCTTGAAGCTCCATCCTGAGCAACATCAATTTATTTATTCGTCATCAATTTATGAGGAACTCAGGGCAACACATACATGGTCCTCCTTCCCTTGTGGTCTCACCACAACTCTGTCAGGTAGGTTAGGGTAGACGACAGTGGTTGGCCCAAGGTCCCCCAGTGAGCTTCATAGCTGTGGGGGGATTTGAACTCAGGCCTTTCTGGACCTAATCAGACCCACCAACTGCTACATCACACTAGCTGTAGGGGTGATATGTGAGTTCTACCCAACCCCCAACCCCCCAAGAAATTCCACTGGTCTTGTGAAAACACCTTTTGCATCTTCTGCTATTTCTCTACAATATTATCCAATCAGGAATCCTCAGAATTATCCTCAAAGCTTCTCTTTAGACAAAAGTTAATGACACTCTTACACAGATGTAAGATTGACTTCTTGTGTCGAAGCAGACCGCAGGGGATGGTAGCTGTTTCTGATTTATCCATCCCTCCAATTTGTTATTTTCCTGTTCAACAAAGTGGCTGAGAAGTTAAAATTGAGTATCCTATTTTAAAACAATTACCTGAAAAGCAAAGTGAGTTTCTGCTGCAAGAGCTTTTACACTTGCTTCTTTTCCATGGTAGGGAAGAAGGCACAAGGCAGCAGACTGAGTAAAGCTGTTCCTTTATGCCTGCAGCAAGGCTGGATGTGTAAATTTTAAGATGAAAGCAAACAAGCTGCATGAATTGGTTATTTGAGTTATTAGCTATTATTGTGCTACTTGAAACAAAGGTTTGGGGGATCTAAGTAGTAAGCAACCTTCAGTCCGGAAAGTCTATGGTATCACGCTCTGAATGGTGGTTCTGGAACAGCGTCTAGTGTGGCTAAAAAGGCCAATTCGGGAGTGACAATCTCTTCCACACAGGGAGCAAGTGCAGTCTGTCCCTGGTCTGTCTCCCTGGCTATGGGCCTTCCTTCTTTGCCTCTTTGCCTCACTGTTGGCCAAGTGTCTCTTCAAACTGGGAAAGGCTGTGCTGCACAGCCTGCCTCCAAGCGGGCCGCTCAGAGGCCAGGGTTTCCCACCTGTTGAGGTCCACTCCTAAGGCCTTCAGATCCCTCTTGCAGATGTCCTTGTATCACAGCTGTGGTCTACCTGTAGGGCACTTTCCCTGCACGAGTTCTCCATAAACATACCAAGATCCAGGGGGATCTATTCAGTTTAAATTCCTCATTATGTAAATGAGAATGGCTATAATGATGTCACAAGGCATGTGTGTTTTTCTGTATAGGAGAGAGGAGCCAAAGGAACACAGCCAGGGGTGCATGCACCCCCCCAAACGTGCTGGACCAGCGGGGAAAGGTGCCCACTGGGACAGGGAGTGAAGTTGGATACCAGGGAAACACCCAATGGGTGGGTGTCAATGGCAAGATCGCACCCAGCCAGGAGCCCAGGTCTACCCATCTGGTTGCCCTGGGCTCTGGAGTTAAGGTAGTGCTCGTGCCTCTCCCCTAACATAAACACTGGATCCACCCCTGAACACAGCCAGGCCTTTCTGGCAAGGAAGGTAAATTCTGCCAACTTGGAGAAGCAGAGTGAAGCATCTGCGTTTAATGAGTGTGTGTGTGTGTGTGTTTGGGGGGATTGATTACAATAAAAACGCAAGGCAGGCCAGTTCCCTCACTGTCCCCTTGAGATATGTTCTATACACATCAGGTTTCCACCTCCTTGCCTCATGCCCATTGATTCCCCCCTCTTCTTTGCACTATTCATTATCCATTTGTGGGTGGATAGGTTAATGGGTGATAGATCTATCAGTGGCTATGTAACCATGCGGCTGCATAGAACCTCCATGTTCAGGAGCAGTGTACCTGTGAATGACCGCTGCTGGAGGCCAAGCAACAAGCGAGAGCTATTCTCTTTGTAGTCTGCTTGTGATTTTCTCAGGCACATCTGGCCGAAATCTCTTGGAAACAGGCTAGATGGATCCACTCTAATTCATCAATGCTTTTTGATAAGTATGTTGTTGATTAACACAGAATACAAAATTGTCTTGTACGTAATGTTGATGCGAGAGCGTATTCTGCAGCCTCATCTATGAGCTGAAGTGGCCTGGAAGAACCAAAAGTATCCTAATGTACTCTTTGCAGATTGCATAGCACCCATTTGAGATGTCCTTATGCATCATGAGTACCCCAACATTTACAAGGGGGCAGGCACCGCACTGATCGTGAATGCTGTAAGGCTGTGGTTCCTAAACAGGAACCACCGAGGAGTGCTGTGGAGTCCTTGCAAAAAACCTTCCACCCTATACAGTCTATAGGATTGTAGCCCTAATGGGGAGCTGTGGCCAATGGCCCAGTAGGTCAAGGGAACAGCCAGTTGAAAATGTTTGGGAACCACTGCTGTAAAGTGTTGCATGCTCTTGGGCTTTCGTTCCTCTTGTGTTGTTTTGCCCTCTTGTGTTGTTAGCTCAATCTAACACCCCTCTTGTGTTTTACCCTCTTGTGTTGTTAGCTCAATCTCCTGTGTGTGTGTGTGTGGTGTGTGATAGGGCACCCATAAATGTTCTTTGTGCCGTTGTCTCCAATGCCAGAAACAGCCGTCTGGAGCTAATTTATGTTCTAATGCTGCAGCAATGTTAATTTATAAATTACACTGGTAATTCAAGCTATTATTAATTTCAGATGGTGTAGGGCAAGCCTAATTAAAATATGACACCAATTGCCACACATATGTACCAAGGACTACCATTTAAAATTAATAGGAATATTAAGTGTGACGCTGGTCTCCAAGACACTTTGCTCAGTAATTACAGCACCCTGGCTGCAAAAGATATGATAAAAGGAGATGGAGTGATTTAAGAGAAATAAATAAGACAACTCGATCTGTGCTTCTCCCCAGCCCACTTCCCTGTCCCTTAAAGAGATCATTAAAGAAACTTCTTTCTTCCCTTCACATTTCACTTGAGACTCGAACTTTCCAATGATTAGGGGCAAAAATGTCTTAGAAGACTTACCACAGGGCTGTTTGGAGCTTTAAAAGCACGTCAGAGCTACAAAAGTAACCCATTTTCTTTCTCGCCACTCTCTCCTAAGAACTTTAGGAACTGCAAATTTGTGAGAATTCTTTCAGCAACCTTTTCACAGTTCCCAGAATTCTTTCTTTGGGAACAGGATCTGCAGTGATTAAGCTGGTGAGCAAGCCTCCCATTCATAGCTGTTCTCCCCTTCCCAGCTGTGTGACATGAGGAGATGCAGGAGGGGCAGCTTGCCCCTACCTTGCAGGAAAGATCCATTCCTGGTTGCTAATGTACTGTATTTTTCACTCCATAAGATGCACCTGACCATAAGACGCACCTAGTTTTTAGAGGAGGAAAACAGGAAAAAAATATTCTGAATCAAATAGTGTAATAAAATATTTAATAAACTATAACAGAACAACATTTGAACCATGTAAAGTGAACAGCAATCAACAGTGGCATTAAGAACCATTATCACTGTCATTAATAAATGGAAAGACTTAAAGGTTTGAGTACTCTAGTTTTCTGGAAACCCCAATAACTCATCACCGCTAGAGTCAGAATTTATGAAGCTCACAAAAGCAGGTGCACACAAATAGGGGATCACATTATCTTTCTGCTACAATGATGTTCTGCCAAATCCCAATTCACTGGGCCTTGTGCCCGCTTAAGGCTGATCAGTCCCCCTTGTGCAACTCACCAGTGCAGCAAGCAAAAGTGAGTCCAGTTCCAGTCCACAGATACCAAGTAAATCAGTTCCATCAATCAGAGTTGCCAAATCAGAGTCCAGAACCAATAAGCCAAATTACAGTCCAAGGTCAGTCAAATCCATCAGGGTATCCAAGTCCAGTCACGATCCACAGTCAGATTCCAAATTCAATAAACCCAGTCAGTCTCCTCTCCTACCTCCAACCTGCACTCCTTCAAAACCCACAAACCCTTTCTGCCTCTGGTACTCCTTATATCCCTGAGGGCCCTATTGCCTTCCAGTGGCTGCAGCTGTGCAGCACACTCTGCTGGATGCCCAGGCCTTACCCTTAAAGGGGCCACTGCTGACACCACATCTACCTCCTCGCCAGTTCTTCCGTGATTCCAATACAAATGAACAAGTGGAAAGTCCAACCACAACTTGAATTCTCAAGACACAACAAACCTCTGGATTTATGGTGAGAACCGAGCCTTACCTGGGGCTTGTGCAATAAGCAAACACTGGCATTCTGACCAAGGAGACAGTTTTTTCTTTGTGATGGGGGGGGGGGGGCTTACATTCAGATGCTGGATGAGGTGAGTGAAAGCACCCCTCCCCTGCTGTGTGAGTGAGTGTGTGTGTGGGGGGGGCAGAGCATCTGTGTGTGTAAGAGAAGGGGGCAGCCTGTGTGTATGAGAGAGGGGGGAAAGTGTTTGTGTTGCAGAGAGGCTGTGATGCTCCAGGCTTGGGGGGGGGAGAGGCTTTCCTGGGAGTAAGCCCCCCTGACTCTAATGGGACTTACTTCAGAGTAGGCATGCACAGGATTGGGCAGTGAGACTGCCACCCCACCCACGCTTTCCTGGGAGTGAGCCCCACTGACTCTGAGACTTACTTCTGAGTAGCCTCTGACTGGAAAGCAGAGCAGAGCGAGCGGGCAGGGGGCGGGGCCAGGGCTGGGGTGGAGTTTTTTGTTTTTTTGTTTGTTTGTTTGTTTTTTGCAGTATTCGCTCCATAAGACACACACACTTTTCCCCCCACTTTGGGGGGGGGGGGAAGTGCATCTTATGGAGCGAAAAATACGGTATGTTGAGCCAGTCCTCAGGGTCTGCTGGAAATCTTTGTTCCAAGGCTGCATCTCTGGACACAGACACCGCAGGACACTCCCCTGCTCACAGTTAATAACATTCTCAAAGGAGCCAACAGGTTTTGGTGTCTCCTGCACATAGATGATCAATGGCAGGCTGCCAAGCTTGGCTGCCTACCCATCTCATTTATATATAATGTTTCTTTCCTTCACCTCAAGAAACCTAGACAGATGAATGGACGTGATTGTTTCTAGAGCTGTATCAGGAAATCCCATCAGTATCAATGCCAGCTGGAAGAGGCGTGCTTGGTGAACGTGATGTGCTGTTTATCTGTACCCCGACCACCCCTTCGTATTGCCGCACAGCCTAGATATGTTGCTTTTTGTTCTGACCCCTTGCAGCTGTGGGATTCCTGAGCGAAGATGAGTACTTGGAGATCACTGGCATCACCCGGGAGCAGTCTGGGGAGTACGAGTGCAGTGCATCCAATGATGTGGCAACTCCAGTTGTGCGGAGAGTAAAAGTCACGGTGAACTGTGAGTAATTTTTTGACACATTTAGAGGAGAGTACCAGAAGCACTTCCACCTTACTTCATGGTGGACCTTTTGAGTCTTTAAGGTCTGTAAGAAGTAAATGAGTATAAACACATGAACTTGCATCTGTTCCTAAGTTCACCTAGCTCTGTTTTGTCCAATCTCGCCGACAGTGGCTCTCCAGAGTCTCAGGCAAAGGTCTTTCCCATGACATCTTTCCTGATTCTTTGAGTTGAAACTGCCAAGGATTGACTCTGGGACCTTTGGCGTGCACAGTACATGCTGTGCCATTGAGTAATGTCCCTTCTCCAACTCATTGCACCAAGATAAAATTGCCAAAAAAAGGGACTTAATAATGGGCAAGTCAAAGATGTCTGGCTCTGTGGCGATCTCAGCAGAAGTGGTGCCTGGGACAGATGCCCAATTCACCAAGTGAACATGTGCTTATGTGCATGCATGTAGGCATATCACGGCACCATTTCAGCTTATAGCACTGTTTCTCAACCAGTAGTACTCCTACCACTAGCGGTACTTGAGGTGGTGTCCAGTCGTACTCATGGAAATCCAGACCCCTGCTGCTTGGCAGCAAGACCGGCAACACAATGTGCAAGCAGGGATAGGAGGCAGGCAGAACTCCAGGGTGCACCTTATGTGTGCCTGAGAAAGTCCTCCTATCCGCCCTGAGCCTCTTATCAATGTTTGTTGCATTGCATCTGACCTCTTAATCCCAAAATAACTGGCAATGACACCCTCGGCAGTTACTTCCGGTGGTACTACCAATAGGTGGACCATGCAAAGCTGTACAGTTGGGGACAAACATTGAGAAACACTGGCTTACAGAACTCCAGCTCTCACTTACTTGCACACGTTCAGTTAGGTAAACCTACATTCAATCAGGTGCACACACAATCGTTTTATCTCATGCTTTTGTGCATTCCTGCATATGCAGACATTGCTGCCTGGGTCTGCATGCAGTGAAACACATAAGCAAAGAAGGAACTTGAAGCAATCGCAGAGCAAAGGAAGTTCGAACAGCTAAGGAGAGTAACCCCCAAACTGTTATTTTCTCTCCAGACCCGCCATACATCTCAGATGCAAAGAACACTGGGGTGCCGGTCGGACAGAGGGGCATCCTTCAGTGTGAAGCCTCTGCAGTACCTTCAGCAGAATTTCAGTGGTACAAAGATGACAAAAGGTAGGTGAATCTACTGCGTCTGGTCTTGGGTTCCTGCTGTTGTGACCGTGACTTAACTGGGTTCCTGCTATTATGAGCTAAATCTCAACTGGAATTTACTTACCTACCTACTTATCTACGAAAATGTTGTAAGGACCCCTGTACCACACACACAGAGTTGGAGGAGAGGAGTTAGGCAGAATGGAGGGAGTTGGAGTTGGGTATCCCACTGCCCTTTCAGTGACCAGGTATAGATGAAGACGGGAGGCTAATTCACTGATAATTCTGAGTGCAGGAACCGGTGGGGATTAATTCTCAGTTACACTGACATCCAATTATTTCACTGCATTTGCTTCCTGTCCCCTCCATTTTAATACATATACATTCCATTAGGTTTTGGAAAATATTATTATTTTTTAAATTAGAAATACTTATGGTTGGCAACCTTCAGTCTCGAAAGACTATGGTATAAGCCTACAGCACCCGGTATTCCCAGGCGGTCTCCCATCCAAGTACTAACCAGGCCTGACCCCGCTTAGCTTCCGAGATCAGACGAGATTGGGCATGTGCAGGGTAACAGTTGCTATGTATAAATACATATGTAACTTTTGCAGTAAATTAAACCTGTAAGGCACAGCTATTGGTACATGTACCTTTCTTTGCCTTTAATCAATATGTGATTCAATTCATTTTCTCGTATTAAGGTTTTTATTAGTTTCAATTAAAGAATGCAAACAATCAAGTAAGAGACCATCCCCCAAGCCTTTCCCTGCTATAGTTTACCCAAGAGAGTAAACAGGATGATGCAGTGGGCATCGTTAGCGGGTTGCGGAGGGTACAGGCTGCACTGGGTGGGGGGTTGTCACCACTAGTGACCAAAATTGCTAAAATCACAGTTTTTAGGAATAATGCTATCATGTCATATATCAATTGGGTATATCACAGGGTTGTTGTGAGGACAAGGAAGTAACCATGTACACCACCCTGAGCTCCTTGGAGGAAAAGTGGTATAAAAATGTGCAAACTAAGTAAGTCCATCCAGCCTGGCATAGCCCCTGCCCAACTGCCATAGGCCGCCTTATACAGCCTGAAATTGGGGTGCTTGAAAGTGTCCACACTTTTAGGATGAAGAGAGGCCTGTGCAGCTGAGTGGAGGCCCTGCAGGAGCATATTCCTGCCCACTGCAGCCTGGCACCTCCTACCTTTCTCCAAGGTAAGAATGGTTTCTCTTATGGAATTGGGTAACTGGTGAAGGAAAGGGGGACGCTGGAAGGGGCTTGAGGAAATGGACCAATTGGACTGATCAGTTATTGTGGAACAATCCAAATAACTTAAGAACATAAGAACAAAAGAACATAAGAACAGCCCCACTGGATCAGGCCATAGGCCCATCTAGTCCAGCTTCCTGTATCTCACAGCGGCCCACCAAATGCCCCAGGGAGCACACCAGATAACAAGAGACCTGCAAGGCTTCCTGGGAATTGTAGTTAAGAACATAGGAACAGCCCCACTGGTTCAGGCCATAGGCCCATCTAGTCCAGCTTCCTGTATCTCACAGTGGCCCACCAAATGCCCCAGGGAGCACACCAGATAACAAGAGACCTCATCCTGGTGCCCTCCCTTGCATCTGGCATTCTGACATAACCCATTTCTAAAATCAGGAGGTTGCGCATACACATCATGGCTTGTACCCCATAATGGATTTTTCCTCCAGAAACTTGTCCAATCCCCTTTTAAAGGCGTCTAGGCTAAACGCCAGCACCACATCCTGTGGCAAGGAGTTCCACAGACCGACCACACACTGAGTAAAGAAATATTTTCTTTTGTCTGTCCTAACCCGCCCAACACTCAATTTTAGTGGATGTCCCCTGGTTCTGGTATTATGTGAGAGTGTAAAGAGCATCTCCCTATCCACTCTGTCCATCCCCTGCATAATTTTGTATATCTCAATCATGTCCCCCCTCAGGCGTCTCTTTTCTAGGCTGAAGAGGCCCAAACGCCGTAGCCTTTCCTCATAATGAAGGTGCCCCAGCCCCGTAATAATCTTAGTCGCTCTCTTTTGCACCTTTTCCATTTCCACTATGTCTTTTTTGAGATGCGGCGACCAGAACTGGACACAATACTCCAGGTGTGGCCTTACCATAGATTTGTACAACGGCATTATAATACTAGCCGTTTTGTTCTCAATACCCTTCCTAATGATCCCAAGCATAGAATTGGCCTTCTTCACTGCCGCCACACATTGGGTGGACACTTTCATCGACCTGTCCACCACCACCCCAAGATCTCTCTCCTGATCTGTCACAGACAGCTCAGAACCCATCAGCCTATATCTAAAGTTTTGATTTTTTGCCCCAATGTGCATGACTTTACACTTACTGACATTGAAGCGCATCTGCCATTTTGCTGCCCATTCTGCCAGTCTGGAGAGATCCTTCTGGAGCTCCTCACAATCACTTCTGGTCTTCACCACTCGGAAAAGTTTGGTGTCGTCTGCAAACTTAGCCACTTCACTGCTCAACCCTGTCTCCAGGTCATTTATGAAGAGGTTGAAAAGCACCAGTCCCAGGACAGATCCTTGGGGCACACCGCTTTTCACCTCTCTCCATTGTGAAAATTGCCCATTGACACCCACTCTCTGCTTCCTGGCCTCCAACCAGTTCTCAATCCACAAGAGGACCTGTCCTCTAATTCCCTGACTGTGGAGTTTTTTCAGTAGCCTTTGGTGAGGGACCGTGTCAAACGCCTTCTGAATGTCCAGATATATATTGTCCACGGGTTGTCCCGCATCCACATGTCTGTTGACCTTTTCAAAGAATTCTATAAGGTTCATGAGGCAAGACTTACCCTTACAGAAGCCATGCTGACTCTCCCTCAGCAAGGCCTGTTCGTATATGTGTTTTGAGATCCTATCTTTGATGAGGCATTTCACCATCTTACCCGGTATGGATGTTAGGCTGACCGGCCTATAGTTTCCCGGGTCCCCCCTCTTTCCCTTTTTAAAAATAGGGGTGACATTTGCTATCCTCCAATCTTCTGGCACCGTGGCCGTTTTGAGGGACAAGTTGCATACCTTAGTCAAGAGGTCTGCAACTTCATTCTTCAATTCCTTAATAACTCTTGGGTGGATGCCATCAGGGCCCGGTGACTTATTGATCTTTAATTTATCAATGAGGTCTGAAACATCTTCTCTTTTAACCTCTATCTGACTTAACTCCTCGGTCAGGAGGGGCCGTTCGGGCAGCGGTATCTACCCGAGGTCTTCTGCCGTGAAGACAGATACAAAGAACTCATTTAATTTCTCTGCCATCTCTAAGTCTCCTTTTATCTCCCCTTTCCCTCCCTCACCATCCAGAGGGCCAACCGCTTCTCTGGCGGGTTTCCTGCTTCTAACATATTTGAAGAAGCTTTTATTATTCCCCTTAATGTTGCTGGCCATGCGTTCCTCATAGTCTTGCTTGGCCTCCAGTATCACCTTCTTACATTTCTTTTGCCACAGTTTATGTTCCTTTTTATTCTCCTCATTAGGGCAAGACTTCCAAGAAAAAACTTGAGGGTTTTTTCACTGTTCAGCTTGAACAGGTGAACAGTGAAAAGGATAAGCTTGAACCTGATCTACAGGACAAGCAAACAGATGATCACTCATGACTTGAAGGAACACATTTGCTTCTGTATCCCGCCCTTCCTCCTCTCTCCATTCTTTGCTCCCTTAACACTCCCTCCCCTGCTTTTGTCTTCTCCCCCCACTGTGAAAATAGAGACTGTAAGCTCTGTGGGAGCAGAGACCTGTACTTTATGTCATTCTGGGAAGGAGACAGATGTCACAGCTCAAATAGTAATGACTGTAATGAACAGGAGGTGCAAGGGAGTAATCATATTTGTATAGCACAGACCCTTCCCCCCCAAGAAATTCCTCTGGATATATTGTTTGAAATTATGTTTAATAATATACTTCATTGCCAAAGTTCATTATTGCACCAGGGCTCCTCTGTGGTAATTCCACCCAGATTATGAATAGCGGTTATTTATCCGATTTCCTGAGAAAACAAAAGGGCAAGGAATCCTTCTCAGTTTACGTAATTCCCATAGAAAATTGCTGGATGCTTTAGTCTTCCCCCCTCACTAATTATCTCAGTAGTAAAGAGGTTCATTAAAACACACAAACACACACATTCAGAGAGGTTGTCCATTTGATTAGGCATTCTTTTAAGTTACAGGCTATGTTGTGAGCTTCAATTATGAATAATGTATTCAAATGGGAAGCTACTGTGAGCTGTCAGTGAGGATCAAATGCAAGCCAAGGCAGTGGTCATGTAGGGCAGGAGCCTGTTGGGTGAAATTAGCAGAGTTTACATCATCATCATCATCATCATCACCATCATCATAATCATCATACAACAACAAGAGTTATCTAGATAAAAATGTGAGTTACCAAAGGGAACTGGAGCGGGGGGAGATGCTTAGGTACAGAAAGCAGAGAGAAGGAGTATATAAATTACTGTTGTAAATAAGACAAATAATAATAAAAGCAAAGAGTTTTACAACAGCTAAATAGTGCAAAGTGGGGACCCAACAGCTTCATGCTCTTTCCTGTAAGGGTGTTGCAAAGTTCCTACCTATAAACCAGGCTTAACATACAAATTAAGGTGTGGGTCTGTGTGTGCACACACACACTCCAAGGGTACACACGCACACTTTCTCCTTCTTACTGCAGTAAATAGGAGCAGAATGCTTTTGTCCTGGAAGGCAACATGATGGAAAAGGCCAGTCTCTCTCCCACCCACTGCCCATGTGCCACAGTTTCTTCTAAGGAGAGGCTGTGCTCATGTACTTACCTGCTAATTGGGTAAGAGGCACTTTTTCAAGTGGGTGCTCCTTTTTTTAGCAGGGGGAGAGTAACTGGCCCGCCTCACCCCAGCACTGTCTGTTCTAGTGGCTATCTGCTGGTATTCCTTGGCATCTTTTTAGATTGTGAGCCCTTTTGGGACAGGGAGCCATTTAGTTATTTGATTTTGCTCTGTAAACTGCTTTGTGAACTTTAGTTGAAAAGCGGTATATAAATACTGTTGTTAATAAAAATAATAATACTTCCAAGAGGCTTCTGCTTGGCCACTGTCAGAAATGGAATGTCAGACAGGGTGGACCTTTTCATCCAATTCCTGAGGGATCTTACATTCTTATGACTGGGGGTCAAAAGACTTTGGCTAAGGTTAATGAGAACATAAGAAGAGCCCTGCTGGATCAGGCCATAGGCCCATCTAGTCCAGCTTCCTGTATCTCACAGCGACCCGTCAGATGTCTCAGGGAGCGCATAAGCCCACAAGATACTTGCATCTCACTGCCACTCCCATATCTGGCATTCTATTTACCCTTGCACCCCCCAACAAAGATACTAGACTGCACTGGGGTTTAACTTGGGCCACTTTATTAAACACAATTTTTAATGCATTAACCCTATTGAGCACACCTTCCCTCCCTCGCCAGTCCGGGGAAGGCGCAAAAAACTGCCCTCCATGACCAATTCAGATGACAGCAAAAAAATTCCCACCTGGCCCTCATGATGAGCGACCAGCTAATCTCAGACTATGCATAACCATCATGGTTTGTGACATGTGATGAAGTTTTCTGGCTCCATCCAGAAAGGATGGAGTTTCTGGCTCCTCCATTTGGAATGTGGTTTTCACAAGCTGAGATCTTTCTTTGCATTTGTGTTTTCTTCTAATGTGAAGGTCCCTTTTAGGTTTGCAATGAAATTCTTTCACTGGATCACTCTTTCTAACTCCATCGGACCTATTGCACATGGAAAAATTGTGTCAGTTGGGTTTGCCTGCACAGTGAACAAAGCGATTACATCTTAAGGGCTGCTGCAAGGGAAGCAACACTTGCCTTGAGCTTCCTGTTGTGGCCAAGGCTACAGGAGTAGGAAAGGAAAGGAGCGTGAATCCAGTGAGCCCACGATCCTCATGGGATCAGCCGCAGATAAACGACTGTAGCTGCCCAGTTCCCATTTCTGTTTCCAATGAAATCATTTCATAAAGTGTGATTGTGTGAACGCAGAAAATCGCATCGGAAGAGACCCCAAGTGGGAGCTAGAATTTAGTTAGGATGTCCAACTGCAGTAAATTTTAGATTGCAATGCAGTTTCTGAAAGAGTTCTCCAATCCTCAATACCTGATTTATTGTTCATTATGGATTTGTCACAGTCTCCTTCTCTCTCTTTCCCCCCACCCCATATGTCCTGGTATTTCCCTTATTTTTCTCACCTCAGGCTTCTCGAAGGACAAAAAGGATTGAAAGTTGAAAATAAGGCCTTCTTATCCCGCCTGACTTTCTTCAATGTCTCTGAGCAGGACTATGGAAATTATACCTGTGTGGCCTACAACCAGCTAGGAAATACCAACGCTAGCATCATTCTGTATGGTAAGTGTAGGCTTTCTTTCTCTGACTTGGCAATGGGACTGTGGGTGAGAAAGAGGGGCAGGCGGAAGAACAAAAAAAGGGACCTATCTGCGAGGCAAGGGGTGGTGGAAACAGATGGGAGCTGCACTGATCAGAGCTGGGCAAATGCTAAATCCAGGATATTATTTTATTATGGTTGCTAATGAAAGAGTGGACAATCTCGATAGCCAGTTCCATCCCTCCTTATATTGGGGTTTTGCCTGGATAGAGCGTATCCTCTTGGCCGTTTACTTCTGCTCTTAAAGAAGGATGTCCCAAGTTCATTGCACACATGTCGCATCAGCTACCCTGATGTTGGGCTTCTAGCAAGTAGCCTTATAAATGGCAGTGGGACAAGAAACACAGTGGATAAGTCAGCAGGGTGGAAATTTGGGAAAGGGGCAATTCCTGAAGGGACAGGAGGCAATCTGGGTGCCAGGTCTTTCTTCATGTCTGTTTCTTCCATAATATCAACATGCTTCAGATGAGATGGGGCTTCGCCGTCCCATTTTCCCAGGCCTCCTCTTCATTTACCCCAAACTTGGACACACATTGCTATGGATATATGTAACTGCAGTCTGCTGAACCAGACTGTGAACTCTTCTACTCCATGATTTTCAGCCACAGTGCCGTGGCATACAGGTGTGCTACAAATGGTCTGCAGGTATGCCACAGGAGTTTGGGGAGGGTTATTTATTTGAGGGGCCATTGGGGGTGCGAGCCCCCACCAGCAGTGTAGTGTGCCTTGTCAATTGTCAAAAAACTGATGATGTGTCTTGATGATTTGAGCATCTTGTCAGTGTGCCGCGCAATGAAAAAGGTTGAAAATAGCTGCTCTAACTCGGTAGCAACCACGCTGCTTGGCAGCAGCTCTGATGTCTAGACAGAGGTCTTTCCCAGTCTTGCTTGGAGATACCGGTGATTTAACCTGGGCTCTAGCATTGAAAGTCACTGAAAATTGAGTAGCCTTGTAAAAACATCTCTGTTTTTTCTTTTGCTTGCTCAGGGGCATTACCCGGGGCTGCAGTGGGAGAGATGTCACGTGTCCTCAGTGCTTGTGCAGTCTCGTCTTTCCTATTCTAGGAACTCATTCGATTTTCTGAAGCTTCTCCCCTTTATATTCCCTCCCACCCTCTTTGTTCAGAGCTGCTGTTAGAACTTAACCAGCGCAGAATACCTGCCCTCGATCAGGGAGGAATTCGCTCTTGAACAGCATTTTCAAACCCAGCTGTACAACCATAGGGAGTAGAAACTTGGTTTTATAAAGCTTGACACTGAATTCTCTTCCACAGAAGCAATGGGTTAAGCGATCGTTCTTCAAACCTGCTCTCTTCTTTGATAGTCTAGTACTTCCCGAAATTCTCTACCCGGAGAGCAGCGAGGGGGCAGAATTCAAGCAGTATTGTAATACAGTATGAAGTACAAAGAGCCATTAAACTTGCAGGAAATTGTGTTCTTGCAGTTACTGAACATGGGAACAGTCTCGGGTGATCAAAGGCAGTGATCCCTGGTGACTTCTGGCTTGATGACCAATTGCTGCAGTTTAACTGCTCTGGCTTATTTCTCCAATATTGTAGCCTGTGAACTCTCTCCACAACTTCCTTCGGTGCCCCCTTTGAACTTAGAAAGTATCCTGTTCTTTTCTGGAGGAAGGACCTCAGTCCAAGGATTATTACAGAAGCAGAGGTCCGATGCAAGATTTGGATTCAAACAGTGATTTGGTTTGAATAGACCTAAAAATAATGCACAGCTTCCAATTGTTGTGGCTTGCTTTGGGACTGCCTGTCCGTAAAGTCCTTGAGTCTCTATTAAATACTTGTTCCCCACTCAGCTGTGGTTGCTGCAGTCAGTTAGAGAGAGGTAAATGTGCAAAAGGCTCTCAAGCAGAACATGGGAATTGCACAGGAACCTAAGACACTGCCCTATGCAGAGTCAGACCATTGATCTGCATGACTGGCAGCAGCTGTTCAGGGCTGTTTGCAGGAGTCATTTGCAGCTGTACCTGGAAAGGCCAGGAATTGAATCTGGGACCTTTTGCATGCAAAGCAGGCACTCCATCTGTGGCCCCTTCCCAAATTAACTTGTTGGATCAATCCAAAGAACCATCTAATCAAAGCACTCTGCATCCCGGAATGGTCAGCCAGGAGCTCACAAGCAAGGCATAAAGATGAACTGGCTTTTGTTTATCACCCCCATCTGGTACTCCTATGCAGTCTGGCTCGGAACATGGAGGGTCTCTTCAGCTACCACATGGCTAATAGCTGTGCTAGACTGGTCCTCTGCATATTTCTCCAACTCACTCTGTTACCGATGAGATCAAGAGCCCTGGTTCCATATGGGACAACACAGAGATGTTATCTTCAAGCCAGGCTGCTTGACCCCTGTTTTGCAAACCTAAGGCTAGAGACAAATCATTTCAAAGAGAGTTAAAACTGCTAGGGTAGAGGCATCATGTCACATTTAATTTCCTTGGGCCCATTGTAAGCTCTGGTCAGATTACTTTTAGATGTAATGCTCAACCCTGCCAGACCTGGGCACAGAGCTGTCAACGGAATGAGTGTTAACCCCTCAAGTAGAGATACCTTCATCAGATTTCTTTCAATTCTTTGTGAAAGCAAACAATCCACTGTTGGTTCCAGCCTGAATCTTTCCAGTTTCACTTTCAGGCAAGAGAATTTAATGTGTATTTAAGGGCGCAATCCTAACCTAGTTTCCAGCACCGACATAAAGGCAGTGCAGCATCATGGTAAAGGAACAAATATTCCCTTACTTTGAGGAGGCCTCCGTGAGTGCCACCTGACTGCAGGATGCAGCATACATCCCATTGGCACAGCTATGCCAGTGCTGGAGAGTTGGTTAGGATTTGGGCCTAAGTGCATTTTGTGCAGCTTGAACTCATAGCCTCGCACGTGACATGGATGTACACCCCAATGGTTCAGCTAAATTTTAAAAGTGTCCTGATTCCTGTCTAGGCATACCTATCTAGGCATGCTTGTTCTTCCAACCCATATCTCTTGGTTGGCTTGCTTTTGGTTCTTGATCTTAAGACTTTCCTGGAGGTTCTCTCTTCTGTTTATTTTTTTGCTTGCAAGCATTACATTGGAGTGAGACCTGGAACAATCCCCCTCCCCTCCCCAAAAAGGACAATGTTCCAGATTTCCAGATATAGTAGCATTTTTTCTGATCATGTAGGGAGAGAATCTTTCAATATAATTCTTTATCAGCTGCAGAATTCAGTGGACATTTCTAGTTAGGGCTTCTGGAGGCATCTTACTTTAGCTACCTGAAACATTTTGCAGGTCTTTTCCAAGTTCTTTTTGTTTTCCTCAAAATTCCTTGGATGTTTCACCACAAGAGGAGTCCTCAACACTGTGATGTTGCCAAAACCTGGAGTTACAATTGATGCTACAATTCCTTGATGAATTTGCAAAGCTCAAATGTATTGTGAGCCTAACATTATTTTCCTGAGAAGTTCTCCTCTATGGTTTAGGGACATGCACAGAATGCCTTTTAAGTTTTGGTGTATCTTTTGTCCAAGTTCTGAGCATTAATTGCAGCTCAGGCAGAGCTAAGCAAAGGACTCCAAAGGGAATGTTAGAAGCTCCAGGAAAATGTGGGTACATCCAAGGAAGCCCCAGAGCCTTGGTAAGAAGGAGGTATGCAATCCCCTAAATTTGTCTGACCAAGCTCTGGGAAGCTCCCCAGCCTGAACTTCCTATAGCTTATGCAAAAGCCTTTTTTCCCCCCTAAGCTTAGCAGCTAGGAGATTGATCTGCAAAGCCATCCTTCCTGCATTTGAAACTCACCTCTGCCATGAACCCACAAGGTGGCCTTAGGCAAGCCACTCCTCCCAGCTATCATGTGGGGATAATACTTCATTACACACAGTTTTTGTAAGGACTCCATCAAGATAACGCACATTCTGCCAGTTCTGATTTTCATCCATGACTTCCGGTCACATTTGGGACATGTTTCCAAGGTGTGGGGAAGCCCACGGCCCACTTCATTGGCCTTTCTGGACCTCAGAGCACCCCCCCCCCCAAGAAGTGAATAATAAGTCACAGACATTTAACTTGAAGTCGAAGGCATAAACCAGAAGTTACTTCCATTCGCTTCCTGGAGGTATTTTGAGGTGTGGTGAGGCCAATGGAATGGTCTATGAGCTCAGCACAACCCAGAAGTAGCTTCTGGGGACTCATAGTAAGGCATTGAGGTGCCACAACTCTGCCACCACCTCACTTTAAGGGACCTGGGCTGCAATTCTATCCACACTGACCTGGGACTAAGCTCCCTTGATTCTAATGGAACTTCCTAGCATGTATGCAGTGCTGAAACAGAGACCCCTGTGTTGGCTCGGTCATGTTGTGAGAATGGATGATGGACGGATCCCAAAGGATCTCCTCTATGGAGAACTCGTGCAGGGAAAGCGCCTTACAGGTAGACCACAGCTACGATACAAGGACATCTGCAAGAGGGACCTGAAGGCCTTAGGAGTGGACCTCAACAAGTGGGAAACCCTGGCCTCTGAGCGACCCGCTTGAAGGCAGGCTGTGCAGCATGGTCTTTCCCAGTTTGAAGAGACACTTGGCCAACAGTCTGAGGCAAAGAGGCAAAGAAGGAAGGCCCATAGCCAGGGAGACAGACCAGGGACAGACTGCACTTGCTCCCAGTGTGGAAGGGATTGTCACTCCCGAATTGGCCTTTTCAGCCACACTAGACGCTGTTCCAGAACCACCATTCAAAGCGCGATACCATAGTTTTTCAAGACTGACGGTTGCCTACTACTACTACTTAGTTCTGAGTAGACATATATAGGATTGGGCTCTTGAGCACCTGTGGATTTTGGTATCCACAGGTTTTCCTAGAACCAAACCCCCACAGATATTGAGGGATGACTGTATAAATATTACTCTCCCCCCACCCCGTATTTTCTTTAGGTGTTTTAGCTTTTGGTAACAGCAGGGACTATTCTCCCATAACCCTTGGTGTTAAATGCAATTTAGGTGCTGTGAAAGGATGCTATCATTTCAAAGTAGGTAAAATCTCAGTGGTAACTAATATTCAAAATTCTCATGTATGAGAACCATCACAACCCCACGGACATCATGAAGGCTCCTTCTTCTCCCTATAGCTTCACAAAGGCGCACCTTGTAAGCTGGTGCTTTTCTTGTATTGAGGGGAGGGAGAGCAACTGTCTTTCTTCACCCTAGCATGGCATCTTTTCCAGTGGCTGTTTTTTAGTTCATGAAACCTTTGGGAACAGGGACATATTCGCTGGTGTATTTTGCTTTGTAAACCGCTTTGTGCACTACTTTTTGCTGAAAAGCGGTATACAGATATTTTTAATAATAATTATAAAACTCCATGGGACAGACTCCCGGCCATGCAGCAATATCCATATTTTTTAAAGACTAGCCACCCTGTTTCGAGTATGTTTTCCAACTTGGGTTTCATGCATTCATTGGAAGAAACTCCTTCTTGAGAGTGGTGTCCTTCCGGAAGCCAAGCAGAAGCTGAGTGCAGCAAGGGGGAAAAAACAAACAAAAAAACAAAACACCCTCAAAGAGCATTCTCTGACATTGCCACCCTGGAGTGCAGTCTGTTAGGTGAGGCTTTTGAGAATAAACAACCCAAGTGACTCGGCAATCGCAAGTTTGCTTCCAAGCCGCATTTTCTATTACTGCAACATAAAATAAAAAATTGACTTCAGCAAAGGAAGGCGGGGAGAGCTCTGTAGCCTTATCTGGAAGCTATTTTCTCCACATGCCAGAGCTCTGATTAGAGTGATGGATCCATCTGACACCACTCACAGCCAGGGACAGCTGTAATTGCTTGGCTTATTTTTCACGCTTCTCCACGTAATGGCAGGAAGCGCTGGAGCACCAGTTGGGAAAGGGAGGCGAGGAGCAAAATCTTTAGCGCCCCGCTTTCCTCTGGCTTCCCCACCACCACATTTGATACTGGTGGATAGAAACCAGAGGCTATTTTACTGGTGCCTGAGTCTCTTTTTCATAAGGAGCTGACCCAGAGGTGCACACTGGTGGTGGTTCTGAAGTGCTATCCATTAAAAAAAAATATGGGGCTACTGTTTCCATAGTAACCAGTGGCGACATCTTCGAGGTGAAGGATTTTCGAAAGAAAAGGAAATGTGGGTTAAAGGAATGTGGAGAGGTGTGAGCTAAATACAAGGTGGAGCAAAAAAAGAATATAAAATATAACCTCCCAGCTGCATTTATCCAGCAGAGTCAGAGGTCCAGGATTCTGTTCTCTGTCTGCTGGTGAGACAAAGAAAGGCCCAGTAACTCCTGGTATGGGGATTGATATGATCTCCCCCCCCCCCTTGTGCATGGTGTAACTTTATAAAATATGAACATAGGAATATGGGATAATTTGTATTAAACCAAAATGACCAATTAATTTGGGCCACTTACAGCTTTCGAGGACTCCCAATCCGGCCTGCAGGCAGCCCTCGATCTCCAATGAGACTCTGGCCCTCCAGAGACTTGCTAGAGCCCGCACTGACCCGGTGCAACTGCTCTCAGCTCGAGGGCGACTGTTCAACCTCCTGCATTAGCTGTGGGACGAGGGCTCCCTCCACTGCTTGCTGTTTCACATCTGTGATGCAGCAGTGGCAGTGAAGGAAAGGCCGGCCTTGCTTTGTGCAAGGCCTTTTTTAGGCCTTGAGCTATTGCAAGACCTTCATTCATTCATATAAGTTCCATCTCTCATGTATTGATTTGTGTAAATTTATGTAAATTTGAAATGTAAATTAATTCTTCCCCCCCCCGGCCCCCAACACAGTGTCAGAGAGATGATGTGGCCCTCCTGCCAAAACGTTTGGGCACCCCTGGTTTAATTAATAAAAGCCATAAAAGTTTTTGACTGCATGGTATGTGTGTTCACATGTGAGCCGGTATTTAACCCACCTACTCATCCAGCCTGGCTGGTTTTTTTCTTTCTTCTTCCTCTTTTTGCACCTAAAATTGGTTCTCCCTGAATCTTTTTCCCACAGCGGAAAAACACAATTGGAATGTTGTTGATTTTGGAAGTCTAAGCAGACTTGCAGCTCTTTCTGTTCTCAAACCTGTAACCTCCTTCAACTGTTATGCATTGTAAGGGGGGGGGGAAAGTGTGTTTGGAGAGTGTTTCATCTCTGATGCCATGTCTTGTGTGGCCAGCTCATGGGTTCTGCACACTGAACACATTCAGACATACAGTCAGTTTTTGTTATCTGCTAGGGTAAGAGGCATCACCTGCCATCAGAAGAATCTAGCAGAGAGGAGGGCAAAGAATGTAAAGGAGGGAGGAAGGGAAAGATAGAGCATGAGAGACCAAGAAATTTAAATTGGTATCCCTGATGTTTGGAATATTAGAAATCTGATCCCTAGCTTCTATGTGCTTTAGCTTTATCTGCACGTACGTAACAGATGAAATTGGGAGAAATTTGGGCCCTAGCCTTTTAAGATTGCAGTCTTAAAATAGATTTTAAAAAGGGAAAACACAACAGATAATAAAAACATTACTTGCCACCAGAACAGCACACATGCCAGGTTAACCCCGGGCACTGAAAGCTGACTCAAAAATATCTTATTATAGTGCTTCTAAGATGCCCAGGTCCAGGCTTTGGTGAGTCACCACAGGAAGGTCCACGCATAACAGTAACTAAGAATAAGCATCATTTCTGCTGTCAGGTCCTGAACAAGCAGTATGTGCAAGATCAAGGCTTTGTAAGTTATTACAGGGGTTATGAAGGGAGGATGCAACCTCTTCAGTAGGTTGAACCCTGGCTATCTGGCAGATAATGTGGTCCCAGAAGTCTGTGTCCATACCAAGACCCTCAACTGTATAGAGGGTTATATAGTGCTGATTTATTTCAACTGATCACATCTCTCCTATCACATGCATCAAAATGTATCATACAGCCTTGCAAAAATTGTGCATTCAGTGTCAGGTAAGGCCAGATCATAGCTTTCATGGTTAATAAGGCTGCTGAGTTAAATTCAGTTTTAATGGATGGCCTTGGTTCAACTGCGCTCTCTCAATGACTGGTTGCAGAAAGAGAAAATGGATAGGGGAAACTAGAATGTATTTTAGCTTCCTGCATTTTCTTTTGTGCCTGCTAAGCTGTCAGAAAAGATACAAAAAAAACCCCCTCAAACCCCACAAAATCACTCTTGATTCTATGAATAGAACGTTGAGAAACTCTCATCATATATGTCTATCCAAGCACTCCTGTACCTGTACAATTACTTAAAGATTGAGTTATAAAGTGCTTTGTACATTTAGGGCACACTCCTAACAGCACTCTGGGCCAGCACAAGTCTCTTGTGCCAGTCCAGGAGGGTCGCAAACGTGCCGTAAGGCACATCTGCGCCTCCTCAAGAGTCGTCTGGGCCGGAGCGTGGATGCGCGCTGGCCCGCAGAGGATGAATCCAGCCTCCATGCCAACATGGGGAGGAAGCCTTGCATTGACCAAGCTTGGCCAACACAAGGCTCTGGGGAGGGCAGGGAGGAGGTGGGAGGGAGGCGTTCCGGGCTGGTGGGAGGGCAGGTGGAGGGTGGCCCCAGGGGCAGGTGTGGAGTGGGAGGCAGGGCTAGGACCCAGCAGTTATACTGGATCCCAACCCCCATTCCCAAACAGCGCAGAACCACTGCAAGCCACTCCGCTCTCCTCAGACTTATGCCACAAATACGAGGAGACCTATAGGGGCTGCAGTGGCTTACCTGTGGGTAAGGGAAAGAGTTTCCCCTTACCTTCAGTTGAACCACTTTGGAGGCGTATCTTGCACTGGATACAGCGCAGGCCTCCTGGCCTGCCTGTTCCAGTGCAAGACAGGATTGCGCTGTTATATAAACAGCAAACTGAAAAAAAGTAGTGTAACCCACTGTGTCAGGAATGGGAAACAAAATATGTTTAATGGTGCTGTCCTTTATGTAGCATGCTCATTGTGGAATAACTGCCTTTTGACCCCATAATACTGATCTTTCACATTTATTGGACCTAAACCAATTCCTGATACAACATTGTACTGTGTAACCACAGCCCCTTTTGTTTGATATCACACATCCCTCATGTGGTGTGACTTTAGTAAATGGAACATGTCATTAAGCACTGAGCACCATTAAGTTCTTTTTAATTACTTCTACTCTCCCAGGAATGTGAGTCTCCCATCATTGAAATGTGTAATCTGCATGATCTAATGAACAAATTGACACCATTCCTATGTTTCGTTCAGAAACAGCATCATGAATCTGCCAGGAGACTATGCTTTGTCTCTGGGAGACGTGCAAGCGCAAAGAATGCGTTCTTGAAAATTTCTCACCTGAACTTATTTGGCACATGGACCAGGAGTAATGTGCAGTACTCAGGTCCTCATTTGGGAATTGAATAGCCCCGCAATTGTGACCTTTATCATGATTGTTCATCACACAAATCTCAAGAGTAGAACAGCCAGCCGTGCAATAAAGGAGATCTGCTGTACTGTGGGTCCTGTAAGAATAAATGACAGGACCTTAGTGTCCTGGGCAGCTGTGTCTGGGTCCAATGCATCCTGCTATTAGACATTTGCATCCTGTTTGTTTGTTTGCATCCTGGACTCTGGTGTCCCACTATATGGATATTTATTCTAGATCAGGGGTGTCCAAAGTTTTTGGCAGGAGGGCCACATCAGCTCTCTGACACTGTGTCGGGGGCCAGGGGGGGAAAAAAAGAATTAATTTACATTTAAAATTTGAATAAATTTACATAAGTTTACATAAATGAATGTAAATAATTAATGAATGAATAAAGATGAACTTATATGAATGAATGAAGGTCTTGCAGTAGCTCAAGGCCTATAAGAGGCCTTGCACAAAGCAAGGCCAGCCTTTCCTTCACTGCCACTGCTGCATCACAGATGTGAAAGAGCAAGCAGTGGAGGGAGCTCTCATCCCACAGCTCACATGAGAGGTCAAACAGTCGCCCTCACACTGCGTTGGACCAGTGCAGGCTTCAACAAATCTCCAGCGGGCCAGAGGCTCATTGGAGACTGGGGACTCCCTGAGGGCCGCATTGAGAGGCCTCGAGGGCCGCAAGTGGCCCCCGGGCTGGGGTTTGGGCACCCCTGTTCTAGATGAACAGTTCTGTTTTTCAAATGCAAAAGTAGGGTTAGGGCTGGGGTAAGAGGCTTAGGATTTATATAACATGGGGTTTGTTGCCCAGTTGTAGTTTGTTTGTTGCTCAGTTATCGTGGGATGCAAACACACAGATACAACCAGAGGCTGTCCAGGGATGTCAGTGACTGGGATGCATTTGACCAAGATACAGTCATTCCAGATGCAAATATCTTGGTACCATAAAAATAACGATGGGTAGTATAAAATAACCCAAGAGAGGTGCAAGAATAGGTCTACACTTTACTCACAGTGCATCGTGGGATAATTAAAGCTACTTACCGCAGGGTCCCACTGTACCATCTTGAGTTATTGTAGCTCTTAATCCAGGAAGTCACTTTTCGTTTCTCTTTACCCTCCCACTTTTTTGTCTGACTGCGTCGTAAACTCTGCAGGACTTCACTTTCGCTCTGCATAGTACCTTAATCTAATGGGAAGCTAATTTCATAAGAGGTCTCCTGTGGACAGGCAACCATGTTAGGCGCAGGCGTTGTCAAGGGCAACCAACCACAGGCCCCATGTTTTGAACATGGGGCATCTCATGGTACACCTTCACTATGAAAGGGACTTGACAAGGTGACTAAGATGTCACTCTGTCACCCCCAAAAGACTAGAATCCTGACTCCGTCATTAATCTTTATCGGCAGAGTTGTTTAGGTTACAGATTACATACCACACATTATTTCCTGTCACCACACATTTGAAGTGTGAAAGGCAAATCTGACTTAGCACCAGGGCTTTTTTTCTAATGGAACGCGGGGGGACGGAGTTCCGGCACCTTTTTGCAGGGGCCCCTCCCCTTCGGAGGCATTCCGGGGGAAGCAAAACAGAGACATTCGCTGGGTAGGTACTGGGGGCTGCAGGGTGGGTGGGCGCCTGGCCCCTGCCTGACCGCACAACGACCCCCTCCTGCCCCATCCCCAAGCTCTCGCCTGAGCCCAGCCCGCCTCCCCTCCCCCCACACTCTGCTTCCCTGCACAGCTTCCAAGCCGGTGGAGGGCGTGGGGGGACACACGCCGACGCCGAGGAGGAGGACGAACAGCCAGCCAGCCAGTCAGGGAGATGGGCTGCGGCACCCACGGAATGCCCAGGTACTGGCTTGGCAGAGGAGGAGGGGAAGGAAGCTGGCTCGTGCAGCCCCCGTGCCAATCTGCAGCACAAGCCTAGGCGTGTCTACTCAGAAGTAAGTCTCATTGTGCTCAATGGGGCTTGCTCCTGGGAAAGGGTGCATAGCCTTGCAGCCTGAGAGCCCAAGCCTATGCATGTCTACTCAGAAGTAAGTTCCATTGTGTTTAATGGGGCTTACTCCCGGGAAAGTGTCATAGCCTTGCAGCCTGAGTAGACAGCAGAGGAAGGACTCTGAGGCTGCAGTCCTCTCCACACCTTCCTGGGAGGAAGCCCCACTGCCTCCAGAGGGACTGACTTCTGAGGAGACAGCCATAGGCTTTGGCTCTGAGGCTGCAGTCCTCTCTACACTTTACTGGAAGGAAGCCCCATTGACTCTAATGGGACTGACTTCTGAGGAGACAGGCACAGGATTGGGCCCTGAGGCTGCCATCCTATCCACAGTAAGCCCCATTCACTAAAGTGGACTTCTGAGTAGACATGCATAGGATTGGGCTCTTAGGCTGCAATCCTAGGCACTTTCCTGGGAGTAAGCTCCGTTGACTAGAACGAGACTTACTTCAGAGTAGACATACCAAGGATTGGGCTCTTAATCCTGGCAGAGATATATATCTGCACCCGTTTTCACATGCTAAGGGCAGGTGAAAAGGGATTCTATGTGTGTACAACATGCTGTCTAGCCTTGCCAGAGATCCTCCTCATCCTTCCCCCACAAGCCTGCCCTCTGCCAGCCAGCGTTTGCAGCTCCTCTCCAGCAATGCACAGCAGCTGCTCAGGGCAGAGAGAACATACAATTGCATGCCAAGCTCCTTCCCGAAGACACAGCGTATTCTGATACCTGAATTAAACCATATTTAATCGCTTGTTTGCAAACGTAGCTGTTTCTATGTGCACCTAAGGACTCCTCTCATGTAAGAATTCCTTTTTTGTTCTTACTCCCACAGTTGCTTAGAGTAATTTTACTACATGGAACTCATGTAAGCCATTTTTCAGAATCCATTCACTGCTTCCTCTCCTCGTAGTGCCACACTACATACTACACGCTACAAGTGCACCTGTACAGTATTTTTCCCCATGTATAGAAAAAGTAGCTAGGGGGAAGGGGATGTGGAGATTGACAGCCCAATCCTATGCATGTCTACTCAGAAGTAAGTTCATCTTTAGGGGGGAAGCACATAAAAAAGATTTTATTTCTCCAATAAAAAATGGTTTAAAAATAAATAAATAAATAAATAAATAAAAGATTAACAAGTTGTGAGTTCCTGCACCTTTTCTTTTACAAAAAAAGCACTGCTTAGAACAGATATGAACATGAGAAGATGTGTGTGGCTAAGGCTGCAATCCTAACCACACTTTCCTGAGAGCAAGCCCCATTAAACAAAATAAGACTTACTTCTGAATAGACCTGGTTAGGATTGTGCCCTAAGAGCATAAGACAAGGGCCCAGCAGTCCCTCATTTGGAACTTGCATGGCCTCATTAGGTGGTGTTAGGTTGAGCCATTGATCTCAGTCCCAATCACTGGTGTCACTAGGGTTTTAGCAAAGGAGGCCAATGCATCAACCCCATTATGGACCTCATCCCATGTAGTAGGTAGGGCAATGCCCCCAGGTGTTGAGGCACCATTGCCCCACCCCGTTGGTTTTTTTGCTATAACTTTTGATAGCATAGTGATATTTCAATGTGGTTCATTTCATTGCATTCTGCATGAATTTACGCATTGAACGATATATAACATGATGCTATAATTCAAAAATACCAGACTTTGGAAAATGTTGACCAGTAGTGGTCTTATCCCCCCCCCCCGGTGTGCATCACCCAGTGCAGCCCAGAAGACAGTGCAACATCATGTATAGACTGACACACACAAGACAAAGGTCTTGACTCTTTGCCTCTAGGCCTGCTCCTCAGATCAAAAGAGCTCTTTTTGCAAGGCTGGTGTATCGTCAGTGATTTAAGGCTCAAGGAGTCGTCATTTCCATCTCCCTTTCATGCTTCGCCATTCGGAAAGCCCACCCATGTCCACCTGTGCCACCAGCTTCATCTCATTTCTTATTTGCACAGCACTCTGTTCATGGACTTGTAATTATGAGGCAATATATTTATTTTTCTTTTATCTTCATTTTTCTCTTCCATTGTTTCCTCACCTGGTTTTAGAAATAAGTGAGCCCACAAGCTCAACTTTGTTCCAAGGTCAGTATGGTTCTTGCTGTATGTTACATCCGCTCTGCCTCCCTTAACTGCAAGCTCGCTGCCGCCGCCACTACCACCTCCTTTTCTTACATACTGCCTGTTTCCCTGTCCGATTTGCATGGAGGACGGTACCACTTCCTGTAGGGCAACTGTAGGCTCGGATTGGCCCCTTTGTCTCCATCATGTCATGCTTGATCTCTTGATCCAGTGGTTCCGAGCTACGATATTCAGTTCCAGATCTCCTTCTCCCACAGAGTGGCTGTAGTAGCCTTTCCAAGTTATCCAAGAGTATATTGACAGTATTACCCCTGGGGGCTGGGGATAAGAATAGGCCCTCGGTTTGGCTGTACCTGTCTTAAGAGGCGACTAAACAGCCACCAGGTAGATGGGACTCGTCAGCCTGGGAAGGCAGCTCATCTGAGAGAAGGAAAACTCTGATCCCAAACCTCCACTGCCTTGTGGCTACATCCAGTTATGGAAAAGGCTTCAGGAGTCAACCTCGAGGCAAAATCCGGAGCCGGAGTCCCTGAGGCAGTTCATGGCTGAACACAGTCACGTCCTGGCAACTCCTGCGATGCCACTGGAACCAACCGTATTGGCCTCTGCCTTTCCATTGGACCATTTCAGTGACGTGGAGAGGGGGGATTTGCTGCATGGGTAACAGTCTATCCTCCATACCTACTTTACCCAGGCTTCACGCACTGGAGAGGACGCTCTGTTCCTGAACCACCATTCAGAGCGTGACACAATAGTCTTCCGAGACTGAAGGTTGCCAACATTGACAGTATATACTTATATTGACTTTATACCACTTTAAACTTTATAGCTTCCTCCCACCCTAGGAATCCTGGGCATTATAGTTTGGAGAAGGTCCTGATAACTCTTTCACAAAGTTGCAACTCCCTTTCCAAGATTCCCTTACATCTACAGGGTAGACCACAGATGGGCAAACTTTCAACTCTAGGCATCCTGAACCTTTAACAACTGTGTAGGAGAGAGAATTTCAGCAGGTGCTGCTTGTCATCTGTGAGATGACAAGCTGCACCTGCTGAAATCCCCTCTTCTATATAGTTGTCAAGCCACCCCTTCCAGTATGCATGCATTAGCCTCACCCCTGTGAGCCAGCTCTGTGAACCAACCAGTACACATGCAACCCAAACCCTCTCACCCCACACACTACATCACAACAACACACACAAAGACCACACCTGTACACACTTGGTTTTCCTACCCCACCACTTTCCTCCTTGGCTGCTGCAGCTTCTTGGAAATTGCCAGGCCAAGAGGATCCCAAGCCTCTCTGCTCCCAGTATTGTCCCCACCCATGCACCCCCTCCCACTCTGCAAGAAGCATCCAGGATGGAAAGGCAGGAGCCCTGTTCTTGAGAGCTTAGGAAAAGGGAAGCAAGGTCTTCAGAGCTGGGGGAAGAAGAAGAGGTAGCGCCTCTCCCTGCTCTTCTCATATGGTCAGAGAGTGCATGACAACAGCTGGGTAGAGCAGCTGAACAGGTTGCAAGCTGGGGGGAGTTGGTGGGAAGGCACGAGTTGTGGGGCACCCTCCACCAGTTTTCCACCTCCTCCAACCAACTGCTTGCAAAGGTTGTTTCAATCAACCTAACGCTTTGGCCACCCCTACTTTGTGGGAGTGGAGATAGGGACCCTTCTCCTATGATTCTTAGCACTCTTTCCAAACTACAAATGCCATAATTTTTTTCCCCCAGTTTTGTGTGGTTTGAAAACACTAAGCCTTTTGAAATAATTACAGAATACTTTTTTTAAAAAAAATAAAAAAGCTGGCATAATCAGGGCATGGCAGGAGAAGGATGGATTTTGGTAGAAGGAGATATGGAACTGTGGAAAGTGGCTTGGAGTTGCACCACCTGGTTGACGGAGAGGAATGATTGTCGAGAGGAAGCATGCCCCCAAATCTAGGTGTCTCACCAGGTTGATCCAAAACAAGCTATAATGGAATGCAGGTGAGGATTTCCAGCAAGCTCAGCCAGTTCTCCAACATACTTCCCATCCTCATTTAAGTTGCATTCTAAGAATGGACCCAACGTATTCTTGCTCCAAGGACCACCACCACCCCCCATCAGATTCCATCACTGATCCCAGGAAATGAATGTGGTTTGTCTGTCTATCAATCTGCATCCCTGTTCCCCCTTGCACAATCTACACTGATATGCAGCTGCCTCATTCAGGAAAACAGAACTTGTTTATTAACTCATATGTTCTTTCTTTTTTTTTCTTTCTGTTTTTTTTTCTTTTCTCCTGCATGGCTTCCCTGTGTGTCTCTTCCTCATGCCTCCCTACATTCTGCCATGTAAGTACCGCCAGCTTATATATCAGCATTTTGCTATTTTGCACTCTTTTTTTTCTATTACTACACTATGGGGTTGGGAGGGCAAGGGGTGGGTCAAGCAACAAATACTGGGTGACCAGAGGCCATTTACTGAAGAACTGAAACATGGGGTGCTCTTGAAGTCAACAGATGTTCTGGCCTGCCAAAGACTGAGAGCCCAATCCTATGCATGTCTTCTCAGTAAGTCCCATTATAGTCAATGGGGTTAATTCCCAGGAAAATATGAATAGGATTGCAGCCTGAAAATAGTGGGAAACCGTCTGTCATGGTCTCATGGACCACAATCTTATTCATGCCTGGTTCACTGTCCAAACAACCCACCCACCCCAGTGAGTCAGAAATGCATGCTCCCAATTTGTTCTTGTGTATCCTACTATCTCAAGGGTCTTAAAACTCCAGGAGAGAGCAAGGTACAGTTCCCATGCAAAAGCCAAATACTGAGTACGAATCAAACACACCAAACAGGTGAGCATACAAATTCTCAGAGCAAACTGCCCTCCAGTAGGTTCCAGCACCCCCTTCTAACTAGTTCAGTCCTTCAGCCAAGGGGAAGCCAAAGTCCTACAGGCTACCTTCCCAGCTCTTGCAAGCTCTCAGCTCCCCAAGACTGTGGTTTGCTTCTGCAAAATGATCTCATCACCTGAAGTGACTGTCGGTCACTCATTTTGATCCCTCAAATGGAGAATCATTTGCTGGAGAATCACAGCTGCATCCAATTCCCTATTAGCGAGACCTGGAAGATCCAGACCATTATCGGGTTTCTCAGCCAACCAAAGTGAGATTCATGACAAGGAGCATCTTTCCCGGTCCACTAACAAGCTCTGGTCTCATAGATGCTGCAAAATGGCTTCAGGCTTACCAGATGGGGCCAGATCTAAGTCAGTGTTTTTGAGCCTGTTCTTCACACTGAAGGAGCTGCTGGTTGAGTTACTTACTGGAAATGAGAGTTGTTAGGAGGGAGGAGAAGAGAGGTAGGTAACAGCAGGTATGCTAAATATCATGGGACTTCAAGCAGTGCCACAAGGACAGGGGGTCTGTGGCATGTCTGGGTAGGAGCCAGAATGACTTGGCAGTATGCATGGTCAAGTGTATATTGTTGCCCACCTCTCCAGTCTTGCCTACCTGAAAACTGTTTGTGTTGGGTGCAGGATGACACATAGCCCACTCGTATCCTCCATCTCAGCCTGATGCAGTGGAACCAGCAATGGGCACTGTATCCTATGCACCATTACCCAAGTTGGAGGTCTCCTTGGGGTAAGGAGACATTTAGGCAATGGGGCAACATGGACCTGCAGGAGCTCTGTAGGTGGCATGAGTCCGTGTTGCCTTGTGTTGGCGGATCGGGCCCCGGAAGGGGGATAGAATCTGGTGTGCGTGGCTGCTGCTAATCCCGTCCCCATCCCACAACCGTGACCCACTCATCTCCAGCCCCTCCCACTCTACCCTGCCCATTATACCCCCTCCCCACCCTTTTACTGCTGAGCACAAAACCTGCCATGTACAGCGTGTGCTGGATCTTCTACCATCACACCAAGGTCAGTATAGGCATCCATGCTGGCCTCGACAACCCCTAAGCCATTGCAAAGTGCTTTATGGCACTTTCACAGTAGCTTGCACTGGTACAGCAAGCACCTTGCTGGTGCTCCCTCTCTTTAACATGGCACAACAAAATTGTAGGGAGGGATAGGATTTGATATGCCTCTGACATTCTTCCCCTATAAATTTCTCTCCAGACTTTGGAGTTCCATCCATCATGATGTCGTCATCTTTTTTTTTCCTGAGAGTGACCCTGATGTATTAAGGATTCACCGTACTTCAGTTTGTGATTTCCAGAACATGCTAAATCCTACATGGATGCAGGTGTTTGTGCAGCTCACACGTGCTTGTGTTCCTTTTAGTAGCATGGCTGAGATTCCTCACATCTTTTCCCCTTACACAAAGAACCCACGTGCATTGCAAAGAATTGGGGGAGGGGGCATGTTCTCTAGGAGACATACTCAGTTCATGTGGGGAGCTGGCCAGATCCCACAAGAACCCCATAAGAATGCAAGAATTGCTTTATTTGAATTTCACCTTTACCATGAACCCTCTAGGCTAGTGGTTCTTAGCACCGGTACCCACTTTTTAGAATGACGGTTTGTTGGAACCCACTGGAAGTGATGTCATTAACCTGGAAGTGATGTTGTGGCAGGAACTGACGTTGTCAATTTAGCTTCAGACCTAAGCCACGATTGGCTTGTGCTGTTATATTGTGTAGCTCAGAATTCAAACATTCCAGCTCGGAAGCCAAATTAGAATGCAGACTTGGATCTTTATCCCATCACCCAGCCCTTCCCCCCTTCCAGCATCCCATCTTCCCACTTACTCAGGCCATAGCACCATGCTTCACTCCCTTTGGAAGTACCCAGCAGCTCTGTACCCTACACTTCCAGCTCTGTATACTATTTTCAATGGCAACTGAGCTAGGTGCTTTTCAGGATTCACCTGTAACAGGCTTGTGACCCTCCTCGTGTACACACTGTACTATACAAATGCTAAATATGTTTGTTATGAAGATGCTGGGCTCCATGCTTCCGTCTCCCCTCCTCTGGAACATTCACGGAAACCATGGTTGGCAACCTTCAGTCTCGAAAGACTATGGTATAAGCCTACAGCACCCGGTATTCCCAAGCGGTCTCCCATCCAAGTACTGACCAGGCCTGACCCTGCTTAGCTTCCGAGATCAGACAAGATCGGGAGATAGTGTTCAGTATAGGGAGATGGTTGGCAACCTTCAGTCTCGAAAGACTATGGTATAAGCCTACAGCACCCGGTATTCCCAGGCGGTCTCCCATCCAAGTACTAACCAGGCCTGACCCTGCTTAGCTTCCGAGATCAGACAAGATCAGGCATGTACAGGGTAACAGTTCTTGGTTCCCAAGGGGACCTCCCCATCTTTCATCTTCCCCACATTAAGCCACTCTGGTGATGCTGTCAGCACTCAGGATAGATCAACCCAAGTACACTTCTTGGGAACTGTAGTTGGGCTTTGCTTGGCCTGGCTCCCAGAGGTGAATAAATGACAGAGCACTTGTATATCGCGTCATAATTCAGCTTTAACCACCCAAAAATTTTTAAAAAAAAATTAGTTGAATACTAATCTATTTCTAGCTGGGTTATCACTAAGGTCAGAGATGAGGGCAAGTTTCAAAAGATCAGAGATCTTTCAGACTGGTGATGGTGAGCCAGGGTATGCAAGCACAGAGTTGATCACTCCAATTCCTTTACAATCAATTAGCCATCTATTGATCCCTCTTAAACCATCTGTGGCTGGAACACCAAAAGAGCAACTGGGAGAGGGGGGGAAGTTTCAGGAAGAAGTCGCTGCAGGCCAGTCCACAGGAGGACCAGCTGAAACCTCTCAGAGCAAAATATAAAGTATGGAGAGCCTTCCTTTTGTCTTATTTATTGTAATCTTTAATTTTATAGAAGAGACAACCACAGTCCAGACACCCTGGAAAGGTTAGTAAAAATTGCTGCTGGCTCCCCCAAATTCTGGTCCTGAACCCCAGCCACGCCTCTCTATGTATCGCCATTTCTCCTTTCCACTGTGGCTAAGCTAACATCATGGAATTGGTCCATGGGTAGCGATTATCTCTAGTTCAGCTTTCTTTCTGAACCCCTTGCCTCTTCTCTGCCAAATCCCTGCAGGCTTCCCACCCCCTTGCTTTCAGTGAGCTGCTTTGGTAGCAAGGTTTTGCCTCTAAATAACCACCTTTCTAGTCAAATATTGTGGCTAGTTCTCATTCCTTGCCACCTATTGCACTGTAGAAATCTTCTTTACACGGCTTTCGCTTCCATTTACTGTGTACCCTTTTTTATTTACTTTGCCACTTTTCCCAGCTCCCCCATTACCTGTTCCTTATATAACTTTTCGCATGAAGAAAAAATGTTGAGATGGTTTTCTGGTGTAACTTTATTTAGAATCTCCAGCCTGGTTCATATTATTCAATGTGAACCATGTGATGTTTTGCATGCGTGACTGGACCTTCACAGGTACAACACAGATATGAAAGCCTTTTCTCCACACATCACTTCCAGTGCAATGTTTTGCAACAGAACCAGTTAACACATTCAAGTCATCAAGCAGACAGTGCTGGAATACAGAGCAATAAACCAATGTATGTACATAAGAGAAGACTAAGGGGTGATATATAGGCATTTTCAGGTAGCTGAAGGGCTGTCACATGGAAGAAAGTTCAGACTTACTCTCTGCGGCTGTTGAGTGAAGGACTAGAACCAGAGAATTGAAACTAGTTTTAGCCTACACGTGAGCAAGAATTTCCTCACTGTAAGAGCTGTCTTGACACTGGAACAGTCTGAACTCTCCCTCATTCAAAGTCTTCAAGCAGAGGCTCGATGGCCACCTGTCTGGGAGGCTGTAGCCTTCGCACTGAGCAGGGGGTTGGATGCTATCAATGGTCTTCAATCTTTTTCATGCCATGACCCCCCTAAATAAATAACTTGTGAAAATGGGAACCCATCAGGAATCCTGCCCCCCCCGGGACACAATCTGCCCCCCACCCACACACCCCCTGTTTCCCCCTACCTCTTGGGTCTTCACAACAATCCTGTGAGACAGGGTCAGCCTTAGAGGCTGCAAGGCAAGACAGCAAAAGAGACTGTACAGGCTTATATCAAGAATTCAGTTTTGATAAGGCAGTGTCGTTATTAGATTGGATCAAAGCTGTCTCTTGTACAGGCTTTGAAAGTTTGCCACGACCCCCCTTCCAGTGAGGCTTTGAGACCCCATTGGAGTTATGCCCAAGGGTTGAAGAACAGTGGACTAGATGATCACCTAAGTCACTTTGAACTTTTAATATTCTCTGAATCTATGTATGGACTGACCCATAGAATGATGGGTACTACACAACTGCACTGTTCAAATCTTAACCAGCCAAGATTTTCAAACTATTTTTTAAAATTGTATCCTTACCTTAAATTTCAGTTAGAAATACTCAAGGCGCTATGACAGACTTTGTAAAACATCCCAGAAACAGCAGTCAAAACACAAGGCAGGATAACATGAAGCTGCCTTCCGCCAGCATTGTTTACACAAACTGCGGAAGCTATTCAGGGATTCAAGCAGGGGCCTGAAGATGCCAGGGATTGAAATTTGGGACCCTCTGTATGAAAAGCAGAAGTTCTACCACTGAACTAAATGCCCGTGCCCCTAAATGAAGGCTGGAAAGTCATCCTGCACAGGGAGTCAGGTCAAGTAATTGCATATTAGACAGGCCCAAGGCCTGCCAAAATAAGAACATCTTCAGCTGACTATGAAAATAATCAAGGAGAGGTCAGGAGGCTCTTTTGGGACAAGGAAAGCCACATTTTGGGTGCAGCAACAGTGATTCTTTAATTAGTTTGCTTACACAATTAAAATGACAAGTGAAAATAGAGAGCAAGTTCGCCTTTGATCTGAAGATAAAATACACTATTCAAGTGTCTTAAGCTAAATGCTTCAGGGAACGAAAGAAATGAAGAGATAACTCAGGGTCACAAGGGAATCTGGTGGGGATGGGTGAGAACTCCTTCCCATTCTGCAGTCATTCAGAATGTGACCTCTCCAAGATCCCTCTACTGACGGATGGATCTGACATGGAGAGAGAGTGTGTCCGGCTTGCTGTGTTTCATTCCCCTGTACTAATCTCTGTGCTTTTCTCATTCATGCACAGTTCCTCCTCTAAAGATAGCATATCCAAAACTATGCTCAGATTGAGAGTGGTGATGCCTGCACACTCAGAAATGCTCTAATGAATTCAGTGCGGGTTTAACGAAATGTGTGCCTCCCGACTTCTGCCTGAAGTTTCATATGAAAGCATGAAGTGAGCCATTTTTATCTTGTGCTAAAAGAAACAGCAGAAGAAATTATCACATTGTCATTGCTGAATCTGTGTACGTACTACTTACACAGCGGTGTAACACTGTCCCTTTATTCCTATAAAAATAAATAAATATATATTTATTTTTTTCCCTGAAAAGTGGAATATTATTAATTATTCACATTCCACTTTTCAGGGAAAAAAGTTCACAAAGCAGTTTTCAGACAAAAATGAATAAATAAATGTTCCCTTGTCCCAAAAGGGCTCACAATCTTTAAAAAAAGAAGAAGAAGAAGGAACACCAGCAATCAGCCACTGTTAAAGATACTGCACTAGGGTGAAGAGGGAGAGTTACTTTCCTCCTACAAAATATAAGAGAAGTACCACTTTAAAAACAAACAAGCAAACAAACGCTTCTTTGCTCAGTTAGCAGCTGTACCTGTGAATATGGGTACCCATAATGGAGAAGCAGGAGCTGTGGAAGATTATTCAAGCAGCACCATGGTAGAAAAGTGGGGAGTCCAAATGCTTTGATGCTCTTCCGCACTTCAGACAAAAGCTCCCTATCCTGATGAAGTCAACGCATCAAGGAGACGGTTCTAGCCTATACAGCTACCTAACATAGGGCCCAATTCAGTCAGGGCTGAGCACCCGTGCTGAGCTCTAGCACAGGTGCTGGGTGTTGCAAATGTTCTGTAAAGTGTAAGGAACATTGGTGCTGGAAAGAGGACTCTGCACAGCTGCCAGCGGTAAGTGGTACCGCTGGGCAGTGGTGTGGCTTCTGGAAGTGTGGGGAGGGCAGAGAGAGGGTGGAAATGGGTAGGGGAGGGAAGAATTGGGCCTGGGAGGGAGCAGAGACAGCAGCAGCCTCTGCCAGTGTAACCTATGCTCCCTCTTGCCCTGGGCAGCCCAACACAGGCCTTCTTGGGTCTGCATCCACTCAAAAGCAGGCACAGATCCAAGGTGACTCATTGGTGCTGCTTGGGAGCAAACACTCCCTTACCCCTAGGAGACTCCCGGAGCTAGCTCAGCGCACATAGGATACAACAATTACCACTTTGGCACCGCTGTAGCCCTTGTTGCCGGCGAGGATAGGATTGGGCTGTTATTCATGTTGACTCTGTTATGTTGTCATGACTCCTATATGTCATGTCACAAACTGTTTGCAGACAGCACATTCAAACAGTTGATCTGCCGGCTGATATCTGAAGTGCTCAGCACTGAGACATCATCATTTAAGGCTGCCGATCTTAGGTTTGTTTTGGTTTGGTTTTTTGCTTGATTCTAGGGAGATGGATCATATGAAACATCTGTCTGAAATAGACTTAGGAAAGTCTGTTGCTCCTTACTGAAGCACATGATGTTCACATGAGAAAACCTAGAAGTGGAACCCTGAGCTCTGGGCTTACCCTATTGAACCACATTATTTCCTTCCACAGTTATCAGGAGCGAGTCACAGAAAATACTACCTCTCTGAGTGCAACATCAGGCTCTCTCTACACCATAGACACATCCATTTCATACTCAAAGAATCCCTCAAAGAATCCTGGGAATTATAGTGCAGTGGGATGCTGAGAAGTTCCTGGCTTCTCTCCCACCCCATCCCTCAGCTGCAGTTCCTAGAGTTCCCTGCTAACTTTTGACTAGTAATAAATGACTGCAGTATTTTTAATTAAGATGTCTGTGTTTACATATAATAAAGCTGACAGTCACAGAGATGAAAACATAAATATATGAGAAGGGAAAGAAACCTTCTCCCCTGGATTGTTAATTGCCATTCTCAAATCACAATTGACACGCCTGTTCACACCTCTGTAATTCTTGTAAAACACAACATATTTCATCCAACCAATAGTCTGAAACCTTAACTTTGTTTTGTAGAATTTGAAGGAAGTGAGCTGATTTATTTATTTTGAGCAAATCCCATGTTTTGGAAAGTCATTCTTCAATCTGGGGAACATCTGCAACTAGTTCTTTAGCCTGTACATAAATGAGTGAAAGAAGGAAAAATAAGTATATTCTAAAACGGTTGTTGATTTATTGGAGTATGTCTCTCTAAATGTCTGGAAACTTTTAAATCAATTAATCCAGTCATTCTCAAGCATTTTTAAAAGAATGATAATCTGTTGGACCCACTAGAAGTGGTGTCATTAACCTGGAAGTGATGTCATGGCCAGAAGTGACATCATCAATTAGGCTTCAAACCCAAACTGTGATAGCCAATGGTCCTATGCTCATGCTGTTATTTTGCATAAGCTTGGAGTTCCAACATTCCAGCTCAGAAGTCAAAACTGAATGCAGACTTGGATACTTCTCCAACCACACAGCCCTACCCCCTACCCAGCAACTCTGTACCCCATATTTTCAGCTCTGTATGTTCAATGGCAGGTGAGCTAGGTGCTAAACCACCTAGGTGAAGTTGACTTGTGACCCACCTAATGCATCTCTACCCACAGTTTGAAAAATACTGAGCCAATCTGTTTGAAGAATTCATTCACCATTGCAACCTAGCTCCCAAGTACCAGGTCATTGGATTGCTACCTGTTCTACATTTCTGCTTGGGAAAGATGACATACAATTTTTTAAAGCCACATTTAAAATGCCATCACATTCAAAAATGTGTTTTTAAAACAACATCTAAAACAAATACAGGGCACAATCCTATGCATGTCTATTCAGAAGTAAGTCTCATTATGTTCAATGTGGCTTTGTGAGGCTCCTTTGTGAGGAGCTCCAGAAGGATCTCTCCAGAATGGGCAGCAAAATGGCAGATGCGCTTCAATGTCAGTAAGTGTAAAGTCATGCACATTGGGGCAAAAAATCAAAACTTTAGATATAGGCTGATGGGTTCTGAGCTGACTATGACAGATCAGGAGAGAGATCTTGGGGTGGTGGTGGACAGGTCGATGAAAGTGTCGACCCAATGCGCAGTGGCAGTGAAGAAGGCCAATTCTATGCTTAGGATCATTAGGAAGGGTATTGAGAACAAAACGGCTAGTATTATAATGCCGTTGTACAAATCGATGGTAATGCCACACCTGGAGTATTGTGTCCAGTTCTGGTCGCCGCATCTCAAAAAAGACATAGTGGAAATGGAAAAGGTGCAAAAGAGAGCGACTAAGATGATTACGGGGCTGGGGCACCTTCCTTATGAGGAAAGGCTACGGCGTTTGGGCCTCTTCAGCCTAGAAAAGAGACGCCTGAGGGGGGACATGATTGAGACATACAAAATTATGCAGGGGATGGACAGAGTGGCTAGGGAGATGCTCTTTACACTCTCACATAATACCAGAACCAGGGGACATCCACTAAAATTGAGTGTTGGGTGGGTTAGGACAGACAAAAGAAAATATTTCTTTACTCAGCATGTGGTCGGTCTGTGGAACTCCTTGCCACAGGATGTGGTGCGGGCGTCTGGCCTGGATGCCTTTAAAAGGGGATTGGACAAGTTTCTGGAGGAAAAATCTATTATGGGGTACAAGCCATGATGTGTATGCGCAACCTCCTGATTTTAGAAATGGGTTATGTCAGAATGCCAGATGCAAGGGAGGGCACCAGGATGAGGTCTCTTGTTATCTGGTGTGCTCCCTGGGGCATTTGGTGGGCCGCTGTGAGATACGGGAAGCTGGACTAGATGGGCCTATGGCCTGATCCAGTGGGGCTGTTCTTATGTTCTTATGTGCTTATGCTTACTCCCCGGAAAATGAGTATAGGATTATAGCCACAAGCATTTAAACCTCCTTAGCGTAGTCCGGGCCCAGTAAGACAGTCGTACACCCTAGCTGATGGATGCTCCTACTTGAATTTCGGGGAAATTTCTCCTTTGTGGGATGGCCACCTCTGACAGTTCTCTGTAAGCTTTTACAGTCCAAACTTGGCACCTGGACAGTGGACTCCAACTGGGCATTTCAGGCCAATCATTCTCAGATGATTTGTTTTTGTTCTCAAAGGCTCTCAGCAGCTAATTGATGCTTAATGGCTATTTTTCTTCTCTGGGATACCACTCGGCCTGTGTGTTGGCCACTTTGGAATGTCACATGTTTCCTTAATGAGCTTGAAGGAACGAGAGATGGAGAGAAGCCAGTGCCAAGGCCAGGCAGGGGCTCTCTGCCTTCTTTGTCAACTTGAGGGCAGCTCAGCGCTTGCCTCTTTCCAAAGCTTGTTAACAAATTTCAAAAGGATCCAACTGTGTTCAAGAATCTGCCAGGTTCTGCTTTTCAAGGCTGCCTGGCCCAGCTTTATTTAAAAAAAAACATCAGTTGATCTATCAGAACTTGATTTTTTTTTTTTTTTAAGTCTGTAACTCATGAAGTTTGAAAGTTTAACCATAAGAAAACAATATTGTGTCAGGACACATGATAGCTGCTGGGAAAATGAAGGATACAAATTTATTTATTTTATTTTTCACGTTTTTATACCACCCTTCCCCCAAAGAGCTCAGGGCGGTTTACACAGCTGCTCCTCCCCTCTTTCTTGTCCTCACAACAACCCTGTGAGGTAGGTGAGGCTGAGAGAAAGTGACTGGCCCAGGGTCACCCAGGAAGCTTTGTGGCTGAGGGGGGATTTGAACCTGGATCATCCGGGTCTAAGTCCACCTCCCAAACCACTACACCACCCTGTCTTGTATTTTTTTTGCAGAAAATTTTGGCCAGTTCTTCCACGCATCGCAGAAAGACAATTGTAGGTTTGTCACTGGAGTACATGCAGCTTGATAGTTGCTGCCAATCACAGCTCCCTTGAGGAGCGTATACAATGCATATGTTTGGAAATGCACATCAAGTGGTGCTCACAACTAGCGGGGGAATTCATCATTCTGAGGGTGCCATTTCTTGGCTTACATCTGTTGTGAGAGAACAGTGTTCTGGTAATGATGTTGTGTGAAATGATTCATACTGTATTATAGACATGTGAATGGTCTCTGTATGACTGCAGGGGGCATTTAAGCAAACAGAGAACCATATTGGCCAGTGCGTTTAAACTGATTACAGTGGAAGAATGTTGGAGGCAAGGTTGCAGGAGTGGAGTTGCTAGGGCAGCAGGGGGTGTGGGTCACACGGGGTGACACCATTACTCTCCAAAAAATTTTAAATCTTGAATTTTTTGAATAACACTGTATATTATGCACCAATCGATGCATAATTTCATACATAATGCAATGGAACAATGGTTGGCAACCTTCAGTCTCGAAAGACTATGGTATAAGCCTACAGCATCTGGTATTCCTGGGCAGTCTCCCATCCAAGTACTAACCAGGCCTGACCCTGCTTAGCTTCCGAGATCAGATGAGATCAGGCATGTGCAGGGTAACAGTTGCTGCTATAATGTGAACAAACTGTGTTGTAATATTTCTATTCTGTCAAAAGTTATAGCCAAAAAAACCAGTGGGATAGGGCAATGGTGCATCACCATGCTCAGTGCCCAGGGTGAGCATGATCATGATTGCACACAAGGTGATGCAAACCCCATGGACGCCACTGGGAAGTAAGCTTTTTTTTTTTTATTCTGGACTTTCACCATGCATAGTTTGACTTTGGTTTGGCTTGGCTTTTATCTTTCCAGCTGGACGCAGTCAGCTGCTCAGTGCAGCTTGAAAATCTGGCCTGCTCCTTAGAAGTCCTTTGAGTTTATTCGTTGAAAATTGCTTTCAAAAATAAAGTGTTTGATGGACTTGCTTCAATCTTGATGGTTTTATGGATGCTGTGGCCATTCTAAACGTAACCATTCTAAAGAGTCTAACTATAGGACATGTAATGCATATGGAAATGAACCACAACTTTGCTTTCAATCAGGAGCTATATTTGAATGTTACTCGTATGCATATTGCATCATGACTACAGATGTTCAAAAATGGTATTATTTATTTTACTCAGAAGTAAGCCCATTGTGTTCAGTAAGATTTGGGCTGTACACCTGTCTTACTGGAAACAAACATCTCAAGTTATGGCTGGTAGTGGAATCAGCCATGGTATACACCATGGTTTCTCCATCTTTTTTTTGCTCACGATCCCATTCTGAGCCTCATTTCATCATATGTCTGGCAGTTAAGTTTGGGTGGCACCCTAATGTGCCCCCCCCCAGGGCCCAATCCTATCCAACTTTCCAGCACTGGTACAGCCGCAATGCAGCCCCAAGGCAAGGGAAAAATGGATGTGGTGACGGCATCTGGCCTGGACGCCTTTAAAAGGGGATTGGACAAGTTTCTGGAGGAAAAATTCATTACGGGCTATGAGCCGTGATGTGTATGCGCAACCTCCTGATTTTAGAAATGGGCTATGTCAGAATGCTAGATGCAAGGGAGGGCACCAGGATGAGGTCTGTTGTTATCTGGTGTGCTCCCTGGGGCATTTGGTGGGCCGCTGTGAGATCCAGGAAGCTGGACTAGATGGGCCTATGGCCTGATCCAGTGGGGCTGTTCTTATGTTCTTATGTCCATACCTTATGTCTTATGTTCTTATGTTCTGTCCATACCTTAAGGAGTCCACTATGACTGCTGCCCCACCCCAAGATGCAGTGCATGCCCCATTGGCACGGCTTCATCGGCACCTTAAAATTGGATAGGATTAGGCTCCTGGTGCTCTGTTTTTTTGTGTGGTCCTCTAGAAGTGTGGCATGGCCCCCTGCAGAGTTGCCAGGTCAGCACTGCCTGGGCCAGTGACATTGTGATGTCACATGACACCATGACGTTACCTCTGAGTTTGGAGGCGGGTGGCAGTGGCTTCATGATGCAGAGGCTGCCCCCCATTCCTTCTCCAGCCAACTGTTCCTGGCCAAGCTTCTCGGCCAACTCTTGGCTTGTGCCAAGCCACTGCAGACCCCCAAGCACAGCGCTGTACTTGGAGGTTTGCAACAACTTGGTGAAGCCAAGAGTTGGCTGGGAAGTTGATGCTCCCTTCAACTGGTGCCAAGGGCATGTGACCTACCTGCCATGCCTTAGATGCACCACTGGGCATGGCCCCCGGGAGACCTTGTGGCCCATGTTGAGAACCACTGGTATAAACAATTGTTTTGGCTAGATCACTATCCACAGCCTGTTTTGTAGGAGTTCTAATTCCGTTTGCTGACAGTGAGTCCTCTCTTCCAACAGGACCTGGAGCAGTGCATGATGGGAACAGTGGCGCGTCAAGAAGAGTCGGTTGTGCCTGGCTGCTCCCCTTCCTTCTGTTGCACCTTCTGCCCAAGTTTTGACCCCATCAACCATGGTGACAAGGAGAAGAAATAAAAAAAAAAGAATATTAAAATTTTTTAAAATAATCATAATAGTAAAGAGAGTATATTATGAGGAAATCCTGGGGGGAAATAAAAGGAATCTGGAAAAAAAAAAAAGAAGAGCTGATGGATCAACACAACTGAATGTTTCATTTTGTTTCTGATTTTCTTTTTGTTTCCTGCCATGGGCTGTTTGGGGACACAACCAGTGCACTCGGCTAAGAGACCATTGCTCCCTGTTTCCTGCCATCCCCTAAAGCCGTCTTGTCTTTTCTTTTTTCCTCTCTCTCCACCCAACTCTCCTACATGGAGTACGACAACGATGGGTGCCCTACGCACAGTACGTCACAGTGTTTCCCCCCCCCCCAATTTCCCCTCCTCTTCACGGACTGCACTGTCATGTGTTTGATTGCAAACTACGACAAAAAAAAACGACCACAGCCGACAACCGCTCTGATCAGCCGACCACAATCAACTGAACACAAAGGAACGAAAGCGGCAACAGTGCACAAACATATGATCACCGAGACATTGTTTCATTGTATTACATGGATATATCATGGATAATAAGGGATTCTGATTCATTATTAATTTTATTAATTATATTTTCTGATATGAGCCTAGAACTGTTAGTTCATAAAAAAAAACAACACAAAAAAACGAACAAACAAAAAAAATGGAAAAAAAAAGGAGAAGTTTATTAAGTATTAAAAAAAAATACACAAATCAAATAGCGGGCTTCTTAACTGAGTTTACAGGAGGTGGAGTGTCAGCGTCTCCGTTGTTTGCACGAACAGTCTGGATGAGAGGTGACAAGTCCAGCAGCTAAAGAGAGAAGATGAACAAGCAATGCCTCCAACCAGCGTTCACAAGTTTTCATTCATTCTTCTGGTGTTCAGCTCAAGCAGGTTTTCCACTGTCTTCATACTGTCTGGAAGTACAAAGGTTGATGCTCACTGTACGTTGAGTTAGCTGGATATCTTATTCTTTTATATATCTATATACGTCCATGTGTGTACGTCTCACACGCACGCATGTATGTATATAAAATTCAATTATTATTATTTTATGTTAGCATTATAGCTCATTATTTCTCACCCCGGCCCTCCTCCTGACACCACTGCATGCTGTATATGGAGTTAGCTGTGTACTGGTCTTCTCAGACACGAGGATAGAGTTTTATTGGTAATTGTGTAATTAATTCCTGCTGATTTTTTTTTTTATTGCCTCTCCTCCCCATGGGTTATTTACAAGTTAGAGACATTTATTAAAAAACAAAAAAGAAAGAAAGAAAAGAAAGAATGAAAACAAAAAAGCCAATATTCTTCAGCACTTCTTTCCTGATTTGGATTTATACCCAGGGGGGAGGAAATCATAACCAATATACACTTACTTCATTTTCCCTGCTCTACACAGCTTCAGATAGAAACACAACAAGGATGCAAAATAAAATAAAAGTTTCCAATAATATGTCTCTGAAAAAAAGGAAAGGAAAAAAAAAACCGACCGTTTTCTATGACTACTAGAGAAGTCAAGTCACATCAGTTTTATTCTCTCATTTCCTCTTCAATGGACTGAACTGGAAACACGCTTTGGTACTGAGGTTATGGGATAGCCCAGCAGGCTTCAGCCTCCTTTGTTCTTGGTTTTGTTTGGAGGTCTAAACTGAGAGATTGTCTGACTTTACATTAAAAAACAAACAAACAAACAAAAAGAATGAAAATGTTCCGTCTTGCTCTTCAGCTTGGTTGTGATCACTCGTTTTTAAGCTGCTTGTCCAGGAGGATGTGTCTCTGTGTATAAATATATACAGGTATTGCAGTAAGTTGATGATTCCTCAATAAAAGGTTGAACGTTGGCGCAGGAGAGATCTGGGCTGGGGGATCCAGTTGGGCCTCCCGTCGTCAGCGCAATGGAAGGGCAGTTCGCCCGGTGTGCCGTTCTGTTGCTTCGACACAATTAATGCTTCCTGTGTTGTGAATATCTTAACAGCGGTTCGTAGTGGGTCCTTTTGCCCAGTGACACTGAACTTGGGTGTGGAAGGGGGAATGCATTGACAATGGTATTGGTGTGCGGTACAAATGAATAATATTAACATGCTAATTCAATATGGAAGGAAGGGGGGAAAGAGGGACATCTCCAAATTTCACTAGGTTCATTATAAACAGATATGAGCCTGAGATTTCAGTTACAGGTTGATTACCCCTTATCTGGACATCCGAAATCCAGACATTTAGGGGGTATGACTTAAAAAAAAAAACCAAAAACTTTTTCCCCGTGCCTGGCTAGCATAGTGCCACTACTCACCCTGCAGAGGAAGTCGGCAGGACGCCTAGGCCATAGGTGATGCATCATAGGGCACACCAAGCCAAGATGATTCCTATTTGTTTGCATTTTTTGCATGCTCAGTGCAACCCAGCGAAGAAGACAGCAGGGATTTTTGGGCCGCCCATAAAGCGCAATGCTTTATAAGGTGCTACTCAGGACAAAGCAACAGAGGAAGCCAAACTGCACTGTGACCCTGGGGGCACAGAAGTTGGGGATGAGCCGAACCAAGCAGGCAGCACATTGTGGACTGCAGAAGGGGCACTTGTGAGGTGTGCATGGAGTGTGAACACAGAAGTGAACAGAAGGAGCTCTTGTGAAGGAGCGCCCATCCTCAAGGTATCTCATTATATTTATGCAAATATTCCAAAATCCAGAAAAATCTGAAATCCGGACCATTTCCTGTCACAGGCAATCCAGATAAGGGATACTCAACCTGTACTTCAAACCTATATATTTATATAGTGTGTGTGGTTCCACAAAAATGAGGGAAAGATATAATATATAAAATTCAACTACTACTGAGCTAACTACTTTCCAACTTCTTTCCTGCATTCTTGCCTCCTGTGGGTCCTTAGCCTACAGTTCTCTATCCCTTTTCATGGCTATCTTGCCTATACAGGATGGACCTTGGAAACCTTGTCTCCTGCTCATTATTCCTGAGTTCCTGCCCTCCTTGCCTTCCTTCTCATTCTTCCCTGTTGCCGGACTGACCTTTCAGCTTCATGGCCCACCATCTCAAGGGCTTTTCCATTCATGGATTTCCCTTCATCGTTGACCTTGACATGGCTGCATTGATCTTTCAGATCTCAATCATACAGTGGTAGTGATAAAGTTAATGTCACAGTGAGCTGCCTAGACTCTAGGCAGTCATTTTTGGAAATATCAAGCTTGTTTGTATCACTGTACAAGACTCCTGTGGCTTTGAAAGTTTGCTAACTCTTTCAGAGCAAATCCTGGTGATGTATTATTCCCCCTGCCTATTCTTTTATTCAGTTGACCTCTGTACACATTGCTCCAGACAGATGTCTAAATGGTGTCCACCTTCACCTGTTTGTAGGCCTGCACGATATGCGATTCACACCCCCACCCAGGCTGCAAACAGTCCACTTGGGCTGACTGAATAAACCTCCTGTTTGAGCTGTTTGCCCGGGACTCCAGAGGGAAATATGGGTGGGTGGGGGGGGGGAGATCTCTGGCCAGCCACAGTGAAATGGCTGATGGGCAGTACTTGGAGGATCATGAATGGTGGAACTTCTATAAAAATAGCTGCAGTTTCCAGTTGGCAAGTGGTTAAAATGGGAGCAGTGCGTCCTTCGCAAGGAAAGCCATTGAGTTCATGATGCAGAGCTGCAAGTAATGAGGTCTGGGAAACAGAGACATAAAGGTTACAATTGGGATTTCTTTGTTTTATTCTTTTTTTTTACAATCACTTTTCTCTCACTTTATATAGATGCTCAGATGTTAGTGCTAGAAGGGACTGTTAACCTCCTTATCTGATCTTGTCCTTGGTTGCAGGTCATAGACTTTAGATCTCTCTGGTGCTGCGGCATTGCTACTAGCTATGAGGGGTGAGCTGTAGTGAAGACACACAGGCCATGAACTAGTGTATGTTCAGGGCAACTAAGAATGGAAAATGTGCCTAAATAAGTGCAAATGTGCTAATCCATTTGTCTAATGTGTTGTCAAATGTGTGGAGGCTTTGCAGGAGTGGATAAGAATGGGTTTGTGAAAAGCACAACATGCAATAAAAACCCAGGTCTTGCTGATGCAATGGTTTGTTCATAGGGTAACTACAAGATGGTCCGTATATGCTGTACTCACCAGTGAGATGCTGGTGCAGATATGAGCAGCCCTGTGTAGTGCCTGGCTGCTCATGAGATGGGGGCTTAGGGTACAGCCTAGGTCGCCCAGGTCAGCCCCACCCTTCAGGGCCCAGTCCACCCACCAGCCTGCCCTCCCCCCACCCCAAAATGCCCCTGTTCCACCCCCCTGCCACCTTCCGCACCAGCCTCCCCAAGCTGGTGCTAACTCACCGATGGGTAGCGTGGATCTGAAGCAGGGAGGCTGGTGCGCATCCTTGTGCTGGCCTCCCCAGCTTGAGGCATCACTCATGATGACTCATGGCACATTTGCAACATCCCTGGGCTGGTGTAAGGCACTTACCAGCCAAGTAACTCAGCGCAATAGAAGTGTGTGGTGAAGTTAACTTGATTCATTGATGTCGTTTTCCAACTTTCTTGGGCCTCAATGGCCAATTCCAGCAGGTAGGTCTTGCAGGTCTTCCCAGAGGTGTTCAGGTGAGTCTACAGCAGATGAGAACTCCATAACCTTGGCAGCCTTTCCAACCTGGTACATATGCTTAAGAGGACGACCTCCATGAAACAAAAACAGTATGGACACGAGAGGAGGCGTTTTCTAAGGTATGTTGGATCTAGGAAACATTTAAGATCATGTGAAATAACAATTACCATCAATCTTGTGATATTGTTTTATTCCCAAATGTAAGTTCACAAACCAAAAGCAAATGTTTGTATGTGCACACAAAGTGTCTTTCTCTAAGACTCATAAATGGAGTCTTGCTTTCAAGAGACACAGCTTTCTGCCACAATATGAACGTACTTACTTAAAAACATTCCTATCCAGCCTTTTTGCTTCAAAGTGCCTCTGATGGCTCACGACACACTTTTAAAAGACCATCAAAATAATAAAACCAATTAAAAAACGTTTCACAACAAAATCCCAATCCAGGGATACAGAATCTTTCAGACTTTTTTTTCAAAACATTAATATCCCACCTTCTTTGCCTATCAAGGCAGCTTACACTGTAAGAGAAACCAAACTGAAACCGTCAACCAATTCAAAAGTTAGTGTAAGGCAAAAACAAACACTGATTGAAAGGCCGCCACCACATCTTCTGCACTTATCTAGTCAGTGAAAATACAGTAAAGAGGAGACTATCTTGGCCGGGGTGATTTCAAAGCCTGGATGCAGACCAGAGAAGAATCAGTTGACACAACACACAGAAGGCCCTTAGCGGTGGATCTGAATGGCTGGGAAAGCGTGTAGGTGGCAGCCCGACTTGGTTCTAAGCTGTTCCAGGATTTGAAAGTAATGATCAGGACTTTGAATTGCATGTAGAAATAGGGTCAGCAGAATTGTTGCAGAAGGGAAGCCCTGTGTATTCAAAACCTGTCTCGGGCCATGTTTTTGACTGGCTGAAGTTTCCTGTGATTTTCAAGGCAGCCCCCACATGGTGTGCAGTACAAACATTCCAGAAGGGGATGTCAGAGTGTGGCAGTTGTGGTACAAGTGGCAGAATCCTCCTTTGGTAACCCAGAACTAGGGTGACTGGGGGAAGGGGCACACCCGTCTACTGGCAGTGATGTAACGGGCACTTCCGCAGGTACTGAGGGCTTAGGGGTCAGCCTGCCTAACCCATGGCCATAGTTGCTCACAGCATTACAGGTTTAAGGACAGTTCTTAAGGCCCTGATCCTATGCTGGGGCAGCATAGACGGCCACCGCGCTACCCTGGCAACTGCCATCACCTGACCAACGCTGGGGGCACTCATGTGGGCATGGTAGCAGCTGCTGCCCCAAGCCAGATGTGCCAGGCCAAGGAATGCATACATGACTCTCCTGAACACAGTGTCAAATCTGAAAGGAAACTGGCTTGCTAACAGTAGCTCTTTGGCCTGTAAATCTGCTTGCTATGAAGGAGAGTGTAGGAGCTCAGGGACACAGCTGCGGGACTACAGCTGCTGCAGAGGTCCGTTTTGATACACAAAAGAGACTTTCCATTCTAGTGGGAGCCGAAGTACATTTTCTGCAATGATTTTCTATGTTTAAAAGATTTTAGAGAAGACTTAGGAGTGCATTTGGTTTTCTGTATTGCTGTATTACTAGCTGCTGATGCCACATGGGCAGGTAGACCTGGCCTCTGCAGTGGGAAGTCCAGTAGACCGGGACTCCAAAGACTTTCCAATGGTCACCACCCTCCACCTGCCCTGTTTGCCCCCCCCCCACTTGGGAAAGGGCCCCAAAGAAACTTTGTACCCCCTGATGAGATCCCTCTCAGTGGCCCTGATCCAGAGAATACTGAGGTGGGCAGAGCAGGGAGCAGGCTTGGTGCATGGGCTGCTGTCCTGTCCACATCTACCTGGGAGTAAGCCCCACACTGATTACAATGGGGCTTACTTCTGAGTAGACCTGCCGAGGCTTGGGCTCTTTATGCCCTGCCAGAGTTCCCTCCCCAAGCATGCTGGGAGTTGTAGTTTGGCACACCACCCCCTGATCAGGACACCTGTGGGGATGGAGGTGAGTCCAGGGACGCTGCCCGCAGGGGAAGCCCCCCAGGAGAGGAGACCTGCAGCCCTGCCTGCTGGGATGCCGCTCAGTGCCAGGTAGGTGCGCCCAGCAGCAGCTACCTGGGAGTCCCTTGGAAGAGGGCGCTCGGGGAGCCTCGCCTGCAGCCTTGGCAGGGCGAAGCTGGGGGGGGGGGACCGCTCCCGTGGCGACCCTCGGGAGGCCAGGGCTGCCAGCCCGGTTCCCAGCCACTGCTGCAGCACGGATGCCCGGGAGCCCTGGCTGGGAGGCTGATTGACGCTCTGCCTCCACCTGCGGGCTGGGCTGCGCGCTTCCCAGGGGCAGGGAGGCGCGGTGGGTGGACAGGCAGGTGAGGCAGAGCCTCCCCACCAGAGTCCTTTGAAAAGCCCTGCCACCTGCAAGGTGTGCAAGCACTCGCCACTCATGTGCTGTGCGCAGGGGTGATGAGTGCTTGCAACCTCACAGTTCAGCCGTGCTTTTCCAAGGACTCCAGTGGGAGGCTCTGCCTCACCTGCCTGCCCACCCACTGCACCTGCAAATCCTGCGCCCTTGTGCAAGTTGCCTGCCACAGCCCAGCAGGGTGATGCTGGTGGCAGAACAAGGCAGGCGTGTGGCGTGCAATCACGGGGCAAGGATGCTCCCCCCCCGCCGTGTTACTCTCTAGGTTAACCATTTTCAACTATTGTGGCACATTGGTGTGCCGTGAATGGTCTCCAGGTGTGCCATGAGAATTTGGGAGAGAGTTATTTATTAGTAGGGCCATTGGGGGGGTGTGAGCCCCCACCGGCACTGCGGTGTGCCTTGTCAAAAATCTGATGTCTTGACCATTTTAGTGCCTTCCCAATGTGCCATGAGGTGGAAAAGGTTGAAAATCAGTGCTGTTAGTTTTATGAAGTCCTGGAGAGGAGTTGGTCTGATTTCCCCACCCCATGAGTGAGGTCGAGTGGCAGGCTCTTCTCGGTCATGACCCCAGCGCCTTCATCTTTGCAGTGCCAACTTCTGATTTCCCAGGGCTCATCAGCACATTTTAAATTCTGGCTCTTGTTGTCCTGCTTGCATGTATGTTTCACTGTTATTTGTTGTAATCATTTATACATAAGATGCTTGCTGAGATGGTTCCTTACTAAGGCTGCAATTCTGTCCACACTTACCTGGGAGTAAGCCCCATGGACTTTTATGGGACCTGCTTCTGAGTTGACATGCATAGGCTTGGGCTCTAAGTGGCCTAGAAACATCCTCCAAGGCATTTGAGAAGATTCGGGCTGCAATCCTATGCACACTTTCCCAAAAGTAAGCCCCACTGAAGAAAACGAGACTTACTTCTGAGTAGGCAAGCGTAGGTTTGTGAGTGTGGGAAGAGAGATGCATAATGTAGTTCTGTGATCAGTCAACAACAACAACAACAACAACAACAGTATTTATATACCGCTTTTCAACAAAAAGTTCACAAAGCGGTTTACAGATAAAATCAAATATCTAATGGCTGCCTGTCCCAAAAGGGCTCACAGTCTAAAAAGATGCAAAGGAATACCAGCAGACAGCCACTAGAACAGACAGTGCTGGGGTGAGGTGACAGTCTGGGGTGTAGCAGCCACAATTAGGGGCATGAATGTGTGCAGTACTTTCAGCTCATATCAACCCAATGTTGCTTTAAAGGCTGCCTTGAATGCATTATGTGCAGATAAAGGAGGTGCGGTATAAGCAGATTAAACTCAGTTTCCATTTTAAGCAGAGTATCTGTGTTCTGAGGTTTTTTTTCTTCACCTTGCAATGGTTAAGGGTTCCTGAGGCGAAATGCTACTTAATGTTGCTTTAGTGCTTGGTGGATATTGTTTAGAAGTTGTCAGCCTAACAACCCTGTACAGCACATAAATACTTGTATTCCCATGGTGTGGTGGTTAGGGAGTTGGATTTACACCTGGAAGATCCAGGTTCAGATCATAGCTCAGCCGTGATGCTATCTGGGTGTCCTTGGGCCAGTCGCTCTCTCTTAGCCTCGCCTACCTCACAGGGTTGTTGTAAGGACAAAAGGAGGGAAGGAATGTACGCTGCTCTGAGCTCCTTTGAGGAAGGGTGGTATAAACAAACATGGAAAAATGTTGCAGATGGGAAGGCTGAGAGCATGTGGTTTGCTTCTGGCCACCAAGTGAGAATTCAAGGCAGAGACCAGACTCAAACTAGGGGACATTTCAGTTCCTGGCTTTGTCTCTTAGCAACCCTACTGCACTAATTGTATGCAATGGCGTCGCTAGGGGGGTGCGGTCCGCACCGGGTGACGTGCGCAGGGAGTGACACGCACTGGGGGGTGACACACTAAAATTGCAGTGGTTAGGAGTAACCCCATCATATTATATACCGTTGGATGTGAAATTTCGAGCAGAAGACAATGCAAGAAACCAGAATGAAATATCTCCTTTCTATCAAAAGTTATGGCCAAAAGACTGAGAATAAAAAATACATGGATTTCTATGGAAAGTGAAAGTGAGCCATATCTCGTGTTTACTCGTGAGTAGGTGAACTTGTCTTAGTCCTTCAGAAAGGGCAGGCTGAGAGGAATCCAAAGACACCAGAATGATCCTGATCCAATGAATGCAGCCCCCAAAAACACCTGAGAAGGAAGTCCCTCCCTCCATGCAGATGAATGTATTGAGCCCTATGGAAAGAGAAACTAAGCCTCACGGCATGTTTACTCATGAGTAAGCAAACGTGCCTTGGCTAGTGTGGACGATCAGATGAAGGAGAGTGCAAGGCTACCAGAATGGTCCTGATCCTATGCACCTGGAGCTAAACAAGTGCTCCAGAAGGCAGCCTTCCCCCCCCCCCCCAAAAGGATCAAAACAGAGGCTTCAGCTGATAAGGTGAATCTTTTTGAGACTTGCAAAGCCAGGTGGATCCTGACAGTGATCTGGTTTAAACAGAAGTTCTTAAATTGAACTGGGCACTGGGTAGGGCTGAAAACCTTACTGATTTGGGGGGGGGGGGGTGTTATTGCAGGCAGGCCACAGAGGAAATTCACTTGGTGGAACAGGGCTGGCTTCTGCTTATTTAACTATTTGTTTTACTTTAATTATTTATACTGATTTATTCTAATTTGCCTGATAATGTCACTTCCACCATGAACATAAGAACAGCTCCACTGGATCAGGCCATAGGCCCATCCAGTCCAGCTTCCCGTATCTCACAGCGGCCCACCAAATGCCCCAGGGAGCACACCAGATAACAAGAGACCCCATCCCGGTGCCCTCCCCTGCATCTGGCATTCTGCCATAACCCATTTCTAAAATCAGGAGGTTGCTCATACACATCATGGCTTGTACCCCATAATGGATTTTTCCTCCAGAAACTTGTCCAATCCCCTTTTAAAGGCGTCTAGGCTAGACGCCAGCACCACATCCTGTGGCAAGGAGTTCCACAGACCAACCACACGCCGAGTAAAGAAATATTTTCTTTTTCTGTCCTAACTCTCCCAACACTCAATTTGAGTGGATGTCCCCTGGTTCTGGTGTTATGTGAGAGTGTAAAGAGCATCTCTCTATCTACTTTATCCTTCCCATGCATAATTTTGTATGTCTCAATCATGTCCCCCCTCAGGTGCATCTTTTCTAGGCTGAAGAGGCCCAAACGCCGTAGCCTTTCCTCATAAGGAAGGTGCCCCAACCCCGTAATCATCTTAGTCGCTCTCTTTTGCACCTTTTCCATTTCCACTATGTCTTTTTTGACATCACTTCTGGTGAGTCTTGGACAGATTGTCATTCTAAAAAGTGGGTCCCAGTGCTAAAAGTTTGAGAACTGCTGTAATAAGATGTTAGTAAGTTAACACCCCGGGGGCGGGGGCGGCGGTGACACCACTAGTGATCAAAATCACTAAAATTACAGTTTGGTGGAATAATACCAGCATGTTATATATCAATCAGTGTGTAATTTCCTGCAGAATGTGTTCTATCCTTGTTCTGTCAAAAGGTACAGCCAAAAAAAACAGTGGGGGCGGAGCAATGGTACATCACCACGCCCACCACCTGGGGTGTTGCCCTGCCCACTGCATGGGGAGTGACGCGCTGGCATCCCGCACTGGGTGACGCGAACCCTGGTGATGCCATTGATTGTACGTGGCCTGAAATCCTGGGGGACCAAATCCCCCTCTAGCCTTGACTAAATAGCCCTCCGATCTTAACACGGCCTCCCTTTGTCCTCCTCCAGCTTCTGTTGCTCGGCAACTCCTGTCAAACTTCATTGACGCAAACGAGGATGTTCGCAGCCACTGACCCCACACTTGTGCCGTTCAAAGCAGGCGCACACGCAGAAATTTAACAAGTATCTGCTAAGTGTCTGTGTGCTCAGTGTTGTTACAGGCAGAGGAGCAAAGGCCATTTGAAAAGGTGGCACTCTTGGAGAGAGATGCAGGGGCCAGGATGGAGACTTTGGGAGTGTAGCCTGTGCTGGGTCCCTATGGGCAAAAAGCCTTAGAATCCCTCATGTTTCTCAATAGCAAGGGAAGTTCTGCTGGAGGTCACCTTTCTTGTGACTCGCGCAGATGTCAATCAGGAAGTGGTGCCAATGTGGTTAGCCCCTGTTAATTTGAAATACGCTTAAAACACATACACGGTCAGAGATCTCGTGGTATACGTGATAGAGGCATTTGTGCATCTACTAATGCTATGTATAGTGGTTGTATCTTCTGTCTACCTTTCTTTTTACACCTCTACATTTGCATTTCCCCCCTCCAAAGTAAGCTGTTTTGGCCTGCTTTATGGCTGCTCTGGGGTGCCAGCCGCACACATCAAGAGCTCCCTTGCATACACCTTCCATTCCTTTTGAGGCTGGCACTTTCTCCCTTCCTTGTTGTTGCTTTTGACACAGACTCGGAGATTCCTACTTATTATCTGTGGCTGCTTCTATTCCCTCCAGGTTCCAGCCTGCAGAGTCCCCATAATCTCCTCTTTATGGATGTGTGCAGGCATCAGTTTGAATAACAAAGTGCCCAGTTTCCCTGTGTCATCACAATGGTTGCCCTCCGCTCCACCTGCCCTCGCTCTTGTAATAATGCCAATATAATAAGGCCGCCAGGAAAATGGCTTGGAGTATTTGGATGTTGTCTTCCCCTCCGACCTTTCCCACCAGAATCACTGTCGTTGATTTACATGCAACATGGTTCGTTGTGCAGCCCGAGATGTTCCTCTTCCTCATGCTTTTTCTTAAGGCTACAAGGCTGTCTCCATTCTCCACATTGGTTACAGTTATTACAAATATTGACTGCAGTTATTCAAAGTATTGTATCATTACCAATATTGCTATTGTCTTTCAGAAGGGCTGCTAATATGCTCACTTGATCTGCAAGCCTATAAATGTTTACCTGGGAGTAAATTGCATTGAAACATATGGGACTTACTTCTGAGTAAACATGCTTAGGCTGCTGTGCATTGCTGTCCCACTGTTCTTGCATGATGGAATTCTAGGTGACATATGAGAATCCCAGACAGCCTCCTATCTAGGCACTGACCAGATCCAAAGCCATTTCGCATCAGTCAGGGGGCTGCACCATATACTTTCAGAGCACACCCTGGCTGTAATGTGGAATAAAAAACCTGGCATATAAATCTTTGGCTCTTCTGTGTGCAAGCGTGTCTCACTGCCCAAGGTTTTGCTTAAATGGTAAATCTGTGTCTGGGCTGTTCCAGTTCAGACTCAAAGTTTGGGCTCACCTGATAGTATGCTTCTCTAATGAAAAGCAGTATCCTTGCACATAGAAAGCTAGCATGTCAGGGACAAGGTAAAGCTAGAACCGTTGTCCTTGGTACTCTAGTCTTCTTCATGCAAGTGTGTGTGTGTGTAATAGATAGTGACACAACTGAAACCTCTACTTTCAGGAGGCAGGGGCAGGAGGTCTGGTCTAGAGGGTAGAGCCTCCGTCTGCCTGAAGATAACATCCACAAGGTCGCCAGTTCGAGGCCACCGGCACCGTGCGACCTTGGAGCAGCTGATAAGCTGAAGTCGAGCTATTCCATCTGCTCTGAGCGTGGGAGGATGGAGGCCAGAATGTGAAGCCAGATCGGAATGAAACACCTTGAATGTAGTCGTTCTTGAAAGAAAGAACCTTCTTTGAAATTGTAAAAATCCCTATTTAATAGGGATTTAATAAAGCCTGCCTATGTAAACCGCCTTGAATAAAGTCTTGAATAAAGACCAAGAAAGGCGGTATATAAATACCTATTATTATTATTATTATTATTATTATTATTATTATTATTATTATTATTATTATTATTACTTCTATTAGCAGTTTGAGGGGGACAGTCTAAACTAAGTTTTACCATCTCATAAGATGAGGCCCTGCAGGATCAGGCCAAAGGTTCAGCCAGCATCCTGTTTCTCATGGTGGCTGATCAGATGCTCTGGGAATACCCAAGCAAGCAAGCAAGCAGTAAAGGCAAGGACCCCCCTCAGCATTGTTCCCCTACAACTGATATCCCGAAGCACATGCCTCTGAACTTGGGGATAGCAAGTGAGGCCATCACAACTAATAGGCCTATTGTAGAGAAACTTGCCCTCTGTGGATTTGTCTGATCCACTTAAAAAGCTGTATGGGGTTTGCTGCCGTGTCTTGTGGCAGATTGTGTCCACCTTCACAGCATGCAGACTTCCATATGTTTCAATCATGACACACACCCCCTCCGCTTAGTTGCTTTTACTCCAAACTAGAAAGCCCCGAGTGTTGTAACTTCTTTGTAAGGTCAGTGCTGCAGCCCGCTGGCCATCTTGGTTGTCCTCTTTTGCACCAGTGATCACAAATGAGCCTGAGGCCCCAGTGGGCATCACAAAGGTGATTCACAAGCGGCCTCTGCTATCTGTGAAGTCAACATGATGACACGCCTGCACGTCAGAGCTGTTTTCCTAGGTGGCCCAGAGGACTCCCAGCCAAGATAATTTCTGTGTCCCTTCGTAGGCCAGCCAAGGCGAAAAGAGAAACTCCTGATTAAAGTGGAACTGACGTGCCAACTCCCGTTGGCTTTCAGCTCTTCTGAGCTCCCTTCTGGGGTCGTAACTCCATTAATCTAATATTTAAAATGTGATACTGAAACAACACAGCCAGCTCGGTCGGAGGCATAAATCAGCAGAACCCCATTGACTCCCACGCAGCCCTGTCGTTTACACCCGCTAAGGGTAAGGCTGTGCTTCTCTCTTCCACGCACAGTGTTTGTACAAAAGAGAGCACCAGAGCTAATGAAGTGTAATTTGCACTGACCCAGGGAATGTAGTAGCTATATTAACTTCCAGCATGTGCAAATTCCCAGTCATTCTGGATCTGGCACTGTCTTCCTCCCTGTTTTTATGCATGCCACCAGGAAAGCCTAGAAAAGAGATGCCTGAGGGGGGACATGATTGAGACATACAAAATTATGCAGGGGAAGGACAGAGTGGATAGAGAGATCCTCTTTACTCTCTCACACAACATCAGAACCTTTTAGTGGGGACATCCACTAAAATTGAGTGTTGGGAGGGTTAGGACAAACAAAAGAAAATATTTCTTTACTCAGCATGTGGTCGGTCTGTGGAACTCCTTGCCACAGGATGTGGTGATGGCATCTGGCCTGGGCGCCTTTAAAAGGGGATTGGACAAGTTTCTGGAGGAAAAATCCATTACGGGTTACAAGCCATGGTGTGTATGTGCAACCTCATAATTTTTAGAAATGGGCTATGTCAGAATGCCAGATGCAAGGGAGGGCACCAGGATGAGGTCTCTTGTTATTTGGTGTGCTCCTTGGGGCATTTGGTGGGCCGCTGTGAGATACAGGAAGCTGGACTAGATGGGCCTATGGCCTGAGCCAGTGGGGCTGTTCTTATGTTCTTAACTACAATTCCCAGGAAGCCTTGCAGGTCTCTTGTTACCTGGTGTGCTCCCTGGGGCGTTTGGTGGGCCGCTGTGAGATACAGGAAGCTGGACTAGATGGGCCTATGGCCTGATCCAGTGGAGCTGTTCTTATGTAAAGCAGTGGTGGTCACTCTGTCCATCTCTAAGCTGTTCTGCAATGGAAATCAGTTGATGAATGACAGCTCCTTCTGAAATTTGCACCCTATTATTATTAAGAATACTTAATTCAAAATATACCACTTTTCAACAAACACGTTCACAAAGCAGTTCATGTGGCTAAGTAAATGGTTTGGTGTCCTCAAAGGACTTGCTTTTATAAACTAGAGTACTACCCTACAGTACTCTGCCTTTTCCGTGCCACATGGGAATACGGTGCGCAAAGCAGCTGAAGTGGATGTGGGGGCGAGCGAAGGGTGTTGCATGGGGGGAAATGCCCAGATCAGTTTCTCTCTGGCAGAGCAAGGGAGCAATTGAGCGTGTCACAAAATATTTGTGTTTTTCCTGCGCAGTGCCAACCCGTCACAGGCTGCTCTCTTCCAGCTTTGGAAGAGCCTGCAGTACGGGGATAATGGATTGTATTGACAGAGCAGTGTTTAAAATATTTAAACTCTCGAAACAGAATAAGTCACACAAAATAAGAGTTGAGTTAGCAGGAGCTGATGAGGTCAATGTGGCCGAGACACTTTTAGTTGCGCAGAGGCGGGGTGGGGGGGGGACTAATTGCCTCATTTCTTCCCTCTCAATATGTAAGGAGCGGAGGGACTGGGATTAGCCAGACATAAGGAAGGAGAAGGAGAAGGGCTAGAAAGAGGGCAGGCAAGCCAGTGGGGGCCATGCAGGTTGCACAGTGAACCCTGGCACTGACCCTGATGGGAGAGATGACTAAACAGCCTATATAGGCATGCCCCAGTATCTATGGGGTTCCGTTCTGGAACACCCTGCGGATAGGTGAAACCGCAGTAACTGGGGATGACCCACTGCCCTCCAGAGGTGGGGGGAGCTATGCTTCCCTTGCCTCCAGAGGGTCTTCTAAGCCCTGCAGTGGCTGAGCCCACCCATGGCCTCTATGGGCATCAGAATGGCCTTTTAGGCCAAACAAAGTCACTTCTGTTTGCTTTTTTTCTTCATAAAACCAGAAGTGACATTTTTATGCCTTTCCTGTATCTCCTAATGCCTTTTAAAGGCATACAAATTAAATATTTTTTTCCCCCAGAGCTAGACATTCCCCCCAATATATTGTAATGAGTTACTCCAGTAAGTTCTTATCTTTATGCCCTCAAAAATTCTGAAGGCTCAGAATGTTCTTTTCCCCCAAACAAAATCCTTCCTCCCCACTATGTAGAAACCACAATCGTGTTTTCCACTGGCCCTGTGTCTCTCCCAGTCTTCAAGGTATGCTGCCACCCAAGTTTGCATGATGCATGTTTTGTGCTCACACTGTTGTCCATGTGCAACTTTCTTTCTGCCTGTCTCCTGACCTGATTTGGAGAGGCCATTCGTATGAGGAGCATTTGCTAAGAGCATGATCAACGCATAGCGAGCCTGTTTTGTATAGCTTCTTTCAAACGGCTGGTGGTTTTTAAGGACACTTAGCAGGCCAAGGTGTGGTGTAGGCTGCAGTGTGGTCCCTGGTGCAGAGTTACAGGGGAACAGCTTGCCTCGCAAAAGCACTGAAGTGTTTTGTTAGTGGGTCAAGTGCTGATGGAGCGAGCCGCTTGAGAGCTCAGCACGGGTGGAGAAGGCTGCGGGAAAACGTGATGGGAACAAGCCGGGCTCCATGGCTGAATGTTGCAGCGAATCCCAGCACCTAGCAGGAGCTTTCCATTCTGGGGTTCCAGCTGGCTTGGAGAAGGAGTCTTGTGGCACTGTTTGAAACTGGGGCGGGAGGGTGACCCACCCCTCCAATATACAGGACTATCCAAAAGTCCCAGTACTCCCACCCATGGATTACAGAAATCATTGCTAATCTTTGCTAATGATTGTGTTTTCTGATTAATGTGTATTGACAGGAATAAATCTTGCCGACAGCCATGTTTCATGAGATTTTTGTCCTCTCGTTCATACTAAGATTGAGATAATAATAGTTTGCCTGCATTTGAACACTCTATCTGGGGTAATGGGATTTTTGGATTACCCTGTATAGCAATGGATGCTCACAGAACCTTACATTACATAGTGGGAAAGAGGCTTCTGAAGCGGGGAATGGGTCCTTTTCTCTTCGCCTCCCTCCTGGAACCTGCCTACATGTTTCAGGGAGACACATTTTTCAGCCTCATGGCACACATTCCCTCCTCATGACCCCAATCCCCTCTAGGGGATGCTGCAAGCTCTTAAGTACCAAAGCAAACTGATTGATTGTGATCACAGTATTTATATATCCTCTTTCTCATAGATTCAAGGCAGTTTACATAGACAGGCTGACCATGAATCCCATTTTTCAATGGGGTATTTACAAGACTTGTTCCATGAGAGGGACACATAGAACCCTCTTGTCTCTCCAGATGTTTCCCTTCATAGTGCAGTCATCATCCCAGCTTGCCATTGCTTACACCTCCAAGCTTTCACAGGCAGCTGCACATCAAACCTCAGACCAGTTCTCAAGATGTTATCCATTTCTTCCTAGCAGAATCCTCTGCAGTCCCTCACAGTCCTCTACAGAGATCCACCAGCTATCTCCCATCCAAGGCAGTTGATCTTGCTTAGCTTTTTCAGGCATGAATCCCATTTTTCATGCCTTCAACCGCTCAACCTCCAGGCCACACCTCCTGCCATATCTTTCTCCTTTCTTTTCTCCTCTTCCTTCCCTTTTGTTTCCTTGCCCCAATGGACACCTTCCACATCCCAAGGTTAACCCCCTACCAGTGCCCTACACAGTGTGAGGCAAGCAGCATGGGGTAGTAATTTGTAGCCATGTTCCAAAGCAGGTGGATGGTTTTTGAAAGGCAGGCGCGGGTGATATGGTCGGGGATGAGCTGAAGATCAGTTTCCAGTACAGACCAATCAGAGGCAGAAAAGCAAAGGTACAGCCATATTAAGGTCAGGTATTGAGCAATTGGTGCAGAGCAGGGTGAGACAATCAACACCTTCTCCTTTTGCGGAGAAGCTCGGAGTGGGGAACTAAGCCCAGGGACGTTCTTGTACAGCTGAAGACCTGTTGGTTCCCAGGTCACCTGGTTCCTCTGAAATTGGTTGACTGCCATTTTCTCTCTGGCCACTTTCAGGAGAGGGGCTGTGTATCAGCAAGGCTTAAGTCAGTCTCTCCTCTTTTCTGTGAGCTGCCTTGGTGGTGCAGAGATTCGGGTGCTTGAGTCTTGTTGCCAGCTCCTGGTGTCTTACCTCATTCAAGTTCTTTATTCAAGGAACTCCGGGTGCCTTACCTCCACCCTCAACCATAGACTTAATTGATAGACTCATACATTCTGCCCGACTGCTTGATCTTTCAGTCCTTTCTTTTTTCATTTTGTCTTCTCACGTGCTACTGAATTGAGAGCACATTCAAAAGTTCAGCATGCTTTTGGATAGCAGAAGTATCCAAAACTTTGGATAGCAGTTGCTCTCCTCTCCCCCCGCCCTTTCCACCCCAAAGAAAAAGTTGGCACAAAGGGGGAAAAAAAGCACATACAGTAGTTCCAACCTTTGATGACCAGTGTGAACTTGGATGTTTGTTGTCCAGACAATGAGTCGGTTTTTAGTTGTGCACATAATAAAGTGTGAATTTGCACATAACATTGTGCAGAGAGAGAGAGAGAGAGAGAGAGAGAGAGCGCCCAGAAAACAGTGCTAGTGGTGTCTTTTTAAGAGTTACTCACAAGAAATAGGTGAGGTGCCTGCTTTATAATACCTGACTGGAGTTTCTCGCCTTGCCGAGTCCCCTTGCTTCTGATATAATAATCTTCTTCTCCCCGGTAACCAGTACTTTGGAGAGGCAAAGTGGTAATTTCATGCTTTTTAAACAAAGTGGTGACCGATTAAGGAGAGGAAAAGCAGTCCAGTTTCTCTCTCTCTCTCTCTCTGGGAGTGAAGCAGCCCTGACTATCAGCCACTGAGATCTTTCCATTTTATCTTCCAAGAGATTCCCCTCTCCTTTTTCATCTTCCTGAGTTCAAACCTTCTCGATCAAATCCTTTCTCCCCCAAAATGTTGTCTTGCTTTCATTCTGTGGGTTTTATAAGGAGAATTTAAGGACCAATCTTCATGTCCTATTATCCAATGACAGCTCCTGAGTCCTGACCAGTCCAGTGTTGCCTGCGTGAAAAGTCGCAGGGGGGAGTGCAGTCCAGGTTGGAACAGCCCGAGTTAGCAGCAGAGGGTCTTCTCCTTGTGGCCATTGCCACATGCAGCAGCCACAACAGAACTCCTTTGGGCAGCCACCAGCTGAAAGTTGCTTTTTCTTCTCCAAATGCTTCACTGTGCTGGGGAAGAAGTGTCGGTTTTCAGAGGGGACTGCCGTTCTTCCTGCACAATGGTCAGTAATCGCACTACGTTGGAGGCATTTCCGGGCATAATCCTCTGGGTGGACCCCAGGGCAGATGGTGGTGGGCTGCTTCTTCATCATCATCAGTAGTCCCTGCAGGCAGCTGTCTGACAGCTGTGCTAATTCTGGGCCTGACTGAGGACCTGGATAGAGATCCGTAGGAACAAACATTCTTCAAGTTTCCAGCATATGTAGTACTGTGGGAGCAGGGTCAGTTTTAAGCCAACTGGACCAATTGTTCCCAATTGAACCCCGTGCCTAAGGGCCTCCTGTGCTAAATAATAATAATAATAATACAGGTATTTATATACCGCCTTTCATGGTCGTCAGATTTCTCCTCAGACTTTATTTCAAGGCGGTTTACACAGGTAGGCTATACTAAATCCCTATAGGGATTTTTACAATTGAAGAAGGTTCTGTCTTTCAAGAACTACAACATTTCAGATGGATCCTTTTATGATCTGGTATCACATTCTGGCCTCCAGTTTCCTCCCACACAGGCTGACAGTCCTTCATATCTCACTTGAAGGGCGGCCAAAGAGCAGATGGAAAAACTCATCTCGGCTTGTCAGCTGATTCAAGGTTAGCTGCTAGAGTCGTTTATTTGTCAAATACACACAACACATTGCATTTCCTAAACAAAAAAATAAAGAGATTATTTTACTAAATCATTTTGCAGTCACTAAAACAAGTCGTTTTGTGACTATTTACTTTTTAAAGGTAGTCTACACGTTTTGTTTGTTTACTTGTAGGCTTGCATGTATGTAATTTTATATTAAAATTATCTTGGATCCATTTGGCTCATTAACTCACATGCAGTGGGGTCGCCAGGGGTGTGTGGGTCGCACCAGCCGACAGGCACGGGAGGGGTGACACCACTACTGGCCCAAATTTTTGAAAGTCTTGGTGTTTTTGAATAATACCATCCTTCAGTGTATAATTTCATGCAGAATGCAATGAAACAAGCCACGCTGAAATATCTCTATTCTGTCAAAAGTTATAGCCAAGAAAGCCAGTGGGGCAGTGCAATGGTGCATCACCTCACCCACCACTCTGGGTGCTGACCCGCCCGCTGCATGGGAGGAGATCCATCATGGGGGTGAAGTTGGCCTCCTTTACCTGGGGGTGCAAACCCTAGTGACGCCAGTGCTCACATGCACTTTTTAAGTGCAAATTTTATTTGCTTTTCCATTCTGCCCTAGAGATATAAAGTCTATAATAAATTTTGTTTATATCTCTAAGGCTCTGCAGTCCTTGGGTGTGAACCCAGGGCCCCCATCAAAAAATGGTTCCTAATTGGACCCCGCAGTTCCTAAGGCCAGCCCTGGTGGGGAGCATGTGCCCCAGGCGGGATCTCAGTGCTTGTTACTTGGCTTATGATTTTCTTTTCTGTCCATTAAGTTGCAAACAGTGGGAGGCTCAGATTCCAAAGAATGAGGTCATCTCACTAAACCTAGGTGTTCAGGAATAGGGTGTGAAAGTGGTGTCGGAGTAGGGGGTGCCTCGAACCCAGTGCCTGTTTTTAACCCTACCTACATGTCGGTGGTGTCCAGGCCATAACTTGGAAGTTTACCTTGTATCTCCATGAAGGTCCTCTGCAGCAAGTATAGCAACTGTGGTTACCAGGTGACCAGATGTCCTCTTTTTCCAGAACACGTCCTCCTTTGTAGCCTTGTGTCCTGGAAAAGAACTTAAATTTCCTCTGTTTCCCTGTGAGCAGGCCCCTGCAGGCAGCACATAGCCTTCTTGGAATCAATAAATTATATGTAATATCGTTTTAAATTTAATAAGTAATATAGTGTTTTAATTAACCTGTTGGCATCCTTCAGTCTCGGAAGACTATGGTATCGCGCTCTGAATAGTGTTCTGGAACAGAGTGTCCTCTCCAGTGCGCGAAGCCTGGGTAAGGTAGATATGGAGGACAGACTGTTACCCATGCAGCAAATCCCCCCTCTCCATGTTGCTGAAATGGTCCAGTGGAAAGGCAAAAGCCAATACGGTTGGTTCCAGTGGCGTCGCAGGAGTTGCCAGAATGTGGCTGTGTTCAGCCATGAACTGCCTCAGGGACTCCAGCTCTGGATTTTGCCTCGAGGTTGACTCCTGAAGCCTTTTCCATAACTGGATGTAGCCACAAGGCAGTGGAGGTTTGGGATCAGAGTTTTCCTTCTCTCAGATGAGCTGCCTTCCCAGGCTAACGAGTCCCATCTAGTTGCCTCTTATGACAAGTACAGCCAAACTGAGGGCCTATTCTTATCCCCCAGCCCCCAGGGGTTTTAATTAACCACATGAAACCAATATATGAGAGTTTTTAGCTTTTATTTTGTCATGTACATTTTTCTTGCATTTGCCTTGTCTTCTTTTGCGGTTATGACACCTGGTCACCCTGTGTGGGTAGAATATACCATGTACTGTACACAAGTCCCAGGTATTAAGATCTGGTGGTATGTATAAGAAGATAAGCACGTAAGAACAGCCCCACTGGATCAGGCCATAGGCCCATCTAGTCCAGCTTCCTGTATCTCATAGTGGCCCACCAAATGCCCCAAGGAGCACACCAGATAACAAGAGCCCTGCATCCTGGTGCCCTCCCTATGTGAGCTCATAGCAGGGCTCTCACACCACCACGATTCATAACGTTTTTCCCAGAGTTATTTCTGAATTGGAAAAGGACCTGTTTGCATTTTGTGTCATGTTCTAAATGCAATTTCTTGAGAGGAATATAAGCTCCGGGCTGCTTGCTTGGAGGATCTCTTTCTATAAAGAGCCAATCTTTAAAGGTAACTTGGGGAATAGCCTCACTTGTAACTAAATTGAGAGTACTGTGCAGGATTTGTTTTTTTCTGGAAAATGCATACGCTACAGAATCTAAATCACACCACAGTGTTCGCTCCTTAATAAGACCAAAGTCTTAAGTTAGCAGCAAGTGAAGCATTGAAAGTCACAAGTTGCAAACTCTTGTAGATTGTGAGGGCACAACACCTCATGGATTTAGGGAATCTTGAGAGCACTTGGATATTGCAACTGAGTGCTCTTGGCAGAAGTTCTATAAGGTCTTAGCCTCCTTGGTAAGGAACAAGCAGACTATTACCGCGAGATGTTCAAAATCCATGGAAGTTGGTATTGAAATCTCTCTCGGAGCAGCAAATGTGGCTTTCACACATGAATATTCATTGCTGAATGAATGCAACATGAGGGTGCTGGTTTGCTTGTGCAAACGAGGCATTGAAAAATCCAGCAGCTCTTGTGGGACCAGCGCGCTGCTTATTCCAATGCAACACTTTTCAGCAGAATCAGTTCAGTTGGTCAGTGCCGTTACTTCTGTAACGAAGTTCTCATAGCCCAGCAACTGAGATTAGAAACTGTGGCACTGATGAGATGTGGATGCCCATTTCGGGTGTGTGGGGGAATTCTGGTGGGTTTTCTCCCCTCCTTCTCCGAGATTATTACAGAGAGAAAATAAAAATATACGATCAGTTGGCTTTACAGCAAGGCTCTGATAAGCCAGGTCGGATGGCTGCAGACTAAGGCTGCCTGCTCCTTCTGGCATCACAAGGATTTCTCCAAAGGAGCTGAGGTTGGAGTTACAGGCTGGCTGCCTGGTCTTTGTTGCAAATCCAAATCCACTGCAACAGAGGCATGCCTTGCAACAGTCAGGGCACAATCCTAACCAGGTCTACTCAGGAGTAAGTCCTATTTTGTTCAATGGGGCCTACTCCCAGGAAAGTGTGGTTAGGATTGCAGCCTTAGGAATATAAGCTTCCATGTGGGTTCAGATAAGTGTTCCATTGAATCCAAGTGCTCTTTTTCCATCTGTGGTCATTTGGATATCTTGGGGGACTGGCAAGATAGAGGCAATCTTTTCTTCATTTATTTCCAGGATCTGATGGCCAAAGATGAAGGTTGCAGTTACTATCCTGGCAAATAGACTTATCTACCTTGAGATTGTGTAATTCCTTTTAAAAGTCATTACAAGGTGCATCGTGTGGACACGTATTATGAAGTGCTCCAGGCTTTTTCTGCCTGACGTGCCACTCCTCCGCAGTATCTTGGGGTAGCCATATCTGCCCTAGTCCTGCTTCCTGATTTCTTTTCAGGGGGAGATAATGGCAGCTGAACCCAGGACTTCTGACTTGCAGTTGCTCCACCTTCGAGCCAGGACCCCTCTCCAACCATCTCCATATAGCAACTGGGGCAATGCAATCCTATGCATGTTTACCCAGAAGTAAGTTTTACTGAACTCAAGAGGACTTGCTCCTTCCTCATTGTACATTGCATAACAGATAATGTACTGTCTGTATGCTAAGATCTAAAAAGGAGCTGAAACTTTGGCATGCTCTCAGGTTGACCTGGGTTACAAGCAGTTACACATATTTGCAAAATGCAAATGCATTATTTCAACTCAGAATTTGTGCTTTACAAATAGAGCTGGGATTTGTGTCAAAGGGGCCAAAACTGTGGTGGGGGGAAGGGGGCTTGACTACTTGTCCCCACAGTGGTTTCTACCCTGATTGCACTCTCCCCCCCCCGATCCTGCTTACTCTTTCTACATTTAAAAGCTTCTACTGGTTTTCAATAGATGCTTTTTAAAAACTATAAATAGCATGTGAGGAGGGGAACGTGCTCAGGCTAGCAACCGCAGCGGGGGCTAAGTGCTCCAGCCTCCCACCCCCTGCCACAGTTTCAGGTCATTTTGCAGAGCCCCCTCCCCCCCGTGCTATTTGCAAAACAAGACCCAGGTTGCTTCTTTTAATTGCCAACGATCCCGCTTAGAAATCTTCAATACGATCCCACTCCCTGGACTGCATACATGGGATCACCTGCTGGTGATATTTTAATTGCCTTGCACAGTGCTCTTTTTGTATAAAAAAAAAAAAAAAGTGCAGGAACTCACAACTTGTTAATCTTTTATTTATTTATTTATTTTTAACCCATTTTTTATCGGAGAAATAAGTAATAAGATACAACTAGATGTAGTCAATAACTACACACACACACACACACGTCCATCCCGTGTGAGCTCCCTGACAGCAAAAGCACTCCTGCCACAGCTGGAGTGAAACACCCCATTTTTTTAGGTGGGGAGGTGCTCCATTGGGCTATAGGAAACTCTCTCCATTGGGCTATAGGAAAGCCTATCCGCAGCCCAGCACTCTCTCCATTGGGCTATAGGAAAGCCTATAGTTAAAGTGTTCAGAACTAATATATAAGGTCTTGAGCCCAGCTGGTGGCCATCAGCGCCTCAAGTATTAGTTCCATACACTTTGAGCCTAAGAGCTCTTATGGCTCAATTGCTAAAGTGCTGGTCTGTGGCGCCAGAAGCTACAGGTTCAATTCCCTATGAGGAATATTTTTTTTTTTTAAGGTGGGGAGGTGTTCCATGGCTGCATTGGTTGCCAGTTGCCACAAGGGGAGCCAGTTGAGGCTGCAAAACTCCTCAAAGTTCAGTCCCAGGCAGGCTCAAGACCTTATATTCCTCTCAAGAAATTGCATTTAGAACATGACACAAAATGCAAACAGGTCCTTTTCCAATTCAGAAATAACTCTGGGAAAAATGTTATGAATCATGGTGGTATGAGAGCCCTGCTATGAGCTCACATAGGGAGGGCACCAGGATGAGGTCTCTTGCTATCTGGTGTGCTCCCTGGGGCATTTGGTGGGCTGCTGTGAGATACAGGAAGCTGGACTAGATGGGCCTATGGGCTGATCCAGTGGGGCTGTTCTTATGTTCTTATGTTCAGATTCCCATCTGCTCCCTTGTCCCCCTCCCCAGTCTTTTGTCTTCTTTAAAACCCCTATTTCTTTCTTTGGAAGCTTTTGCAAGGACGGCAGTGCCCCCTGCACCCTTGTGCTGTTCAAGCCAAGACGCTGTGACCCAAGATCGCCTCTGGTCGCCAGGGGTTTTGTTGTTGTTTCTCTAGGACTGCAAAAGCATCTTAAGGCTGACAACCGCTCCAGCACTGATGCTCCGGACCACACCACTTAGCAGCGGTGATTGAATGCAGAGTTAATTAGACAGTGATTGCATGCTAATGAAATCGCCATTGATTGGTGAAAGGAGAGCAATAGAACAGAACTGGGGGGAAAACGAACAACCCCTTGACTAAAGTTCAGTCGCAAGTGAGGAGAGTGCCTTAATCCTCCACTTATTTGCAAAATTGAGCAGACAGGGAGATGGCATGTGCTGCCCCCTCCCCATTAGCGGCTTTGGTGAGCATGCCGGAGAAGGTGCTCTGATGCTTGTTTGGGGGTTGATTAAAAACGTAAGAACGTAAGAACAGCCCCACTGGATCAGGCCATAGGCCCATCTAGTCCAGCTTCCTGTATCTCACAGCGGCCCACCAAATGCCCCAGGGAGCACACCAGATAACAAGAGACCTGCAAGGCCTCCTGGGAATTGTAGTTAAGAACATAAGAACAGCCCCACTGGATCAGGCCATAGGCCCATCTAGTCCAGCTTCCTGTATCTCACAGCGGCCCACCAAATGCCCCAGGGAGCACACCAGATAACAAGAGACCTGCAAGGCCTCCTGGGAATTGTAGTTAAGAACATAAGAACAGCCCCACTGGATCAGGCCATAGGCCCATCTAGTCCAGCTTCCTGTATCTCACAGCGGCCCACCAAATGCCCTAGGGAGCACACCAGATAACAAGAGACCTGCAAGGCCTCCTGGGAATTGTAGTTAAGAACATAAGAACAGCCCCACTGGATCAGGCCACAGGCCCATCTAGTCCAGCTTCCTGTATCTCACAGCGGCCCACCAAATGCCCCAGGGAGCACACCAGACAACAAGAGACCTGCATCCTGGTGCCCTCCCTTGCATCTGACATAGCCCATTTCTAAAATCAGGAGGTTGTCCAATCACCTTTTAAAGGTGTCCAGGCCAGACGCCATCACCACATCCTGTGGCAAGGAGTTCCTTGCATCTGGCATTCTGACATAGCCCATTTCTAAAATCAGGAGGTTGCACATACACAACATGGCTTGTAACCTGTAATGGATTTTTCCTCCAGAAACTTGTCCAATCCCCTTTTAAAGGCATCTAGGTCAGATGCAACAGGTAGGGTGCCATCCAGAAAACCATCCAGAAAAATGTAGTTAGTCTTTTAGAACTTTTAGAACTTTAGAACACAATATCTTTTAGAACTGTACTGAACTGGTGTTGCAAATCCTAGGAAAAATAGTTCTTAGATTGCCCATAGTTCTGTGGCAATCCTATGCACACGTATCTGGTGCGGTGATCACAGTGGGGCTTGCTTCTGTGTAAAAAGGATTGCCTAGTGAGAGGCTTTCCAGGGTATTACATAAGCACACTGACTAAGGGGAGGAACAGATCATCGCAGGATGGTTTTTCTGCCTGAACTCACTCCCAAATACAGCCTTGCAAATAGTGCCCATAGCTTCCTAACACAAGTAAGATCAAATTTTACTGCTGCCACTTACTGCTGTAGTAAATGTCCAGGCAGAAATTCCATAGGAGTAGCATTCGCAATCAGCCCGCACAAATGGATTGATAAGAGAATGTGCCCACAATTACATGCAGTATATTTGGATTCCAACTGTAGTTTTCAAAGAAACTGCACTGGGTTCTGGAAGCAACTTGAGCTCTTGTTAAGTTGTCTAGGCCGGCACCAGTTGATCACAGTTCAGCAGTTGAGGGAATTGCACAGGGATGCAGTTTGCAGAGGGATGCAAAAATCCGGTCTTAATAGCATGCCTGCCAATACAAGTGGTTCCATAACCATTTATTTTGTCAATCGATCTGTGGAACTCATTGACACTGGATACAGTAATGACTTTTTTTGGGCTGTGTTCAAGAAGAAAACAGATTGAGGTGTCATCTCTGAAAATGGAGGAACAGAAGTGAACACGGAGCAACAATGGCAGGACCTGTTAGTGCACCCCCACCCATGTTAGTGCTGGGTCAATTAACAGGAATGGGGATGGAGCATGGTTCAAAAACATTTTTAAGCCCACCCCAAAAGAAGCAGGATTGGGGAAGGGATGTGAGGGAAGGAATCCATTGCTCCAAATGCAGAGGTAAGGGGGCAAAATGATATTTGCTGTAGTCTCGTTCTCCACAGTCAGCAAGAATGTTCTCTGGGTTGGAGGATGTATCGGTTGGAGAGTGCTGTTTTTCTCCAGGCTGAGGGCCAGGAAACCTTTTGCAGTGCCATCAGTCCAAATTGGGAGGGGGGAGAGAGAGGCTTGCTGGAGGGGTTATAGCAACACAAACTGCTGCTCCTGTAGAACTTCTGCCTGGACATTTGCAATAGTAGCTGGTGGCATTTCAGGGGAGTATTTTGCCTTGTAGACATGCATCAGGCAGCCATTCATCAGGTGTGCCACTTGGAGAGTTGTCACCTGTTGAATTTCTGCCTGGGTGCATCCCTCCCCATCCCAATGTCACACTGAGAGACCAAGGCGGGGGGGGGGATCTAATGCCCCCTCTTTGCTGGCTTTTCACGGCGGTCTTAAGATACGCTTATGTTATTTTGCTTTTACTTAATGCATTTTTTTTTGGCTCCTCAGCTGCCTGCTATTTATTGCTTTGCTTATTGCATTCTTGTTTGTTTTCATTTATTGATTCACTTTTATTGTATTGTTAAACAAGTGTCAGCTGCCTTCAGCTAGAAAGGCAGAGTAGAATTGCTTTAAATAAATAGCATCACAGATACCTATTGGCTAGCACTTGGGACATCAGTAGAGAGACACTTCCCACTCCCACTGTTGGGAGATTTTCTTGGAATTAGATGGATTTGATGCAGAGAAGTGCATTCCCTTGCAGTTTCTTTCCTCTTAGCAGTGAGACTTATCTAGAATCTCTTCCTGGTCACTTCTGACACAATGCTTGGCCACCTGGCTGTCAGTCTGGTGGGAGACGACTCAACTTCTGCCAACCCAAACCCCGTTTTAGGACTAGGACAGGGGTGCCCAAACCCCGGCCCTGGGGCCACTTGCGGCCCTCAAGGCCTCTCAATGTGGCCCTCAGGGAGCCCCCAATCTCCAATGGGCCTCTGGCCCTCCAGAGTTATGTTGGAGCCCACACTGGCCCGACCCAACTGCTCTCAGCGTGAGGGTGACTGTTTGACCTCTCACATGAGCTGTGGGATGAGGGCTCCCTCCACTGCTTGCTGTTTCACGTCTGTGATGCAGTAGTGGCAGCAAAGGAAAGGCCAGCCTTGCTTTGTGCAAGGCCTTTTATAGGCCTTAAGCTACTGCAAGACCTTCATTCATTCACATAAGTTCATCTTTAATATATTCATTTATGTAAACTTATGTAAATTTATTCAAATTTTAAATGTTAATCAATTCTTTTTTTTCCCCCGGCCCTCGACACAGTGTCAGAGAGCTGATGTGGCCCTCCTGCCGAAAACTTTGGACACCCCTGGACTAGGAAGTGCCATATCTTCTCAGGCATGCAGCCATTTCGTTGTGATGCCCAAGCGAGTAAGTCTGGGGCCATGCAGTCAAACTGGCAGAGGAGCCTGGCCAAAACACAGATATATTGACCTGTTATTATTTAAAGTTGTTTAACCAGGTTGAGATAAACGAAAGCTTTCAGCCACTGAACTACAGCACAAATCACAATTAAGGTGGCACATGTGTTTGGTGGACGGAAAATCAATACGTTTTAGTCTCCGTTTGAACTTCAGAAGAGAAGTAAATTTTCAAGCTGCCATGCCTGGGACCTCTTGCCACTGTATCACAGGCAGCCCTTGTTTAGCCGCCACAAGTGCTTTCTTCCACACCCCTGGTCTTCCTCAAATAAGTCAACTGAGTCACCAGGACAAGTTATTTACAGCCCAGGCTGTGCACAGCACTCAAGCTTGCTCTATGCAGAACTGGGGGGGGGGGGGAGACCTTGGACATAAAGCAGGCATGAGAGACATCACTACAGCCTGTGTCACCCTGTATGAGAGGTCATTGTGTCACCCCTGGGGGCTGGGGATAAGAATAGGCCCTCGGTTTGGCTGTACTTGTCGTAAGAGGCGACTAAACAGCCACCGGGTAGATGGGGCTCCTCAGCCTGGGAAGGCAGCTCATCTGAGAGAAGGAAAACTCTGATCCCAAACCTCCACTGCCTTGTGGCTGCATCCAGTTACGGAAAAGGCTTCAGGAGTCAACCTTGAGGCAAAATCCGGAGCCGGAGTCCCTGAGGCAGTTCGTGGCTGAACACAGTCACGTTCTGGCAACTCCTGCGACGCCGCTGGAACCAACCGTATTGGCCTCTGCCTTTCCATTGGACCATTTCAGCGATGTGGAGAGGGGGGATTTGCTGCATGGGAAACAGCCTATCCTCCATACCTACTTTACCCAGGCTTCACACACTGGAGAGGACACTCTGTTCTAGAACCACCATTCAGAGCGTGACACCGTAGTCTTCCGAGACTGAAGGATGCCAACATGTTATGTGTCACCCCCACGATGGACCTCCTCCCATATCAGACCATACAGAACAGATTACAATGTCATGCACCCCCTAGTGACACCACTGGCAGGCTACAATTTGTAGAAGTCTTGTTCTCACTCCAAGAACTGCTGCCGGGGGTGCCGCTGTCCTTCGACTTAGCCTCTTGCATGCATGCACAGAGAGCTGGTTCAAAACATCCAGCCAACAGGGTAGTTTGGATTGCGGATATGGGAGGGGAAAACAGCACCAAGTCCATACCCCCTCCTCCCCTTTCCTCCTCCCTTGGCACAGATCCATGATACAAGTTGCCCTGGCTAATGAAACTGGACACAGCTCTGCATTTTCTCTGAACCGAGAAACTGCAGTTCAGCTGGTTTTGGTGAGCATTTGAAACCAGGATCAGGTCTGCAAATTGGCAGCTTAGGGAATACATGGGTGGAAATGGTTGATCCCATCCTACCCCACACAGCTTCTTTTACATTATATTTGGGGGTTCTGACCGTGAAGGCCAACACAGCATGGAGTTGGGCTCCTGCTGTACATTGCAGCATTGAGCTTAGATCAGATCCCATGTTTCAGCAGAGGAGACGATTCTGCCCCTTAAATTCTTCTTCCTTATTGCACTGGGTGCATAAACATTTACTAGAGTGCTTCGCATTCAAATGATGCTGGCATGTATGTCTCCAGTGCAAGACTGGGTTGTGCATCTGGGTGTCATCTGCACCGGGTCTTCCACAAGTTGCTGCGTATGACTTTTTTGTGGTTGCGATGTGCCATTGTACTTCATAAAAGCATGCGTTGCTTTTGCGCCTACTAGTTGTCATTTGAAGACGAGGCTGCCAGGAGGCATTGCCAACTTCGAGCAGCTTCAGGCTATGTTAGGAGCAATGCTTAGGGTTGTCCTGGTGGTTGGTGTGGAAGGGTGAATTGATGCTGCAGCCGGTTATTACCTGTGGCAAGCCAGGGACTCTGCGGAGAGCCTCAGCAGTTAATGGCAGTGAATTACACTCAGAGCCACTCCTGTCCCGTTATTCCCACGTCACCCTCTGATTAATGGCCTGACCCCTTGTGTTAGACAGCGGAAATGTCACATCCCATCTGCCTGATGGCCACAGCTGCTGGTGTCTCATCTCGCTGGAGCCTCGTCCTCCTTCCAGCTAAGAAAATCACTAGCATGAAATTGGGAAAGGTGGGCCTCGAACCCGAGGTGAGAAGGTGCAGATGCGGTCTGGTGAGATGCCCTGGCACAAAGCGTCACAGTGGTGTGAGAGGACCACCAGCTTCAGCTTGGCTTTTACAAAGAAAATATGTACTTTGCACTGCATCTTCAGCATGTTGCCAAAAGAAGGAGCGGGGCAGTGTTTCAATTTTTAAAAAGTGAGATATCAAGGAACTCAAGCGTGTTTAGGGGCACTTCCAGTTTGCCTGGGAAGAAAGATTAATTTTTAACGCAAAGGAGATGGGCTGTATTTGGTCAGCAGGAGAAGGCAGTCTGTATGTGCTCATAGTGCCTTTACTGACAAGGGAATCTTTAACCCTTTCAGATCTGGGCTGCAGCTTTCACTCCTGCTTGCTGCATGGGACCCTTATTTATTTATTTATTTTATCTGTATTATATATTATATCTGTCTTTCTGCTGAAAGAGACAAAGCTTAGGACTCTCTCTTTCTCCCCCTGCATTTCTTCTTCTCAGTTCATTCCTGTTCACAGGGCCTTCGAGAGGAATTTTATCAAGGGGTACAAAGTTTTTTGGGGGGGCCCTTCCCAAAGAGGAAGGAAGTGAAACAGGGGGGGTGGCCAATGGGGTGGGCAGAATGGGGACAAAACAGGGGGAAAATGGCAAAAGTCAGAATAGTCTTTGGAGTCAAAGTCTACCAATCTTCCAATGCATAACTCATTGTCAGTGAGTCTGGGTGAGATTGGAAAATGGAAGATCCCAGGAAATTTCTGGGCCCCCTCCTTTGGCTCCTGGGCCCCCTTTCTGACCCTGGGCCGGGGTACAAATTACCCCCTTTACCCCCCTCTCCTAGGCCCTACCTGTTCACCTTTATTCTTTACCCTCTCTATAGTTGGCAACCTTCAGTCTCGAAAGACTCTGGTATCGCGCTCTGAAAGGTGGTTCTGGAACAGCGTCTAGTGTGGCTGAAAAGGCCGATTCGGGAGTGACAATCCCTTCCACTCTGGGAGCAAGTGCAGTCTGTCCCTGGCCTGTCTCCCTGGCTATGAGCCTTCCTTCTTTGCCTCTTAGCCTCAGACTGTTGGCAAAGTGTCTCTTCAAACTGGGAAAGGCCATGCTGCACAGCCTGCCTCCAAGCGGGCTGCTCAGAGGCCAGGGTTTCCCACTTGTTGAGGTCCATCCCTAAGGCCTTCAGATCCCTCTTGCAGATGTCCTTGTATCGCAGCTGTGGTCTACCTGTAGGGCGCTTTCCTTGCACGAGTTCTCCATACAGGAGATCCTTTGGGATCCGGCCATCATCCATTCTCACGACATGACCGAGCCAACGCAGGCGTCTCTGTTTCAGTAGTGCATACATGCTAGGGATTCCAGCACATTCCAGGACTGTGTTGTTTGGAACTTTGTCCTGCCAGGTGATGCCGAGAATACGTCGGAGGCAGCGCATGTGGAAAGCATTCAGTTTCCTCTCCTGTTGTGAGCGAAGAGTCCATGACTCGCTGCAGTACAGAAGTGTACTCAGGACGCAAGCTCTGTAGACCTGGATCTTGGTATGTTCCGTCAGCTTCTTGTTGGACCAGACTCTCTTTGTGAGTCTGGAAAACGTGGTAGCTGCTTTACCGATGCGTTTGTTTAGCTCAGTATCGAGAGAAAGAGTGTCGGAGATCGTTGAGCCAAGGTACACAAAGTCATGGACAACCTCCAGTTCATGCTCAGAGATTGTAATGCATGGAGGTGAGTCCACATCCTGAACCATACCCTCTCTACCATTTTTAAAAAATGTATACAGTAGAACAAGCAAAATTAAATAAAAGAAACTAATGATGGTGTCTCTAGTGCAGTGGTGCCAACCCTTTTTGCACCAGGACTCACTTTTTAGGTATGACAACCAGTTGGGACCTCCCCCCCCCACCCCAAGATGTCATTAAACAGGAGGTAGCATCATTGTGCCAGCAGGGCTAGAAGTTATGTCATTAAGCAGGAAGTGTTGCCTTGTGTCTGCCCTCCCAACCCAGAAGTAACTTGCAATGACATAATTGCCAGGTACTTCCATTGGTACTTCCAGTAGGTGGACCATGAAAAGTGGTACAGTGGGGGACAAATGTTGAGAAACAATATTCTAGATGATTGTCTGCCTGCACATTCTCTCCCCCACTTTCACGTTCCAAAGCAAAGTGAAAACACACACAGAGAACTAAGAACAAGTAACACACTGCAATTGTTGCTGGTTTGGCAGCATCTCAATAACTTTCTATTAATGGCTAAATTTAGATAAGACAAGTAGAAAGGCATTAATCCCATGTTCGTCTTTGATCTCCTGTAATTCCCTCCCCACCCCCAGCAACCAGCTTTTCCTTTGATATCTTCTGATAGAGACCAAAGCATCTTTAAATAGTGTTACACCTTGGGAAGGATTTTATAAAGACGTGTGGTTTTCTTAGAACAACAAAGAAAGATGTTTTTTCTTTTTCTTTTTGGAGAGTGAGGGCCGGATACCTGTTCTTTATCGGCTCTCTTTAATGGGCGTATTTATAGATGAGTTGCATGGAGCTTCCCCTGCTGAATACTGCAGGGGAGATAAGCAGAAAAAATTTCATTATGCTGAAGTGTTTCTGTAAAGTGGTACGAGAAATGTGAGCCAGGCAGACGGATTGACAGGCGATAGCTGGATGAATTGGCAAAGAAGACAGAACGCCGTGGCAGTGAATCAGTTGCAATGGGAAGTGTAGATGAATAGATGGGCCACTGGGGTTGAGGGGGAGAAAAATTGGAGTGTAGGAAAATAGGTAAACCTATATGGATGCGTGTGTGTGACTGGTGTGGCGAGTAACAGACTGTAGCAGAAATAGTTGAGTGTAGATGCGGAGAAGAGCAGATGGGTGACACAAGGCTATGAAAAATCAGTTGGGCCTCCCCTGAGTGGGGACAAAGAAGGAGGGGTAGTTGGCTGGAGAAGATGAGAGAAACTGTGGCTGGGGCTAAAGCAAGGAGTGGATAGATTGATGGACACATAAAGAAGGGAAAATGAAAGCTAGACGGAATGATATTGCGAGCGGGCAGCGGATCAATGGGAACAGGGAGGGTTCCTGGGCTCCAGGGATCCTACTTCATTTAACACGAGAGTTCCTCTTTTCTGGCTGAAGGCACTTTTTATTTTTTTATCCCCTTTGTGTCAGCACTGTTTATATCTGATCTTCATGGGTCTTTGATATAAAATGGACCATGTGTGGCTTGAAGTGGTGTTGCTGTGGTTCAATGATAAGAACAGCAGAGGCAGACCAGTTTGCTGAGAGCCATGATGGGCACATGTGGGGGGGGGGGGGTCAGGTGCCTTCTGAGCAGCTGTCCAAATATGATCTATATCAAAAATGATGACGGAAAAGCAAATGGCAGACCAGGGCTTAATTCTTCACCAACCATGGAGCATCAGATCTCATAGACATAGTCATTATAGACTTTGGGCCCAATCCTATCCAACTTTCCAATTCCAATGCACCCGCAGTACAGCTCCGAAGTACGGGACCAAACATTCCCTTATCTTGAGGAGGCCTCTGTGACACTCCACCACTACCACAAAATGCAGAGCACACCCCGTTGGCACAGCTGCATCAGTGATGGAAAGTTGGATAGGATTGGGCCCTTTGAGACCCAAGTGTACCCACACGTGGACATCAGTTCTCCATATAATCCAGGATGCAGGCAAAGGGCTTTAAGACCTCCTCTCTCACCCAATGCGAAGAGCAAATGGGACTCTGCTGGAGTGCTCTTCTTGCAAAACTCAGGTAAAAGCAGCACAAGGGAAGAACTCTGACCACTCCTCTCCTGGTGTTTACATGCTGATGTGAGTGCATGTGAAGAGCATCATTTGGCCTTAGAGTTGGCTATCTTCGAACACAAAGCAAAGATCTCAGATGACATTCTGTATAGATCAGGGGTGCCCAAACCCCAGCCCTGGGGCCACTTGCAGCCCTCAAGGCCACTCAATGCAGCACTCAGGGAACCCCCAGTCTCCAATGAGCCTCTGGCCCTCTGGAGATTTGTTGGAGCCTGCACTGGCCTGATGCAACTGCTCTCAGCATCAGGATGACTGTACAACCTCTTGCACGAGCTACGGGCCAAGGGCTACCTCCACTGCTTGCTGTTTTACGTCTGTGATGCAGTAGCGACAGCAAAGGAAAGGCCAGCCTTGCTTTGTGCAAGCCCTTTAATAGGCCTTGAGCTATTTCAAGACCTTCATTCATTCATATAAGTTCCTCTTTAATATATTCATTTATGTAAATTTATTCAAATTTTAAATTAATTCTTTTCCCCCCAACACAGTGACTGAGAGACAATGTGGCCCTCCTGCCAAAAACTTTGGACTCCCCTGGTATAGATATATGAAAGAGCTAGTGTAAACAACCTTATTCAAAAGTAATATGTTTTTACCTTGTTTTAAATTATGTTTTTAATGTGTGTTTTTAATTATTGTTGTAAACCGCCTTGGGCCCCTTCAAGGAGAAAAGCGGGATATAAATAAAGTTAATAATAAAATAAATAAATAAGTCCCACGGTGTTCATTAAGACTTATTCCCAGGTAAATTAGCATAGGATTGTAGGCATAATGTAACATGAACTACATTCTGTCTCTCATGTAGCCCTTGGGAAAGACAATGGCCTTAGCCTTACATATGCCCTTAAGCAAATTTCTCAGTTTGCTTTCAGCTGAGCCTGGTGGTTCATCTCAGCTAAGTTCTTTTGCAAAAAAAATTCAAATTTTCCCGCTGATGTTATCCCTGTTCCTGCAGTAGAAGTCAAAGAACTCTCCCGCCCCCCGCTTCCTGTTAATTATTCACCTGAGTGGAAGGATTTGATACTCTGCAATGTATAATTTGGGAATAAAATCTAGTCTCAGATAAAATTCCCCAAAGGTACAAATTTCTTCAAACTTTATTGATACACTGCACAATCACAACCATCTCTTATTCTTTCTGAATTAGAAAAGGTTACAACTACAATGTAACATGCACAAAATTCAGGTAGTATATTCACCCTTTTAATACGATTATTGACAGGGAAAAAAAAAGATAGACTTGATTTTGTTTGCTTTAAGAATTAAAAAATAAAATTGAAAAATAACTAGAAGGTTGACAGAATAAAAGGAAAAAATGCTTTGAAAATTTCTTTTTGATATATATATATATATTTTTTTTCTGATTAAAGCATTTGAACACTGAAAATTTATTAACTTTTTTTTGTTTCTTTCTTTCTTTTAAAGGATAAATTTTGTGAATACAAAGTGCACATCCATGGCCTGGACGCAGCTAGAAGAATTGCACCATTGATAAGTCACAGAAGAGCTTTTTTTTTTTTTTTTTTAAAGTCTAGCAAAGATAAGGACTCGGAAATGGACAGGTAACTTTTTTTCTTACACCCAACATGTTTTCCTCACAATTGCACTTATACATTGCACAAAGAACGCGAATAATTTGTTTGCTTCGGTGCTCCCCAATAACTGGAAACAGTGGAAGCAAGTCTCCCATTTTTGGATTTGTTTTTGTTTCCTTAACTCGGAGTGAATGGTGTCAGGGCTGGGGGTTCATCTTGAAGCCCCAGATCTTAGGGGACTGTTGTGGGAGATCACCCTCTAATGCAGTGACTTCTGCTCTTTACGAGATGCATTTTACGTAAGTTCGCCAACAGGCTCCGTGCAAGGCTGTTTTAATCCATAGTTTTTGTGCAATGCAGTGATCTGTCCTTGGTGTGGGAGCTCCAATGCATACGTAGGGCTTCCCCATTCATTTCAGTGGAGGGAGAGGACCCATTAGGATTATGGAGTGCACGGAATGAGCCCTTATGAATAGGGAGACCCATCTGTGCAGGAGAGCTGTGTTTGCTTATGAATTCACCGGGATCTCCAGGTCAGGGTGAAGGTGTGTTTGTTGGCACACTCTTGATGTAACCAAGCCTTTATCTGGAAGGACCGCTTGTTTGAGCCAGCTGCTCCAAGGGGCACACAGTGGCTCTGAGGTGCTTCTGGAGCTCTCTATGAGTTTTTGTGGAGCTTCAGGTCGATAATGGAAACTTTTGCGAGTTTTGGATTGCAACCTTCATTGTCAATGTTCTTTCATGTTGTAAAAACCGCAGCCAGTTTTTGTTTTTTGTTCCCTTTAATGACTGCAGAATGGATAGTTCTGTTGGTTGGCTTGTAAATCCTTGTAGAAATCTATCATCTGCCTGTTACAAAGGTTAACTCAACATCCCTTTCTTTGGGAAAAAAATTGCACTTAAGTTTTCCTTTTTGTTCCCCAAATCTAGGAATGTGCCAACGCCTTTGAAACTCTGGGCAGTCAGTGGTGGCCAGACAGGAGAGATGGGTCAGATGTTGTCAAGGCATGAAATCTTTATTGCAGTTCACTTTTTAAAGATCAGGGTTCTATCCTGCAAAGGGGGGGGGGGCAGGGGTTTTGCTTACCAGGTGAGGGGCAACTCCGCCATGAGGCTGTGGTTTTCTTGTTCTGTTCCAGTGAGCAGCCCACAGTTCCATGAGAAATACCAATCACAGAAGCTCTGCAGAAGCATTGGACCATTCCGTGGATTGCAGCCCTTAGTCCTGGAAAGTGTGAGTGTGGGAATGATCAACGCAACAATCTATTTAGGGATTCTAGCAAAGCGTGCCCCAACAGGCACATACGTGGAATGTTACCACTTTCTCTGTGGAGAAAACGATAATCTGTGGCATCACAATTGGCCATAACTCTGGTCTTTGTTCACAGTCCTTGTCACTGGCACCAAAATTTCTTCATTGCATTCTTTACATTTATTGGTTGCAGTGGAGAAAGAAAGTTGGCCGCATATTTTCTTATGGTAGTATTCTATATATTTTTAAAGACAAAATTATATCTGGACCAATCCAGCAGGTGCACAAATAATCCCCCCTGCCCCGTTGGTTCCTTTTAAAAAATACTCCATGTTACATTTAATGTTATTCTAGCATAGCTAATGCTCAGAGTCTCCATACATGCTGTGTGTCTCTACTGCAGAGGTTTCCAAACTAGTGGGTCACAACCCACCAGCCAGGGAAGCCCTGCCTCTGCCCCCTTAAGGAGCAGGGAGGATTAAAGGCAGGGATATGATCACCAGAATCATGTTGCTGCTGGGGATGAAAGTTTTGTTGTTGTTGTTCATTTGTTTAAATTTACCAGGGGCATTTGCAAAACTGGTAGCTGGTTGCAACCACTATTTTTAGACATTCTGAAGCCTGGGGAGCTCTGTGGAGGCATCCACGGGCTTCCCACACCCCCAGGGAGATCAGCACTGCCCCTGGTAAGTTTAAAAGAAAATCCCTCTGATTCCGGCAGTGGTGCAATCCTGTCGCCACCTTCACACCTTCCCCACAAAGACTTACAAGGTTCCCAACTTCCAATTCATTTCTAACATCTTGTGGTTGGCTCTGCTCCAAGTTGGCTTAGCTGTGGCTGGCTCTGCTCTAAGTTGGTTAGGCACATATTTGGAGGGGTGTGTGTGCGAGACCGACTATAACATCTCTGAAATAAACCCTCAGACACTCACCCTGTTGCTGGAGGTCAGGACAAACCAAATCACAAATGCTTCTCTTCCATGTTCTCCAATACCAAGTGGGAAGGTCACCCCCTTCGTGCTCTGTCCGTAAGCACCTAGAGGCTTGTGGCTGGCTGCTGGTCTTGGATGGGTTGGGTGCAATCCAGCAAAGCAGTTCCTGCTACGGTACAAAGTTCTTTTTGCATTAAATGGCCTGCTGCAGTCTTCTGGTCAGAAGTCAGCATCGAACTGGCTTCATGATGCTGATCTCTTCATAGTAACAGGGTTGTGAGAGTAGCTTCCACTCTTTCATTCTTTTCTTTTGAATGAGGGGGAACCCAAACCAGGGTTGCTTGTTATCCCAGAGGAAAGAGTGAAAAGGACAAGGTGTGTTATACAACAAGCAGTACACCAACACATTTTTTTTTTGCTGGGTTCTCCAGTTCTCCTTTCCTTTTTTTTATTTTTGCATTTTTCCCCAGAAAGAGTTTGAATTCTCTTCTTGAGATATGGAAGGAAACAGACCACTTTGGGCAGAAAAAAAATAAGTTATGGGGAAAAGCAAAGTCTGTACATTCAGTATTAATGCAGTTTGTGGTGGATTCTCTTCCATGGTTCCTGTGAAAACAGAGCCCTGACCATTTCAACTTCTTGTGTGTTTGTGTGTGTGTTTTTCATGAATATACCACCCAAATGTTTAGTTTTTTGTATAAGTAAATATCAGACTCCTTTAATCATCCATGTTTTACATGTATAGATAAGCTAAACACCTCAAACGGCACATCTTTACTCATCCATGTAGACCTATTTGGGAACCGGCACCAGTCACTTGCCATCCACAAGGTCAATTTAGGGTTCCCAAGACACGGCTGTGAGCAGCTCAGTACAGTATACATTATACTTCCTTACTGCTTTCCATGTTGCTGTTGGCATATGCAGGATGGTGTCAGAACCAGCTTCCAGTGGGGCAGAGAGGAAAATGTAGTGCCAGGATCCTCATTTTTCCATCGCAAATTCTGTGTGAACCTGCAAATATCAGACACATTTCCCTCCAGCGTGGCTGATCTTCCTAAGAGGAAATTGAGTTACGCTAGCCATCCCATTAATCCAGTTCACTCTGGGGGCACGCAGTTTTTCAATCGGGTTCTACACAGGACACTGTTTTGATAGGAGAGCACCAACCTTGTTGACTTTTCTCCTTATCGTGGCCCGCAATGTTGGTCGCAGTTTGTTCCAATGCACAAAGTATTCCTAAGACATCACAGCCCAGAAAAAAGGATATTTGTTTTCTTGTGGACCCCAAAATGGCCCCTTTCAGATCACCCTCCCATTTTGGCAACATTTGTGCAGTCAGGTCATCTCCATCCTTGGCCTCCGCACATCATACAGGCAAAGAGCAAGTGAAGTCAGAACTTTCGGCAAAGACCCAAATGGACCCTTTGGCAACAATAACATGGTTAATTGCTGCCATTGCTCTGACTAGGAAAGCAGTGACTCAAAGGACCTTTCTTCATTCTATGGGTTGGAGGGGAAGCTATAGAGACTCAGGGAATTTTGTTTTTCTTTTTCTTTTTCTTTTAATTCCTCTTTCCCACTCCTGTGTCTGCATGTGGTTTCCTCCAGTGTAAACCAAATGTTTGGAAGTTAACTTGGCATTTAAGTGCCCTCCCCCCCAAAGAGGAGGAGAACAAGTACTACAAGAGTCCCGTCTCTACAGTCCAGCAAAGTATTTGGCCTCCATCAGTATCTGGATGAATAGAACTCTGAGAGAACAAAGGGAGAGGTTGTGGTAGGGAAACAGGACTGGAGCAGGCCTGGAGACACCTGCAATAAATTTGCCATCCCTGGGGGTTCCGGAATGGTACAGAAGGGGTAAGTCTCCTCAAAAGCTGATGGTGATAAATAATTTGGGACACTGGAATAGATGGCTCAGTATGGCCGCATAAAATATAGTGTCTTAGGTGGATTACTGTCTTTAAGGCAATACCTGGAAATTGGATAATTATAGTGAAGGGTGAACTCACTCCATTTTGGGGCACAAGGCTTAAAACTATTGATTTCAACAGGCATTCAGTGGCGGTGCTGCTGAATGTTGTGCCTTTGTCCTGTTTGGTTTTTAAGTGTGTCCTATTGCTTACTACTAGCTTTTGACCCTGTGCAAACTGCCTACATGCCCTCCTTCTGCAGCAGAGGAGATTAAGAGGCTGCAACAGAATTTTTTTAGAGGATGGAGATAATGATAATGATGGGCTGAATAATGAGAAATTAAAAAGTTGTTCTAGATAGAGGAAGGGACTCAATAATGGTGATTATGCTGATGGATGGGTGGAAGAATGGATGGGAAACTGGATGGGAGAGATTTCGATTAAAAAAAACAACCCAAAGATAATTACATTGATAGATTGATAAATATGGCAAATGGATGACTGGAAAGGCAGGGGGATGGATAATTAGATGGATGGGTGAATGGGTAGAACAGCAGAATGATTATTCTGATAAATGGGAGACGCATGACTCACAACTCACCAATCTGTCTATCTAGATTGAGGAATCACTCCGATATCAGGTTTCTATAGAGGCGCACGGGTGCCCCCTTCCTGTACTCCATGAGTTGGCTAAATCTTGCCCATTGCCTGTGTCTAAATCTGTGATTGGTCCCGAGTCACTCCAAGCTTCTATACCTCCAATATGCGCCATGTGCAGGGAGGTGTGTGGGGAGAGGGGGGGGCAGCGGACTGCCTTTGACGGAAGGGATGCGAATTCGTTAAAAACATCCACCCAGACGGAAGTGAGGCGAAACCAGAGTGTAATCGGACACTTAGAAACATGAACAGGTCTGTACAAGTGTAACAAGTAGAAAGAACAATCTTTTTGCTCAAGAGACACAGAGATAATAGGACACTTTTTCTTCCCCCCCCCTGCCTCATTCTAACTTTCCGGTGCGCATGGCCTCTCGAACCAAGACGGGTCGATGTCCTGCGGGTGTGTTGCTGAGCTTGGTCAAGAAATGCTGGACTGTAGAATGAGAGGCTGACGTTTATAAATAGGGATTCAGGGAGGGTGGGGTTGGGGGAAGGAAATGAACACTATTCTGCTTTGGGAAATGCCTGTGATTGACCAATCCCAAATGGGTTGGTTGGACTGGAACTTCATTGACCTCCCCCTCCCCTTGCCCTCCCGGCAGTATATTCAAGATGTAGACTGGTTTGTTTGTTTGCTTGCTTTCTTTTCACTCCCTCCCCTCCCCAGCAGTGTAGATGGTTAAAAGTCTGTAGTGTGGGAGAAGCCAGGCGTTGTCTGCAAGGACCCTCACTTTTCTTATCAAAACATGAGGAGGAAATGAGCCAAGAGAGTGCCCGATAGCCAGAGGCAAGCCGTCGCTCTGGAGGCCACGTTGTTGCCATCATGTACCGCTCCCGGGCCTGGATGAGGAAAGACAAGAAAGGGGAAGAGAAGGGAGCTAGTTATCGTTGCTAAGGAAAAAAACAACAACAACAGGAAAATCTACCTTTTGAAATGGATGCTCACAATTGAAGAACAATTTTGGGTCAAACATATTGTTGAAAGCATCGTAAGATCAGATCATCTAAAGGGACTCTCCTTCAAGTGCCACCTCTGTCCCAAGTAAGAGGAATGGTTGTTTGTGGGGGAGCCTTCTTGGTAGTAGCGCCACAACTATGGAATCCCCTTCCAGGGGAATTAAGAAGTACCCCCTCCCTCATGGCTTTCTGGCAAGGGCTCAAAACATACCTGTTTCGTCCAGTGTTTGGTTGATGGGTGCAATAGCGCTGTGTGTGGCTTGACTTCTTCCCTGGATTATTCTGTTTTCCACCAATGGCTCAAGTATGTGTGTTAGGTGAGTGCCTTGGTTTTTTAAACACTTTTATGTTTTAGTGTTTAATGTTAAAATTAATGTTTTAATGCTTTGTTTTGATTATTTTTTAAAAGAAAGATTGTATTGGCAACCTTCAGTCTCGAAAGACTCTGAAAGGTGGTTCTGGCACAGCGTCTAGTGTGGCTGAAAAGGCCAATCCGGGAGTGACAATCCCTTCCACACCGGGAGCAAGTGCAGTCTGTCCCTGGTCTGTCTCCCTGGCTATGGGCCCTCCTTCTTGGCCTCTTTGCCTCAGACTGTTGGCCAAGTGTCTCTTCAAACTGGGAAAGGCCATGCTGCACAGCCTGTCTCCAAGCAGGCCGCTCAGAGGCCAGGGTTTCCCACTTGTTGAGGTCCATCCCTAAGGCCTTCAGATCCCTCTTGCAGATGTCCTTGTATCGCAAAAAAAAGATATATACTTATGTTTGTAATAGATTGGACATTTGTTATGAAGCTTTATAAACTGCTTTGGGCCTTTGCTTTGGTATGGGAAAGGCGGGATATAATTTTTTTTTCAAATAAATAAAGTTTATGATGAGAGAATTGCAAGGGTTAAAACCATCATAAGTCTGGGGACTTTTATTTATTATTTATTGATTGATTTTATACTCCACCTTTCTTCCTGAAGGGCACTCAAGACTTTTAAGGTGGAATTTAGTCCCCTCGAAGGCCCTTAAGTGGGGTGGAAAGATGGGGTATAAATTTCTTAAATAAATAAATAAATTAATTAATATAATATATAAATTTATTTATTTTGTAGCAGTTTGATTTTGTTTTGGTGGTGATGGGGGACATGTTATAGACCTGGAACCTTTAGTTTGTGGACTGTAAATTTAAAGAAGCAAACTGCTTCTTATTTAAAGAAAAAAGAAAAAAAAAGCACATAGAATGCACTTGGAATATGCTGTGCAAGGAAAGGCCACAAGGAGTCCACTGCGAACCTTTGATTTACACCTTCTTAACTTTGACTTACACATACAGCTCCTCTAATCCAATGTAAATCCCCGCACAGTGATGCAACAGTACTGGTGGCAGCTAAACTGCATCCTGCAGCGGTTTTTCTTTTGGCTCCTGGAGGTCTCCTATGGGTAAGGGGACATGTAAGGGGTAAGGGGATTATTGTAACGCGCTTTATGTGGGGCTGCCCCTGAAGACGGTTCGGAAACTGCAATTAGTGCAGAATGCGGCTGCCCGTGTGGTCACACTGGAGCTAGGCGGTTTGACTCAGTCAGTCCGCTTCCCCGGGGGCTACATTGGCTGCCCATTCGTTTCCGGGCCCAATTCAAGATGCTGGTTTTGACCTTTAAAGCCCTATACTGCTCTGGGCCAGGGTATCTTAGAGATCGCCTACTCCCGTACAATCCGGCTCGTCCTCTCAGGTCATCAGAGAAGGCCTTTTTACAAGTGCCGCCGCCTAAGGAGGTTCGTGGGGCGGCGGCAAGAAATAGGGCCTTCTCAGTAGTGGCACCACCATTATGGAACTCCCTTCCCCTTGACTTGAGAATGGCTCCCTCTCTTGAGAGTTTCCGGCAAGGCCTGAAGACACTGCTGTTTATACAAGCCTTCTGATTTTTTGGCCTTCTTAACATTTTTTACACATCTTGTAGTTTTTTTACAGGCCTGATTCCTCTGTGACTTGCTCTTTTGTGCTCTTTTTATTCTGTCTTTTAATCTGACTACTGTTTTTATGGCCTCTGTTAATGTGTTTTTAATATGTTTTTATCTGTGTTAAATCATGCTTTTTAAAATTGTTTTTACATGTTGTAAGCCACCCTGGGTCCCTTTCAGGGAGAAAGGCGGGATACAAATAAAGTTTATTATTATTATTATTATTATTATTATTATTATTATTATTATTATTATTATTATTATTATTATTAAGTGCCAGCAGCCACAATGACCTGTGTCCGTGATATTAAAGGATTGGGGGAAATAACTTTGAGCATTTCTGTAGGTGGACCAATGGGCTGCTCCATCAATTTAAATGGCACAGATCTGACAAATGCGTACACTGTGATTCATCTGCACCCCAGTCTTATCAAAACCCTAGACACGCTGCAGGTGTCTTGCTGAAGCACAAAAATCTCCAGAAAAACCCCATTTACAAGCTTAGTTAGACCTGGGAAGCAACTTAGGGGGAGGTGAAGCCTCACTCCCTCAAGACATGTTGCTAGTTGATATTCCCCCATCCCGATAATTCTTTGTCCAAGTAGGAGCCTCCAAAAGTCTGTAGGTGAGGTCATGTAGTAATGACTTCTTTGCTCCTGTCTCTTCTGCCTTGCTGCCATGAAAATACCATAGACTGCAATACCTTGAGTTTCACCCACTTGCTTTTCATTGCTTTGCTCTTTCAGCCGTTTTCAATTATAACCACATTTCAAATTTTGTCCCTGTGTTTTCCTCTTTCATCTGATTTCATCCGACCTTCCATGATGTTTGTCGATGTCGTTGTGTTTATTTTTCTTTAGGTTTTGCATGCATTTGCATGTGTTACAGTGTTATTTATTAATGTTTTTCTGCTGGCCAACATAACACTGCAAGCGGAATAAGGCTCGGCTTTGACATTCGCCCATTTCTGACTTTCATCCATGCTCTGGTCCCTAACCAGATGAAAGTGCAAGGTATTGCTGTATGACAGATCCTGGGCTGGGTGGAGAATACGTCCCACAGGGGACATATTTTCTTTGCAGCCTGCAAAGGAGGCTTGCTTTTTTTTTTGAAAAGAAGTGTTTAGCAGAGATTTGCAAAGCCCAGAATAGACTCTCATCCTAACTAAGCTGCGCAGCCCTCAAGCTATTCTCCTCCAAATCCCCACCGCAACTCTTAGCAACCAAAGAGACTGGCGGCTCTCTGTGCTTTTTGATTCATTAATCTGTGATTTTATTGCAATGCTGATTGACTGGAGTCCTGGAATAGAACACATCTGTGCCCGGCTCCTCCCATCTGGAACCCTTTATGAATTAACTGCTGTTAAATGTTTTACACCCTTGTCGCTTTGTTCTCTGGTGAGAGTTTCTCCATCAGCCCCGCCTCCCCGGTCCTTCCCCTCTCAGTACATGCAAAGAGCTGCTTTCAGTTGTTATTTAACTAGCTGAACGACACTAGTCTAATTAAAAATTGATAATGACCAGAGCACGCTGGTAGACTGCAAAATGAGTCAAATGCGGCAGGGGCCCAGACGATTGTGCTGCTGTTCCTGGCGGATATTTCCAGGAATGATGAACTGATGTTTACTGCCACCATTATAAAGGCAGAAAAGGTCAGATCCCCCCACAACACACAGGTTATGAATAATGGGCAGTGCAATCCTCACATGCACTGGAACAGGCAGACCAGTGGGCCTGTGCTGTATCCAGCGCAAGTTTCGGGCTGTCTGGGACTTGGCCCAAGGCAAGGGGAAACTTTTCCCCTTACCCTGGGGACAGCTGCAGCAGCACCAATGGGGCTGTTTGGATCTGCACCACCTAAATTGATGGTGCAAATCAGATCTGTGCCACCTAAATTGATGGAGCAGCCCAGAGCTGCCCTGGGCCACCCAGGAACTGGGCTAGGATTCAGCATAAGTGCCGGATCTTGGCCCCGCCTCCCGCTGCTTGCTTGCCTGCCCCCAGGAACGCCCAATGCCCGCCCTCCCCCCACCCCAAAACGCCTCCTTCCCGCCCTCCCCCCACAGATCTCCGCACTGGCCGTACCCAGCTGGCGCAAACTCACCAGGCTTCGGAGCTTGCTTCGGTGCAGGGAGGCCGGTGCACATCCATGTACCGGCCTATCTACCCTGAGAGTGGCGTGAAAGTGCTTTATGGCACTTTTGCAACACTCTTTGGCCAGCGCAAGGGACTTGTGCCAGCTGAAGGGGTGCTCTGGATTGCACCCAAACTCTAACACTTGCCCTTTGCTTTAGAATCTCAAAATCTCTTAGGGGGATTACTTCAACAGTAACAAAATATTATTTATTTATTGGGCATTTTTGTTTCTCTAGGACATTTGACATCCCACCCTTCATTCCCAATGGTTGGCAACCTTCAGTCTCGAAAGACTATGGTATAAGCCTAAAGCACCAGGTATTCCAAGGTGGTCTCCCATCCAAGTACTAACCAGGCCTGACCCTGCTTAGCTTCCGAGATCAGATGAGATCGGGCATGTGCAGGGATGCTCTGAGCAGCACAGTGACAAGATAAAACAATAGCCATCAGTTAGACAATAATAGTGTATTCTACATTATTTGCGGTAGATCAGCCAGGGTTTCCGGCTCCCAGTTGTTTAACAATTAGCCACTATCCCTTTGAACCTTCACAGCTTCTACCAAGTCTTCCCCCATAGTCAGCGCATTTTGGTAATTCAGACAGAGTGCTGCGGAACATGTGTGCATAAGCAAAACATTTGATAATGCAATCACACCCATGAGTCTCTACGTGCGCGAGTTAAATGCCGAAACAGCAGCATTTCCCATACATAAATTATGTGACATTTGTAGGAGTCCTTACTGTAGACATGCAGTGAGACTAGGAAGATTGGACATAAGGTGTCTGTAGGAAGCCAATACGGTGGTCGAGTTTAGATGTGCAAACCCCCAGAGAGCACAGACTTTGGCAGGGCAGTGCTTGTTGCAATGTAGGGCTTTGGCAGACCAAGAACAAAAGGGCAAGGGATGGGCTATTTTTTTCATGGTTTTCATGGCTTGGTAAACTCTTTTCACTTACCAAGTGCCTCCAAAAATTAATGCACGTGGGGGTGGGGTAATGATTGTCTGACTCTCCCTTAGAGGCATTTTGGTTTCTGCTCTACACAATTATTGTGTTCTCCTTTCAGGAAGAGCGTAATGGGTGTCACAATGGCTCACAGTTTTGGAACCACTGCAGTAGGCTAACTACTACACAATACTGGTTCTAGCGAGACTGAGGCAATTGTGTTGTGCTGAAAGGATACTTAGCAAGTTTTCAATGTGCTGATTTTCTGCCCTGCTCTCCGTCAGGAATCTATGCCTGCTCCCCCTTACAATGAGGACATCTTAACACAAGTTCAGACTTCTCCAACCAGTTTTAACCCCTGGCTTTAAAAGTGACCACCTCCAACTCATGTGCTGAAGTTAATAACATACAAACTGGGCATGGTCAAGCGTACCGGGCTTTGGGAACTCATGCTGTCTTCCCTATGCTGTTGAAATCTTTTCCAACAGACTAGGTTGTAATGTATGGCTCTTGGGTATAACCCTTTCAAGGCAGCATGTGGAATATATTCTGCTCCTGTGATCTTTGGACTAAGGTTCGCCCTTTCCTGTTGCTAGAAGCAGCCGTCTTCAACCTTATTCATCTCATGGCACACTGACAAGGCACTAATATTTTCAAGGCACACCATCAATTTTTTTGACAAGGCACACCATGCTGCTGGTGAGGAGCTTCACATCCGCCCAATGGCCCTACTAATAAATGATCCTCCCCAAATTCTCACGACACCCCTGAGGACCATTCACAGCACCCGAATGTGCCCTGGCGCACTGGTGGGAAACTGCTGGTGGGGAACTGCCTCATACAAATCCAGGGGGAAATGGGCATGGGGTAGAAAGGAGAGAAGAAAAAGAGGCACAATAAGGACATGTGTGGGCAAAAGAAAAAGATGAAGACAGAATGAAAAATGACCAAGGTGGAGAAAAACGAAATGGGAGCCATGCAGAGCCAGGCCCAAAAGGAAGGCCTGTAGCAGTTTTGGAATCTAACATTCATTTGTGAACGTGTGTGTGTGGGGAGGGTTCATGGGAAGTGGGTGGGGGGATTCAGCAGCTGGAAAGACTGCCCCCCCTTATCAGGGGACGTGTGAGCCTCTCTGCCTCCTACTGGATAGGAAGAAGAAGAAGTGTGGAGAAGAAGACAGTGGTGGGCTAGATGCCCCGGACTCCTCTCCACACTTCCATTTCTACTCCCATTTCTACTACTGGGCAGGAGGTCTGGTCTAGAGGGTTGAGCCTCCATTTGCCTGAAGATAGCATCCGAAGGTCGCCAGTTCGAGGCCACCGGCACCCTGCGACCTTGTAGCAGCTGACAAGCTGAATCCGAGCTATTCCATCTGCTCTGAGCGTGGGAGGATGGAGGCCAGGATGGAGGCCAGATCAGAACGAAACATCTGAATTGTTGTAGCTCTTGAAAGATAGAGCCTTCTTTCAATTGTAAAAATCCTTATGGGGATTTAAATTAGCCTGCCTATGTAAACCGCCTTGAATAAAGTCTAAGGAGAAATGTGAGGACCAAGAAAGGCGGTATAGAAATACCTGTATTATTATTATTATTATTATTATTATTATTATTATTATTATTATTATTATTATTATTATTATTATTATTACTCCCCTCTTCCTTTTCCAATTCAGGGAGCGGGATAAGGAGGACGACAAGTAGGAGGGGAGAGTGGCACATGGGTGGACGGGGATAGATGCACTCTACCAATCTATGGCCTGAAGCAGAAATTTGCTGCCTACATCCAGAGAAACAGTTAGAACTGGGTAGGCCAAATTGTAGAAGTCATCAGCAGGTACACCCCCACAAGAAAAAGAAACTGAATATTTTTGAGCCATCAAATACAGGTTTGATTCATTTTCTTTTCTGGGGATCCAGAAAACATATGAAGCACCTGCTAGTTTCACCCTATAGGTTATGTACGCTTTTTTCTTTTAATGCCGCCAGCAAAACTACAGGAAGAGGAAATGGGTACTATTTAAAAGGAGGAGGGGAGAAAGGAGAACAAAAATAGTTAAGGGTATAATTACACATTAAGTGAAATTCTAGACACTTAACCGTAATCTGAACTTAAAAAGAAACATGATGTGAGCTTTCTAACCTCATTAATTTTAAGACAAAGGGAGAACAACTATTGTAATGGCAAAAAATTAAAAATAATGGCAGGAGGGAATCTAATTAGCTTGTGTGTTCCCGAATAAGCGGAGAGCTGCAAACCCATTTTCTGCAATGAAAATCCAGCTTAGCCAAATTGTTTCATTGCAAACAGAACTTTTATTTTGCTTAATTACAACAGAATGCAGCATTGTCTTTGCAAGCATCTACCCAGACAATTTTGTAGAGTGATTCAAATTAGTTTTGCTGTTCGAGGACAGGGTGGGGGGACGGGGGGGCAGTGAAATGCATGTACTTTTATTTTTTTCTGCTTGAAAATCAAGCACAGCTATGGCAAATTCAGTGCTGAGACCGGAAGTATTTGTAAGGTGTTGTTTTTTTTTTTTTTTCCTATCAGGAAAAAGGCTCATTCAACCCTGAAGTCTAAGACAGCACCAAGTTGCAAAAAAATGGGGGAAAAAGACCCACCGTATCTCTTGCTGACGTTAGCATACGTTGAACTGACTGTGTCAGAAGTAGGAAAGCTACGACTAATAACCAGATGCCAATGATTCTGGGGAAGTGTGGGCAGGGAGGGGGGAAGATTGGGGGGCGAGAATACTCATCAGAAATGAAATATGAAATGTCTGCATATTTTTTTCTAATGGGTTGACATTTTGCAGGTTGGGAAAAATGTAACGGAATCCACTGGTGCTGCTGTCAGCCAAATGAAAGCACAGTCTGTGATTCACTCCCCCCCCCCCCGTAACAAAACTGGAGATGATGGGGGGGTACTCCTTATTTAAGGAGAAATGGAAAGGCCTTTTTTTACACTGAAAACAGAATAGAGAATTTTAAACAGCAGCTTCCAAGAAGCGTGCGAGAAGATTGTCATTGCTCAGGCATTTCTGAATTGAAAGGGTTTAGGCTTTGGCTTTCAAGGTTATTTCAGGGAGCCTTGTTGCCACTTTCTACAAAAGGAAAATAAAAAAGTCAGACAGTTGGGCACGGATTGGATTAGAAAGAAAGTCTTAAAGCTTTACGATCAACTGAGTTGGATTGCTGGAAAAACTGCATTGTGTAAACCCATTCAAAATGTGATTCCTTAATTGGCTTTCTTCCAGAGTCTCTTCCATACGAGGGCAAATGAGCCTCCCTACCATACGAGTCAAGTGCGCTTGTTTAGAAGCCTCCTAGAATCGATGCCACTCCAGGGGTTGGCTGTTTGTGGAGGTGGTAGCCGTGTGAGCAGTGAGATTGTGGGCAGAAAGCTCTCCAGACTCGTAAGCCACTTGTCTGCACAGTTCTTATGGGTGTACACTTGGTGTGAACAGCTAATTGTGCGGATAACAGGCTGCAGTGACATGAGCAACAGTGTGCTTCCGTGTGAAGAAGCACATCAGTGATGCATTCTCCACTCCCACAGTGACGCACTATGCTTGGTTGGCAACCTTAAGTCTCGAAAGACTGTGGTATAAGACTACAGCACCCTGTATTCCCAGGCGGTCTCCCATCCAAGTACTAACCAGGCCTGACTCTGCTTAGCTTCCAAAATCAGGCATGTGCAGGGTGACAGTTGCTATGACTTCCATGTCTATTACATTCACATTCTAACGCAGAGGCTTGCCTGCATTCCTGCATCACCTGCAGTGCCCTTTTCTGTGCAAGTATCTTGGGCTTCTGCTAAATAAGGGTAGCTGTGTTTTAAACTGTATTTCAAGGTTTCTTTTGGCCATTGAAGGTTGTTGTATACGCTAGAGCCCAATCCTATGCAGGTCTACTCAGAAGTAAGTCCCATTATGGTCAATGGGGCTTCCTCCCAGGAAAGTGTGGCTAGGATTGTAGGCTAAGCCTCTAGAGCAGCGATTTTCAACCATTGTGCAGCGGCACACTGGTGTGCCACAGATGGTCCTCAGGCGTGCCGCAGGAGTTTGGGGGAGGGTCATTTATTAATTAATTTGAGAACCCTACCAGCAGCATGGTGTGCCTTGTCAATGGTTAGAAAACCGATGGTGTGCCTTGACAACTTTAGTGCCTTGTCAGTGTGCCATGAGATGAAAAAGATTGAAAATCGCTGCGCTAGGCCAGTGGTTCCCAAACATTTTAGCACTGGGACCCACTTTTTTAAAATGACTCTCTGTCGGACTCCACCTAGGTTTACCAGACCTTAAAAAAGATCTAGAATGAAATAATATTTTTATTTATTTATAAGTAATGATAACCATAAAAAAAGACCCTGAAACACATATCTTCCAATATTTACATAAGCTTGCACACTGCAGGAGCCAAGGGTAATTGTAGGGTAATCTTTGTAGGGTAATTAGCAGCTACAGTATCTGATTTTTTTTGAATAGCCACAGGTCTTGAGGCAATTGGTTATCTGATCTTTCCATCACCCTTTGGCAACCCACCAAAAATCAGGCCGTGACCCACCAGTTTGGGAACCACTGCTCTAGGGAGAGTGTGGGTTACAAATTCAAAGAGATAAAACCATTATCAGAACTAGTAATCAGAAGCTTGAAAAGGGGAAGGAGAGTTCTGTGTAACCATCCTGAGTGTTGCTGCTTGTGTCATAGCCTGCATTTCCTGAGTAACTTCTTGTTAGGCTAGTTTTCCTTTTTTTAACCTCTTAAGAAAGAAAACATGTCCTATCATAGTCTGTCATTGGTTGTATTCACCTGGCCTGAGAGAGGGTAGAACTTAGTCATAAAAGTGTATCACTTTTATTCCACTGGCATAGCTTTCCTCAGAGAATTTCAGGAATCTAAGTTGGACAAGGAGGATGAGAATTTTCCAGAAGGGATTCCTAGCCTGACTCCACAGAGCCAGGGCTTTGGAGTCAGAGGTGAAAGCAATTTTGGGTGGAGTCTGAGAGCCTGTGTACCAACTCCACAGCCTTGCTGGTTATAATAGTTGTGTCACTGCTGACCAGATCATAAACCAAGAGAGGAGGACTGTGGACTCGGGACACAAAACCCTAGATTTAGACTCCACTCAAAATTGCTTCCAGCTTCCACCTCTTGATTGCTCAGGGTTGACGTGTTTATTTCCAGTGAGTTAGATAAGTTTACAACCTCTTACTGAACACAATGGGCTTACTTCTGAGTGTAATAAATAACACTATTTTCAAACACCTGTAGCTCAGGGCTGTGGAGTTGGAGTCAGAGTTGGAAGCAATTTGGGGTGGGGTTGGAGTCAGGGGTTTTGTCTCCCAACTCCACAGCCCTACACAGAGCTATAGGTTTCTTTTGGAGAGGGAATGATGGTTAAGCTGACAGGTCCTGTGAACATTCCTAGCGCTATAGGATGCCCTTGTTTTCAGTATGATTTATCCCAGGGTCTATGCGTTATGCTGGCTTTGGGAGTGCCACAGAATTTGTGTTGGCCAAGACCCCTCCCCTAACTTTATGCTGTCTCTGCTCTGCACAAGCTCAGGAATGAGACTTTTCCCCCCACTCCAAGCTTTAACCATGCTACATTTCTCAGGCATCGTGCAGCATTGAGGACTAACTCCAGGCCTTCTTCCAAGCTTGGAACTGGAGAAGGAGAACTGGTAGAGGGGTCTTCCATAGTTGTGCTGACCTCTGAGTATTTATCCAACACAGTATGACTTCTTGGGAGATTCCCTACCCCTTCATCAGCTTCAGACTCTCCTTGAGGCACTTAAGAAGCACAAGAGAGGTTGCAGTAATCCAGGTTGCTTCCAGGGCCAAGCATGTTAGGAAAGCTGTGGCTTGTGGTATCACTGTGTGTGTGTGTGTGTGTGTGTGTGTGTGTGTGTGTGTGTGTGTGCAGATCACACCAGATTATGCACTTGGAGGAATGACACCACTACTAGCCAAAATTGTGAAATCTTGTTATTTTCGAATAATGCTGTCTTGTTATATATCATTTGATGCAGAATTTCAGGCAGAGTGCAATGAAATAAACTACGTTTAAACATCTGCAATCTATCAAAGGTTATGGACAAATAACCAGAAGAGGAAAACTGCCTTATTTAACAGAAAGTGGATTTTCTTAACTCAAAATGACCAATGAGACAGATTGTTCTGAAAGTCAATGAGGTGTTGTTATGACACAGCAGGGAACCAATGAGGTGTTTGTATGAGTCAGCTCTGATTTCCATATATCAGAGCTAATACTAGAATGCTTATTCAGTTGTATGAGTGTCATCAAGTTGACCAATGGTTTTTTTTGTCCATGACTGATTTGTTGGGTGACCTGTACTGTTTGTTCTATATAAAAATAAATAAATGAAGTTAATGGGGGTTGCAACAACCCTAGTGATGCATTAGGCAGTGTGTATGATATAATTTATTCTGTATGGTCTGATACAGGAGGTGGTCTATCCTGGGGATGATACAATGAGCTCATGTACCAGGTGCTGCAAACCATAGGGAGATCTCTGTTCAGCAGAAAAAGAGGGCTATGGTCCATGCCAAGCCAGACAAGTGGAATTGTGTATCAATGTCTAGAAGCTTTGCAGAGTCTTAGGACAACACACACACATATACAACAATGACAAACTTAAAGGAACACAAGGCAGCATTTTGAGCAAGAGCTAGTTACTAAGCCTTTCCTCTTCCCAAGGTCTTTTCATAAAGCACTACATATTTTCTTTGCAGCTGCCACATGAATGGGTTAGATAAAAAATGATCTCCCCCACCCTGCGAAAGGCCCTTCTTCTGACATGGAATATGGCTCAAGATTTATGCTATATAAGCATCTTATGGGATTTACAGTCTTCTTCCCTTGGGGGTCAAGAGAGACAATCCTGGGCAGACTGCCTTCTCCAGGCTTATACAGTAAGGGGCTCATCCACTAGTTTTAGTTTGGCCTTTTCTGGGCCAGGAAAGTTTCATCTCCCCTACTGTGCCTTCTGCCTGCATGTGCCACTTTTCAGATTACAGATTTAATACCAAGGACTGTTCCACTTGATCTCGTGCACAGTGTGAAGTCATTTCATGCTTCTTAGGCCTTTGTTTTAACATTTGTCCTATTTCTGTCCTTTTTTTGCTTTTTTTTTTTTTTGTCTTACAGGCTTTTGACATTTGATCACCTGCACCGGGCAACTTCCATTTACTGTGATTTGCTACCCTCTAAGGTATCTTAGAAAGGTGAATTCCCTGTGAATTGGTACATTTAATTCAATTTCTAAGAATCTGGAACCATCAAGGATTGAAATGTACTTAAACACCTGCTGCTACCTCCGGCATCACTACAGTGATGCAGAAATTATGCAGGGGATGGACAGAGTGGATAAGGAGATGCTCTTTACACTCTCACGTAACACCAGAACCAAGGGACATCCACTAAAATTGAGTGTTGGGAGAGTTAGGACAGACAAAATAAAATATTTCTTTAATCAGCGTGTGGTTGGTCTGTGGAACTCCTTGCCACAGGATGTGGTGACGGCGTCTAGCCTGGACGCCTTTAAAAGGGGATTGGACAAGTTTCTGGAGGAAAAATCCATTATGGGGTACAAGCCATGATGTGTATGCACAACCTCCTGATTTTAGAAATGGGTTATGTCAGAAGGCCAGATGCAAGGGAGGGCATCAGGATGAGGTCTCTTGTTATCTGGTGTGCTCCCTGGGGCATTTGGTGGGCTGCTGTGAGATACAGGAAGCTGGACTAGATGGGCCTATGGCCTGATCCAGTGGGGCTGTTCTTATGTTCTTATGTTCTTACAGTGTCTGCCGCCTCCCTGGCCCTGGTAGAAATTTCACATAGAAGGAAGGTATGCAATGAAGGCACATCATTTTCACTATACGTGTGCGTTCAAACCACATGTTCCCCGTGATGAACCTAGACTTATGTAGATTATCCATAAGACCAGGGGTTCCCGAAGTGCATGTCATGATGTACTCACAGGTGACTATGGGATATCCCATTGCCCCGCCTACCTGTGCTCCCAGGTGCTGCCATCTTGGATCTCATGAGATGGTGGCACCCAGCTTAGCTGGGAAGAAGATGCTGTGGGGGCATCAAGACCCAGGCAAGTTTGGGAACCACTGCATAAGCCTGTTGCTTATATATGTCAATTTCAAACCTCTCATGAAGTCCCTTTCTAACCTAGTTAGTTGGTTTTAATTTTTTTTTTCCTAGGAGTAAAGGTTGTTGCAGGCTCCATGCATTTGTTCACTACATAGTCATTGACAGAAGGGAGGCTGGGATCTGTTGGTAGATCTGTGAGTGATTTGCACTGTAAGTGTAACAAGAGCCTATACCTATAGGTATTTGAAAATGATGTTATTGGTTTGAAATTTGAATTAAAATGCAAATTGTGGTGTTTTTTTGTGCAAATTCTTAAGCATCAATAATAGGTTTAATATCATTACACTGCAGCCTTCAATGCAAAAACATCAAGTTATTCAATTACATCAGTAACAAATACATCAAAAACAAACACCTCTAGCTATATCTGTTGGGTTATCCTTGTGTCTTGTGTCACTCACCTATAAACTATAAGCATCAGTTGGTCCAGGATGCAGCTTTACTGATCAGTTTTAGAGCTGTACTTGAGAATCCCTGCTCTGCGATTTAGTTATTCATATGGCTTGTATGTCATTCTTTTCTTGTTTGTGCAGATTATCCCAGGTTGTGTGGCATTGGTTTTGCCACTATTTTGCACATGGTTCCCTTCACTAGACCTCAAAAATCTGGTGAAAAGCAAAAGTAGCCTGAAGCCTGTCTTCCCCAGGCATGGAGAAGCAAGTGGCCTCCCTCATTGGATAAAGTCAGCAATTCTCCCTGAGATGGAGCCCTAGCTTTTCTGCAAAACTTTTCACAGAAGCCAAGTTACCTTCATTTGGTTCTCTTTTATTAAGATTTTTTTATTCCTTTTGTATTTCTTCTGCAAACATTTCATTTTTTTTTTAACACGCAAAACATCTCAAGACAAAACCATAACTGTGAGTGTCTGTTTTTAATGATCACTTTTCTCCCTACCATTCCTCCAGGGATCTCAATAGTTCTCCCTCCTCTGCTGCCTGTTTTATTTTCACATCTGTGTAAGGTAGGTGAAGCTGCTCTAGCCATGCTGTGTTTCCTTAGCAGACAAGCTGATATGGAAAGAGTTTGCTGAAGTTTGGAAAGCATTGCCTCTGTTCCTTCCTTTCTGAGCACAGACTGGCCACAAGCCCCTATACAAAAAGCATATGCAGTTCTGGGCAACAGCCTTTCCTCTCTTAAGGCAAAGCGGCATTTTGAGAGTTGCAAGCAAACCAAGGAAGGAACCATGCTGTGTACCAACCTGCTAGTGCTGGAGCCTCACTTATTTCTAAAACAGAAGACAAATGGACACGAGGGTTGGGGAGAGAAAACAGGAAAGGGGAAAAAAAAGTGTTCATATTTTCAGACAGTTGAATGAATGAACGGATGGTTTACAAGAAAGACGATCCTTCTTATGTAAAACAGAGATCATGGCAATATGGGTGTGACAGGCGTGAGAACATGTGGACACAGTGATGGGGGATGTATCTAAAAGATGAAAGCACCCACAAAGATCTGCTCGCATCTGCCTTGACCACATGACCTTGGGTTTTTGCAAAGGCTCCAGCTGACACATTGGCTGAAGTCTGCAATTTGATAATGCCTCTGGACCTGGGATGGAAGGATAGGATAGCCTTATTGGGTCAAACAAATGTTCATTAAGCCCCAATTGGAATCGACTGTAGCCAAATTTGTGGGGTTGTATATAATTGGTGGGTGTGGAGACCACTGTGTGACTTGAAATTCAGGCCTTTTATGTTCAGTTACCACACTTTAGTGCTCTTAAAGCAGGGGAGAGGGGATTGCTAACAGCATCCTGGTTAATTGTGTTGCCCTTTATTGCTTCATAGGACCCCAGGCACTCGTTGGAGCAGAATCCCAATTTATAGGAAGATGCAACTCAAAAAGTGCAGAAGTCCCCAGCTCTGCAAAACAGATCCCTTTGACTTTTTTCTAGTCAACTCCAACAGGTACACACACGACTTTTACATTTCCTAGGAATCTTTGCATAGGGTTTACCCATGCAGTGGGACCTGCACTTGACTGATGAACCTCATGGGACAGTCACAGACTAACCCCCACTGAGCAGAGATGTGTTTCTCTCTCTCTGAAATGCCTTGTACAAGGCTCAACCATTCTCCCACAAGCACTGCCAAGGTGTACTGTGCGCAGACCCCGATGCATTGCGCCACATGGGCCGTGAACCTACCAAACAAGATTATACTGGCATTGGTGTTCCCCAGCTTGTTGATGGCCACACAGGTGTAGTTCCCATAATCTTTTTCTGAGACATTGAAGAAGGTTAGTGTGGACATCCGGCCTTTGTTTTCAATTCTCACGCCATCCAGACCGTTGGCTAATCTGCAAGGAGGATAAAACAGGGACTTAGATTCAATTCATGTAAATGCAATTCATCCTAAAACCTTTAGGGTTGAGACTGTAACTCAGTTGTAAATTTAATTGCTGGCACCTCTGCTTAAAAGGACTCAACACTGATTCTTAGAGAAGGGTCAATCCCAGCTAAACAGATGTGGCAAATGGGTGGTGGCTCTCAAAAAATGGTGGCAGCTGCTAATCTAGTTCTTCCTAGTAATATTTAGTATAATTTATATTGCGGTATTTCAGGGTTCTCTATTTCTCTGCCCCCTTTCCACCTTCAGTTGCCAACAATGGGGACTGGGGGTAAGTGGAAATAGCATCATAACCCGAGATAAACTTCTATGAGATGTTATGAAGGGGTGATTTGGATGCATGAGGAACATTTTATGCTTTAGGTAAAGAAAATAGGGTAATATGGCTAGAATGACCAAGCAGTGATGCATTTATACTAAAAAGATATAGATAAGGATTGCTATAGTTCTAGAGCAGGGGTGTCCAAAGTTTTTGGCAGGAGGGCCACATCGTCTCTCTGACACTGTGTGTCGGGGAGGGGGAAGGATTAATGTACATTTAAAATTTGAATAAATTTACATAAGTTTACATAAATGAATATATTAAAGGTGAACTTATATGAATGAATGAAGGTCTTGCAATAGCTCAAGGCCTATAAAAGGCCTTGCACAAAGCAAGGCTGGCCTTTCCTTTGCTGCTACTGTTGCATCACAGATGTGAAACAGCAAGCAGTGGAGGGAACCCTCATCCCACAGCTAAAGTGAGAGGTCAAACAGTTGCCCTCACATTGAGATCAGTTGCGTCGGGCCAGTGTGGGCTCCAACAAATCTCCGGAGGGCCAGAGGCTCATTGAAGACTGGGGGCTCCCTGAGGGCCGCATTGAGAGGCCTCGAGGGCCGCAAGTGGCCCCAGGGCCTGGGTTTGGGCACCCCTGTTCTAGAGTATTGAACATGCCGATTTTACTGTTAGGACTACAGTGGTCAAGGAAGAGACCAGGGCAGGGAGTGAATGTCTTTATTTCACAAGCTCAAATGAAACTTGTGAAATGAATTGTCCTCCAAGAGGGAAGTTGTTTACTCTAACAACAGACAGAGGATGCTTGCTGCATATCATTATTCAATGCAGAAGGCAGTCTTCACATGCTCTAAGGCACTCTTACTACATGGCACACTAGGGCCAAGTCAGAACTCAACTGAAGATTTGCTGATTTGACTGTTCTGACCTTGGCTCAGGGAAGTATATTCTTGCCAAGGAGTGGATCCTGTCTTTCTTAGGCTCCTCTTGTAGCCTGTTGACCTTTTGAGCACATACCTGGTTTCTTCTTTGAACCACTGAAATTCTGCTACAGGGACAGCAGAGGCTTCACAGCGAAGGATCCCTTTTTGGCCAACCGAGGCACCTGTGTTCTTGGCATTGGAAATGGATGGAGGATCTGTAGAAGAAAAGAAGAAAAGATTCTGAGGCTTATAGAAGCTTGCTAGGTGTCCATGTGGATTCCAGAGCCCTTGGACATAGAGGTTACATGCCTGGCTGGAATTAAGTCCACAAAGTCGCCCTGGGTCCCTTTTTGGGAGAAGGGAGGGATAAAAATAAAGTTTTATTATTATTATTATTAAAGTCCAGGACATCTCCACAATTTAGCATGGAACCAAATACACTACCTGGGCCCAGGGGCTATGAACTGAGGTCAAAGGCCATTGCCCATGTGAATGTCCATCACTGCAGAATTGAGTGATGACTTGCAAGTGTGCTTGACCTATTGGAGATAATCACCCAGACAGAACCTTCCTGCCACTCAGTGTTAACTTGTCCCAAATACTAGTCTGACTTTCTTTGTACACCATTTACCTCTCATTGCCTGAGAGTCAGCAAGAGTTGTGTAAATGAAAATACGTACATGTCTAAATCGGCCCCGGTTTTGCATATGACTTTTCCTATCCAGCAAGCAATATCCATGATAGGAAAATTCAGACAATGTTTATGGCCTGGATATATTGTTAATTAACAGAAATACATGGGGGGAAAATCCAACTGCTTAGAAGGCTGGTATAACATAGTGGCTAAGAGACTGAGCTAAGAATTGAGGAATTCATGGTTCAGATTTCACTTATTCCACCACAAGTAAACTTCAGAAAGTCACCCCCCCCCTTTAGCCTTAGTCTTCCCCATCTGCAATATGGGAATAAGTAATCAGAACCTTTATTGGCATAATATATACATATACAAACAAATCTAAAGAATAATTCCCCAGTATTCTTTCACACAGTTATTGTAAGGATTTAATACATATGGCTTGCTGTGAAAATGGTAAGTATGATTATTTAGGCTTTACAGTGAAAATGCTTTCTCTGACCCCTGGAACTATTAAAATTTTCAGTGGGGGAAAAGTGTATTGCATGAGCCAGATTCTATTCAGGAGGCCACTTCCTGTTTAGTGTTATAGAAGTAGCTTCATCTAATATTCAGTCTTTTGGCAGCCTGCCCTGTAGCGCTATAAGCTTAAATGCTTATGGCAGCCTGTTTAAACAAGAACACTTTGCCCTGGAAAGCTTTTTAACAATATTAATGAGTGTGTGGGAGGGGGAGGTTGCTCCAATTTGTAATCATCCCCTTTATCTGCGGGGGGGGGGGAGAGTCTGTGGAATTGAAAACTAGCATTCCAACGGCGTTACTGTATTTGACTAGCATATCTTTCCTCTTGCTTTTACGTAAAGTAAATAAATTTTATTTTAATATGTATCAATGCATCAACAATGTGTCATCGACAAATGTTATATAGGTGCTGGACAGGCGTTAAATAGATGCTATATAGGTGTTATGTAGGTGCTAGAGAAGTGTTAGGCATTACATAGGTGCTGGACTTGCGGTACATAGGTGTTATATAGGCACTAGATAGTTGTTAAATAGGCACTAGGTGTTAGATAGGCGCTATATAAGCGTTAAATAGGTGCTAGTTAGGGGCTAGATAGGCACTATATAGGTGCTAGATAGGTGTTAAATAGGTGTTATGTAGGTGCTAGATATGCGTTAGGTACTGGATAGGTGCTAGATAGGTGCTATAGGCATTAGTTAGGGGCTAGATAGGCGTTGGATAGGTGCTGGACAGGTGCTATATAAAATAGACTAGATAGGCGTTAAATAGGTGTTATGTAGGTGCTAGATAGGCGCTAGATAGGTGCTAGATAAGCATTAGGTGCTGGATAGGCACTAGATAGGTGTTAAATAGGCGCTAGATAGGTGTTAGATAGGAGCTATATAAGTGTTAAGTAGGTGTTATGTAGGTGCTAGTTAGGCGCTATGTAGGGGCTAGATAAGTGTTAAATAGGCGCTGGATAGGCACTAGATAGGTGTTAAATAGGCGCTATATAGTTGTTAGATAGGCATTAAATAGGTGTTCTGTGGGTGCTAGTTAGGGGCTAGATAGGCGCTCTATAGATGTTAACTAGGTGCTGGATAGGCGCTATGTAGGTGTTAGATGAGCGCTACATAGGTGCTAGAAAGAGATGAGTGCTACATAGGTGCTAGAAAGGCACTATATAAGCATTAGACAGGTTCTAGATAGGTGCTATATAGTTGTTAAATAGGCACCAGATCTGCATTAGATAGGTGTTAGGGACTATATGTGTTAGATAGGCATTATATAGGTGCTAGATAGGTGTTGCAAGGGCTAGATAGGTGCTATATAGGTGTTAAATAGGCACTTCCAATACAAGTAAATACTACCTGCATCCCAGTGATATGTTTTTCTTTTGCAGGGTTGCAGGCCTATGTATTGCACTGGTGTGTAAATGAAAGGATTTGTTGCATTTTATTTCTATGTAGGCAATACAGTTTACATGGCATGCAGAGATGCATTTATTCTATACAAATTATTGTTACATTGCTTTACAGATAATGAATGCAGCTTTCAAAAAAAAAAAAAAAAAAACAACCCCACATTATTTTCTCTTCATGACATTTGGGGGAGTTTCGGGTCTTTGATGTTTCTCCAGATTTATCCTTTCATTTTGCCCACCAGTATGGATACCTGACATCACTGCCCCCCTTGAAAAAAATAGTTGCCCCCCCCCACCTCTAGAATCCTGCTCTGTCCTTGAATGGCTGCATGAACTGGACAATGACATTTGATCTAGTCTAACTGATATACAGGTTCATGTATTATATGCCATACGCTAAATAACTAAACAAATAGGCTGATCCCAATACAGAGTAAAATCATTGTTCTCAACAATTGGCTCAGGAGGAAGGTAAGTCAGCAGGAGTACAAGGAGGAGGAAAATGTCATGTAGCAAACTCTGTGCAGTTGCCCCAGGTGGTGGAGGGGCCGTCAGCCAGCCAGCCACCCACCTTGCCAGGTGATAGTCTGATGAGGAGCTGCAGGTAGAGCTCTAGTCCATGAATCCCTTCTGTCCACTCCCTCCTTTTCAAATCCAGCATAGGAGGAAGAGCTAGAGGAGTAATTTTTCATGCTGATTGGCTGGGCACATCGGACCACCACCATGCACAACTGAGAGACTTGGCATCCAAATATATTGCCGCCACCACCCCCGGAGGGCAATTCTAAACTGATTACAGCCCAATCCTAAGCTGCTTGAGCGCTGGCACTGTGACCCAAGTACCTGTGTTGGGTGACACCAATGTGCCATAAGGCATGTTTGCACCACCCAAGGAGTAAGCAGCACAGGATACAGTGGGAGCTGTTTGGCGCCACTGCTCCCATACCAGATAGAACTGGGCTCTTAGTTGCAGAGCCACTTGTTGACGAGTGGTTGAATTTTTTGCAATTTGATTGTATCTGACAAGATATTTTGCGCTGGGAAAGACAAGACAGTTATTGCATTTTTCTGGGCTTATTGTTTATTTGTTTGATCTTTGTGTTTTCTACAAGTGTCAGTAGCTGCTGTCTTTGTTATATATTCTTTGATAGTTATTGGTAGCAATTACATAGTCTTGAATAGCAGTGATTAAACCTTCTGTGTCTGCTTCAACAGACGCGCTTTCATCCCCTTTCTTTTACTGATATTGAGGCTGGCTGGAATGATTCATCACTAAGGCTTAGAGTGAAGTTTTGATCAAGCTTGACTGTTGCTTGGAAAACTTAATTGGCTTCTGTTCGTTTGTGGGTTGTTGTTTTTTTTGGGGGGGCGCTGCATCAGGAATGCTGGTTGTGATCTTTCCAATCACTACATGATTTCGGAACTGGATCACTGAAGGACCACCTCCACCCATATGAACCTGACCACACACTGATTAGCAGAAGAAGGCCTGCTTTATGTTTCCCCACTGTGCATGGTGAGTCATAGGAAAGGACCTTTTGGGTTATTACACTAAGAGGTTATTAATCTGGCTTCCAACCTCACTTCCACCTTGATGTTCCCGTCAAGGGCTTCAAACCCACAGTCCTCCTCTAAACAGAACATGTTACTTGCACAAGCATTTGCAAGGAGAATAGTGCCATTCAATTCTGCACTATCCAGAAGGAGTGGCTCCCTCATTCAGTCCTGATGTAGCCCTTCCGATAACATTAGATGAGTGAATTCTCCTTTTACAGAGAGCTTTTAAATGGCTTAGAGACTCAGTGGAGCTCAAGTCACCTCTGAAAGGCCAAGAGGCTTTCCAGAGATGTGTGTGTGTGTTAAGAGCTCAGAATATCTTGGCTCTACATTCCTAACCAAGCTCTTAAAAAGCAAATTGTCCAGAGGTGCAAGTGGTTTGAACTGTATATATATATATATGGTTACCTCTGTGTGTGTAAAAATATGAATGAATAAATTCCTACAAGTGTCTTCCATTAAGAATGTCTTAATGTTCTGTGTGCAAGGTTAACCAGCAGAGAGAGGGTATTTATTTTTTTTAATTTCAATTGCTCCTCAGGGAAAGGGGGGAGAGAGAAGCTATTACCATTTTAAACATCAGCTATAAATAGATGTTAAAAACGGCCAATTTCCATCAGAATCTTTTTTAATTTCAGTGTGTTTCTGAGCTGTTCAGTTTTAGATCTACATGACTCTACAATATACCCATATTTCTAATAATGTAATTGCAGTTCTTCTTGTCTCAAGAAGAATATGGTAGGATCTGCATGTACAACAGAAGGAAATTGTGAAGTCCTGAGGAAGTAGGGTGATCTGTAAAATTTTGCAATGCTGGTGCAGGAACTCTCCCACAAGAAGACAAGTTCTAGCCTTGCTCTCACGTTGCAGTGCTGATTTTCTACTTCCAGTGAGTTATTTCTGTACCAGAGTATTCTAAACTGTTGCTACCGCACCTCCTTGCTCCACATGTGTAGATCTAGGATGTGTAGATATAGGTGAACTACTAAACATAAAGGAAACAGAGCTTTCCTCCTATGAAGAGATGCTGGAGAAGCAAGAGCCACTGAGTTGTGGATGGAAGATAACTTATGGGGGGGGCGAACCAATGATAGAGGCTCGTAACCTGCCGGAGTTTTTAAAATGGGCTGCTAGTCTTATGCCTTTATATTTTAGCTGCTGTGGGTTTTAGTTATTTTATTTTATCTTTTTAAACCAGCTTGAGCACCGGGTTTTGTTACCTAGGGAAAGGCAAACCTCCAAATAAATAAACTAATAAATAGAGAAACCTCCAAATAAATAACATCGTGAACAGCATGGAAAGATTAATATTTCTTAATTACTTGGGTTCATCCATGGGGAAGAAAAAGACAATCAATGAGTTTATTGAAGCCAACACACACACAAGATTTTGCTATGACTCCCTACACAGATGACTTTAAATTGGTCCCAGATGTTCTGAATTGAAAGTATAATTAATTTTAAAACTAGGATGGTGGTGTCACACCAGCAGTTTCTCTTGTTGCTTATTCTCAAATGTATGATTGTAAATTTCTAACTCATCCTGAAAAATCAATAATCATACATTTGAGGATGAGCATATGAAAGATGTCCTATGTGCACGCACATGTTAACGCGTGTTTTGAGTACAGATCCAGTAACATAAGCCAGTTTGAAAGGGTGAGTTAGTACAAATAACTACAATGACCAAGGTGCAAAATTCTGAAACTAGAGACTACAATATCTAGTTGTTTCAGGAATACTTACAAGACCACAACCCTTTCACAATGGTTGGTTGGCAACCTTCAGTCTCAAAAGACTATGGTATAAGCCTACAGCACCCGGTATTCCCAGGCGTTCTCCCATCCAAGTACTAACCAGGCCTGACCCTGCTTAGCTTCCCAGATCAGACGAGATCGGGCATGTGCAGGGTAACAGTTGTTAATTTAGAATAAACCTTAACCATTAGTCCTTGGATGGTCCATGAACTGCTGCACGAACTACATGGTAGAGGTTAAGAGCAGAAAGCCTAAAATTTCATAGTTTAAATTTTGCACCACGGTCACTGTATTTACTTGTACCACTGAATAAATATCTACCTCACCCTTCCAAGCCAAACATCTCCAGGGTGGCTTTTGTTACTGAATCTGCATTTAAAATAAGTATCGACATGCGTGCATGAAAATAAGAAGAGCCCTGCTGGATCAGGCCAAAGGCCCATCTAGTCCAACATCCTGGATCTCACAGTGACCCACCGTATGCCTCAAGGAGCACACAGGACAACAAGATCCTGCACCCTGTGGCCACTCCCTTGCATCTGGCATTCTGAGGCAGCCTACTAAAACCAGGTGGTTGTATATATACCCATCATTATACCTGTGATGGACTGTGATGGGCAGGAGGTCTGGTCTAGAGGGTAGAGCCTCCATTTGCCTGAAGATAACATCCGCAGGTCGCCAGTTGGAGGCCACTGGCACCGTGCGACCTTGAAGCAGCTGACAAGCTGAGCTGAGTTATTCGATCTGCTCTGAGCGTGGGAGGATGGAGGCCAGAATGTTGCGACCAGATCAGAAAGAAACATCTGAATGTTGTGGTTTCTTGAAAGATAGAACCTTCTTTCAAATTGTAAAAATCCCTACTGGGATTTAATTAGCCTGCCTATGTAAACCGCCTTGAATAAAGTCCGAGGAGAAATCAGGGAACCATGAAAGGCAGTATAGAAATACCTGTATTATTATTAATTATTATTATTATTATTATTATTATAATATACCACATACACTCGTGATGGACTTTTCTCCCAGAAATCTGTCCAATCTCCTTTTAAAGGCATCTAGGCCAAGCACCATCACCGCATCCTGTGGTAAGGAGTTCCACAGACTAATTACACACTGGGTAAAGAAATAATTTCTTTTGTCCTAACTCTCCCCAACACTCAATTTTAGACGATGTCCATTGTTTCTGGTGTTGCTGCACATGCCTGATCTTGTCTGATCTTGTCAGCTAAGCAGGGTCAGGCCTGCTTAGTACTTGGATGTGAGACCACCTGGGAATATCAGGTGCTGTAGGCTTATACCATAGTCTTTCGAGACTGAAGGTTGCCAACCATTTTGCATGAAAAGGAAAAGAAACATCCCTCTATCCCCTGTGTCTGTCCCCTGCATAATTTAAATGTCTCAGGCACTTTTTTTCTAGACCAGGGAATGCTCAAAGTTTTTGGCAGGAGGGCCACAACATCTCTCTGACACTGTGTCGGGGGCCGAATTAATTTACATTTCAAATCTGAATAAATTTACATAAATGAATATATTAGAGACGGAAAATGGATGAATGAATTACACTCACCCTACTTGTATTGGCAACCTTCAGTCTCGAAAGACTATGGTATCGCGCTCTGAAAGGTGGTTCTGGCACAGCGTCTAGTGTGGCTGAAAAGGCCAATCCGGGAGTGACAATCCCTTCCACACCGGGAGCAAGTGCAGTCTGTCCCTGGTCTGTCTCCCTGGCTATGGGCCTTCCTTCTTTGCCTCTTAGCCTCAGACTGTTGGCAAAGTGTCTCTTCAAACTGGGAAAGGCCATGCTGCACAGCCTGCCTCCAAGCGGGCCGCTCAGAGGCCAGGGTTTCCCACTTGTTGAGGTCCATCCCTAAGGCCTTCAGATCCCTCTTGCAGATGTCCTTGTATCGCAGCTGTGGTCTACCTGTAGGGCGCTTTCCTTGCACGAGTTCTCCATAGAGGAGATCCTTTGGGATCCGGCCATCATCCATTCTCACGACATGACCAAGCCAACGCAGGCGTCTCTGTTTCAGCAGTGAATACATGCTAGGGATTCCAGCACGTTCCAGGACTGTGTTGTTTGGAACTTTGTCCTGCCAGGTGATGCCGAGGATGCGTCGGAGGCAGCGCATGTGGAATGCGTTCAGTTTACTCTCCTGTTGTGAGCGAAGAGTCCATGACTCGCTGCAGTACAGAAGTGTACTCAGGACGCAAGCTCTGTAGACCTGGATCTTGGTATGTTCCGTCAGCTTCTTGTTGGACCAGACTCTCTTTGTGAGTCTGGAAAACGTGGTAGCTGCTTTACCGATGCGCTTGTTTAGCTCGGTATCGAGAGAATGAGTGTCGGAGATCGTTGAGCCAAGGTACACAAAGTCATGGACAACCTCCAGTTCATGCTCAGAGATTGTAATGCAGGGAGGTGAGTCCACATCCTGAACCATGACCTGTGTTTTCTTCAGGCTGATTGTCAGTCCAAAATCTTGGCAGGCCTTGCTAAAACGATCCATGAGCTGCTGGAGATCTTTGGCAGAGTGGGTAGTGACAGCTGCATCGTCGGCAAAGAGGAAGTCACGCAGACATTTCAGCTGGACTTTGGATTTTGCTCTCAGTCTGGAGAGGTTGAAGAGCTTTCCGTCTGATCTGGTCCGGAGATAGATGCCTTCTGTTGCAGTTCCAAAGGCCTGCTTCAGCAGGACAGCGAAGAAAATCCCAAACAAGGTTGGTGCAAGAACACAGCCCTGCTTCACTCCGCTTCGCTCCGCATCACTCCCTAATGGATGAATGATTACACTCACCCTAAGAAGGGGGGGGATCTTCATGCCAGTTTATGAGCACATTCACCCTAAGAAGGGGGGGATCTTTATGCCAGTTTATGAGCACATTCACCCTAAGAAGGGGCGGGATCTTCATGCCAGTTTATGAGCACATTCACCCTAAGAAGGGGGGGGGGAATCTTCATGCCAGTTTATGATCACATTCACACTAAGAAGGGGCGGGATCTTCATGCCAGTTTATGAGCACATTCACCCTAAGAAGGGGGGATCTTTATGCCAGTTTATGAGCACATTCACCCTAAGAAGGGGGGGGGAATCTTTATGCCAGTTTATGATCACATTCACCCTAAGAAGGGGCGGGATCTTCATGCCAGTTTATGATCACATTCACCCTAAGAAGGGGGGGATCTTTATGCCAGTTTATGAGCACATTCACCCTAAGAAGGGGCGGGATCTTCATGCCAGTTTATGATCACATTCACCCTAAGAAGGGGCGGGATCTTCATGCCAGTTTATGATCACATTCACCCTAAGAAGGGGCAGGATCTTCATGCCAGTTTATGATCACATTCACCCTAAGAAGGGGCGGGATCTTCATGCCAGTTTATGATCACATTCACCCTAAGAAGGGGGGGATCTTTATGCCAGTTTATGAGCACATTCACCCTAAGAAGGGGGGAATCTTCATGCCAGTTTATGATCACATTCACCCTAAGAAGGGGCGGGATCTTCATGCCAGTTTATGATCACATTCACCCTAAGAAGGGGCAGGATCTTCATGCCAGTTTATGATCACATTCACCCTAAGAAGGGGCGGGATCTTCATGCCAGTTTATGATCACATTCACACACACACACACAAATGGAGGGGGGGATCTACCATACTTTCACATATCCGCTTGCTCACCTGCCCCCTTGCCCTCCCTGCCTGCTTGCCCATGTGCTGCTGCTGCTGCCTGCCTGGCCAGCTGGTTCCAGCTGTCCCTCCCTCCCTTGGGAGCTGGGCTGGGCTCCCCTCCACTCCTGATCTCTCTCTCTCCCCTGGCTCAGGTTGCAGGAGGGGAGGGGAGCCCAGCCAAATGGAGCAGATACCAGCCCAGCCCAGCAAGAAAGAAGAGACCAGCAGGCAAGCGAGCAGGGTCTTTTATAATGGGAAGTAACGCGAGACCTGCAAGTCTCATGTTACCTTCCCACTATAAAAGGCCCTGCACACTGGCTGGGCTCGTCTTTCCTTCACTGCCACCGAGCTCAGCGGCAGCGAGGGAAAGCAAGGTGCGGAGCTCGTGTGGCAGGCCAGCGCGAGCTGGGGTGAGGGCCGGGTGCCCGTTGGAGGTGGGGGGACCCCTTGGGGGCCAGATGGGGACCTGCAGCAGGCTGCAAGTGGCCCACGGGCCAGGGTGAGGGCACCCCTGTTCTAGACTGAAGAGCCCCATGGAACATCTTTCATGTGCAGTGACCACTCAGTGGTTTGGTGAGGAGGTTCTAAACATAAAAATCTCAAGCTGCATCATCGCCTCATACAGTTTTCTAAGGATGAAAAACACTTGACATATATTACCTTCATACAGTCCTGACAATTACCCTGCAGAATAATTAAGGGCTCAATCCTATCCCCATAGCACGCAGTGTTCCCAATGGCGCATGTGTACATCAGTTCTATGCATAAGCCTTTAAAGTTAAATCCCTGGTCTTATGTCACAATTCCATTAGAATCCCTTTCTGAAACATGCAGACAATATTAGCAGTGGTGCGCTGTATACAGTATCTTCTGTTTGCTGAGTCCTTGGAAATAAAGGCTTGAGTCTATAAATGTTAAGCATTACCAGTCATACCACAGAAGATTTGTTCTGTCCAACACTGATACGGTACTTACAGTTCACGGTGACCTTTACCCTCCTGATATCAGGGGCTGCGACGTCATTGATGGCGGTACACTCGTACTCCCCAGATTGGTCCCTGGTGATCCCAGTGATCTCCAAGAACTCATCTTCGCTTATAAAGCCTTGACCTACAAGCCAAGAGAAACATGTAGGGTGAAATCAGTGGCACTAAACCCCAGAACATTTCTGTCTTGCCAACAAATTTATGCACTTGGATGTCCAGACAGGTCCCTTTCGCAGTCTGGCAAAGCATGGGCTGCAGCCCCACTGTGAAGCACCTGCTTTGCATACAGAAAATGCTAGTTTCAACGCTTGGCAGCATCACTGTCTAGGGCTGAGAAAGACCCCTTACCAAGGCAGCCTTCTAGTGGCATTCACTGAAATCCCACAGAATAAGTTTTTGGTGCGTTGCATCCATACAACAAGCAAACCTTAGCACTCAAATCAGGCTTGACTTGGCTTCGCTGGAGTTGGAGGCTCTCAGCTCAAGTGCTAACTGCTGAACAGGACACAGTAGACTTATATAGAAACTCTTGCAGGTTCTCACATGGTAGCAGCACTGGTGACCTGTCAGTGTGCAGTTTTCAGACTCGAGGAAAACCTCAGACGCAAGTATGAAAAGCCTTTCCCCCATTCTTTTCCCAAAAGGCTCCTACAGAGGAACTGAAATGCCACCTGCTATTCCAGACATAATACCAGTGTTTTGGACGCTGACGACATGACTCTCTCCAGTGACACTCCAGGCCCCCTGCTAATTCACACCCAGCAGCCCACAAAGCTTTGTCAATAATACAAGGCTTCTTGTCTACACCAAACACTTTCTTTCGACCTCCACCCACCTCCTTTTACCCCAGCCATTTTACAGGACTCCACTGCTAATATGTCAATTGAGGGGGATTGTTGTGCTACTATGGGTGGAACAATTCCCAAGATTCAGCCACAATTCAATTCGATACTGCGGAAGCTATTCCATCATCTGAGCTGAAATAACTCTTTCAATGCAGAAATATGCCTGTCCATGAAAACTCAAATGTGTTTGGCAACCCTATTTCCATCTGGGTCCTTGTAATTGAAGCATTCAGTGTAGCTCAAAAAGATTAACTCCTCCTGCAGTTTACATGCTTCTGGAGTCTTTGAAAAAAAGGTGTGATTATACAGAAGTAAGCCCATTGTGTTCAGTAAGACTTAGGCTGTAATCCTATCTTACTCCCCAGAAACAAACACCTGTAACAATAGCCTTTTGGGTTGAAGATCCACACGTTGAAGAACACTGGCCTAGATATAGCATATGGGTAGCCAGCATGACTAGTAGCCAATGATAGAAACATAAGCAGCATTTGACTAGGAGGCAGGTTTGCTGGACCAGATGGAGTTTTGCTCTGATCTAGCAGGGCTCTGGTGTCAGTGCCACTGATAAGAGAGCTGATGGCACAAGCATGAGAGTTATCAAGTCATATTTTCTTCCATGTAGTTTCACACAACATTAATGGAGTGGCATGGGGGCGCAACCACACAGAAGAAACAAACATGCTGCTTGGGTGATGCAAAGAGCCTGCTATGCTCTCCGAGGCATCGTCAAGCGCTCACCCTTGTTCGGAAAGCGCCAAATATCTCCAGGCAGTGAGGAAATGATTGCATTAGCTGCAAAAGCCTTCTTCTATCTTGAAGAAATGAGGAGTAGCACAGAGATGATAAACGCCAAGAATATAGGACAGCAGGGGAAGAGAATCCGCACCCGAGACTGTAAAGATGGAAAAATAATAAGGAGAGGAAAAAGATGAGGAGGATGAACGCCAGGCTCACTTTGCTAGTGAGCCTTCCCAGTAATGATCCAATAATCCCGAGGTCATTACAGACCTGGCCTATCCTCCAGTTGATCTCTATAAAAGATAATTGGAAGTGTAAGAAAATAGATTCGACGAGCTGGAGACAGAAATACATAAATAACGGAGGCGATTTCTTTTCGGCGCAGAAGGGGCCTCGGGAAAAGATAAGCCCAGCTTGCTACATTAGTGAGATAAGGATCTACAGGGATACAAATGGATACTTTCAGGAAGCCGCTGCATGACAGACACAGCACCATCAATCACGGGATGCTGGAATCGCACCAGAGCATGAATCAGCTGCAGCAGCGGGTCAGGACAGTGTCATTGGAGTGGACAGCATGCCCCAGGTTGTCTGCCAAGCATTCCCCCTTCAGTAAAGAATGTGTTCTTGAAGGGTGGCTCTACTCTCAGGCAGACAGGTGTGAAAGAACTTCCTCCCCACATGGCACTGGTCTTATGAAACCCTTTAGTCCAGGAGACGCCTGCGTTGGCTCGGTCATGTCGTGAGAATGGATGATGGCCGGATCCCAAAGGATCTCCTCTATGGAGAACTCGTGCAAGGAAAGCGCCCTACAGGTAGACCACAGCTGCGATACAAGGACATCTGCAAGAGGGATCTCAAGGCCTTAGGAGTGGACCTCAACAGGTGGGAAACCTTGGTCTCTGAGCGGCCCACTTGGAGGCAGGCTGTACAGCATGGCCTTTCCCAGTTTGAAGAGACACTTGGCCAACAGTCTGAGGCAAAGAAGAGAGGCCCATAGCCAGGGAGACAGACCAGGGACAGACTGCACGTGCTCCCAGTGTGGAAGGGATTGTCACTCCCAAATCAGCCTTTTCAGCCACACTAGACGCTGTTCCAGAACCACCATTCAGAGCGCGATACCATAGTCTTTTGAGACTGAAGGTTGCCAACTACTAGTCCAGGGGTATCAAACTCATGTCAAACAGCAGGTTGAGTAGCATTCATGATGCCTGCTGAGGGCCAGAACTGATGTCATTAAGCAGGAAGTGACATAAGAAAGCAGGAAGTGACAACATTAAAGCAGTTGCTGGCCAGAAATAAGCGCTTCGTTCCCACTTATTAGTTATTAGGGACTCATTCGTTGCAAAGGACAGAGGAGGAAAATATGCAAACCTTGATCATAATTTCAAGTTATGGGAGAGCCCAGTTATCATGCAGGCCACCCTTTCAGCAGTGCTGCTTCTGCTGAAGCAGCTCAACAGCTGAGAATAGCTGGCGGTGGTGCTGGGAGAGCCCAATGATCACAAGCACCACACAAAAGCTTCCAGGGGGTGTATCTGGCCTGTGGGTCTTATGTTTAACGCCCCTGCTTTAGTCTTTCCTTAACATTCTTCCTTAATATTCTTTCACCCAAGGAGGAACCTCCCAAATTTACTTCATATTTCAATGTCAGTGGAATGCTGGGAGTAACCTAGGTTGTGTCCCACCTTGATCTCAATGGGGTGCAGAAAACAGAATTGCAAGCACATGTTAATGCTGTTTTCTCAGCCAGAGAAAAGACTGGTGATGCCTACTTAAGGTGTTATAAGTAAGCTTTTGAACACATGAAGTTTCCCCATACCACATCAGATAATTGATCTATAAAGCCCAGTATCATCTCCTTGAACTTGCAATGGTTCTCCAATCTTTTTCCAGCCTTACTATCCAAATTCCTTTTTGGGTGATGTGGGGAACAGAACTGGGACCTTTTATGTGCAAAGCATGTTTCTAGCACTGAGCAATAGCCCTCTTCCAAAATCTTCCATTAAATTAAGCAGTTTCTCCCCTGTCCCCCCAGCACCGCGCCTCTCAATGTATCTTGTAGCAAGTCTGGAGATGCTCACTTACACCTTTGAGAAGGCCCTACAAATGAATTATGTTCTTGATTTAAAATTACTTTACTCCAGGCCAGCTGGATTTGTGAGCTGCAAAGCTGAATTCAGTTCACCATTCTTCCCACAGTAAACATTCAACTGGTCTCTCAATAAACCTTCACTTTTTGCTGCCTTTAATGGATTAGTGAAAACAGAGAGGTTTGCAAGCATCCAGCAAGCCCCTGTACATGTCCAGACAGGGGGCCAAGTTTGACTCATTGTGTCACCAGTTGTGCAATTATACAAGATAGAACTGCATATTTACAAACAGTTTGGAAGTGGAGACTGCAACTTTGAAATCTTCTTCTCTGAAAAATTTTCCCCAGAGGGGTTGCACCATAAGAAGGGAAATTGAGAATGAGTTCAAAGAGTGTTAAGGTGATGTGCTGAGACAGGGACAGCTCATGCATGCAAAGCAGAGGCCTACACACATTTTGCAGTCTTAAAAGCAAGTCCTGGGTATATTCCTGGGTATATTTGGGGTGCTGATTCCAAAAAAATGGCATCAGTTTTATCCAATTGCCTCTAGTTGCGGGGGTGGTGGTGGTGGTATGGCATAGCCACCTTATATTTCGATACAAGCAGCTTCCTTGTGAGGAAGCCATCATGTCAGGTTCCTCATGAAGAAGCAGCTTGCATCGGCATATAAGGTGGCTATGAGTACCCCTCAAACTGGAGCCAAGCAGGCAAAACCGATGCCATATTTCGAATTCAGCACCCCAAAAAATATCCTACATTCATTCAAACATCCTTGGCAACTAAAGAAAAGGGTTTTGTTGTTGTTGAAGGCCTGTGTAATTAACCACGTTTCAAGATAATCACAGAAGTAACAGAAGTAACAAAAGCTCTTTGTTTTCCATTTGGGGTGAATGGGAAAGGCTCAGAAAGAGACTGGAACTCACATGTATCCTTTCTGGTTTTCAATGGACAAGATGCAAACCAAGAATGGTAGTAGACTGGGATTCACTTAGATCACCCAGTCTTTAATGGGCAAAAGGTACCAAGAGATATCAGTATATTTGCTGCTTATGATATATTTCTGGGAGGTACCCTGCAGCAACCACTCACTCAGGGCTGGCACTAGCTTTCCAGGAGGGGAGCGCTTGGAAAATTGGCCTCCACTGGCCCCCTTCTAACTAAGTAGGCCTAGACAGAGTCATTCTGCCACCACCACATGAAGGCAAAGAGTAGAGTGGTAGTCTCATTGGTCAAAAGCTACGCCGTGATGCCAACCCCTAAAGGTGACCTTGACTTCACTCTGTATTTGGGTGAACAAATTGCCTTTGCAAAGGAGGAAGCCCTTTGAGACAGTAAAATGTTGTCACTCCCACATGAATATAGATAGGTAGATGAACTTTTCTTTTGTTGAAAAGCACCTATGAATATTCTTAATTATAGTTTATAGTTATATTAGGGGTGTCCAAAGTTTTTGGCAGGAAGGCCACATCGTCTCTCTGACACTGTGTCAGGGGGCCAGGGGAAAAAAGAATTAATTTACATTTAAATTTGAATAAATTTACATAAATGAATATATTAAAGATGAACTTATATGAATGAATTAAGGTCTTGAAATAGCTCAAGGCCTATAAAAAAGTCATTGCACAAAGCAAGGCTGGCCTTTCCTTTGCTGCTGCTACTGCATCACAGATGGGAAACAACAAGCAGTGGAGGGAGCCCTCATCCCACAGCCCATGTGAGAGGTCGAACAGTTGCCCTCATGCTGAGAGCAGTTGCGTTGGGCCAGTGTGGGCTCCAACAAATCTCTGGAGGGCCAGAGGCTCATTGGAGGCTGGGGGCTCCCTGAGGGCTGCATTGAGAGGTCTCGAGGGCCGCAAGTGGCCCCAGGACAGGGGTTTGGGCATCCCTGGTCTATATGTATACACACTGCTTTTCTACAACAACAAAAAGGCACTCAAACTGACTTACAGTAAGAACAATGGAGGCAAATTCAAGGTGAATCAACCACACTACATTTCATAAAGCAGCATATCAAGCAAACGGTAGCAATGGAGAGATGAAATATAATAAGCTCATATATAGAATGAAAAGTCTGGCAGTGTCTGAAAGGCAGTGTCTGGAAGGGGGGGCCTTGTCTTCCACTTGACATCCATTGCTCCACAGAAAGGAGTCAGCTCTTCTCGCTAATGCCACTGTCTCCTTTGCCTTGCCCGTACTTTCTCTGCCAGACCCAGAACCTTTTTAGCTGGTGTTCTCCCACGTCATCATCTCCTGGTGGTTCCCATGTATCTGAAAGCTGAACTCGCACAATGCATCTATCGTATCTTTTCCACATAAGGGTTGCCAGTCCATCATACAAGATTGGTTTACTCTTTGTGCCCTACCTGTGTTAGTTACTGATGTTACCCTGCACATGCCTAATCTTGTCTGATCTTGGAAGCTAAGCAGGGTCAGGCCTGGTTAGTACTTGGATGGGAGACTGCCTGAAAATACCGGGTGCTGTAGGCTTATACCATGATCTCGGAAGCTAAGCAGAGTCAGGCCTGGTTAACACTTGGATGGGAGACCACCTGGGAATACTGGGTGCTGTAGGCTTATACCATAGTCTTTCGAGACTGAAGGTTGCCAACCATAGAACAGTATAGTAGCAAATAATTGATTCTTAAATTATACTGCACAGTGTTACCTACCTATAGTGGCGTCGCTAGGGTTTGCATCACCCTTATGATGGACCTCCTCCCATGCAGTGGGCAGGGCAATGCCCCAGGTGGTGGGCAGGGCAATGCACCATCGCCCTACCCCACCAGTTTTTCACTGGAAAGTCGAGTGAGATCATTGTCCTCTGCCAAAATTTCCAGGGTATACCACAGAGGCTAGAAGGGCCTCCTCATGTCACTCTCTGCCTACTCAACACAGCTGAGGTTCTCTGTACATGCCCAAATGTCAAAAGGGCAGCCAGAAAGATTGATAAATACATGCTTGCTATATTGGAAGGTCAGATGGAGACAGGGATCCAGCGTGGCCACAGAATGAATGCAGAAGGAGCCAGCAGAGAGGAGAGAGACATCTGGTGCACAAACAAAGAAAAGGTATAAAGCACAGAGATGGCACTGGGCGTATAGCAGGCAGGTTTCAGTCATGTAACCTTATGGTCAATCTATACATTCAGATAAATCAAGTGAGAAAGAGTTCTGGGACTGAGTCATTTCTACCAACAGGTGGAAGGGGCTCACCCCCTTTTATCCAATATCTCCATTTCTTTCTAATACGGAAGTCATATCATTCAGATACAACTCTCTCCCTTCCCTCCAGCTGCCAGAAATGGCCACATCCCTTGCAACTGTGCCATGTGATTTTTCTGAATGTGTAAGTAAGGCCTCAGATCTGGCATAATTAATACTGAGGAGGGGGGGCAAGTCTTCCACCAAAGCACTCCGAGATACCGAAATGGGACAAAAGGTTAAAACTGTGACGCTTTACCCATGTATTTACAAAACCAAAGAAACAGCAGATTAATCACACTGGTGTGAACTTTCCCTTCTGGCCACACAGAAAAAGAGCATGGAGCCCAAGATTTTGAATCAACACAGCAAGATGAAAGAGAGGCTAGGCTGGGAGGGCTGAACTTCCTGGCAACTATGCCCAGATGTAGCAGTGCATCCTTGAAGAGATAAAACATCAGCTGGCTGACAAAGTATTATAGAATGACCTGCAACAAAAGGGAGCAGAGGAAAAAGAAGCATGATGGGGCAGGAGTTTCTCACACCTTTCTGACTCAGCAACTGTTACCCTGCAGATGCCCGATCTTGTCTGATCTCAGAAGCTAAGCAGGGTCAGGCCTGGTTAGTACTTGGATGGGAGACTGCCTGGGAATACCAGGTGCTGTAGGCTTATTATACCATAGTCTTTCGAGACTGAAGGTTGCCAACCAGTTGACTGAGCATGAGTTAGCAGCAGATCATTGACCTCCCTCCCAGCTTGGACAACAATTAGGTAGGAAAGACCTGTGTTATTGTGACTGGTCACATGTGGTGCTGTTCCCAGGTACAGAAAATCAGTAGCTGAGCACAGCTGCTTGTATCCGGGTATAGACGTCCATGTGAATGACTGTTCCCGGGTCCGGTTTAACAAATCATAATCTGCGTAGACTGTGCTTGGTACCTAGCCTTGAATGGAATGTGTGAATAACTGTCCCCAAGTACAGGATAACCATGATTGCCCCAGGGTACGCAGATGTCTCTTGGGTCAGTTTAATGTGTCATCATCCCCCTGGATCTATTCACATGCTTCTTAGATTTGTACATACAGGGTGGGACTATACCATGATGAAGTGGCTGTGAAGGAAGCCACAGTGATTCCCACATGAATAAGGGGTGCTTTGAGCAACACATGCATCCAAGCTTCCCTCCCTGCAGAAAGACCTCCACAAGGAAGGATCTGAATGGAACTGTATTAGGTTCAAAATCTCTCTGGCTTTGTGGGGTTTGATGCAACAGCTTAGGGGTGATTCTTCCTTTTAGGAAAGGAGAGCAGTGCCTCGGCCCTCCTCTTTTAACAGAGGAGGCCTTGTCCTCAACCAGGGTGAGGACTGCTGCAAGGCAGTTCTTCTGTGCAAACAGGACTGCAGCATGCCCCACAGCACGTGAGCGGGCCATTCTCCTTCCTTGCCCCCCCCCCCCCGCTTGCTAATCCTGCAGGTTCCATAGGAGACACTTTGACGCAGCAGGAGCATTTATCTGACTGCGCATTAGGCCCGGCGACGCAGCAGTGTAATAATGATGCTAATTAACAGCGTTCGTTAATATCTTTAAATTACCTGTGTTAGCTCCCAGGCAAAACAACCCAATAGCAGCGGCGGTGGCATGGACCCATTTGCATCGGCGACTGACATTATGTTCATTTCACAGTTCATTAGAATGCTCCAGAGTGATCCTGTCCCCAAGACGCCAGGTAATCCGAAAGTGCAGGCCTGTGGTCTGCCGGGTGCATGCAAGAGAACCTGTCCTCAGCAAAGAGGTGAGCCAGGAGAGATTGGAGTCTCTTTTGACCTCTTCCCTGGCCTGCAGGCACTCCCCAAAGGCCAGTTTGCCCTTCCTGACCCTGTGTTTGCAGCAGATTCAAAGGGGGGCCATGGGTGCATGCCCCCCAACTGTCGCATCAGCAGGGAAGGGTGCCCTCCAGGTTGGGAAGAAAAGTTGGGTACCAGGAGAACACTGGGGCATTGATGGTGAGATTGTGCCTGGCTGGGATCCCAGGTCTACCTGCCGGGAAGAGGTGGCTCAAGAGGGCAGAGTCAGAATGGGAGCCCAGGTCTACCTGGCAGGTAGATCTGGGTTCCAAGTCCAGGCAGAAGCCCATGTCTACCCACCCAGCAAATCTTGGCCATGGAAGCCAAAGTTCAACCAGGAGCCCAGGTCTACTTGCCTGGTTGTCTTGGGCACTGGAGTTAAGGTAGTGCTTATAGACCCCCCCAAATATAAGCACTGGATCTACCCCTGTTTGCAGCACAATATAATCCTGTTTATCATTTGATCATTGACCCTGTATGTGTGTGTGTGTGTGTAGAATATCATTTGCCCAGTTGCAATTTACATTGGGCCACTATAGCCATTACCTCTACAGCAGCGATTTTCAAGCTCATTGCACACTGACAAGGCACTAACATCAGTTTTTTGTTTGTTTTTTACAACTGGCAAGGCACACCACACTGCCCTGTGGGTGGGTAGCTCACCTCCCCCAATGGCCCTATTAATAAATGATCCTCCCCCAAACTCCCACAGCACACATGCAGATGATTCACAGCACATTGGTGTGTCTCAGCACAGTGGTTGAAAATCATTACTCTAAAGGTCTGGGAGATACTGCAGTCAGCCTGCGCACCTTCCATGCCATTCTGGTACCACTGGAAAGTCTGGGTCTCCTTCCCATGCCAACATTACCTCTCTGTAAACTGGAGCAACAAGGTCTTAGGAAAGAGAGACTAAAGACTCTTCCTAAGCCACTGAATTGCTACTCAGGAGGCAAGCTAAAACCTACAACATCCCCCACCATTGTGTCAAAAAAGGTTCTCAGGAGAGACTATTGGCACTCACAATAATTAGTAATGACCCTGCAAGGTCTACCAGGAGAAACTGTGCAGAAGAAAAGGAAGTTGTCCTGGCGCAAAGCATTCAAGAGATGCCCCCAGCCTCTTGGGCATTCGTGCTCATAAAGGCTGGATCGATAGGGATGGCGGAAGCCAGCTGCAGGCCAGAGAGGGGCAACACACATTTCTCAAAGTAGATTGCCAATAACTCATGGTCCTCACCTGTCACTGTTTCTGACCTCATCATTCTAGGTTGATTGTCCACTTCCCAATCCATATCCCCATCTCAGCAACCAGAACTGCTGTGATAAAGAGAGCCACAGAGAACATGTACTTCCCCAAAGCACTAGCATGCTTGGGATGTGATAGTTACTCTCCAGTGTCTCATCCTGGACTAACCATTCACAACATGGCCTATATCGCTCCCCACCCCGAATCACCAAGGATGCTGCTATTGACTCTCTTGTTCCAACATCCCTCCTAGACAGAGAAATAGCCCTCCCCTCATCATAGGATGAGACAGAAGGACCCAGACCCCATGCGCTTAACAAATCAGAAGGCAATTCATCTCCTGAAGAAAACAAGTGATATTTACATTATTAAATCACAATTACAAAGCAAATCAGCTGCAGAAAGAAAGGAGCCCATTTTCATCAATTATTACTGAACTGAACGTAATTTTTCAATCACAGCCAGATTGTAAATGGAGGGCTCCATGCAGCCAGAACTCTTTCATCATCATATTTACTAATCAGGTATTAACTTCTTGGAATTACGAATGACATTGTGAAAAGAAAGTGGGGGGGGGGATCGGGAGGAGTTAGCAAGGGGGGGGCTAAGGACAAGAGAGAAAGATGCTCTTGTACTAATTACAGAAAGCGAAATTAGGCATGGCAACCACTTCAGCAGTAGGACAATGAGATGTCTCTTGGGCCAGAATTAAAAGGAGGCCGGGGAAGGAAGGGAGGGTGCCGGAGTGTATGCAAAGAATATCTTTGCCTTGCAGCAGAAATTGATTGTTACCAGCTCAGTCATACAGGGAAAGCACACAAAGTTCCTTACTGCATAAACTCAACATATTGACTTACTGAAGAAGGAAGAATTTGTTGCCTTGAACACAAAACGTTTTTGGAGAAGCAAAGAGTCGCCCATCTCCAAGACAATCCAGAGCTAGCTAAGTATTAACCTGGTGGTTTACTTGGTTCAGGATCCAGGCCTGCCTCTCTGTAAACTGGAGCAACAAGGTCTTAGGCCTTGAAGCAACACATATCTGGCCAACCCCTTATTAGAGAATACAGATCCTTCTTTTGCAAAAGTTTTTTTTTTTTTTTTTTGCAAAAAAACCCCCAAAAGTTTTTTCACAATAATAGTGTGAAACCCGCTCTGAAATCTGGGGTGACTCCTCTATGAAAACAGCTGAGGCATTATGAAGGAAGCCAAAAGCAAGTTGAGGTCACCCTACCATCTCTGGGTTGTCACTGAGAGCCAGGATAGCGTAGTGGTGTGGGTGTTGGACTCAGACGGCGAAGATCCAGGTTCAAGTCCTTGCTTAGCCATGAAGCTTCCTGGGTGACCTTGGGCTAGTCACAGTCTCATCTACCTCACAGGGCTGTTGTGAGGACAAAAGGAAGGGAAGGACCGTGTGTACCACCTGAGCTCCTTGGAGGAAGGGTGATATAAAAATGTGAAAAATAAACAAAATTTTGCCTAAAGTGAAACATGAGGGGTAAGAACATCTGAGACACTTTAAGGGGAGCTTAGAAGAGTTTCTGTATGGCTGACCACATTTCCAGGTGAAATAAGGAAAGTTCTTCTTTGAAATATGGAATATAAGTATCTGGAAAATGCCCCAGAATTACAGAAAGCATGCAGATATTTCAATTTTTAAAAAATATATTGCATTACCATGTTCCATTTACCGTTAAAAACATGAAACAAACTTTGATGCACAAGGGATTATAATAGAGTTGGCCCTCCTTATCCACAAGTTTGGCATCCATGGATTTGATTAACCATGGGTGCTGACCCACAGATTCCCTGCACCTCAGGTGGCCTCCTTAAAGCTTCCCAGAGGCACTTCTGGGTTTTGTTTTTAAAAAATTTTTGTTGCGAACTAGTGCCCCCCCCCCCCCCGGAATTATTCAGTTTCTGCAGGGGGTCCTGGAATGGCTCCCCTATGGATACCAAGGGCCCACTGTATAGCCAATGTGCACTTAATTAAAATTAACATATGAGACATGAGAAGAGTCTTCGGCAAATATTGTGTGACATAAGCTTGTGCATTGGTTGCACACTTTAATATTACTTAAGCTATACCATATCCACATCTCACAAAAGACCTCCACAAAAACAATTTTTTTGTTGTTTTGAAAGAATTTTTGTCTATTTTGTACACAATTTATTGACTTTACTAAATGTGGCTGCATGCCACATTTTGTTCTCCAGTGGATGGACCCAGTTAGCAGCAACCGGAATTGTTGCCACGATCAACACTTTCTCCGTTAACTGATAATTACACTTATTAACTTAATCTGTAATATAACCCAGCATCACTTTTGAATTTAACAGAATTATACTTTTAATGATCCTGAAAACCTGCTCTGTTGTGATACCAAGGTTACGGAATGCCCTCCCAAAGGGAGTCTGCTTGGCTGTCTTCCTGCTGGCTTTTTTTTCTGATCAGAGAAAACGTCTGTTTCATCATTCTTGGGGATGCTTTTGAGCTGACGAGGCTGCGCTCTAGAAATGATGTAGGGAGCAATCCTAACCAACTTTCCATAGCTGTGCCAGTGGGGCATGTGCTGCATCCTGCAGTTAGGGGGCAGTCATGGAGGCCTCCTCAAAGTAGGGCAATGTCTATTCCCTTACCTATGGGAATTGCCCTTATGTCAGTGCTGGAAAATTGGTTAGGATTGCGGCCTTAGTGTTTTAACATTCCTGGCAGCGACAATGTTTCGTTGCTTCTCTATAAATTGATTTTGGCTATTTTTCAGCATCTGAAGCCTTGTTCCCCCAATTTTGGAGGTTTGGCTGGCACACAATAGGGCATTTTCAGTCACAGTCCCTAGACTGTGGAATTCCTTCCCCTTCAAGGCCTATTTGACTCCCATTTCGGGTGTGGGTGTGTGTGTGTTGCCTACTCAAGATCAATTTGCTTTAACAAGTAGTACACTTACTTGTTGGATAGGCCAATCTTATCCACACTTTCCTGGGAGTAAGCCCCACTGACTATAATGGGAGTTACTTCTGAGAAGACATGCATAGGATTGGGCTCTTAATTTGATATTCCTCTGATTTTTTTCCTTGCTTTTCTCAGCTATGTGTTTTTAGATTAGTCATATAATTTTTATTATTATTATGTGTCATTTTATAAAATAACCCTGATTTCTGAGTTCTCATAACCTGGGATTTCATCTGAACCACCTTGGGGGCTTCCTTGGACACCAGAAATGTTAATGTTAATTTTGTTGGCTGCTTTGATTCTACATTTAAAAAAGGAAAATGAGATAAAGGCACCTGGAACTAAATAAATGTCTGTCCAGCAGCCCTTAATTCATCAGCATGGGTGTGGAGGACTTTCCTCCATGCATCTTCAAACATTTTCCAAATACTTTTTGGTGCTGTGAGTCTAATTTCAATGTGAGTGTTACCAGAAGCAATACCTTCAGGAATTCGTTCCACGGGCTTCTTCTGACTGCGTCTGAGAACACGAGCATGGGTTTCAAATCATTAGTCACTTAGTTCGAAGGTCTTGCAGGGGGAGTCAAAGCAGCCCATTGAAAGGCAAGCAGTGTCTGCCTCTGTTGAATGTCTCCCGACTGGCCCCATCTCTCATCACAATTCACTGAGCAAATCATTACCAACAGCCAAGGCTGTCTGCCAAGCCAATGAGATGCACCAGTGATTCCTTGCTGAGCCACTAAGATTGATATCCCCCACCAGAAACACCTGAAGTGACTCTGAAGAGGGACTATTAATCAGCAGCTTCAGCCCTGTGCCATGACAACGTTGTATGCAGATGATGAACAATGGGCTTATATCATGATGATACAGGTGATCTGAAGACCCCAGTGACTACAAAAAATAAGAATAAGATCAGAAGTGGAGAGTGAAAATGCAAAAAAATAAAAATAAAAAAAATGGGGGGGGGGAGTACAAACCATCCATCCTAAAGACTTCACCAGGAGGTATATTTTTTCCCCCTCCATCATTCATATCTCTCAATTCCATAGTCTCTGCCTCACCTTTCGCCATTTCAGTTTCCATTCTGTAATGGAATCATCTACTTGAATGAGCTACTGCAATTCATAGTCAACATTATTATTATTATCATTATTTATATACCACTTTTCAACAAAAAAAGTTCACAAAAGTTCACCATTGGTCTGCCTCATTCAGTGCTTCCTATAGTGGCACTCCAAGGTTTCAGATACGGCTCTTTCCCAGCCCTTCCTGAAGAAGCCAGGGATTGAACCTAGGTCCTTCTATATGCAAAGCAGGAGCTTCACCATTGAATGACAGCCCCCCCCCCCATAGTGATTGCTGGCAGCAGTAACAATCAGCTTGGAATCTGCCCTTCAGTCCAGCATTTCTCAATGTTTGTCCCCTGCTGTACCACTTCGCATGGTCTACCTATTGGAAGTACCACCGGAAGTGACTTGCAATCATGGCATCGCAAGTTACTTCTGGATTGCGAGGCCAGATGCAACATGACAAACACTGGTAGAGGTTCAGGGCGGATGGGAGGGCTTTTTCCGAGTGCATGAAAAGTGCACCCTAGAGCTCTGCCCTCCAAGTCAAGCTTCCTACTGCTGCTTGTTGCATTGCGTTACTGGTCTAGCTGCGAGGTGGTGGGGGTCTGGGGGTCCTGCGCATACCCCTGGACACCACCTCAAGTACTGCCAATGCTTTAGACCAACATTGGTGTGACCCAGCACAGGATTGTTTTTACATTTTTGGTTTCAGCAGCAAAATTGGCTTAGCGCCAAAATGAGAGAGTCATCACTAAAATAGTTCCTATTTTCCCACAGTTATGCAAATGCTATACAAATTTGAGGGTGTTTACAGAGGTTTGCATTTGCCCAGAAAAAAACCTACATGTGAATGAAAAATTAGACATGATGGACACTCCATGTACAGAGGCAATATGCTGCAAAATACCAGCTCCTTTGGGTCCATTGCAAGAGAGAGTGATTGCCTTCATGCCCATTTCTGGGCTCCCTGGAAGCAATTGGCCATTTTGGAAGAAGACTGGACTAGGTGAGCCTTGGGTCTGATCCAGCATCTCCTTATTTTCTAATCTGCCCTCCCTCCCATGCATTCTGGAGCATGTCTAGGAAAAGAAAGGAACCTCAGCATGACCTGGAAGTGGGTCTTTCATTGCTAAAAATAGCTCCACAAGCTGGGAGGTGGTGTGGTTGGGCCGCAAAAAAAGTAGGAACCTTGATTTTGGTGCACTTTTTTGTTTTTAAAGTCATTTAAATTTGGATTCAGGTATCTGCTGGCATCCACAGTGGGTCAAATCAGTTGCCGTGGGTTCACTGTATACCGTTCTTCAACAATTGGTCAATACAGGAAGTTTCAAATATAGGCAAAGTTTGTTGCAACTTAGTTTATACAATACCACCCAGAAGCTGAATATTTGCATTGATTTTATCTCTCAAAGCTCAGATTCTCCCTTCCAGCTCTACAGCACAAAAAACATGAACACGTACAATGGAAATCTGAACCACCCAACCAGAAATTCCTGCTTCTGTAATTGCTCAAACAAACAGAGGTCAACACAGGTACCTCTCCTTGTGTAAGAGGGTCAAACGTGCACACAAACTGTGAACTGTCATTTGCAAAGGCGAGAAAGAACTGCCAGGCACCGATGAGTAACCGTAGAGACAATTATAGGAAGAAAAAGTCACTCATTCTAAGTGGTGCTACGTCTCTCGTGGCATGCGGTGATTATCAGTCATTATCATTTATTTGGGGGCTGAAGTTGCTGCCTTTAAAAAGAAATTTAAAAAATAATAATAAATGGAGGCTGACAACTTCTGACAAGAGCATTTAAAGTACAAAATGGTCCTCAGTGGGATTAAATATCTGACCTCAATGAGTGTTTGGAATTCAGCATCCCTGAAAACCAGAGAAGGAGGACTGGTCTACATGGAGCTGCCCATTGATCAAGAATTATCAGCCAAGTAGAAAAGCTTCACAGATAGAGATTTATGGTGGCTACCCTATAATTGCTTGTTTCATTTATTTATTTAGAATTCTAACCCTGTATCTAAGATCTCAGGGCAGGCAAAAGTACAACAGCTACACAATCTTACAAGACCAACAAAAATCAATATTAAGCTCATACTGAATTGCTTTCCCCTGGGGGCTGGGGATAAGAATAGGCCCTCAGTTTGGCTGTATTTGTCGTAAGAGGCAACTAAACAGCCACCGGGTAGATGGGACTCGATAGCCTGGGAAGGCAGCTCATCTGAGAGAAGGAAAACTCTGATCCCAAACCTCCATTGCCTTGTGGCTACATCCAGTTCTGGAAAAGGCTTCAGGAGTCAACCTCCAGGCAAAATCCAGAGCTGGAGTCCCTGAGGCAGTTCATGGCTGAACACAGTCACGTTCTGGCAACTCCTGTGACACCGCTGGAACCAACCATATTAGCCTCTGCCTTTCCATTGGACCATTTCAGCAACGTGGAGAGGGGGGATTTGCTGCATGGGAAACAGTCTATCCTCCATACCTACTTTACCCAGGCTTTGCGCACTGGAGAGGACACTCTGTTCCAGAACCACCATTCAGAGCACGATACCATAGTCTTCCGAGACTGAAGGATGCCAAGAACTGAATTGCTTACACTCGGGCATCAAAAGCCACCCTTGATCAAAACAATCTTATGCCAGCTTTAGAAAATGCTCTCTCTCAGACAGAAGATAGTCAAAGGTGGTACTGAAGATTCCTCATCTATCTTGGCAAAGTACAACGGACCAAGAGCTAAGCTGCTTCATCAGGTGAGACAGAATCAGTGCTTCTTCCCAGACCTATGATTTTCACTGGCTTGGTAGGGGAATAGACCAGTACATGCTAGGAAGAGCCAGAGTCCTTGATTGTGCATGCTGTGGGCTTTCTTAGATGAAAAATAAATTAAAAGGAAAAAGAAAAATAACTCACCAAAGTGACTGCAGACATAAATGACAAGATGGTTTGCTAATGTCCATCCTGGTTGGCTGGCTTGTTCACTCAGAAAGAATCTAGTTACAGTCCTATATGCACTTACCTGGGAGTAAGTCCCTGTAAGTCTTACTTCTCAGTAGATACGTCTAAGATTGTGCTGCTAGTCTCTGCGAGTTAAGAGACTACAGCTGCAGCTGAAATGCCCAACTGCACAAAAGACAGGCCACCCCCCCCCCCGTTGCTCCACACAGGACAACCAGCGATCACCCCTGGAAGCTCAGTCACAAGACATATTCTTCCTCGTTACAGCAGACTCTTACTCATGAATCACCAATGGTTGCCACACCAGCACAGGTGTTCTCAGAACCTGACATTCTAAGGGCACAATCCTAACCAGGTCTACTCAGAAGTAAGTCCTCTTTTGTTCAATGGGGCTTACTCTCAGGAAAGTGTGGTTAGGATTGCAGCCTATGTGTCTGTTCTAGCTACCACTTGGGGAGTAGAGAAGTCATCATGTAATGAACTTACCCTGTCCACATTCATGTGGGGCTTGGACCTCTGGACCTGGTTGCATTCCACTGCCTTTCAGAGCCTCATGGCAAGTCAGTGTTTAGAAGGAGAGGTTTCATCTCCGACAAGTCAATGCCAGGAAAAGCTTCACAATAAATATGGGCCTCCTGTGTTTGTCCTCACAACAACCCTGTGAGGCAGGTTAGGCTGAAAGATAGTGACTGGCCCAAGGTCACCCAGGAAACTTTGTGAGTGAATGGGGATTTGAACCTGGGTCTTCTAGGTCTAACAACAGAACCAATACACACCATCCATCATAATGACTCTAAAGTCATAATGACTGACTCTTATAACGAGCTCCTTTTTAGTGCTGTTTTCCATTGTTCAAAGCCTGGGCCTCTAAATGGTTTCTCCCTTCCACAGTCATTCCTTTCCCTCAAAGGTTCTGGGCTAGGAATCCTTTTTATGGGAAGGAAGGACAAAAACAGCCATAGACCAACTGCTCTGTCAAGAAATGTTGCGTGTGTCTGTCCCTTCACCTCCACACATCAAGCTTAGAAGGGTGGTTTCTGTGTACAGACAGGTGGGTTATCGCAACCCACACTTTGAGAAGTGCAGATCTGGGCACAGGATATACTGCAGATGAAATGTACTCTCCCAAAGTAGCTGCCTTGACCCTGGACACTGAATCCTGAGGGTCAGTTGATGCAATCAGCAGAACCCAGGGAGGAAATCTTGGTCTGAATTGTGGCATGCCAATCGCAAAACACAGGTTAGAGTTGACAGGTGTGACAGGTGTAACAAAGCACAGGTAAGAGTTGGGCTGTGATTCTGTGAAAATCCAGCCTGTCTCTAATCATTCTCAAGGGCTGCATTTGCAGGGGTATTACAGAACCTTTAGTACTGCAGATGAGGAACAAAGAACAAAAGGAAGAACCAGAGAAGAAAACGGCCTAATGAGAATCTCAGGGGGTCCCCAACTGCTGAAACAGAACTTGATCAAGCATGGCCAACTCCCCGCACAAGGAGAGAAACAACTTTTTTTTTTTAATGGATATATTTCAAGAAGCCTCCTAATGCATCTCAATTAGCAGCAAAGAAACCACAGAGCTCTTGAAGCAAGTGTGCCAAGTGATTTATTTTCACAGCTCTTAAAAATAATATTATAAAAACAGGGGAAACCCAGAAATGGTTGTTTATTGCAAGGCACACTAAGAGATCAATGGGTTGATAATAGGTTAATAATTTATCATCATCATCACCTCCATCAAGAATATTTGTTAGACTGTTTTTCAAAAGCAAAAAATTTAAAAAAGTGGTTTACATGGCAAAATAAATAAATAAATGGTTCCGTGTTTCAGCTAAAAAGGTGCAGGAAGATTCACCAGCAAACAGCCACTGGGAAAGATGCTGTAGTGGGGTGGAAATCTGGGCAGGAGGTCTGGTCTAGAGGGTTGAGTCTCCATTTGCCTGAAGATAACATCTGAAGGTCGCCAGTTCGAGGCCACCTTGAAGCAGCTGACAAGCTGAGCTGAGCTGAGCTATTCCATCTGCTCTGAGCGTGGGAGGATGGAGGCCAGAATGTGCAACCAGATCAAGAAAGAAACATCTGAATGTTGTGGTTTCTTGAAAGATAGAAACCTTCTTTCAAATTGTAAAAATCCCTACGGGGATTTAAATTTGCCTGCCTATGTAAACCGCCTTGAATAAAGTCTAAGGAGAAATCTGAGGACCAAGAAAGGCGGTATAGAAATACCTGTATAATATAAAAAAAATTACAACACTTTCTCATTCCTCTCAGGAATATCTACTAACCAACACAATGGGCTTGCAACTAATATGTATTCAAAGGTCTGAACATGCTTGGCCATTGTCTGTTCAGAGCAAGTTGTAAGTTCAACCACCATGTCAGAAATAGTGATTGCATCCATTCCCAAACATTCCCACTGCCATTATTAGCCAACTTTTGAAGGTAAGAGGGCAGGAAGTGTAGTCTAAAGCAAGGGTCTCTAAACTTTTCGGCCAAAGGGCCGCATCAAACATCTGACAGTGTCGAGGGTCGGGAAAAAAATTAAATATAAAATGTAAATAAATGCATTAGAGATGGAACTTGATGAATGAATAAATGGGCTGAAATGTCCAGGATTTCTCCAAACACCAACACAGCCCAAAGCACATATTTAGGGCACAATCCTAACCAGGTCTACTCAGAAGCAAGTCCTATTTTGTTCAGTGGGGCTTACTCTCAGGAAAGTGTGGTTAGGATTGCAGACTTAAACAGATCCCCATTCCCCCACCCCACAAGCACAACTTTGGTTGAGTTTGGTGAACTGGGCCAGAAAGTCTCAGGGGATCAGAGGCTGGATAGAGACTTGCAGCGGGCCACATCTGGCCCCCGGGCCGGGGTTTGGAAACCGCTGGTCTAGAGGTTGAGCTGTCTCATTGCCTGAAAAGCTAAGCAGGATTGGTTTCTTGAATGGGAGACTTGGATTTTCCCCCCAGATTTTATAAATTTTAGAAGCATGTTTGCTTCTAACAGCAGTGACACAAGATTTATGCATAAAACAACTTACAAACAGACTGCTAGGGCCTGACGGTCTGTGGAACTCCTTGCCACAGGATGTGGTGATGGCGTTTAGCCTGGACACCTTTAAAAGGGGATTGGACAAGTTTCTGGAGGAAAAATCCATTACGGGGTACAAGCCATGATGTGTATGCGCAACCTCCTGATTTTAGAAATGGGTTATGTCAGAATGCCAGATGCAAGGGAGGGCACCAGGATCAGGTCTCTTGTTATCTGGTGTGCTCCCTGGGGCATTTGGTGGGCCGCTGTGAGATACAGGAAGCTGGACTAGATGGGCCTATGGCCTGATCCAGTGGGGCTGTTCTTATGTTCTTATGTTCTTACATGTTCATAAGTTAGGGGACCTTCTGCAGTAGTTCAATACTTCTATATGCACAGACTGAAAATTAAGTTCGAACTGTGCCTCTTGGATATCAAATAGGAGTCCAGTACAGATTCCTGGAAGGCTACGGTTCTGTTTTAGCTCAACAAAGGCTGCTAGCACGCCTCTGTCGTGCGCTAGCAAGGATTGCTCCCCCATCAGCCGGCAGCAGGGCTTTGTCTTAGGGGGCGGGACAACGGAGCTAATGCTAGCGCACAGGTGCTAGATTCAGCTCAGTCTCCCATGATGCTTGACCGGCTCGAGGAGGCAGGCTGGTTAGCTCCTTGTCTGAACTTAGGGGCCTTGCAGGGGTGACCTAAAGGCATAGCAGTTAGGCTAACTTACCCTCTTTGGGCGACGGTGAAAGGCGGGCTTAATAACAATTGAGCTACGCCTGGATTTGGGTGGACGCCATATGAGATTGGGGGACGTAGACGGCTTGGGCCATTTCCCCCACTTAGAAACCCGCACTTGGGATGGGTATTGTTTACCCTGTTGTTGCCTTGTTGCTATCTTGTTGTAATTCAATAAAGTGGCCCATTTTAATCCCATACCTGTTGTCGGCTGCATTTATTTGGGGAATGCATGGTAATGGATTATATAGACATTGGATTGGTGGTACCAGATTTCCAAAGGAACAAGTAATCACACAGCACATTGCCATGCATGCCTACCCAGAAGTAAGCCTCATTGAGTACAGTGCTGTGCTAATTACTAATTACCAGATTGCAGCGCTAATTACTGATACAGATATTATTTTGAGTTTCACTGCAAGCGGCTTTTGGGTCAGTTGTGAAAAATGCAAAGTAAAAAAGTATAACGCTTAAGTGAATGAATAAAACAAAATTGCACTTGCTGCACACTTAGTTGTTGGCATCCTTCAGTCTCGGAAGACTATGGTGTCACACTCTGAATGGTGGTTCTGGAACAGAGTGTCCTCTCCAGTGCACGAAGCCTGAGTAAAGTAGATATGGAGGATAGACTGTTACCCATGCAGCAAACCCTCCCTCTCCACGTCACTGAAATGGTCCAATGGAAAGGCAGAGGCCAATACGGTGGGTTCCAGCGCCATTGCAGGAGTTGCCAGAACGTGACTGTGTTCAGCTATGAAATGCCTCAGGGACTCCGGCTCCGGATTTTGCCTGGAGGTTGACTCCTGAAGCCTTTTCCATAACTGGATGTAGCCACAAGGCAGTGGAGGTTTGGGATCGGAGTTTTCCTTCTCTCAGATGAGCTGCCTTCCCAGGCTGACGAGTCCCATCTACCCGGTGGCTGTTTAGTCGCCTCTTACGACAAGTACAGCCAAACTGAGGGCCTATTCTTATCCCCAGCCCCCAGGGGTACTTTATTTACAGGGGTATTTTAGTGCTGCACACTAAAATTCTATAATGCCACAAATGGATATTTTTGTGCGCCTTTAGACAGATTTGAATAAGCAGGACCTGGATCATAAATAGAAATATATAGTAATAAATGTGTGTGTGGTTGGCTGGTTGGGGGGGTCAAGATCAGTTAGTGGCTTTCCTTTGTGGAAGCAGAAGAGGGAGTAAAGGAGTCACAGTAGGAGAAAGAGTGATAAGAGTATTTTTACCCTGTCATTGTAAAACTAAAGGACAATAAAAATAGCACAGAAATACTTTAAAGACTCTCCCATTAGTCGGCTGCAGATACAGCACCTATTGTTGCTACAGGTGGGAGATTATTTCTTGGCTGCCACCGGCTGATAACAATTTCATTTGCTGGCCAGAAAAGCTTATTGATAAAGAGGCAGAAATAGCACTTGAGGAACCCAGGAGCAAATATTTCCCCACTGGAAGGGTCTATTCAGTCACTTGGCCTCTGTCAAATGACAGCACATGATTTTGTAAGACACTTAGAGCCTCTTCATACATAGCAAAATCTCCCACAACATAGTGTCGGGTTCCACGTTCAAAACCCTACTACAGACTGAAGTTCTGACTAGTGCCTTTGTTCGAGTGCTTTTGTTCAAGTGCTGGACTACCAACACTGGAGAGAGTCAGCCAGGTTCGGCCCCAAATCCCCACTCAACCACAGACACAACCACTGGGTGACCCCTGGGCCAGTCACTATCACTGAGCCTAAACCACCCTGCAAGATTGCTATGAGGAGGTAGGAAGTAGAACCATCTATGCCACCCTGAGCTCTTTAGAGCTTGGGTGGGATATTTAATAAGTAAGTCTGTTTCTTCCTACGTGCCGAGGTTGGTTGGCAACCTTCAGTCTCGAAAGACTATGGTATAAGCCTACAGCACCCGGTATTCCCAGGTGGTCTCCCATCCAAGTACTAACCAGGCCTGACCCTGCTTAGCTTCTGAGATCAGACGAGATCAGACATGTGCAGGGTAACAGTTGCTAGACTCTTAAAATTACATCATGATAAACGTGTGATGAACTAAATGCAGGGTTTCACCTGGTTCTCTACATGAAACCTCAGGCTACTGGTTCACATAGTGCAGTATGGTCTACTCCAGTGGTTCTCACACATTTAGCACCAGGACCCACTTTTTAGAATGAGAATCTGTCAGGACCCACCGGAAGTGACGTCATGACCAGAAGTGACATAATCAAGCAGGAAAATTTTTAACAAACCTAGGCTGCAATCTTACCCACACTTACCCAGGAGTAAGCCCATTTGTTAAAAGAATATACATAGTAGCTTGTTAAAAGTACAGGTCTGTAACATTTCCCCAAATGCAGTCACATACCATGCACATCCTCTTACCCTGTCACATACCATACAGTGCAGTCACATACCATATATTAGACTAATATGTTAAATATTAAAAATTAAAATATTGAAATGAATGGGGACCCACCTAGTGGGTCCCAACCCACTGTTTGAGAAACACTGGTCTACTCCAATAGGCAGCAACTTACCAGCTTCGAGGAAAAAGGTTGAGTCAAGGGGAAAAAAATTAAAACTCCACCCCCCCCCCCCCCGCAACTAGCTCATTCCCCCCCAGACTGCTTTATACAAATATCAGACATGAGGTCTGATGATGGATAATCAATGTCTAGTTTGGCCTTCAATCTTGATCTCATGGCAACGGCAAAAGCTAGTTAATCAGGATTTCTGTTCAGGTTTGAGCAGACTTTATGGTGACTTCATATCAGAGAATAATCATTCAAGTTGGTGTCTGTGGAAACAGCAACCTATTGAAGCGTTCAGATGAGTCCACCTTCAACAACTCTTGAGATACGTTTGGAACCATAAGATCAAATACCCATGAGAAACTGCAGAAGAACCAAATACAGTCTCAGGACACAATCCTAACTTGTACTAGAAAAGGCAGGTTGAGTTGACTGCACTGTATCTAGCACAAAGTACATGCAGGCTGGGGCACAATTCGAAGTAAAGGAATTTTATTTCCTCTTACCCCAAGTCATGTGCCAGCTAGCCCTATTTTGCAGACACTCATCTCAGCAGCCTAAGTAATGCTGGTTGGGCAGGGGCCAGAGGTTAGGATCTGGCCTGCACTGCCATGGCCGGTCCCACCCCATTCAGCCCCCTGAGACACCCTCCCCCAGGTCAGAAATGCCCCCTTCTGACCTTCATTCCACCTTGCCACCACCCTTTTCAGCCCCCTGTGCTGGCTTGCTTGTGCCAGTAAAAACATATCTTCTCCAGGCATAGGTCTGGCACTAGCTGACTCCCAAGTAGCCACAAATGTGCCTTATGGCACATTTGTGACACTTGGTAGCCAGCGTAAGGGACTTGTGCTGGATCAGAAGATCATTTGGACTGCTCAGCCAGGCTCTCATCTGTTTATTGTGATACTCCAGGAGTAATCCAGGCTCTGATAAAGTCAAAAAGCTCATCGCTGCTCAAGAAGCTCGTCCCCGGCATCTTCTACAAAGGACTTCCAAGGACTCGTTAAGAGGGACAACATTCAGTAATGAAGCCCCTCTTGCATCCCTTTGGTAATAACAATCACAACATGTAGAAAATGAGCATCTCTTGGTGATAGTTATGTATCCCGGCAACAAAGACATCCTGTTCTGTAACTCAGCAGAGATTGTGTGCGGGGGTGAAAAAAAAAAACAACAGAAAAGGAAGCCAAGCATATGCAAGCTTCCCTAAGAAACTGGGTCAAAGCATTCAGGATAACAACCCTGAATTCAACAAAGTCTGGGACCACATTGAACAGTCAGTACTTATCATGTGAATACGCCTTTAGGACGGGGAGAAGACTTCTAGACTATGAGAAAGTCTGGAGGCTCTCTGAGAAGAAAGAAAGGTGAAGAAAGAGGTATCAGCAGGTTGGACCTTGCATCTTTATGCTCGTGCAGAAACCTGGCCGTTCACACTGGTGACAGTGTCCAGCAGAGGCTGCTGGAATCTTCTAGTCTTTCCCAAGCACTTTTTTTGTTTAATTTATTTCCCTTTTTCCCCCCTGCCTTTCTGGAAAGTGTCATGTGCATATAAATGGCGCTAGCATAACACTACCACACTTCCCTCCCAGAATAGAATCACTGAAACTGATGATGAATCCTTATACACTTTTTTCCCCCTTCCCTTAACAAAAAAGTCATAAAAGCAGTCTATGTGGGTAAAGGAATACCAAGAGCAGATCCCAGCATTTGCCCAAAGGTCTCATATGCACCCAGGGACGCTGGGCTCTGTCCAGAGTGGAGAGGAAGAAGGCAGAAAAAAAGCAGCAACATTTTTATTTTCTGACAGATTAAAGTCAGTTCTGGGTTGCATCTTATCAGGAATGGGTTGCGACTCAGATGACTCAGTCTTGAGTTGCAAAAACACATGTTTTTCACAACTCATAAGGACTTGAGTCACACGTGTCAAAAACTTAGGCACTGACTCTAAAAATGAAAAGACTCAGGTCAAGACTCACTTTTGTGTGTGTGTGCTTGCTTTTTTCTGCTGCTTGCATGACTTGAATTTTCTCAACAAGTCTCAGACTTGAGTCAAACCAACTTTAAAAATACCTCTGAGTGAACTGTGTCAGCCGTTGTGTTATGTTGTTATGTTGAGTTGTGTTATGACCCGTTTGTGGCTCGTTTGTGGCCCCAAAGGGGGGGGTGGAGACTCAGGGCCCAATCCTATCCAATTTTCCAGTGCCGGTGCTGCTAAGCCTATAGGGTATACACTGTTTTCTGTGTTGGGGAGACAGTCTTGGAGGCCTCCTCAAAGTATGGGGAAATTTGTTCCATTACCTCGGGGCTGCACTGTGGCTGCCCCCGGTGCTGGAGAGTTGGATAGGATTGGGCCCTCAGTACTCGACTCAAGAAAGTGGCACCAGCACTCCCCAGCACCTTATTTTGTATGAAATGTATCTACACCAGTTCAAACTGGTCACCAAACTCCCTTTGAAGCTGATGTTCAAACTGGAATTGAATCAGGGCCCAATGCTCCCTCCCTTCCCGGGTAAGGGAACAAATGCTCCCTTACCCGGAGGAGGCCTCCATTATTACACCCTCACTGCAGGATGCAGCTCATGCCCCATTGGCGTGGCTGCACTGGCGCTGGAAAATTGGAATGGATTTGGCCCTCAGAAAGTTTAAAAATACTGATGAACTTGAACTGGATTGGAATGCACCTGTTTAACGGCCTCCCTGCTCACTCCACCTGGCCTTCTGAAAAGCACAACTACGAATAAAGCCTGACTTTCCTTGGATTCCTTCTTCCTCGCACTTGCCCTTCTCCCCGTTCTATTCTGCCATTCTGCATTAGAGAGAGGAAGTCATGCTGGCAGGGAACTGTCTCTCCGACTCCTTGGGCAAGTGTTTAGCCGAACGTTACGTGGGTGATAATGAAGATGACAAGACCACAATAGGCAAGCTGCCGGCGACCGTCGCCACATCCCTCTGCCTTGTTTATTTATTTTAACATGTATTGACCACACTTTTCTGAACCATTTATTCACTCAAGGGCTCCCAATAAAACGTCAATAAAAGCATCATCATAAACAAAACGGATCTATAAAGCAAACAATAAAAACGGTGACACACACAGAAGATAGCAACAAGTAAATCAGAGCAGGAACCGCACATTGCGTTGGCGCAGCTCGAATCAACTGCTGCTTGGTGCTCTTCCCCTTCCCAAATTGCCTCTCACAATGGCCATCACGTCAGGCCATTATAATAATTATGTAACATTGTGTAAGAAAAACTGGTAAACACACTTGTTTGTTTTTCCTCTTCCTGCCCCTGCCGTTTTTTCCGCATTCTGCCTATTACATTGTATGTCATCATTTTAAATGTTAGAGGACTTGGAGCGCTCTGGCAAGAAAAGTGATTCACAAATGTCATAAATAAATGTATATATCATTGCCAGCTTAAATATCAGTCTTCTTTCCCATCTGATGCCAAAAGTTGAGGCTTAGGTCTGCTTACCGTAGAGAAGCCATTTTCAACCACTGTGCTGTGGCACACTGGTGTGCCGTGAATGGCCTTCAGGTGCGCCGTGAATGGTCTTCAGGTGCGCCGCAGGAGTTTGGAGGAGGGTCATTTACTAGCAGGGCCATTGGGGGATTTGAACCCTCACCAACAGCATGATGTGTCTTGTCAACTGTCAAAAAAACTGACGGTGTGCCTTGACAACTGTAGTATCTTGTCAGTGTGCCATGAGATGTAAAAGGCTGAAAATCACTGCCGTAGAGGGAATTACAAAGTCCAGGTGCTACAACTGAGGAAGGCCTACTTGACCAGGGTCAAAACTGCCATGGTGGATCCAGCCACAGACCTTAGGGGAGGTCTTAACCCCTGCCACTTTAGAAAGCCATAGATCTCTTAGGCCAAGGTTCAGTCCTCTGCCTTGTCCCGCCTCTCTATACTATGACCGTAAGCAAAGGCAGCTCTATTTTGGGGGGGAGGGCTTGGGCAGAAGGCCAATGGTGTGCCTCCCCCAACTGCATGTGCATTACAGCGGGCATGACAGCAACCAAGACCCAAGTTAATCCTGCTTAGCTTTTTCAGGTAAGATGTTACCCTGCACATGCCTGATCTCGTCTGATCTTGGAAGCTAAGCAGGGTCAGGCCTGGTTAGTACTTGGATGGAAGACCGCCTGGGAATACCGGGTGCTGTAGGCTTATACCATAGTCTTTCGGGACTGAAGGTTGCCAACCAAGCAACCATGATGGCTCAACCTCCAGACCACACCTCCTGCCCACACCACAATGAAATGGAGCAGGAACCCCTCACTCTCCCTTGCGCGGAATGGTGGGATAAAAGGCAGTTAATCATTAAAAAAACCAAACAAAACTCTACAGAGCTGCACAATCACACCTTTGTTCCATTTAGCTCAGTGCTGCCTCCCCAAGCAAGTAGTGCCTCTGAATTTCAGAAAGGGCTCTTCCCCAGCCTACCAGGAGATGCTGCCCAAGGCTTGCTGCATGAAACTTGTGGAGTCTTCGACTGAGCTGTGACCTCCTGCTCCTTCTTTGAAGCCTTGGGAGAGGGCAGCATGATATCCCTTCAGTTCAAGATCTAATGGCATGAATGGAAGCAAAACCTCACAAGAAAATACCAAGTGGAGACTGCAGGCAGGTGCTTCAGATCCAACAACCAGAAGAGAGAAAGGAAAAAAAAATATCTGCAAAGATGTCAATCTTGCCAAGGAATAGGAGAGACAGATGGGTCTCATGCATGGACGCCATCCAGCTTCTCCTTCCCACAGGGCCCCCTTGCTTTGGCACAGAAGCTGCCACAATCCTGTCTGGCACTTGTCTGCCTGTCATACAGTTTTAAAACAACCTGCTTTTATATTGTTCCGCTCACTCAGGAGGATCCTACGCAGGCACCGTGGCTGCCAGCAAAGAATGGCAACCCGCTCAGTACCTCTGCAGGGAGCAATTTAACGGCGTATGGCAACAGCACCTTAATGGTTTGGGAAGGAAAATGATACGTTTGCACTCCCTTGGGGGCTGGGATTTGAAGGTGGGTGGAAAACGGTTCTGGATTTTTTCCTCTCCGTGTCTTGCCAGACCACCATGCCTAATGGCGAGATGCTTATCAACTGCTGATAGCTAGAACATCAGGCAGATGTTTTATTAAATGCTGCAGAGAACCGTGCCCAGTGCGGCTGAAGACCAGAAGTTGCAAAGCTGGACAAGCCAATAAAGGCTGACCAGATACAAGGGGGGGACAGAGTGCTGATACCTTTAACCATTGCATAAAAAGGGAATTTTGGCAGGAGGGGTTTAAAAACTGCACCTGCCAAAATCCCCTCTTCTATGCAATGGTTAAAGGTATAGGCACTCTGTCCTCCATTGGATCTGGTCACCCTGGGAAAGAAGCACTACCAAAAAGATGAGAAGCCTCAAAAGACAATAGAGCATGTGCTCAATAGAGCAGGACGCTCACCACGGAAGTACCCGTTTGTCTTGGATGTAGCCTTTTCTCCATCTGACAGCCCCAATTTTTGTGGTTTGCAATTAGACTTCCTCCAGGAGGTCTTAACAGACTCCCCTGACTCTTGCCCTCTCTGCTGAACATGAGTGCCAAAATTAGGTGCTTTGTTCCCTCCATTCCAAATGGTACAGTGGAAAGGCAGGGAGGACATCAAGTGAAAGAAAACAGCTGTGTAAAGCAAGGGCCAGGAAAGAAAAAGGCACAAAGCAAGCGTGACAGAAGGGAAGCTCTGCCTTTTTTACAAGGGTATGTCTGGTGGATACAGAACACACCAGACTCAGTAATGGATCAAGAGCTGCTTGTTACCAAGGGGGAGAATAATTCATATAAAACTGTAACTAGGTTGGGAAAACAGTCCTGTGAAGTGCTTGTTGCAAAAGAGATAATCACACAATATCCAACCTCTTTCTTTCAGGAGATGCTGGGAGTGCTGCCTGGCATGCAGGAGCCAATTAATTAGCAAGATTCCTTTGCTGCTCTCACAATGTGGCTCTGAAAAGAGCCACAGAAATTATACCTGGGATGAAAAGGAAGGGGAAAGGATGGCAGAGATGGATACGCTGGAGGTCTGGGAGGACACCTGGTGGAGAGACTCTGGCTGATCCACCTCCGTCAGAGAGAGAGGGATGCTACAACAGACGGAGGCAAGCACACTGCAGACACAACAAGAGAAGCAAGTGGGAACCTATGTAAAAATCACAGGCTCTACACTTTAAGATGATAAGAAAGGGGGAGGGATGCAGAGGGAGGAGAGCTCTGTGCTAACCTATTCACAGCAAGCATGTTGGCATCCTTCAGTCTCGGAAGACTATGGTGTCACGCTCTGAATGGTGGTTCTGGAACAGAGTGTCCTCTCCAGTGCGCGAAGCCTGGGTAAAGTAGGTATGGAGGATAGGCTGTTACCCATGCAGCAAATCCCCCTCTCCACGTCGCTGAAATGGTCCAATGGAAAGGCAGAGGCCAATACGGTTGGTTCCAGCGGCGTCGCAGGAGTTGCCAGAACGTGACTGTGTTCAGCCATGAACTGCCTCAGGGACTCCGGCTCTGGATTTTGCCTCGAGGTTGACTCCTGAAGCCTTTTCCATAACTGGATGTAGCCACAAGGCAGTGGAGGTTTGGGATCAGAGTTTTCCTTCTCTCAGATGAGCTGCCTTCCCAGGCTAATGAGTCCCATCTACCCAGTGGCTGTTCAGTCGCCTCTTACGACAAGTACAGCCACAGCAAGACTGGCTTAGAAATCAGCTTCTTCTAAATGACAACTACTTTTTCAAGCCAATTCAAATTCTACCTGTCCAGAAGCAGCCTAGTTTTTCCCCCTTCCGGGTGGACCCCTTTCTACATGGAACTGAACAGTGAAATCTCCTTCATGGCTTTATACAGACAGAGCACCAAACAAGATGGCTGGTGGGGCCGGCAAAAGCAACAGAACAAAACTAAATCAGGATTTCAAATATTGCAGCAATTTCAAGGAAACTAATCATTGGCAGCAAAGCTAAACGAATCAAGGAGGAGTTCTCAAGAGAGAATCTGAAGTGCTTCTCAAAAGGGTTAACAGAATGCTGTAAATATCACTCACAGATACCCCTGCCACGGCTCTTGTAGGGTGTATGAAATTAGCTGGAAATGTGTTTAAGTATTTCTTTACTCAGGGGCTTTCCTCTAAAGACCCTGCCCCATTGCGCACTCACAGCGTGATAATGTATTCATTAATAAGTGGGATTTAAACTTACTCTCCCCCCTACATTAGTTTTTAAAGGCACTTAAATTCATGGCTTTGTGTTCTCCTTTATTGATTTTTGGATGATCTTTCAATACTCCTTATCTCTGCAATAGTATTTAATAGGTGAAAATATTTAGGTGTCCTGCTGGGACACATTCAAGCACATGAGAGAGAGATACACTGTACGATTATAATCTAGCAGTGTGGTTGACTGCACAAATTGGGAAAAACAGATTGAGACCACCTGCTTCTCAATTTAAGCCTAGAGGATGGTTGAAAGTAAGCAGTGTGTAAACAGTCCTCTTTTAAGCACGAGAAACACAGCCAGTCCATCCATGAGAACACCTGACATTGGTTGCATCCATGGCAGTTTGTAAGAACGGCAGAGGATTCAGGGTGCCATTCAACCCCCCCCCCGCAAGTCTGCCACTGCCACTTCTCTCCAGCCTGCCACCAATGCAAACCACAATGGTCTGCATTCTGCTCACTCAAATGAAAAGCAGATGATGTCCCTCTGTACAATGCTCCTTGTGGCCTGCTGCTAAATCCTGCAGGATGAATTGCACTTTCCCAGGAAATAAAACTGGAAGTCCTGGGCTTCCTTCCAGGTTCAAAGGCACCACACAAGGAGCATGTTCATGGTTTTGTTTTCTTTGTAGTACCACTTTTTCCAGACTCACAAAGAGAGTCTGGTCCAACAAGAAGCTGACGGAACATACCAAGATCCAGGTCTACAGAGCTTGCGTCCTGCGTACGCTTCTGTACTGCAGCGAGTCATGGACTTTTCGCTCACAGCAGGAGAGGAAACTGAACGCTTTCCACATGCGCTGCCTCCGACGCATTCTCGGCATCACTTGGCAGGACAAAGTTCCAAACAACACAGTTCCAAAGTTTCAGCAGTGCTGGAATCCCTAGCATGTATGCACTGCTGAAACAGAGAAGCCTGCGTTGGCTCGGTCATGTCATGAGAAGGGATGATGGCCGGATCCCAAAGGATCTCCTCTATGGAGAACTCATGCAAGGAAACTGCCCTACAGGTAGACCACAACTGTGATACAAGGACATCCGCAAGAGGGATCTGAAGGCCTTAGGAGTGGACCTCAACAAGTGGGAAACCCTGGCCTCTGAGCAGCCCGCTTGGAGGCAGGCTGTGCAGCATGGCCTTTCCCAGTTTGAAAGAGACTGAAGGTTGCTAACAACATAATTTCTTTGTAGTGCAGAGGAAGCAGACCCAAAATGGTATCAGGTGGCATTCCTAGTTGCAATGCCCCTGACCAGAAGAGATCAAGAATACAACCATGCTAAAATGCACTCTATGAAGGCCTGCCCTTGAATACCATTCAGAAACTACAGCTGGTGCAAAATTTTGACCGGAGCAGGTAACTCCAATTCTGTGTGAACTACACTGGCTCCTCAGCTGTTCCTGAGATCCATTTAAGGTGCTGTTTGGTATCTTTAAAGTCCTATATGCCATGTCATTGTGCCCACCCATTAAGATCTTCTGAGAAGGACCTGCTTCATACATCTTCATCTACTGAAGCTCAGTTATGAAAAAGCAAGGAAGGGCCTCCTCTGTGGTGACCCCACAGACTCTGGAAATCCCTGCCACAGGTGATAAGTGATGCCCTCTTTCCTTTCAACTTTTCAGAAAGTTTTAAAAACTTCTTTATTCCACCAAGTTTGTAATATGCAAATAGAAAGGACTTCTATAAATTTCTACTGCTTCTGTTGGTGCTGGACTCCTTGCTTACTGATAAGCAGTTTTTTTGGGGGGGAGAGGGGGGACAACGGAGGAATTTCCAGCTCAATATAGCAGCCTGTGCTCCAGAAGAGGATTGCTTTTGCAGGGAAATCAGGAAGTACTGTGAGCACTGTGCAGTTAGGTTGCAATCCTTTACATGTTAGTAAGTCCCACTGAACTCAATGGAGCTTACTTCTGAGTAGATATGCATAATATTGCTCTGTAAAAACAGTTTGGAAAAAGAGATGGAAAAGCACAGGGACTAAAAAAATAAACAGGGATAAACAGATCCGGTGAGATACATAAGCATGCCTACAAGCTTCAGACAATCATTTTACAAAACACAGAATTCAACACAAGTACAACATGAAAGAAACAAGGATATCCTTCACACATGGTGAAAACAAACAAGAAAATCCATGCCACACTCAGAGCAATCAAAAGCAACACATGAGCAAGGGAAGGTGAGGACATGGTTTAGACCAGGTCTAATTTTGCACATTCACACTGAAGTCACAAATGCTCAAACAGCAGCAGTGCATGCACAGTACTGCAGTTGTATCAGTACACACAGGACAAGCTTCAAGGCAACTAATGAAGACTATTAATGTCTGTAGCAACTCATTTCCCAACCTGATTACAGCAGGTCTGTTAAAAAGGTTGAGGAGGCATGTCAGTCAATTGCCTCTCATGATTGCATGTCACTTGGCTGGGGAAAAAAGGCCAAGATTCCCAGCCTTACACAACTGACCCTGTTAGAGCATCACCTTGAATAGCCCAGTTAATTAACAAATGCTTGTCTGCAACATACCCGGTAGCGTCCAGCTACAATGAGCCTGGATGCTTCTCCCATTAAAAGGGCCTCAGAGCTGGGAAGATCCTTTCCAGAGACTGTGGACAGAGCTACGTGGAACCCTTATCTGATAGAGCGGTGATTTTCAACCTTTTTTCATCTCAGGGCACACTGACAAGGTGCTAAAATTGTGAAGGCACACCATTGGTTTTTATATAATTGATGAGGTACACCACGGTGAGGGCTCACATCCCCCAATGGCCCTAATAATAAATCACCCTCCCCCAAATTCCCACGGCACACCTGCAGACCATTTGCGGCACACTGGTTGAAAATTTCCCCTGGGGGCTGGGGGATAAGAATAGGCCCTCAGTTTGGCTGTACTTGTCGTAAGAGGCAACTAAACAGCCACCGGGTAGATGGGACTCCTTAGCCTGGGAAGGCAGCTCAACTGAGAGAAGGAAAACTCTGATCCCAAACCTCCACTGCCTTGTGGCCACATCCAGTTCTGGAAAAGGCTTCAGGAGTCAACCTCGAGGCAAAATCCGGAGCCGGAGTCCCTGAGGCAGTTCATGGCTGAACACAGTCACGTTCTGGCAACTCCTGCGACGCCGCTGGAACCAACCGTATTGGCCTCTGCCTTTCCATTGGACCATTTCAGCGATGTGGAGAGGGGGGATTTGCTGCATGGGTAACAGCCTATCCTCCATACCTGCTTTACCCAGGCTTTGCGCACTGGAGAGGACACTCTGTTCCAGAACCACCATTCAGAGCATGACACCATAGTCTTCCAAGACTGAAGGATACCAACAAAGGTTGAAAATGGCTGTGATAGAGCATCTTCATAGATTCCCTCTGGCTCTCATTTTCCCTTCCTTTTCCCTCTGTCTTCCTCCAAGACAGTGTGGCCAAGTGCCAATTAGAGTTCCAGGCTAGGATTGGTGAGGTTCAGTTTTAAATTCCTAATCAGCCATGAAGCTTGCTCACTATGGGCCAGCTGCGCTCTCTCTCTCTCTCTCTCTCTCTCTCTCTCTCTCTCAGTCTTGCCTACCTTACAGGGTTGTTATGCTAACAGGAGGAGGGGGAAATAAAATCATTTACATTGCTTTCTGCTCCTCAGAAGAAAAAACAGGCTTAAAATTTAATATAATGCTATAAATCAATACTGAACTGAAATATGCATGCTCCCTTGTCACGGTGTGATGAAACAAAGGTGTATTTCAGCCCTGCTAGAAGTCCAGCAGGGATAGTGAGGGTTCTCAACTCTTTAGAGGGTGTTCCACAGAAACATTAGGTATGTGAAGAGTTAGTACAGCAGAGGGAAAGGGTCTTGGCTATGTGCTGGGGGAATGATATCAGGAAGCATTCAACTGGACTAGTACAGAACAGCAAGAGTTGCATCACATGCAGAAGCTTATCCGATGTATGGCAAGTCAGGCATGTGTGTTGGGTGCCATTAAGCAGCAGTATCCTGGCCGTCTCTCGGCTTCCACCAAGCCGCTGCCAATCTGCAGGCATAGCGCTGTCAGCCAGGAAGCAGCAGAGAATGGATGGGGAGGGGGGGTGGCAGCTACATTGCAAACCCAGAATTGACATCATGGCATCGGATGACATCACAATGTCATGTGATGCTGTGATGTCACAGCCCCAGGCAACACTGCCCCTGGATGTGCCTCTGATCACATGGTTCTGCTTCAACTTGCTACAACCATTCTGCAGTTAGTCTTAAAATGGTTTTCCAGAGTTCACCAGTCAGTGTTTTTTTCCTGAACCACCAAGTTCTGACAGTCCCCCTTTTTTCTGTTGTTCCCCTTTCCTCTCATTGGCTGGCCTGTGGCTCAATGTGCTCCTGGCACTGTCTCTCTCTTTCTCACTCTCTCTCTAAAGCTATGCTTTAATCACTTTGTGGATTGGCATGTTTGGAGTGCCTGCTCTGCTTGTATACTTTCCTCTTGTTCTTTTATGAGGACTACAAAGCTCCCCTGATGCGTTGCAAGAAAGGAGGGGGAAAAAAACCAGTATCAAAAGGAGAAACAGAATGGATAGTAGGGAAGAAGTGTGGTTGCTCCAGAAGAGCCTGTACAATCTGGGTCAAAGAAGGATGAACCCTCACAATTACAGAAGTCAGGAGAAGTGCAGATGCAACCAAAGACTGAATTCTTACAAATACCGTCTCCATTCTGATTGAGAAGCACTCTCCTTTATTATTATTTTTTTATTTTACAACAGCGATGCTGTGTTTTTATGAACTCCTGGTGCAAAGGTCAATAGAGAAAGTGTGCACACAAATCTGAATCGAGCTTAATAGCTGTCTTTCTGCAATTTGTTGGCTCTTAGCTCATAGACTGGGACGTCTAATGGAACTTAAAAGATTAGTGCAAAATCCATTGGGAATGCAGAATAGCTTGGCTCAGTCAATTCCCACCCCCTCTTGGTTCTTCTTGAAGAATACTAGGCCCATGAACTTTTTATGTCCTTACAAGATCCCTATTTTGTCCCTTCCCCTGGGGGCTGGCGATAAGAATAGGCCCTCAGTTTGGCTGTACTTGTCGTAAGAGGCGACTAAACAGCCACCGGGTAGATGGGACTCGTCAGCCTGGGAAGGCAGCTCATCTGAGAGAAGGAAAACTCTGATCCCAAACCTCCACTGCCTTGTGGCTACATCCAGTTCTGGAAAAGGCTTCAGGAGTCAACCTCGAGGCAAAATCCAGAGCCGGAGTCCCTGAGGCAGTTCATGGCTGAACAGTCATGTTCTGGCAACTCCTGTGACGCTGCTGGAACCAACCGTATTGGCCTCTGCCTTTCCATTGGACCATTTCAGCGACGTGGAGAGGGGGGATTTGCTGCATGGGTAACAGCCTATCCTCCATACCTACTTTACCCAGGCTTCGCGCACTGGAGAGGACACTCTGTTCCAGAACCACTATTCAGAGCTCGATACCATAGTCTTCCGAGACTGAAGGATGCCAACAAGATTTTGTCCCATTCCGTTACTGAGAAAGTCACGGCTCACTTTCCTCTAAGGTCAGTGGCGTCACTAGGGCAGTGTTTCTCAAACTGTGGGTTAGGACCCACTAGGTGGGTCACGAGATAATTTCAGGTGGGTCCCCATTCATTTCAACATTTTATTTTTAGTATATTAGACTTGATGCTACCATGGTATGTGACTGCATTTGGGGAAATATTATAGACCTGTACTTTTAACCAACTACTATGTTTATTCTTTTAACAATGATAGTAAAGGAAACTTACTCCTGGGTAAGTGTGGGTAGGATTGCAGCCTAGGATAGTTAAAAATTTTCCTGCTTGATGATGTCACTTCCGGTCATGACATCACTTCCGGTGGGTCCCGACAGATTCTCACTCTGTCCTGGTGGGCCCCGGTGCTTAAATGTGTAAGAACCACTGCACTAGGGGGTATGAGGGATGTAGACTGTACTGGCCCATGAGACTGATTGTTCTGAAAGCCAATAAAGTGTCGTTATGGCACATCAAGGAACCAATAAGGCAGTGTTTCTCAAACTGTGGGTTGGGACCCACCAGATGGGTCCCCATTCATTTCAATCTTTTATTTTTAATACTATATTAGACTTGACGCTACCATGGTATGTGACTGCAACTGAGGAAATGTGACAGATCTCTACTTTTAACAGGCTATTATGTATATGCTTTTAACCATGATAGTCAATGGGACTTACTCCTGGGTAAGTGTGTGTAGAATTACAGTCTCGAATTGTTAAAAATTTTCCTGCTTGATGACATCACTTCTGGTGGGTCCTGACAGATTCTTATTCTAAAAAAGTGGGTCCCAGGGCTAAATATCTGAGAACCACTGCAATGAGTCAGCTCTCATATCCATGTATCAGAGCTAATAAAAGAATTCTTATTCAGTTGTTTTTTTGTGGGTTACTGATTTGTTGGGTGACTTGAACTGTTCAATCAATCAATCAATCAATCAATCAATCAATCAATCAATCATTAATGGGGTTACACCAACCCTAGTGATGCCACTGCATTTAGGCTGCGTATATTATATTTTAGTTTATTCTGCAAGGGCTAGTATGGGAGGAGGTCCATCATGAGGGTGACACAGTGAGTTCTTGCACTGGGTGCTGCAAACCCTAGTGCTGCTTCTCTCTATGACGGTCAATTAATCTTTAAAAAAAATACTATCCAGGGGCAGGGCCAAGAGGTGGTGTCACAGTAGAGCTTGATAAATCTAAAACAATTGAATGCAAATTCCATATCCACTTTTTTTATATGCTGGTAGCGAAACTGGGACTGGCAGCCAAGTATCTGCCGTGCAGACATGACAGTGCTAAATGAGCGCATGGATGAAGCCATCAGTACTGTTGCATAATAAATGGAATGGAACAAACCAGCATGAATACTTGGGATAATGTGAAGACAGCAGCAGTTGCTAGTTGCAACCTGGGACACATTCCGCACATGGGACGCACAACCAATTCCTACATTGTGGGCATGCATGACGTGCAGCCATAGACACATCAAAAATGAGAGAGTTAATGTGCCTGTCCAATCCAGTCAGGCATGGGGAATGCATTCCAAGAGGCAAATGCATTGTGAGTTCTCTTTTCACCTGCCCCTTCTCCCTCCTTCTCTGTTTTCTTCCTGCTGAGAACACCTATCCTCCCTCTTGGCTTCTCTAGTCATGCTCTCCCCTCCCTTCTTTTCTCTTCTCCGGTCAGAGAGTCAAAGAAAGAGGTGTGTGGCATCCCGCTGGGAGGAGACTGGAGACACACATCTGTCGATTTCTAAGGCTATTTTTTTTAAAGCTTTCTTCTCACTTTTCATTGCTTTGTTTTCCGCCTGCTTGTATCCAATCTTTAAAAGAAAACACCACCATTAATAATACATGGCTTGGTTTGTTTGTTTTCAGTTTCCTCCATGATCCAAGAAAAAAAAAGGGTTGGAATTCAAGCTCGGGGGAAACTTGTTTACCCCAAACTCTGCTTCTTACAGGTTGTCTGGTCCCATGTTTTGCTTTGGAGCTTTGTGTTCCGTTTCTGTTGATTGTGATGTTGTTTGGGAATGCTCAGCTTTTGGGGGTAGCTAATTGTCTTGGGTGTATTGCCCAGCCCTGTCCCAATTGTTCATTGATACCAAACAGAATTCCCATGCGCACAAACCTCTGTAGATGCAACCCCCAAATCCTACTTATGACTGCCACTTAAAGAGAGTCTAGACTCTCTTGCATTGTTCACACAATCCCTATGATACTTGCCTCCCTCCCCACCAAGCAGAGTTGCAACAAGGCAATGCTCTAGCGGCAACAGTGCTCAGGAAGTTGCAGGAGCCGCCTAGATTGACTCTGTAAATAGCTACTTGTCAGGGTTCAACCACGACCCAGTATGACCCCTTTCCAGGCACCTTGGCTCAGCTCATAGTGCTCCACCAGACCTGTGTATCCCATGAACCCTGCTTCACTGTGGGAAGCACAGAGAGTCAGCAGTGTCACCAAGTCCTGCAGCGCCTGGTGCAGTGATGCCATGACATTGTGCAATGTGGCAACATAGGGGAAATACCATGACACCACACAATGTCACTTCTGGGTTCTTGCTGAATATGAAGGAGGAGGCCATGGCGGCGGCCTTTAGGTCCGGCCGTCACACCCCCTACTCATCCCACAGAGGCTGCCAAGCCTCTGGAGGAGAAGGGAGCATGGTGGCCGGATCAAGAGGCTGCCATGCTGAGCTCAAAGGGGAGGAGGCCACAATGGCAAAACATGAGGAGGTGGCTGCAGTGGCTTTGCGATCTCGCTGCCACCCCATTCCTTCTCTGATCAGCTGATCAGAAACTGCAAAGCTACCAAAACACAAGGAGGGAGGGGGCCTCTACATACCTGCAATCATGTTGGTGCTGCTTCTCCCGTCGCTGCCACCTTTGCTGAGCCTCACATGGTACCCCGTTCCAGGCTATCACCTGGAGTGGCCTGCCCCCTCACCTGCCACAACACTGGAGAAGGTACACACAAACAAACCCTGTAAGGCCTGTAAACCTCTGAACAGCCTGGGGCTGGGCTCTTTTAAGAAGCATCTTGTATTAAGAAAGATATACCTAACAGATCTGCTTCAAAAAATCTAGCCTGTTAGGAAGATACACACCTTTGTGGAACTGTCTTCCCAAGAATGTTTGCCAAGCCCCTTCTTGATCTGCCTTCAGATACTCTTCTGAAGGCCTTTGGCAAAGACCACTGATTTTGCTCAGCAATAGATGGTATTTTATTGCTACCTTTTCACTCATTAAAAATGATTTTAGGGTATTGTTTTATAACAGTTATTTCAGTGATGGTTTAAACGCTAGTTAGGGCCTCATGAAGATGCTTTCACTTGAATGTATGCATAAATGCTATTAATCAGTGCTCACAAACTGTGAGTTGGGACCCACTAGGTGGGTTGCGAGTCAATTCCAGGTGGGTCCCCTTTCATTCCAATATTTTATTTTTAATATATTAGTCTTGATGCTACAACGTTTGCTTTTGGGGAAATGTTACAGATTTGTACTTTTAACAAGCAGCTATGTACATTCTTTTAACAATGAGTGTAAATGGGACTTACTCCTGGGTAAATGTGGAGTAAGCCACACTTTCCTGAGAGTAAGCCCTGCTAATTGAAAATTACCCCTGCTAATTGGGTAAGAGGCACTTTTTCAAGTGGGTGCTCCTTTTTTTAGCAGGGGGAGAGTAACTGGCCCACCTCACCCCAGCACTGTCTGTTCTAGTGGCTGCCTGCTGGTGTTCTTTTGCATCTTTTTAGATTGTGAGCCCTTTTGGGACAGGGAGCCATTTAGTTATTTGATTTTTCTCTGTAAACCGCTTTGTGAACTTTTAGTTGAAAAGCGGTATATAAATACTGTTAATAAATACTGTTAATAATAAGCCCCATTGAGCAAAATAGGACTTATGTCTGAATAGACCTGGTTAGGATTGTGCCCTAGGATTGTTAAAAAATGTTCCTGCTTGATGATGTCGCTTCTGGTCATGACAACACTTCTGGTGGGTCCTGACAGATTCTCATTCTAAAAAGTGGGTCCTGGTGCTAAATGTGTGAGAACCACTGGTATAAATAAAACAAGTAGGCAAAGAAACTTTGGGAAATTGGAGTAAATTTCTGTTTTATTTTATTTTAAAAAGGTAGACCCTGTTGTCCACCTTTAAAGTGTTTCCAAGACAGCCAAACCACAAAAGGATAAAATATCAATTAATACAAACAGAAAAAAACACAGAAATAAAACAATACATAGCAATGCAAATAAACAAAGGGGGGGAATCACACACATGCATGTCAATAAAAAGGAAGTAAACAGTAATATGAGCATAGAGACCACTGCAAGCAATTAAAAGCAAATAGTTAGAAACCTGGAAGAACAATATTGTCTGTACCTGGCACTGAATGTTAAAAAAAATTAAATAGCGCTCAGTGTCCCTGGAGAGGGTGTCTCACAATCAAGCTGGGATGAACCAAACATTTATAGAATTAGGTTGCAATCCTAACCACACGTTCCTGAGAGTAAGCCCCATTGAACAAAATATGACTTACTTCTAGGTAGACCTGGTTAGGCTTGTGCCCCAAGTCATTTCCTTCTATACTAGTGGTTCTCAAACTTTTTAACACTGGGACCCACTTTTTAAAATGAGAATCTGCCAGGACTCACCTGAAGTAATATCATTAACCTGGAAGTGATGTCATGGCTAGAAGTGACATCATCAAGCAGGAAAATTTTTAACAGCCCCCATAGGACAAAATCCAATCAATCAAGTACATAAATTAAGAGTTTACAATAAGCATAAGTTTAAAAAAAATATTTAAAATAAAGAAGAACCCACCTAACCCTGCCAAGCTGTTGCTGATCTGTTTAAAAAAAGATTCCCCAAACATCCCAAAGGTTGCAATCCTATCCACACTTACTTGGCAGTAAGCCCCATTGACTATCATTGTTAAATGCATTTACATAGTAGCCTGTTAAAAGTACAGATCTGTAACATTTCCCCAAATGCAGTCCTATACAATGGTAACATCAAGCCTAATATATCAAAAATAAGATGCACGTTGAAATGAATGGAGACCTACCTGGAATTGGCTCGTGACCCATCTATTGGCTTCCAACCCATAGTCTAGAAACACTCTTCTATACTACAAAGTTCCAGACATGTTAGTCTTTCAGTTTAAGAAATGCATAGCAGCCAATCCCTTGATCACTGGGGCTGCCCCTTTGGGCACAAATTCTCAGACAGAAGAGAGCCTGTCCATGCCAGCCTGCCAGCTCTCACCAGCAGATAGTGCCCTTCTACTTTCCAGCACCAAGGCTTTTGCCAGACAAGGGACTCTCTCAGTAGCCTGCTGTCATCACCAACTATGGCTCCAGCAGAAGAAGCAACACCTTGCCTCTGCCAATTAGTGCCGCAGCATCTGAACTGCTATCTGCTTTTAGCCTAATCAGCTGCCTGTCCTGATCAATAATTAACCGAAGGCAAGGGAAGACAAATGCCAGGTTGCAAGCTCATATTTCCCACGAGTTGCACAGCTATGAATCACACTGCCTCCAAATCTGCCATGGCTAATAATAAATGTGGATAGGACAATTACCTCCTCTAAAGTCGCTCCGCTCCTGCTATTTACAGAGAGGCTGGCACTTGGGGTGTCTTTGCAAGGGAGGGGCAGGGCATAGGCCCTCTGCACAACAGTCTCACAAATAGGGGTGCCAGCCGCTGCTTTCCTGATCTGGTCGCTGAGACAGAGTAACCACTACTAGAGTCTGAAAAGCCAGTAAGATCCAGACCCTGGCAGGCTCCACCACTGCTGGCACCAGGTTGCTGGACCTATGCGGTGATACTCAGCGCTGGGCTCCCATGACTCTCCCATCGCCCACCCTGGTGGTGCTTTGAGTGCTACTGGCCTCCAAGAGGAATTTGATCAGGGGGTGTAAAATTTCTTTTGGGCCCCTTCCCAAAGGGGGAGAGAAGGGCAAAACATAGCAGGGGAGGGTGGCAGGTAGAACAATGCTGGGGAGCGGACAAAACACAATTGGGGGTGGGTGACAGCCAGAATAGTCTTTGGAGCCCAGGTCTTCCGGGTTTTCCAATGCTGAATCTAGATCTGCCTCCCTGCACGGTGTCAACAACTAGATACCGTAATACAGAAAACCATCACACTTTTAAGTCTCTCTAAAATCTTTGAAATATAGAAAAGCAGAAAATTAGCATCATCGTATTCAGGCTCCCACTAGAATGGAAAGGGTCCCATTTGCACCAAAACTTACTTCTGCTGCAGCGGTAGTCCCGCATCTATGTCCCTGAGCTCCTACACACTCCTTCACAGTTAGGGGATCCACTAGCCAAAGAGCTACTGTAGCAGGCCCATTTCCTCCCATAAGAACAGCCCCACTGGGTCAGGCCATAGGCCCATCTCGTCCAGCTTCCTGTATCTCACAGCGGCCCACCAAATGCCCCAGGGAGCACACCAGATATCAAGAGACATGCAAGGCTTCCTGGGAATTGTAGTTAAGAACCTAAGAACAGCCCCACTGGATCAGGCCATAGGCCCATCTAGTCCAGCTTCCTGTATCTCACAGCGGCCCACCAAATGCCCCAGGGAGCACACCAGATATCAAGAGACATGCAAGGCTTCCTGGGAATTGTAGTTAAGAATCTAAGAACAGCCCCACTGGATCAGGCCATAGGCCCATCTAGTCCAGCTTCCTGTATCTCACAGAGGCCCACCAAATGCCCCAGGGAGCACACCAGATATCAAGAGACATGCAAGGCTTTCTGGGAATTGTAGTTAAGAACATAAGAACAGCCCCACTGGATCAGGCCATAGGCCCATCTAGTCCAGCTTCCTGTATCTCACAGCAGCCCACCAAATGCCCCAGGGAGCACACCAGATATCAAGAGACATGCAAGGCTTCCTGGGAATTGTAGTTAAGAACATAAGAACAGCCCCACTGGGTCAGGCCATAGGCCCATCTAGTCCAGCTTCCTGTATCTCACAGCGGCCCACCAAATGCCCCAGGGAGCACACCAGATAACAAGAGACCTGCAAGGCTTCCTGGGAATTGTAATTAAGAACCTAAGAACAGCCCCACTGGATCAGGCCATAGGCCCATCTAGTCCAGCTTCCTGTATCTCACAGCGGCCCACCAAATGACCCAGGGAGCACACCAGATAACAAGAGACCTCATCCTGGTGCCCTCCCTTGCATCCGGCATTCTGACATAGCCCATTTCTAAAATCAGGAGGTTGCACATGCACATCATGGCTTGTAACCCATAATGGATTTTTCCTCCAGAAACTTTTCCAATCCCCTTTTAAATGCGTCCAGGCCAGATGCCATCACCACATCCTGTGGCAAGGAGTTCCACAGACCAACCATACGCTGAGTAAAGAAATATCATTCCTCAGCCTGGTGCATATAGCTTGTGGCAGCAGGTGCTGCCAGTAGCACCTTCAGCATGCCTTGCAGGAAGCCAGGTCAGAGCCAGCGTGGCTTTGGCAGCAGGGGAGGCTGCACAGCAGGCTGCGCTTTGCCACCCACCGGAGTGCCCAGGCAGGGTATGGGGAGGTGGCCCCCTGCTCCATCAGCTTCCTCCCTGATCCTCTGACCCAGAAGTCCTCTCCCTGGGTAAGTTGGAGACCTGTGGGAGGAGGGCAACCCCGACACAGGGATTCCAGAAACCGTGCAACAATGTTTGTGGCTGTGTAATTACGGGGTCCACAGGAATCCATCTTGCTAGACAAGGAGTGCACTGCATAAAGTGACTGCATTCCCAAGCCAGTGGGGAAGAAGGGCCGTGTCACTCAGCCCCAAGAGTGTTTCACTCTCCTCTTTGACAAGCAGGTTCATGACACCAATGATTCCATTCCATAGCTGGGGACACTGCGCCCTGCCCAGGAATGCCAAATGCTGCTGTTTTTACAGGTGCTGCTGTTTGGGAAAGTACCTGCCGAAGACAGATTAGGCTAGATCTGTAGGGAGCAGGCGGAGGCTACCAAGAACCCAGAGTGGGCTGTTCTTGGGCTGGTATCAAATCACGGTTGTTAATTGGTGCAAGAGCAACTGCAGGCTACCCAGAGCTTGCAGAGTAAACTGCTGCCAAGTTCAGAGCAAGCTAATTCCCACCTCTGAAAAAGGCTCCCTTGATTTTATTTCACCACAAGTGGAGGAGATGCAAGAGAGAGCAAAGGTGCCTGTCTTATCAATGGCTCTTCATGCACTGGGAAAAAATCTAGATAGTACTCTTAACAGTAACTTTAAAGTTAGCAAATTTGCTTCAGTACAGTCCGCAACTCTTGCTCCTTTAAGTTTCATCTACTTCTGATTTTTGACTGGTTGGTCTCAATCTAAGACAACCAGATTTTGGAAGGGTGAGGTCTCATTGATGATCTCTTGGGAAACCTCCTCTTTCCAGTGCAACTATATTCCTCCTATTTTAATTATAGTAGACCCTCCGTATCTGCATGGAATATCGTGCACCCACCATGGATATCAATTTCTGCAGATAATGAAAACTGTCTGGAGGGCCTCACAGGACCTCCCAGATGTGACCGAACATGCCATTCAGCCACTTCTGGGAGGTGTTCTGAGCATGGCCTTAGGAGCTCTGGGGCCCGGTTGGAAACACCTTTACGGGGCCCTCTCTACTAGCTGTAGAGCCAGACCAAAAAAAATAAATCTGTTACTTCGGATAGGACTCCTGTACCTTTAGTGGTTGTGCAGAATAGGTGCCTGGAAAGTCAGCTGGAGGGAGGAGGAAGCGCACACCCAGCCTGCAGTGCTCCCAACTCTCGCCCGTCACTGCCCCGTCCGGAGAGAAGGGGGAGAGGATTGCACCAGGAGTTGCAAGTGCAGGGAAAGAGTGATGCATGCGTACTGCTGACTGCACGGCACCAATTTTGGGTCAAGTGGGCTGGAGCTGCTTCCAAAGTGACCGAATTCTGGACCAAGTGGAAGCACTGGTGGGTGGAAGGGCAGTGCAGGGCCCCCACCATGTATAGGGGCCAATTGGGAGAAATCTTCCCAATTGCCCATGGTTCTGAGATAGGATGCATGTGGCAGCATGTGGCCTCCCCACACCCCAGAAGGCCTCCAGATGCGACCAGAAGTCTCCAGCATGAACCAGAAGTGCCTTCTGGTCACATCCAGGAGGACTTCTGAGGCATAGCCTCCCTGTGCTTCAGAACACCTCCCAGACATGACTAAGAGGCACTCTGGTCACATCCAGGAGGCACATGAAACCTGCTGCATGCAGGTGAGATGCTCTGCCTCTCAGCCCCAGCTGAACAAATACAGAAGATGTATAAACAAGAAGGAAGGAAGCATCTCAACTACTATCTCATCAAGCAGCACATGAGTGCGCAGCCTCGCCCCAAAAATCAGACTTCAAAGAGTGTGTACTGAGATTAACCAAGCACTTCGTCTCCCACAGTTTGATTATTGCTGAGGGGGTTGAAGAGAGTCAATGCTGCTACCCACATCAGCAGTAAAGGGTTGTCAGGCTGCACAGAACGTGTCCCACCGACCACATCATTTTGGATTTGGCATTTGAGTTTCCCTGACAGCACAATGTTCCATTAATCCACAGAGAAACTTAAGGCAGATCGCCAACAAAAGACTGGCAATCTATTTGCAACCAACAAGTCATAGGGCTACCTATCCCTTGGGGAAAGTAAGTTATCCCAAAGTCACTGGGGCTGCAAGATGCTAGGGTCTGGATAGGTGAACTTTGCACAGAGCGACAAAGGAAGGGGTGGGAGGCATATTAATATTTGCCTTGAAAAGAAGTTGAGCTATTTCCTAATTTTTTTTGGAAACATGCTCAGTTTCTTTCTGAGGCAATCCAACACAAGCCAGGGCCATCTCGTAAGTCATGCCTGACTGAATTGCTAGCGGGTAATTATAAATGGTTAGGACAACCATTTTCAACCGCTATGCCGTGCCACACTGGTGTGCCGCAAATGGTCCCCAAGTGTGCCGCGGGAGTTTGGAGGGGGCCATTTATTAATAGGACCATTAGGGGATATGAGCCCCCCACCAACAGCATGGTGTGCCTTGTCAATTGTCAAAAACTGACGGTGTGCCTTGACAATTCTAGTGCCTTGTCAGAGTGCCATGAGATGAAAAAGGTTGAAAACCACTGGGTTAGAACAAATGCTTTCAAAATACACCCTCTGTTTTGGCAAGATGCAATGCAATCTCATGCACATTTACCAAGAGACGTTGTGTTCAGTGTGGCTGACTCACTAGTAAGCAGTGCTAAACTGGAAGTTTCTCATATGCAAATATTTCTCCCTGAATTTTTATGCAACAACCTCAAAAAAATGTGCCATGGTGAGAAGAGCCCATCATTTCCAGTTCTTTGTCCTCTAGTTTTTCCCCCCAGCTTTTCTATTTACCCTTTGTCAGTCCAAGCACCTGACCACAGTTTATCAGCCAGATGGTTGGTAGCTGGCTAGCAAGAAAACCAGATATGTTCTGTGGTACCTTAAATACCAAGGGCCCAAGCTGTTGGCACAGCTGCATCAGTTGAATAAGAATTCAACTTACCAGCACCGGTGCAGCTGTGCCAACAGGGTATACAATGCATCCTGCAGTTGAAGGGGGCACTTACGGATGCTTTCTTCAAGATAAAGGAATGTTTGTTCCCTTGCTTCGGGTCAGTGGCGTTGCTGGGGGGGGTGCCAACCGCACTGGGTGATGCACTTGGAGGAGTATGTCTGTGTGTGACACCAAGGGGTGACAAAATTGTGCAATCATGGTATTTTGGAAGAATACCACCATGTTACATATCATTCAATGCAGAATTTCATGCAGAATGCAGTGAATCAAAATGTGCTGAAATATTTGTATTGTATCAAATATTATGGCCAAATAACTAGAAAAGGAAAACACAACTGACTAATGTAACAAAAAGTGGATTTTCATAAATCAAAACTGACCAATGAGACCAATTGTTCTGAGAGCCAATGAGGTGTAATTACGACACAGCAGGGAACCAATAAGGCATTAGTATGAGTCAGCTCTTATTTCCATGTATCAGAGCTAATACTAGAACTCTTATTCAGTTGTTTGAGTGCCATCAAGTCGGCCACTAGTTTTTTTGTGGGTTCCTGATTTGTTGGGTGACCTGTACCATCATCCATCCATCCATCAATTGATGGATTAATTAAATAAAATTAACTAACCTTAGTGATGTGTATGTGATATTGCAATTTATAATGTATGGTCTGGCACAGGAGGAGGTCCATCATGACACAATGAGCTCTCGCACTTGTTGAGGCAAACTCTAGTGATGCCTCTGCCTCCGGCATGTATTGTGGCTGCATCGGCACTGGCAAGCTGGAAAGATCTGTTCCTAAAAAAAAATATTTCCGCCTAAGTGTTCATGGGCTGCAGTCCAAGTCACTAGCTGCATAAGATCATCCGATGACATTTACAACTCTGTGTGTGTGTGTGTGTGAGAGAGAGAGAGACAGACAGACAGACAGACATATGGTCACAGAGAAACAAACACACAAAATAGTGAAACCAGGAGTGTCAGATGGTGGGAAATGAAATGACTAGTGACAGTTTTAAGCATATTTATGTATTTGATTTTTACTTTGCCTTTCTCCTTAAAGAGCACTGAATGTGGCTATACCCCGGGCCTAGGAGAGGGGGGGGTAAAGGGGTAATTTGTACCCGGGCCCAGGGTCAAAAAAGGGGCCCCAGGAGCCAAAAGACGGGGCCCAGAAAGTTCCTGGGATTTTCCTATCTGTTTTCCTATCTGTTCAGACTTGTTGCCGCATGGGATGCTGGGGACACTACCACAAGTGCCATACAGCTGCAGCTACCAGCAAGCCATATACGCTTAGGAGTGTGTTTGGTTTTCCATATTACTGTATCTATCTGCCGATGCCGCATGAATGGGTAGACCAGGGCTCAGAAGACTTTTCCAGCTGTCTCCACCCTCCCCTCCCCTGTTTTGCTGCTCTCTGCCCCATTCTGCTTGGGCATTGCCACCCTCCCCTGTTCTCTTTCACCCCTCCCCCTTTGTAAAGGGGCCCCAAAGAAACTTTGTGCCCCCCTGATAAAATTTCTCTCAGAGGCCCTGGCTATACTATTCAAATTGGTATGGTGACCATTCAGAATGGGGAAGATCTGGAAACAGGATGAAAGCTTTGGAATTAGCAAAAACTACTTTAGAAAGAGAAATTGGCCCAATCAAGAGGGTGATAACTAGTTCACTAAGCATCAAGACAAAAAAACACAAAGGGATTTCACAGTAGGCCTTCTCTGATACTCATGATTCCAACTTTATGCTTATGCAAGAGTGCGACTTCCGCTAATATTCTTCCCCCCTGCATCTGAAATACCCCCTTGTTCCCGATTCATCTGCTATTTGAAGGCAAGAGTTACAGTATGAACTATGGAGGCTAATGCTTTTGCAGAGGTCATTGTTTCCAAAAATTTATGCAAGAGCCCCAAAATAGTTACTCGGAAAGATTTGCACTGTCCCTTTTACAGCTGTTTCTTCAGAATGCGATTGCTGCTGGGTCTTCTGCAGGTAATTATGTTGGATTTATCACCATATTATCACCGTGGATGTGATAACCCGATAGCAGAAAATTTGTTTTCAGAGCTAATACAAGCACAAAACTCTCAGCTCACAACCAGCCTGCTTACAGGAGTTTTAAAACTCTTGATTCCCTGGGTTCTGGGACCAATCCTGAAATAAGGCCGGGAAGAGGTCCAGGTACCCTTTACATGGTCTACAAACACATTACCGTGAAGGAAACAAATATAGGCTAAATTTCAGAGCGTACTTGAGGATATTTATACAAACTTATTGTTCTCTATTTATACAGGGTATCCAGATCTTACATGATCTTGTGCTGGGAATAATTAAGCAATCTTCTCAACACTTCTGCCACTTCAGATCTTGTTCTAGAACAGTGGTTCTCAAACTTCTCAGACACCAGAGCCCCTTATACACCTAAAAGGAGTCTCAGGGAACCCTGCTGGCACATGCAAAGAGTCTTGGGGAGCCCCAAAGTGATGGCACAAAACAGGCAAGGGGGCAGATGGTGGTCGATTATAGTGTGCTTGTGGAGCCCTTGAAGGGGTCTCTGGGAGCCCCAGGGCTTTTAGGAGGACACTGTGATAAACACTGTTCTAGAACAGAGTAGGAGAGAAAGAACAGGAGAAAGTTTATGGAAACTCCTGAAGTTCAAGAGAAGAAAGGTTTGCCATCTTGTGTAACAAGTTTTCTCAAGTAGTACAAGCCCCTTAGTTCCTGGTGTCATTTCCCATGCACAGACCAGAAGAATCAACAGGACTTAACATCTGTCTGTCAGCACTAGGGCGGGACAAGCTCTACAGTACAGTACTTTGGGATATGGACCAGTTTGGCTCCAGGTTTGATGGAGCCGTGAGCAACTACCTTCCACGTGCCCTTCTAGATCTACAACCAACAAATCATGGTTTAGAGGTGCCTGCCTTCTTTTCATTTTCTAAGTATTGAGCTTCACAAGCTCACTCCTGTCTATACATGGAAGAAACAGAACAATGGACCTAACTGTGGTTTATGAATGGCTTGTGAATTCCAGCATAACACAAAACCACTGGTAGTGGAAACTGTAAAAGTGATAAAGGATAAAAGAGGGATATTGATTTATAAAGGATGAGTAGAAAAGAACAAATAAAAATAGGGACAATTGGAGCAAGTGTATTAAGGGTAATAAATATTAAGTGCTAAGATCCAATATTAAAAACAATTTTTAGCACTGAGCCCTTGAGGATGCTGGGTCCAATTAAACCATGTCTGTCCTTGGGCTGCAATAAGCTACAGGATGCCCAAGCGCTACAAATTAATAACGATACTTCCTTTTTGTTTCCCTGTCCAAATGCACAAGAAAAGATAACATCTTTTCAAGGGGTCCTCGCACTCAAAAGCAAAATGAAAAAATTCCATCTCTGCTGTGCATTTTCAGTACACTCCCTTGCTGTGCATTATTTTTCACAGATCGGATTCCTCCATAAATACAAGTGTTCAGACGGTTTCTCTAGCTGGGGGATGAGGGGGAGACAGAGCAAAAAAACTACAGATGGAAGACTTTAATTAATTCCAGACCCATTGTACCAAGGAAGCTCTAACAAGGCGAAAAATATCTTGTTATTGTCAGAGCTCCCAAAAGTTAACAAAACCATTCCCAAAGAATTCCTTTGAAGTTGAAGCTAGTTGACCTGCTGCAGGGCACACCTAGGTGTAGAGAAAGCCCACCCAAGCAGGGGGAGCGGAGATGGTTCAAACACAGAGACGAACAGGTGACAAAAGAGAGATGAGGGTGAGCAAAGAGGAAAACAGAGTACAAGGGAAGAGGGGCATTGTGGGAAATTGCGATGCAGGTTGCCAAACTTCACCAGCCCTTTTATTTTATTTTCCTTTGGGGGCTACTACTGCTCCGCCACAAGATTGTAAGGAACTCTCTTGGAAATGGGTTCAGTGGTTGAAAGGAAGATAACATTCACATGAATTTCACGTGCAAAACTGGCAGAAGAAAAAAAAAAAGGATAATGGATTGAGGCCAATGAGGTGGGCAGCCCATTCCTGAGCTGCCTGGCATGCAGGGATGCCGTAACGCCAAAATGGCTCCTGTGGTATCCAGGACGCCACCAGGCAGCCAGCGGCAGCTCCTCGGGGGAAGGGGACATTCATCCCCCTGGGCAAGAGAAGCAGCCCCACAATGGGGCTACTCGATCCTATGGCAGCTCTGGAACTGCTGCAGAATCAGAGAGTCTCATGTCAGACTGCGTGGTCACACATGGGACTCAGGATCTGGTGGAGCCAAGCTCCACCTGTCCTATCGTCCTCTCATCCCACTCCCTCCCCCTGCCACGCCTTACCCTGCCCTCCGCCTGCCTTCCCCACCTCTCCCCACCCCAGAATGCCTCCCCCCCCACTTTCCTCCACACCCCCCTCACCTTTCCGCCACCAGGTGGTCCAAATGACTGCCAGGTGGTGGAAAGCAGATCTAGTGCAGGCTTACGCTGGGCTAGCTCCGGAGCAGGGCCCGTGTGAGGGCTCACAAATGTATCTTAATGCACGTTTGCAGCGGTGCACGCCGGTGATAAGCCGGCATGCACAGGTCTGGATCAGGCACTCACTCACAGCATGAATTGTGTCCCCCTGAAAAAATCATTCACATGATCCCCGCTGCAAAAGAGGCTACAAAACTGGGGTGGAGGTGGGGGTTTCAGGCCACCTCTAGGAGAATTACCTGCCCACAGTGCAAGAACAGCAGCTAATGCAGAGATACAGAAGGTAGCCTCCTCTGCACTCCTAAGAACCTTTCATATTTCTATCATGTAGCCGTGTAATAAGGCTTTTATGACCTACACTTTCTGAAACGCTGCCACAGATTTGTTCCTTTTCATTCCAGAGAAGGGAAGGTACAAAGCAGACACAACCTCACCTGTGTCCTTTGATTGACCAAACCGCTTCTCAATAACAGAGGGTATTAAATGCACCCAAGTGCATTTCCTTCTCTGATTTTTCCTTGCAGTGAAAAGCTCCCTTGCACCAGCTCTCCCTTTCCCGGTGCACAGTCACTGACAGAATGGGGACACAGTTCCATTAATGTCAGCAGTTTGTTGGGGAGTTGGGGGGAACCAGGAAGCATGAATGGGGAAAAAAAAAAATAAGAAGGAGAGGAGAGAAACATGCAGACAGTTTTAATTAGATCTTGGAGCTGAGTGACTTGCAGTTAATATGCAAATTTGAAACCATTCCATTGTTGAGAGCAACAAGAGTTTTATAATGCAGGAGAAAGAATTGCCTGGAAATTCAGTTAGGAAACTGGAAGAAGCAAACTGCACCTCCCTGCTTGTTTGCAAATGCAGCTTGAAGATGTAAGGGAAATTAGGGTTGTATGCAGAGCTCTCGCTCTCTCTCTCTCTCTCTCTCTCTCTCTCTCTCTCTCAACTAGCAAGCCAAGTCACTAGTGGAACTGCACTTGTGAGAGGCAGCAGGAATGATATACACCAAAGGTGGCAGGACTGGCCCATCTATAAGGCTGGCTGAGGCAGTTGCCTCAGGCAACAGACTGGTGGCAGTGCCCACCTTCATCTGCCCACTGCTCCTACTCCTATTCCCTGAATTGGAAAGGGAAAAAAGAGGATGGAGTGGGAAAAGTGTAAAGGAGACAGAAAGAATGGGCGAGAGCAGGGGTCTCTAAACTTTTTGGCCAAAGGGCCTGTCACCTGGACCCAGCCCAGGTGGCCAGGAGTTCCCTGGGCACAAGGGTCTCCTTGGGAGTCAAGGCCTACTCGGGAGTAAGCCCCGAGTGGCAGCAGGACTGGGGGCCCTGCCGGACACCTACAGGGACAGGGAACAGCTGGGAGCAGGAAGACAGGTGGGCCGGAAGGGTGGGGTTAGGCAGACCTGAGGTAAGCCTCATAAGGGAGCTAGAGGGGGAAGAAGGGAGTTGCTCCTCTCCAGAGGGGTGGAAGGCCAGAGGGAAGCCAGTGAGAGAAGGCGACCCAGGCCAAAGGGAAAGGAGACAGGTCTCCATAGGAAGGGGGCAGGGGGCATCTCTGGAGAGAAGAGGCCTGAGCAGAGACCTCCCTGCCCCCGGGCCTGCCCAGACCCAGAGAGCATACCCTGGAGAAAGGTGGTTGTCGAGACAGATGCTTGACAGCAACCACAACCCAGGGGGACTAATTGAGAAGGGAGCAAACAGCAAGGTACTGTGGGCCCTCCCAAGGCCAGCCAGCCTGACCCCAGACTGCCGGGGCAGTGCCCTCCAGAGACCGGGCACAGGGCTGAGGGACTCAAGCCAGGAGGCCAGTACTACCAGCTCCAAAGAACCGGAAGGACTGGGGCCTGAGCCGCGACGACGACGACACCAGTCAGCCTAGACTGAGGAGCCGTGAAGTAACGAGCCCCCATGAATGTAAAGAGGTTGACTCAATTAAACTGCTTGTGTAAAGCAGCTATACCTGCTTCCTGTTCATTAATTCACCACCGACCGCCATGCCTCGACCGGGTAAGCCCCCCGCGCTTGGTATTGACCCCAGGGCAGGGGCCTCCCCCCGCCATGGACGTTACAGGGCCGCATCAAATATCTGGCACAGTGTCGAGGGCCAGAAAAAAAATTGAATATAAAATTTAAACAAATACATTAGAGATGGAACTTAGATGAATAACTGAAATGAATGAATGAATGTCCAGGATTTCTCCAAGCACCAATATTGTATTGGCAACCTTCAGTCTCGAAAGACTATGGTATCGCGCTCTGAAAGGTGGTTCTGGCACAGTGTCTAGTGTGGCTGAAAAGGCCAATCCGGGAGTGACAATCCCTTCCACACCGGGAGCAAGTGCAGTCTGTCCCTGGTCTGTCTCCCTGGCTATGGGCCTTCCTTCTTTGCCTCTTTGCCTCAGACTGTTGGCCAAGTGTCTCTTCAAACTGGGAAAGGCCATGCTGCACAGCCTGCCTCCAAGCGGGCCGCTCAGAGGCCAGGGTTTCCCACTTGTTGAGGTCCATCCCTAAGGCCTTCAGATCCCTCTTGCAGATGTCCTTGTATCGCAGCTGTGGTCTACCTGTAGGGCGCTTTCCTTGCACGAGTTCTCCATAGAGGAGATCCTTTGGGATCCGGCCATCATCCATTCTCACGACATGACCAAGCCAATGCAGGCGTCTCTGTTTCAGCAGTGAATGCATGCTAGGGATTCCAGCACGTTCCAGGACTGTGTTGTTTGGAACTTTGTCCTGCCAGGTGATGCCGAGGATGCGTCGGGGGCAGCGCATGTGGAAAGCGCTCAGTTTCCTCTCCTGTTGTGAGCGAAGAGTCCATGACTCGCTGCAGTACAGAAGTGTACTCAGGATGCAAGCTCTGTAGGCCTGGATCTTGGTATGTTCCGTCAGCTTCTTGTTGGACCAGACTCTCTTTGTGAGTCTGGAAAACGTGGTAGCTGCTTTACCGATGCGCTTGTTTAGCTCGGTATCGAGAGAATGAGTGTCGGAGATTGTTGAGCCAAGGTACACAAAGTCATGGACAACCTCCAGTTCATGCTCAGAGATTGTAATGCAGGGAGGTGAGTCCACATCCTGAACCATGACCTGTGTTTTCTTCAGGCTGATTGTCAGTCCAAAATCTTGGCAGGCCTTGCTAAAACGATCCATGAGCTGCTGGAGATCTTTGGCAGAGTGGGTAGTGACAGCTGCATCGTCGGCAAAGAGGAAGTCACGCAGACATTTCAGCTGGACTCTGGATTTTGCTCTCAGTCTGGAGAGGTTGAAGAGCTTTCCGTCTGATCTGGTCCGGAGATAGATGCCTTCTGTTGCAGTTCCAAAGGCCTGCTTCAGCAGGACAGCGAAGAAAATCCCAAACAAGGTTGGTGCAAGAACACAGCCCTGCTTCACTCCGCTTCGGATGTCAAAAGGGTCTGATGTGGAGCCATCGAAGACAACAGTGCCCTTCATGTCCTTGTGGAAAGATCTGATGATGCTGAGGAGCCTGGGTGGACATCCAATCTTGGGGAGAATCTTGAAGAGGCCGTCTCTGCTGACCAGGTCGAAAGCCTTTGTGAGATCTATGAAGGCTATAAAGAGTGGCTGTCGTTGTTCCCTGCATTTCTCCTGCAGTTGTCTAAGGGAGAATACCATATCAGTGGTGGACCTGTTGGCTCGGAATCCACACTGCGATTCTGGATAGACGCTCTCTGCAAGTACCTGGAGCCTCTTTAGTACAACTCGGGCAAACAGCTTTCCTACAACGCTAAGGAGAGAGATGCCGCAGTAGTTGTTGCAGTCACCCCTGTCACCTTTGTTCTTGTACAGCGTGATGATGTTTGCATCCCTCATGTCTTGAGGTACTCCACCTTCTCTCCAGCAGAGACAGAGGATTTCATGCAGCTCAGTGACGATGATCTCTTTGCAGCATTTTAGGACTTCAGCAGGGATGCTGTCTTTTCCAGGTGCCTTGCCAAAGGCAAGGGAGTCCAGGGCCACGTGAAGTTCTTCTAGGGTTGGTTCACTGTCAAGCTCTTCCAGCACAGGCAGGCACTCAATGTTGTTCAGCGCTTCTTCGGTGACTACATTTTCTCTGGAATATAGCTCAGAGTAGTGCTGCACCCAGCGTTCCATCTGCTGCGCCTGATCCTGGATGACCTCACCTGTGGCAGACTTCAGAGGGGCAATTTTCCTCTGTGTTGGACCTAGGGCCTGCCTGATACCATCATACATCCCCTTGATGTTGCCCGTGTCAGCTGCTATCTGTATCTCGGAACAGAGCTGGAGCCAGTAGTTGTTAGCACATCTCCTGGCAGTCTGTTGGACTTTGCTGCAAGCAGTTCGGAGGACCTGCAGGTTGCGCTCACTGGGACAGGCCTGCACCAATACAAGCACCAATACAAGCACCAATACAGCTCAAGAAATAAAGCACACACACTTAAATGGACCCCCATTCCCCCACCCCACAAGCACAACTCTGGTTGTGTTTGGTCAACTGGCCCAGAGGCTCTCAGGGGATCAGAGGCTGGCCGCGGGCCGGAGAGAGGCACTCCGCGGGCTGCATCTGGCCCCCAGGGCCGGGGTTTGGAGACCCCTGGGCTAGAGCCTAGTCCATCAGTCTCCTCTCTGTAGTAAATATAGAACGCACAAGCACTAGGTTTTGAGATGCCTTGGCAAATGTGGCAACAGCAGAACACATTCTGCGCCTGCGTGGCAAGAGCAAACTCTTGGCCTTGGTGATGACTCTGAACCCAGTGCTGTGAACAACAGAATCATATCTCAGGAATGTGTATTGTGGTTAAGCCAGAACTAGCTAGTAGGCAGCCAGTATAATCTTATTAACCTTTAATAACCCTTAATGTTGTATTAGTATTGTGTCATGTTTTTAAGATTCAATAAAGGCTGAGCGGGCTAGCAGGCTAGCCGGGAGGAGCGCATTCTCTCTCGATCTCCCAGCGTTCTGCTTCTAGCTCTCCTGCCAGCATTTTACCCTTTAAATCCATGACTGCCGTCTCATCCTTGCTCTGATTCCTTGCTATTTCAGTTCCTACTAACCCTTCAGTGCATCTGCTTTCTGTACTCCCAGCAAGCCACCAGGCCCTAGGCCTTGTGGGCTTCCCAAGCAGCATCCCAACTGCGACATCTTTCAGTGCTCTGCACTCCCAACAAGCAACAAAGCCATAACAAGCCTTGGGTACATCCCAAAGCAGCATCTTGCGCTGCTACACCTCTCCCCCATGCTTCCACTCTGTCCCCCTCTTCCTTTTCTAGCCCACGATATGGGGGAAACTATGGCTGGCACATCACCAGGTAAGGGAGGGCAGAATTTGATCCGCTGGCCCAGGTGCTGGGAGATCTTCAGCCAACCTTGCTTGTTGTTGAATTCTGCAAATTCTAGTTTACTGTTGGTTAATTAATCAGTGTTTCTCAGGAGGAAACACAACAGAAAGCAAACCTCTTCACATGATTAGCTCTCCTTCTCCATACCTTGCTAGATTCTCTGCCATGGGAATAAATACTGGTATTTGGAATGTTTGTACAATTCCCTTCACTCGTTGCTCGGCTGTTGAGGCACTGATTGCAAAAGTTTCAGAGTCAGAGGCTTCTTGCCCTCACCTTTTTGGGATTGTTAATTGTAATAATGCCATTCTGTTGCCTAAAAAAAAAAAAATCTGATGCTGAAAGTCTGATGGTGTCATGTGAGAGTTTGGGATATTCTTTTGCACTGCACTGCACGGCCATTCTGACAATGGAGCTGCTAATTTCACTCGTGACTGGTAAAGAGTCTCAGGGCCCAAATCTGTGTGGCCCAACACGGTGCACCGCAAATGTTCCGTACAGCACGTCTGCGGGGATTAGCACTGGCTGAGCGCTGGAGCTGGCCCAGTGCAAGCCTGTGCTGGGAAGGCAGTTGATCCACCTCCAGGCAACTCCTTGTGAAGCATCTACTGGTGGAGAGGTAAGAAAGGGCAGGGCGAGGTGGGGAGGAGGCATTCTGGGGCGGGCGGAAGGTGGGGGGAAAGGCATGGCGGGGGGAGGGAGTGGGGCAGGAGAGGGGCAGGACCAGTGGAGCTCGGCTTTGCCAGATTCAGCACCCTGTGTTGGGCCACATGGCCTGATACGGGACACCTTGATTCTGCACCAGCTAAAGAGCCGCCGTAGAATTGAGTAGCCCCATTGTGGGGCTACTTCCCTTACCCAGGGGAGGGAGACAAAATTTCCCTTCCTTCAAGGAGCTGCCAGCAGCTGCCTAATGCGCACAGGATAACACAACAGCCTTTTTTGGTGCCCTGACAGCTCCGTGCACCAGGTAGCTCAGGACTGGACTGTCAGGTTGCAATCCTACTCCATTTGTCCACCAGCACAGCAGTCCCTGAGCTGGTGGAGGGTATTCCAAATGGGGCATCAAGTATGTTTGTGTACCTGGAGAGTAAGGAGCGCCAGTGGGGAGGTCTGTGCCACCCTGCCGATGCTGTATCCAGGAGATTGGCCACCAGTGGAGGTAAGGAATGTGCCGGGTGGCAGAGGGTGGAATGGAGTCAGGGAGGGCAGGGGGAGGGCAGAATGGGGCAGATCAGGCTTGGAGGGGCAGCAGGATCAGTGGAGCAGGCCTTCACGATGCCCTCACCACTACCACCCCCGGGCTTGCTGAACTTACTCAGACACGGAGCTGCTATTTAGCAGGCGCAGATCCAAGTAGCCCCATCGGGCAGGCTGGGACGTTACTCAGGGTAAGGGGGAAAAGTGCCCTGCTGCACTAGTGTAGCTTGGGATTGGGTTGGCATTTATTTTTAAAACATGGGAGAACACCTGCTCTATTCATGCATAGAAGTGTTCAGACAAGCCAAACAAAGAGTTGGTTTTACAGTCACCTGCTCCTAAGTCACATCTTACCCATGATGACACCCATGCGCATGTACAAAGCGAGCTTAGTAAGAGAGGAGAAGGGAGCATTAGCTTCACTAAGAATCACCAGCGGGGAGGGGGGGCAAGGCAGGAGTGGGTGCAAGAGGGAGATGGCTGAAGGAGATAGTGGCTATTTCATTATCCAAATGCTTCACTTAAGAAACAAAACAACCCAGAGATTCATTAAAAGAAACACTCAGCCATTCTGACCCTCCAGGAGGTCTGTTGCTCACTAATAAGTCACGGCGGAGCCCAGCTCCTGCCACCTAAGAGCACCAGAGAACCCTTAATAATCACTCTTCATTTGACTAATGACAGCCCCTCGGCTAGTGAAGAGCGAACTGCGAGCACCAAAAAAGGACCCCAGGGCAGGCTCTCCACCGCAGACGGAGCTGAATAAATGTACCAACAGCTTCCGATTCACCCACCTGCTTTCCCCTGTGTGCTCGACACACGCAGGAGTGCCTCCAGCTGCAAGGCCCAAGAAACAAAGCCACTCTCCAGACTCCTCCACTTAATAAGACCATTCACCCCCCTCCACTTTCGTCCCCCACCCACCCACCCTACCAGCCGCCTGGATCTCGGAGTGGAGTACACTCCTCTGTAATGTACAATTAACCAAGACAAGTGTGTCACTCCAATTAAAATCCTTTCCCACTAAGGGCTGCCTTTTTATTTTCTCATCCATCACTTCCCCTTCCCATTTCCTCCTTGCTTGCCACTCAGCGTGAGAAGAAAGCATCCAATTAGCTTGGCATTACTGCCACCGGGAAGAGGTAGTCAGCTCCATCAGGAGGGACCTTCCCCCACTGGCGGTGGGGGGTGGACTCAAAGGGCAAGCAGCCACAGGACGACCAACTCTGCTTAGGAAATGGAAGCTATTGAGAGCACAAGAATCACTGCTCCTAGTTTCTGAGCTTTTGGACTGTGCCTGAAGACAATTGTGGCTGAGTTGGGATGAAATGCGTCCAAAACAAAAAGCACCTTGCTTGAAAAACAACCAACATTCCAAGTTAATTTAGAATTTGTATATTTTTTTTTACTGCATTCTAGGCAATTCTGTATTCTGTTCAGAGGCTTGTAATTGGTGGTCCTTTCCAAACTGAACCGAAGGGAGTTCAGCCATCACAAGTTGCCCCTTTCAGTTTGAACGAGACCAACCTTTTGTTCTGATCGCGTTCTTGTCGGACTGCCTGAGCAAGTATAAAGCAATTCAATCTAAATTAAGATAATTGGTCTGATTTCCGGATGACAACGTGCCGAGCTAGAGGAGGGTAGAAACTGGGAACACGCTCTGAGCTGAGGAAGTAGGAAGAGGCCCAATGCCCACTCATACAGGATTGGACCTGGGCGGGTGGCCTCTTAGGAAATGCATTCTCAAAGGGTTCAGAGCTCCAGTTGACAAGGATGCACAAAAGGAACATAAAAGCAATTCGTTTTATATTTTTATATTGTTAATATTGCTGAACTGTGCAAGATTTCCCCCCTCCTTCCTCCAAAAAACCACATAACACATCCCCCTAAAGCCGCATACATGCATGCCAAAGCTAAAACGGATGCATAGAGAGAGGCAAAACATATGGGCACCCATCTGGTAGAAAAGCACACTGCTAGACCTTCCCTGTTCTTTACATTCGCAGCAAACTCCAGCCGCGTTAGTGTGGAGCATACATTTCCTCACCAAAAAGAAGCGGAAAAGCGTGCGAAGAACAGCTTGCTTGTCCATAACTGGTTTATAAAGCACAAGCTGAATAATCTTGATTTCTCATCTCCGCCACCTTGCTCTCCCTCTCAGGGGATTTAATTAGCCTCTAAACAGGTCTTCAGACAAGAAGCAGAGCGTAGGGTAGCCAAGGAGAGAATTAAGAGAGAGAGAGGGAGAGAAAGAGCGCGCGGGAGAGGTGGTGACATGCCCAGCTGACATGACAGGTCGCAGTATTAGGTGTCACTTGTTAGTCACTTCCTTGCTGTTGTCGTCTCTGGGCTTAAGCTGCCAGTGGCGGGTCAGCCCCAACGCGCACTGATTAGGCGCAACAGCAAGCAGCGGAGGGCACAGCACTGCTTCAGTCAGCAATGCTATGCAGCGAGACAGGAAAGAGAAGAGGATGAGGACGCTCTGCAAAGTGACTGTGTGGAGGAGGTATTCAATGAATGAATGTGGCAGGACATCTGCCTGGGTAGGACAGACAGGCAGGAAGTGCTCATTCCATGACCGATTGTAGGAATACATAATCTGGCAGCACAAAGCATTCTGTCTTGGAGCCCTATGTGCAAGGGCTGCACCGGCTCAGAAGCAGGACCCCAGTGATGCTCAAGGAAGGGGTAGATCACAGCTGGAACGCCTGCTACAAAACACTTCACTTGCTCCCTGTCTGTCACTGGTGCAATGCTATAGTCTGCCCAATTGCCTGTTTTGCAGGTCTGAATCGCTGACTGTATAACCAAGGGGTTCGCAAACTGTGCATCGCAAAGTACTCTTCCCCCCCCCGGGCATCGTGGGCAGCAAGCCAGCTGGTGGCAAAACCCACGATGGAGCTTCAGGCAGGGGTAGGAGGCTCTGCCCAACAGGCTAAGCTCCAGCTTATGGTTTTGGTGCGCTTTGAAAAGCCTGCCTGCCTGCCTGCCTGCCCTGAGCCCTTTGCCACTGTTTGAAGTTCTGTCGTGGGTCTTGCTGCCAGCCGAACCCTGACATAACCGGCCATGACGTCATTGCTAGTCACTTTGGGGAGCCACGGTAACGTGTTTGCATCGCAGCGGCCACTGATGATCGAAGAAGATTGGGAAGCATTGGTGTAACCTCATCATGGGCCTGCTTCTTGCCCTTCTGAAGAATTCCCTGATAAAATAGGGAATCCAGGTCATACAGAACTGATGGTAGTAGAAATTGAATTGGCAAAGAGATTAATTAATAAAAATTTAGAGATTTAGTGTAATGGATATTGTATCAATTGGTTCACTGGAGGAAGCTTTACTTCACACTTATAAAGACCACACTCCACTCCCATCCTTCAATTTCAAGTCGACACTGCAATGTTGAAGGGCTTTCTTGATGCATCTGCTACCTTTAGAAGCTGTTGGAAATGCTAATTACTTGGGTGTTGTTGTTTTTTTCTTTTCTCCTTAAGAATGAATGGGTGGGGGAATTATCTTAAATCCTTTCCAGAACATCTTGAATTCAGGAAGTGACATGGCACAGAATAAATTGGAGAAGGTGTGATGCAGCCGCAAAACCCAAAATATCTCTTGGCAAAGGCTGATGAAGGCAATATGGGGGAATAGAAAAAAAAAAAGACTAGAACTTTCCCCAAACTGGTTGAGATACTGTTCTGGGATTAAGCACTGGAAGTACTTACTTTAAGAGTCAACAACTGGGGCCCCTAGAGCTAAATCCAGTTCCTTTAGTGCTGCTTATTCCCAGAAGCAGAAAAGAGGTATTTAGATGAACAATACCTGTGACCATGGATACTGGCAACGGGCATTTTTTTTGCAAGGATGGTTGCTGCGAGCTCTCCACCACCTCTCCCTTGTTTCAGAACACCTCCCCCCCCCACACACACACACAATTAGATGCTTAATTCAAAAAAAGTGCTGTGCATGTGGTGGAGAAGATGCTGGACTTAAATTAAAGCAACTGTAGGAAACTGAATCCTAGTTACAGGCTTCCCAGAAGCATGTGGTTGGCTACTGTAAGCAATGGAATGCTGGAGTAGACAAAGCTCCGGTCTGACCCAGTGGGGTTATTCCTTATGTTCTCAAGAGTACCAGTAACACAAATCAGCCCTTGACCATGTCAATAGGAATTAGTCCTTTGACTACCAACAAATGGGGGGGGGGCATCCATCTCCTTTGCTTGTCAAGTTACACTTGCCCAAATTCTCTCCTTCACACAAGAACTGAAGCTACAGAAGCCCTTTCCATCCGGTCACCCTAAGCAGGAGTCTTCACACCTCAGCTACCTGGTCCCTGCTCGCTCTGTTATTTTACAGGTATTGTGACGTTCCACAAAGTCTTGTTAACCCATCTCCTAAATGTAGCAGTGGCAGACCTTCCCAGCCCCGCAGCCTGGGTCAAAAGTCCGCAATGGTGCCCCCCATGGGATGCTGACACCCCTGCATGCAAATCCGCACCCCCGCACTCACCTGGAGCTAAATGGAGCCTCGCACAACTCCAAAACACACTGGGAGAGCCTCAGGAGGCTTCCCTGCACTCTTAAACTGTGCTTCTAGCAAACTGGAAGCGCAGTTTCTGACCGTGTCCAGAGCCTCAATGAGGCTTCTGCGCGGTCCTAGAGGCGCGTGAGACTCAGTTGCAGGGCATTTTCCCCTTTTAGTTAGTAGCAGGTCCGACACTGAAATGCAGACACTAATATTTTGCTTCTTCTCCAGAGCGGCTGCAGACCTGAACTTGGGCTTATTAAGATTCAATAAGGTGCCCTTTATGAGTGTTTGAGTAATTTCTGATCTCAGCAGGGTGCCAAAGCAGAAAAGAGAGGGAAGGAAGGAATCCAATTATCATGTGGACCACCCTTTCAGCAGCACTGCTTCTGCTGAGGAATCATTTCACAGCTCAGCAGCTGAGAGGTGCTCTGCATAGTGACCACTTGGCAGAAGTGGCACTGCTGAAAGGGTGGCTCATGTGATAATCGGGCTCTCCCAGTTCTGCCCTTTTAGCAGTGCCACTTCTGCCAAGGTGTCGCTTTGTTGTTTAGCAGCTGAGAGCAGCTGATGGTGGTGCCGGGAGAGCGCAATTATTATGAGGGCCGGATAAAGAGCTTCCAGGGGCCATATCTGCCCTGCAGGCCTTGTGTTTGCCACCCGTATTTTATGGATTAAAAACAATGATAATGAAAAAGAGAAATTAGCAGGGGGGTGGTATAGATGAGTTGAGCAGAGGGCCAAAGTTTTCCCCTCTCCCATGATTGTTCTCTTATGCCTGCCTTTGCTAGCTATGTCAATTGATTCTTGTTTGAAGGGGAGAAGAAAATGTTCATAGGGAGTTATATAAAACAGTGCCTTAAAGCATTTACCAGAAACCAAGATGCCTTTGAAAAGATCTTCAGGGCTTATATAAATATGTATTTAGGATAAACTAAATACATACCAGGGATTTCTAGTAGCTGGGAGATGTCTTGCTTCACTGACTACAGAGAAAGGCATTGCTTTGGTTATACATATTTCTGATATATTATGCTTTTGATTCCTGTGCTCTTGTGTTTGCATGGGCTGAGCAATCACATATCTGTGCTTACACTGAGTAGGTCTGGGGACCACTACGGACCAAATTCAGCCTTGAAGCTATTTTATTCACACCCACTCCAATGGTCATGCCAAGTTTACCCCCGAGTACGATAAAACTTTTCTCCAGAGGTTTTCACACACAAGTAAAACAAACATGGTTTCTGATGTAAGAGCACAACATTCCATGTTTTTGTGCTGCTATGTTTAATGAAGTCATCAGTTCTATAAATCGAGTAAAGGATTTTAGTGGGCAATTCTAAAGCACCCTTGGGATGGAACAAGTCCCTTGCGCTGACTCGAATGGAGATGCAAATATGCTTTATGGCAAGGAAGTGCGCCTGGTCTCCCCGTGCCACCAAAGGCTCTGGAATGGGTAAATTTGCACCAGCCTTGCCAGGCTGGCACAAGGGTCTGGGGGGCATGGGGAGCGCAGGAAGGAGGCATTTTGGGTCAGGGGGAGGGTGGATGGGGAGTGGGAAGCAGGGCCAGGATCTGGCACATGCTGGATACTAGCCCCATTCCCAGGCAACCTGGGGCAGCTCTGGGCTGCTCTAATTTACACCACCTCTGTAGGTGGCATGGATTCAAGTAGCCCCACTGGGGCTGCTGCAATGTTACCCAGAGTAAGGGAAATTATTTCCCCTTGCCCCAGCTGGCCCACAGTCAACCCCAAACATGCGCTGGATACAGCACAGGCCTGCCGGCCTGCCTGTTCCAGCGCAAGTTAGGATTGAAAAGGAGCTGAAAAGGAGCCTTCTGAAGAAGCAGATTGATTGACTGAAACAAAATAATCATGGTAAAATTTCTTCCCCACCCTTACTGCCCTGGGCTTAGCCATATTCATGATGGATCTTCATAAGGTGTGGCAGTGTTGAAGGTGACATGGCAGTAATAGGCTGCAATCCTAACCTCAATTTCCTGGGAGTAAGTCCCATTGAACACAGTAGGACTTACTTCTGAGTAGACCTGCTTAGGATCGTGCCCATAGAAAGGTTGACGTGAGTTCACTGCCTCAAATCACCCAATTTCCCTGACTCATTCCAGGTGGTGAATTGAGAGGGAGTTCAGTATTTCTGAGATGAGCCTTACAAGCAATTGTCCCAGATGCAGTTATTCTGGGACTCTGTCCAGCCGAGCAGAACTAGATCCAATGGATTTAAACTGCAAGAGAGTCTGTTTGGACCTCAGGAAATTCTCCCCTGCTGAACTCTGAAACACCTCCCCTGCCCCAGTGATACAAGTGGCGGCAAAACACACACACACAAAAAAAAACCCTACTCCCCTCCCAAAAACACCAACAACCACCAAACAAGAAACAAAACAAAACAACACAACTCACTCGTAAGCCAGAACCCGCACAAATTCTGAGCTAAAGTAACTTCAGAGAGTTTTGGCACCACCCTTAAAAAAAACCTTACAACTGTTGAACTACAAATCCATCTAGTATTGTTGTAGAAAGCCTTTTTCTTACAGGAGGTGCTAAAACTAGGGAACGCACAACTTGCTGAATAACAGATTCACCAGTTCACCAGGCATATGGAACGCTGCAAACCAGGAAAGAAGGAAGCTCAACAACTGACAACAGAATGTTCACGTGGCAGCCCAGCTGGTTCGTGCTGGAGGTGCAGAGTGATAACACTTGCTCTTGCTTACTCCTGTCTCTCCCGCAATGCCACCTGCAGCCTCCTACTCCTAGAGCGGTTTAGATGCATTGAATGTGCCTTTTGGCAGAGTTGCATCTGTTTCTCTATCCATAGTGTACCGAGAGCCCCCTGTTACTCATACCCTTGGAAACAGCAGGGCAGTTTCCGTACCGAGAACAGCGTGAAAATAGTGTCTCCATTCCCATATTCTGTTTGCTTTTTATTACTACAAACCTCATGCATTAATATCACTTTTTTTTTGTTATTTTATTTCTCTAAACCAGCAGTCTCCAAACTGGTGACTGTTGCTCACCAAGAAAGCCTTCCCCGGCATGAACAACGCTTAACGTTCCTGCGCTTACCGTTCCTGCGCATTGTGGCTCTCCTTGTCCTCAGATCAGGACAACGTGAAGCTCTGGGCAGTCGTGTCTATGGTGCAATGTCCCAGTTAACATTGCAACTGGATTTCGAGGCAGATGTGGCTGCCGAGAGCATTGTACCGTCCTGATCTAGGGACAAGAAGAGCTGTGGCACGCCAGAACAGTAAGCGCCGCTCATGGGGGGGAGGGTTTCTTCCAAACCCTGGATCTGGCCCATTTGCTCTAAATCAAAATTTTGTTGTGAAATGGGCTCCCTCCCACCACAATTAAGCTATTGCTATGGAAGCATCATAGGGCATAATTTGCTCTACCCAGCATTGCCAAGAAATTCATGCACATTTACCACATAACTCATGTACCTTGGGAGCCATGTCCCAAGGTGCACACTCAATTAGCAGCCCAATCCTATCCAACTTTCCAGCACTGATGCAGATGCAATGCAGCCCCAAGGTAAGGCAACAAATGTTCACTTACCTTGAGGCGGCCACCCTGGCTGCCCTCCCAATGGAGCATATGCCCCATTGGCATGGCTATATCAGTGCTGAAAAACTAGATAAGATTAGGCCTGGCCTGTGGGTCTTACCAGCTAGCAAGCAATTTAGCTGTCCCCAGGTACACATTACAGAGAAAGATTAGGACACTTCCTAGTCTCAAACTTCTCAAAATTCCCCCCACCGCGACCCACCTGTTCTGCAGTGGACAGGACCATAGCCCACCTCCTTTTCCAGAGCCTTGTCTCCGCAAGCCTCTGGAAGCAATCGGAACTCAGTTTCATGAACTCAGAAGTAAACTTGAAGTGACTTTCCAACTGCTTCTGGATGCCTGCAGAGGACCTGTGCAGCTTCAGATTACATGTGGAGGGCTCCAATTTGGAGCCAGCTGGACACAAGGGCAGGTGGGAAGGCCCAACCCAGGACCCACAGTTTGATGAACCCTGGATTAGGAGGAGTCAGCAAACTTTGAGGAGGGGCACACCTTGTCTTCCAGTCCTCATCTTCTCACGAAGGAACTCCCAATTTTTTTTTCCTAGGAATGGCAGAGTTCTATCTTGAAAGGTGGAACAATTATGGTGTCTATTGTCCTGGGGGAGGAATGGTCATGTCAAATAAAATGTCAGGTATGGAATCTGCTTCCCTTGATCCCACAATGATGCACAAAAGGGCTTAAATCTGTCAAGAAGGATTTTTTTTTTTTTTGGTACCAAAAAAGATGGAGCCCAAAAATATATATATATATTTTAAATACCGCAATGCTACATCTTCGGGTGGTTGAGGGAAAAGAATGTCACTGACCCAATTCACTGAAGGCTAAGAGTCTCTAATCTTTAGCGTCTCTCCAGAGCGCCTTGGGACAGAAGGAGCCAGAGACACAGACATGATGCATTGTTGTGGCTCGAGAAGCAAACTCCTTGCTTTGAGCGTGTTTTCAAAGATAATCCATTTCTTTTTTTCTGGCTATCGAAGAAACGAAGAGCTCTGTCCTGAAAGCATTTTTTTTCAAGGTAACTGTCGCTTTTGTTTACATAAGCACTATGTATGCAAAGACCCTGGAAAGCTTCTTAACAAACACGACTCTGAACAATATCCCTCCGAAGCTGGGGGAGGGCTGGAGCCGAAACAAACCGTTGCCTTTTCAATGTGCCGAACAATCTGCATATTTGCAAACCCTTTTGGCAAACGGCTGGATTCCTATTTATGCCCCAGGAAAACTTCTGGTGTGTATTTTTTTTTTTTTTTTTTTGGGGGGGGGGGAGATCTTCCTTGTCAGGTTTCATAGTCCTGTGAAATTGGGCTATAACAACACATCCAATCACAGAGGAAGAATAATGTCCAAGCAGGATTCATGTTTTTTCAGGCCTGCCAATTTAGTGCCTGAATACCAGGTGATGCCAAGGTGGAGAACTAGCCAGGGCATTAACGGTCTCCCCAGTAAAACAATATTCTGCCAGTAGCTGGCATTATCAATAAGTTTATCTCTTAGGGAGGGGCCATAAATTCAGTAGTAGAACACCCAGGTTCAGTTCCTGCATCAGCATGGGTATGCCATCGGATATCAGGGGCAAATTTTAACACCCCCCCCCCCCAAGGCAAGGCCAGATGAAAGGGAGGACACCAGGATGAGGTCTCTTGTTATCTGGTGTGCTCCCTGGGGCATTTGGTGGGCCTCTGTGAGATACAGGAAGCTGGACTAGATGGGCCTATGGCCTGATCCAGTAGGGCTGTTCTTATGTTCTTAACTACAATTCCCAGGAAGCCTTGCAGGTCTCTTGTTATCTGGTGTGCTCCCTGGGGCATTTGGTGGGCCTCTGTGAGATACAGGAAGCTGGACTAGATGGGCCTATGTCCTGATCCAGTGGGGCTGTTCTTATGTTCTTAACTACAATTCCCAGGAGGCCTTGCAGGTCTCTTGTTATCTGGTGTGCTCCCTGGGGCATTTGGTGGGCCTCTGTGAGATACAGGAAGCTGGACTAGATGGGCCTACGGCCCTGATCCAGTGGGACTGTTCTTATGTTCTTAAACTACAATTCCCAGGAGGCCTTGCAGGTCTCTTGTTATCTGGTGTGCTCCCTGGGGCATTTGGTGGGCCTCTGTGAGATACAGGAAGCTGGACTAGATGGGCCTGTGGCCTGATCCAGTGGGGCTGTTCTTATGTTCTTAACTACAATTCCCAGGAGGCCTTGCAGGTCTTCTTGTTATCTGGTGTGCTCCCGGGGGCATATGGTGGGCCTCTGTGAGATACAGGAAGCTGGACTAGATGGGCCCATGGCCTGATCCAGTGGGGCTGTTCTTATGTTCTTATGTTTTTAAGGCGTTAGAAAGGCACTTTTGCTTTTTGTGAAAACTGGAAGTTCCTTTCTAAGGACTCTGGCAGGCCTTCTGAAGTTCAGGAATGCTGTGTGCAAGCTCACCTATCCTCAGAAGGCCTGAGAGCCTAGAAGGCCTGCCAGAGCTCAAGTACAAGTATGCCCCGGTATCTGCGGGGGTTCTGGAACCCCCCATGGATACCTGAATCTATGGATACTCGGGACGTCCCCTGCCCTCTGGTGGCAAGGAGAGTTGTGCTCCCTTCGCCTCCGGAGGGTCTTCTAACTGCCTGCAGTCTCTCTGAGTCTAAGAATGGCCATTTAGTTAAAAAAAAAAGCCACTTCCAGTTTTTTGTAAAAAACTTTTTATGCCTTTAAAAGGCATTATGAGGTGCGGGGAGGCCCTCCAGCATCTGCAGTTAACCCATTTTTGCCCAACCCACAGGTGTACATATTTGGTCCCTATTAAGTATATGCAACATTGAGCAGAAATGGCTTAAGTGAAACCACGGATACAGGGGCCCCCTGCACTTCTGTTTGTGTGTGTGTGTGTGTGTGTGTGTGTGTGTGTGTGTGTGTGTGTGTGTGTGTGTGTGTGTGTGTGTGTGTGTGTGAAAAACAGAAGTGCCTTTCTTTGGCAGGCCTTCTCAGACCTTCCTAGCTTGAGGAGGCTGTGCACAGTCTTCCTGACTCTGAGAAGGCCTCCAAAAGGCACTCTTTTGACACCCCCCAGCATGGCACCTAGGGCAACTGACCCTCTAGCCCCCTTTAGCTATGCCAGTGAGTCCCTTTCATCTCCAGATAAGGGTGGGAAAGACTCATCTGAAGCTTCTAGCAATCAGTGTGAACACTACTGAGCTAGGTGCACCAAGGGCCTGACTCATGATAGGCTTTGTTTGTTCATAAGATGTTCCCAGTTCTGTTCATTGTTTTCCTGGTTTACCTTGTATTCCACTCTTCCTAAATTCCAGTTTAACAAAGAGAACTTCTAAAAAACAACACCAGAATTGAAGAATCCTAATTTGAAGCAACACTCTGTTCCTTCTTCCTTCCATATTTGTGTTCACTGTGGAGTGCTAAAGTGCTGCAAAAGAACAATTTTGATGTATGATGGTGTCAAAGGAATTCTTTTGCAGTGTTTTAAGAAAGCACATATGGGCTCCTGCACATTGGTAAAACACCACACAAAAGGAATTCCATTACAATCTCACATACAGTTGTGTCAAATAGTTTATCAGCACTCGTGCACATGCAGTAATAAAGGTGGCAAAGACACCCGACTACTCCACACCTAGTTTACCAGCTTCCTCCAAGCTCTGCCCTTGAACCATGGTTCTGGTCTGGCTCCATTATATGAACCTCTCCAGGGGAATCAATATTTTTGAAATCAAACAACAGCAATGGTGTGTGACGCTCCCAGTGTTTGAGAAAGCTTTATGTGTGGATTCAGACTGCTCTATTTGGCTACATTTAGCAGCTTCAGCCTCTGCTGGGGATGTCCAGCTGGTAGGTGCCAAGATAATACTCTGCATTTTGCCACTACAGAAACCAGAAGAACAAATGACAGGACCTCAGCCAAAGCGAGCCTTTGGGAACACATCATGGCCAATAGCTGTTTATAGACGCAGACTCCATAACTTAGTCTAATCTTTTTTTGCAGTGCCACCAGCTTTATGCATTATGCAAGAGGGTACATTCTTTTGTCTATCCTGAAGCTACTACAAATTAATTTATGAACTTATAGTTGCTGCCTGGTGGTGGGTCAGACCGGCAGTTCATGTTGCTGAGTGATGTGTATTCTGACTGCTAGGAGGTCTACCAGTTTGAATTTCCCAGCCCTGTTGTACCTGGGATTCTTTCGTGAGAGATTAGTTTTTGCATGCCAAGCACACGTTCTGTCACTAAGGGTGCAATCCAAACTGCGCCTTGGGCCGGCACAAGTCCCTTGCGCTGGCTCAGGAGGGTCACAAACATGCCATAAAGCACATTCGAGCCTCCTCAAGAGTCGGCTGGGCCGGCACAGGAATGTGCGCCGGCCTGCGGAAGCTGAATCCAGCCTCTGCGTTGACACGATAGGGGAGGCTTGCGTTGGCCGAGCTCAGCTGACGCAAGGGTCTGGGGATGGCGGGGAGGAGGCAGGAAGGAAGCATTCCAGGGCAGGGGGTGGGTAGATGGAGGGTGATCCAGGGAGCAGGAGGCAGGGCTGGACCCGGCAGATATGCCAAAACCTAGCCTCTGTTCCTGAGCGGTGCGGAGTGGCTCCAAGCTGCTCTGCTCTCCTCTGACCTATGCCACCTCCTGAGGTGGCACAAGTTCAAAGAGACCCATTGAGACTGCAGTGGCTTACCCGGGGGTAAAGGGAAGAGTTCCCTCTTACCTCCAGCTGAACCACTGTGGGCCCCTATCTTGCGCTGGTTACAGCACAGGCTTCCTGGCCTGCCTATTCCAGGGCAAGATAGGATTGCACTGCATGTTATGGCCCCACTTAACAGAGTGAAAACATATTCTGTTATTATGAGAAATTGAAAAAAAAAGTTCTATTTTCTCTTGTGCCAAAAAAGATGTTTTGACACTGAGGAAGAGACTAACTCCTAGCTTCTCCCACACTTTCTCCAATAAAATCAGGAGGTGTGGTCTGGTGGTTGAGTTGGTGCCCTGCCTGAAGAAGCTAAGTGGGTTTAGCCTGGGTTCTTGCCTTGGAAGGGAGACCAGAATGCAGCTGACAGACCTAGCAGAGGCACTTGAGAGGGTGCGGAATGAGTGAATGTGGAGGAGTCCACTGGAAATGGATGACATTTGAGAACCGACCGAGAGGGAATTGCGGCTGCTGTGAGAGTTTGGACAGAGCAGAGCCAGGACAATGGCTGCACTTGGGTGGAAGCATCCAGTGTGTTGTGAGTTCTTCTCATAGAACCAATACTTATAAAAACCTCATTTGGGAAAAAAGGGGTTTATGAATAGCCTGCATAAACCAAGTGTAAACCACCTTGAGTTCTGTGAGTCCAGCGAAAAGTGGTACATATTTATTGACTAGAAAGTCAAGTGACTGCTCTTTCCTCAGTACCCCTGGCTTCCAGCTTGCATGCTATATCCAGTGCATGAGATTGGAGTTTCCCAATATTTTAGGCCTCCGTACACTTCACTTCCTACGGCCCTTTAAAATTATCAATTCCTTTTGCCTTTAAAATAACTTATTCTAATCTTTTTTATGGTTTCTGGAGATCTTCACATGCTCCACTTTGCTACTTAAAAGAAAACATCTCCCTCTCTCTTTTTTATTGTAAATTGTTATAATATTTCTCAGTAAAGTCGGTAACAATGAAATGTGTTTGACGGGGGGGGGGGGGAGATTATACCATTTATAAACCAGGAGTAATTGCACTTCTCCCTTCACCCATTTCCATAATATGGTTCCCATGCAAATCCACTTATTGAAAGAGGAAATAAAGAGAGTTGGGACAATGGAAAATCAAGAGACACCTGTGAACAAATGAAGCGGCCATGTCCTCAGACAGACTGAGGGTGACCAGATGCTATGCAGGAGAGAGTGCCTTGACTTTTAACCATTTTATAGAAGAGGGAATTTTGGCAGGTGCCGCTTTTTAAACCCTTCCATGTTGAGCTGCACCTGCCAAAAAATTTCCAGTGGCATCGCTAGGGAGGTCCAAGTTGCACGGGATGATGTGCGGGGGGGGGGGGAGTAGACACCACTATTTGCCAAAATTTTTAAAATCTTGGTACTTTTGGATAATACCTTCATGTCATATATCCACTGATGGGTAATTTCATGCACAATGCAATGAAACAAAACACATTCAAATATCTCTATTCTATCAAAAGTTATAGCCAAAGAAACCCAGTAGAGCCAGGTGACAGCACATCACCACACCCAATGCCTGAGGTGTTCCACTCCCCACTGCAAGGGACGAGGTCCATCATGGGGTGATGCGCTGGCCTCTCTCACAAGGTGACACATACCCAAGCGTCACCACTGTCTATACCATGTTTAAAGGTACCAGCACGCTGTTCTTCATTGTAGCTGGTCAACCAGATAAAACCATCTGAACATACTTCTATTTCATCTAGCCCAGTATCCAGTAGTGGCTCCCTGAGTCTTGAGAGATTGAGCCAGGGACCTCTACACGCCACACCTACTATTGAACTATGGACTGTCTTATAGGTCCCTGCCAGCCATCTGCTTCCCTATGAACCTACAAGCCAAAAATAAAATAAAAAAGCTCCAGAGAGAGAGAGAGAGAGAGAGAGAGAGAGAGAGAGAGAGAGAGAGAGATCACACCATTCAGAGAATTACACATAAAACCCTTCTCATGCAAAGACTTTATGGAAAATAAAATAAAAATTCACAGGACAAATTCTCCAATCCACAAGGGATTTCACTCCACCCTGCAGTTTGTCCCTGCTTTGTCAACAGGACACTCCTGAGGGCAGTTTGTGATGATACAGGAAAGGCCATCTGGTGGTGATCGATTCACACAGTAAACCACTTCCTAAGAACCATGCAAAGGTCCACAGCCAGTTCCTCCATAGACCAATCAATACACGTGTAAAACACAAAGCAGAAGCACTGTCTCCACCAGAAACTGCCAATGTATCTTTACAGACCCCAACGTACACTTCAGCAGTTCTGGATCTCTATTCTTGGTCCTCGTCCTAGAGAGTCCTCTATTCATAAAAATGTCATAGTCCTCACAGTGTCGACTTGAAGGCATACAATGAAACAACACCTTCAGCGATCTCCCCTCCAAATGTCTCCCATGCACACATGATACAACCAAACTCTCCTTCACATACTGTATTCTGCTTTCATTGCTCACCTCCCATACTCCCTCCCCTGCCCTTGCAAATCTTCAAGTTTGGGCAATATCTGACCTTTGCCGGAGAGATGTTTCCATGTCACCGTTGGTTCTGGTCTCCCAAAGGCCAAGCACAAGAGGGTAACACTGCTGCCTTCGTTGACAGTGATGTCCGATGTGATGTTTATAATCTGGGGAGGAACTGCAACAAGAAAGGTGGGGAAAAATTAATACATACCAAATCTTTCCGCTGCTGCTACCAATAGGCAGAGCAAACTCCTCCCAGTCTTTGGGGAGCATAAAATACTTTCCAAATGTCCACATGCAAGGGGAGGAGGATGGAAAGGGAGGTCTTCAAATATTCCCAGGGACAGAGGTCACATATATTGAAAAGGAAGCTATTCACCTCATTCCCAAATGCGCACGGACTGCATGAAGTTACACAGGGATCATCCACACCTGTGCGTGTTTATCAGTTGACAACTGGAGAACCCAGAAGTGTGGAACAGGGACCAGTCCTACCCAAATTTCCAGAGGTGATGCAGCCATGCCAATCGGGCGTGTGCAGCATCCTATGGCTGGAGGACAGCCAGGGAGGCCTCCTCAAGGTAAAGAAATTTTGTTCCCTCACCTTGCATTGTGGCTGCATTGGCACCGGGAATTTGAATAGGATTGGACTCTAAGGCATGGCAGATCAAACAGCATCGATATGCATGTCATATGAGGGCAGCTTACACATCAACTTTATGCGTGTGTGTATAATTTAGTAAGAATATTTATATACCGCTTTTCAACATAAAAGTTCACAAAGAGGTTCAACAGAGAAAAATCAAACAACTAAGGGCACAATCCTAACCAGGTCTACTCAGAAGTAAGTCCTATTTTGTTCAATGGGGCTTACGCTCAGGAAAGTGTGGTTAGGATTGCAGCCTAAATGGCTCTCTGTCCCAAAAGGGCTCACAGTCTAAAACAACAGAGAACAATAGCAACAGCCACTATAAAAGACACTGTGTTAGGGTGAAGAGGGACAATTACTCTTCCGCCATTAAATATAAGAGGAGCACCATTTGAAAAAGTGCCTGCTCACCCAGAGTCCAATGCTATGCATGTCTACTCAGTCTGATTATAGTCAACAGGGTTTACTCCTAGGTAAGTCTGGATAGGATTGCAGCCCCAGTCAGCAGTGGGGAGAGCATCATTGCATATGACTGTATGTTCACTCTGACCCTGTGCACGTCCGCTGCAATATCTGAAAGAGCCTACGGGTCCCCAAATTGTACAGTTCACACATTCTGCAGACTGTTAAATGGAACTGGAGTCAGTTTATCAGATAAGGTGAGAGTGGGTAGAAGTGTTCCGATATTATTCTTAACATAAGCGTGTGGGGGTTGGGGGCAGGATGCGCCTTGTAGGCCCCACCTCTTCTGCAAATGGGGCGCGCTGCACCCTGAACAGCAATCAATCAATCAATCAATCAATCAATCAACAGTATTTATATACCGTTTTTCAACTAAAAGTTCACCAACTACTGTAAAAGTTTCAACAGCAGAACTTCAAGCACCCTGAGGACAAATCAATTGATTTCAGTATACATGGTTTATGCTGAAATAAACTAGTTTGGGCCCTATCCTGGGCCCAACTTTCCAGCCTGCAATAAAGCCCTGAAGTAACAGAACAAATGTTTTCTTACCTTGAAGAGGACTCAGACTGCCTTCCCATCAAAGGATGCAGTGCACACCCCATTAGCACGGCTGCACCGGCACAGGAAAATTGCATAGGATTGGGCCCTTAGGCTGCAATTCTATCCACTTTTACCTGGGAGTAAGCCCCATTGACTGCAATGGGACTTACTGCTGAGTAGACCTGCATAGAGTAGTAGGACCTGCAATTTTCCAGCACCGGTGTAGCCTCAATGCAGCCCCAAGATAAGGGAACAAATGTTGCCACACCTTAAGGGGACCTCTGTGACTGCTGCCCCATGACAAGATGCAGTGCATGCCGCATTGGCACAGCAGCACCAGCACTGGAAAATTGGATAGGATTGGGCCCTTAGTCTTTCAGGTGCTAGAAGAATCTCTGTTTTTGTTTTTTTGCTTTAATCCTGTTCACACTGAAAAATTATACACAAGCAGAAATGAACTTCCTAGTTGCACATGCATTTTGATAAGGAATGCATCTAAACGTGCACATCTCCCCTGCTCCTATCTGACACACCACCTGTACATTCTATATGAAAGAAAGTTCAGAGTAATAGAAAGTTCGGAAACATGTAGTCGTCCACACAGAGGATACCAATTCAGTTGTATGGTTCTGGAAATTGGCGCATAGCTTGTCAGTGCAGATGTCATATCAAAGTTGAAAACTGCTTTCTCTCTTCCACCTCTCCCTTTGCCACAAAATACACCTTTCCTTTCAACGGGAGGCATTAAGAGCGTTTCAAAATATCTTGAAAGCTCCGGGAAAGGGAAAGGAGAAGCAGACTTTCAGCTTTTTCGATCCATTTCTCTGCTCCTGGCAATGTAAAGCACAGCAGATTTAAAGGACAGCTGATGCCTTGTGGGTAGCTGAAAAACAACCTATAGGGAGGAATGATTCAGCCTTTTCAAATCTAAATTTTCCTATATTTCTGTTCACTGGTTCTTTATTAGAAAGGACACTGGTGCACAAACATGTTCTTTAAGAATTTGTCTGCGTCTTCGCTGTTTATTCCCTACCTGAATCATAATCTCTTGTTTGTGCCTTCACAGTTGGTTGCTATGGAAGTTATTGTGTCCTTGGTATATCTCACTTTCACATCACAAAGGCCATAAAAAAAACACCCCGAAGAATCCGGTTGAAGGGGAAGTGAGTCCCCCTCCAGGCTCAAACCAAGGTCCGTCAATGGCACCGCATCACAGACTCCACATGACCAAATGGTTTTGCAGTGTATATTCAAATGAAGCAGATTATCCAGGATTACAAGAGCAGACATGGAAGATAAACTTCGCCATCGCCACAGGCAAGGGTGAACAACAAGTCAGCTCTGACAGGGAATGCAGGCAAAAAAACTGGAGAGCAGCCTCCTCCCCATGGGGAGGATTAGGGGGAACGGTTGTCAGGGGCAGTGGCGTCGCTAGGGGGGTGCGGAGGGTGCGGGCTGCACCGGGTGATGCGCACGGGGGGGTGATGTGCACTGGGGTGGCGACACAGCAGTTAGGAGTAACCCCATCATATTATATACCATGGGATGCAGAATTTTGAGTGGAATGCAATGCAAAAATCCCGAGTGAAATATCTCTTTTCTATCAAAAGTTATAGCCAAAAAACTGGAGAACAAAAAATGCAAGGATCCCTATGGAAAGTGAAAGTGAGCCATATTGCATGTTTACTCATGAGTAGGTGAAGTTGCCTTAGTCTGCCGGAAAGAGCAGGCTGAGAGGAATCCAACGACACCAGAATGGTCCTGATCCAATGAATGCAGCCCCCAAAAACACCTGAGAAGGAAGTCCCTCCCTCCAAGCAGATGAATGTATTGATCCCTATGGAAAGCAAAACTAAGCCTCGTGGTTGCATTTACTTGCAAGTAAGCAAAAGTGCCTTGGCCGGTGTGGAAGATTAGGTGAAGGAGAGTGCAAGGCTACAAGAATGGTCCTGATCCTAAGCACCTGGAGCTGAACAAGTGCTCCAGAAGGCAGCCTCCCCCCACATTGAAAAGGATCAAAACAGAGGCTTCAGCTGATAAGGTGAACCTTTTTCAGACTTGCAAAGCCAAGTGGATCCTGACAGTGATCTGGTTTAAACAGAAGTTCTTAATTTGAACTGGGCACTGGGTTGGGTTGAAAACCTTACTGATTTTGGAGGGGGGTGTTATTGCAGGCAGGCTACAGAGGAAATGCACTTGGTGAATCAGGGCTGGCTTCCGCTTATTTAATTATTTGTTTTACTTTAATTATTTAGACTGATTTATTTTAATTTACCTGATGATGTCACCTCCACCATCACATCACTTCTGATGGGTCTTGGACAGATTGTCATTCTAAAAAGTGGGTCCCAGTGCTAAAAGTTTGAGGACCGCTGCAATAAGGTGTTAGTAAGTTGACACCCTGGGGGGGGGGGTGTATGACACAGCTAGTGACCAAAATCATAAAATCATAATTTGGAAGAATAATACCATCATTTTATATCAATCAGTGCGTAATTTCATGCAGAATGTGTTCTATCTTTGTTCTATCAAAAGGTACAGCCAAAAAACCAGTGGGGGCGGAGTGATGGTACATCACCACGCCCACCACCTAGGGTGTTGCCCCACCCACTGCATGGGGGGTGACGCGCTGGCATCCCGCACCGGGTGACGTGACCCCTAGTGATGCCACTGGTTAGGGGGTCCTCTAACACAACATTTAGAACTGCACCTTAGTGGGGACTATCTCAGGTCCATAAAAATTGCATTTTCAGATCCATCCTTGCATTTCAGAGTATGGACACTGCAGCACTTACACTAGCCAACAGAGCAAGGAGGCAGAAAGGGGAGAAGCTCCAACAGCTGGCTCTAGGCAGCTTTGATGGTCAGCATAGCAAGTTTGGGGCAAGTGCAATGCTATACTTCCAGCGGCAGGATCTTCTCACTCTTTGAAAGACGCCACCTCTTGAGGTGTTTTGTGCTTCCTCCCACAGTTTGAGAACCACAGCCATAATATTCACACGCATACACACATATGCCAGCTTAGAGTATAGCCTCATATGAAAGTCATTTCCAAATGGCATCTATTATCCAAGAGAAAAATGTTCAAGACATGTTCAGACAAGTCAAATGTTCCTACCACTGGACCAAACCAGAGTGACTGCAGCACATCTCAATGTTTGCCCCCTGCGGTATCACTCTGCACTGTTCACTTACTGAAGTGCCACAGGAAGTCACTGGCAATGATGTCACCACCAGCTACTTCCAGATTGGGAGTCCAGATGCAACACGACAAACACAAGTAAGAAGCTTGGGGCAGCCTAGGGGACTTTTGGGAGCAAGTGAAAAGTGCCCACTGGAGCTCTGCCCGCCGAACTGAGCCTCCTACCACTGCTTGTCGCATTGCAATGCTGGTCTTGTTGCCAGGCGGCAGGGGTCTGGGGGTCCTGCGAGTACCATCGGACACCACTTCAAGTACCACCGCTGGTTGAGAAACTGCCATAATGGGCCAGCCCAAAGTGTACAGCAATCCCTTGCACTTTCGTCTGGTTGCACTTTTGTTTGGTTTCATTTACCTTGCGCATCAAGAGGATGACAGGAACACATTCCTAATTCTCCTGATTGGAGAGGCTGGGCACACAAAGATAACTTAGCACATACTGAACATAGGGTGTTAGCCCAGTAAAGATGTGTAGGAACAGAATGCCCATAAGAACTGACCCGCATATGGATGGCAAGCAGTACGGCAGTAAGCAGTAAGGCAGCTGTTCCCAAACTTACTGTGGTCATGGCCCTCCTTTCATGACACCCTCTTCAAGCTCTCCTGGATACCACCATCCTGGATCGATCCAAGATGGCTTCACCCAGGAGAGCCAGAAGAAGAGACCGCTGGGGAACATCCCAAGGCGCTCATGTGGGTTTGCCACATTGAGTTTGGGAACTACTGCAGTAAAGGAAACAAGAGATTGTGCTTACTTCCTAAAATAGGAAGAAAAAAAGAAGATAGAGAACAATGGCTAATCTCTGAAGCATCTTGCCTGGATGCCTTTAAGAGGGGATTGGACAAATTTCTGGAGGAAAAGTTCATTATCGGTTACAAGTCACAGTAGGTATGTGCAAGTAGTAGGTATGAGCAAGCTCTTGGTTTCAGAGGCAGGCTGCCTCTGATTGCCAGATGCAGGGGAGGGCACCGGGACGCAGGTTGTGTCTGTTGTCTTATGTGCCCCCTGGGCATTTGGTGGTCCACTGTGAGATACAGGAAGCTGGATCAGATGGGCCTGATCCAGCGGGGCTCTTTTTATGCTCACTGCCAATGTAGTCTGAAAATCCAAAATGGAAGAATAGTGGATTGACTCGTTGGCGCCACTCTTCAATCAAGTTCAAGTAATGCAGGTCCCCCCCCCCCGAATGTGGGCAGAAACTCAGATGCGGTGCGCATCCTTCAGCACAAACCGTGTAGCACGTGTACATTAAGGAAAAGCTGAGAATGAAGCTATAAATACACATGCTGAGAGATGCTCTGGAAACAATCATTATAAACCACCAGAGCACAGCTTGAGTGGTTTGTGATGTCACTGGACTCATGGCGTGTATTTATCTCCCTGCAATTCATAATAATTTGTTCTCATTCCCTATCATCTCTCTTCACAAACACAACAGAGGGGAGAAAAGCGGTCATAAATAGAATGGATCTGACATGACATGATAGACTGCATTATCTAAGCAGGGGCAATGGGGAAGAAAGAGGGGGTTTCAAGAGCTGCAGTCCTCAAATGGCAGGTACAGCTTGCTCTTCACTAATACAAAGATGTTGCAGCTTGCTGTTTCCGGAGAGCCCGGGCTGTCCGTGAAATTTGTTATGTGTGCCCTAAAGAAGCCTCTGTAGACTCCCACTGAGATCACCATCAGAGAAGGATAGTTAATTGTGTCAGACCACTGCCAAATCTAACCTAACCCATCTAACCTTTTTTGATGGTGGATAGTGCCCGGTGCTACAGAGAAAATATATAACACACCTTATGCTTGTGTTCTGCGTATTGTTAAAACCTAAGGCTGGATAATAAACTAGATCAATGGTTCTCACACTTTTAGCACCGGGAACCACTTTCCAGAATGAGAATCTGTCACTCCGCAGGAAGTGATGTCATGACCGGGCGTGATGTCATCAAGCAGGAAAATTTTTTAACAATCCTAGGCTGCAATCCTACCCACACTTAACCACGAGTAAGCCCCATTGACTATCATTGTTAAAAGCATATATATATTTTTTAAATCATATATAAAAGCTAACTGGGTAGGAGGCACTGTTTCAAGTGGGTGCTCCTCTTCTTAGCAGGGGGAGAGTAACTGGCCCACCTCACCCCAGCAGTGTCTTTTCTAGTGGCTGTCTGCTGGTGTACTTTTGCATCTCTTTAGATTGTGAGCCCTTTTGGGACAGGGAGCCATTAGTTATTTGATTTTCTCTGTAAAACTGCTTTGTGAACTTTTAGTTGAAAAGCAGTATATAAATACTGTTATAATAATAATAATAATAATAATAATAATAATAATAATAAGAAGAAGAAGAAGAAGAAGAAGAAGAAGAAGAAGAAGTAGTAGTTAATAAGGGAAAAGGGTTAGGATTTGGCATAACTGCTGGATCCTGGCCCCGCTTCCCACTTCCTGCCCCCAAACCTCCCTGCTGCCTCATCCCTGCACCCCCGACCCCTGCATCGGCCAAGCTTTCAGTCAAGCAACTCACCCGTCGTCTGGGGCCCACAGAATCTTTCAGGACCCACCAGAGGTGACATCATCAAGAAAGAAAGTTTTTAACAATTCTAGGCTGCAATCCTACCCACGCTTACCCAAGAGTAAAAAGCATAAACATAGTAGCCTGTTCAAAGTGCAGGTCTGTCACGTTTCCCCAAATGCAGTCACATACCATGGTAGCATCAAGTCTAATATATTAAAAATAAAATATTGAAATGAATGGGGACCCACCTAGTGGGTCCCGACCCACAGTTTGAGAAATTCTGAACTAGATTGATTGGACTGAGGAAATATACAAGCATGATCAAGGTAATGGCCTAGGAAGCATTTTCTGTCTTTCGGTTCCTGTCTGCTGCAATGCAAAGCCACGTGAACCTGCTATCTTCTGGGATGACATCTGAGCTCGGACTGCTGAGCGTAGAGTGTGTGATGAATTGCGTTTGCCACCACAGTTCAATATCAAGTTGCATTTTTTTTTTAAGAAGAACATGGGAAGGATAACAAATGCATCTCATTTGGAAAGAAGATTTGCAGCGCAAAAGGTCACACCTTTGTATTCCAAGCGCATGAACCTGGAGCAACAAATGCCTCTGGAATCCATACTTGGAATGACTCAAACAGATTGAAATGTTGCACACTGCTTATATCTCAGATGCTGCAATGGTTTGAAGAACAGCCTGGCTCAGCGGCGCCACTAGGGTTTGCGTCACCCCATGGGGGAAGCGAGGGCCTCACCCCCATGCTGGACCCCCTCCCATGCAGTGGGTATCTACACCACTGCCCCTGTTCCCCACTTTTTCTGCTTACAAAAGGCATGACAGTTGGAAATCTTTTCTCTTTTTTAGAGAGGCAGTTGAAAGTCTCGAGGTTTTGCTGCGTGGAAAAAATATCTCGCAGGGTTGCACGAGGCATATTGGGGCATAGATTGCAGTAACATGCTCCACATGGGGCTTCCTTTGAAGTGTTCTTAGAGACTATTGTTGGTATAAATTGCAGCCGGCAGGCTGTTCACTGGAATGGGCTAAGGAGAGCATATACAGTATTTCCAATCTTGAAACAGCTTATGTTATCTCCCCGTTTTGGAAAGTGCTGGTTATCTACAGTGCCCGCTGATCTGACCCCAGGGTGAAAGGCTGCATTCTCCTGACTGAAACAACCCATTTTTTTTTTTTTTTTTTTACAAAGATCTCCTTCAAGAGGTCCTGAATCAGAAACAGAATCTGAAGTACACCAGACTGGGGCAGAGCCTTTTCGGGATGGCTCCAAAATTTTGGAACTGAAGGTTAACTTTTGAAAGGCTCAAAAGTTGGAGGGCGTGGAGGTGAAAGCAGCACGGCCAGCCAAAAGCTAAGATGCCCCTGTGAAAGCAGTGGCAAAATTAAAGAGGCATTTGGATTGAACTCTAATTACAACTCTTTGCTTTAGAGGGAAGGTGGGTCCCCAAGGGTCTCCTGAACCACTTTTCTCCTGTTGCTAGTTTGCATCTTTTTGGCCTAGAAAGGTTTTCATTTCCTGCTTTTTTACTGTTCAATGACTTGTGTTGTTGTTGTTTTTTAACTTTTTTTTAAAATATGCATTGTCTCCATTTTATTTCATTTATCTGAGGTGCATTTGCACAAAAATGTCAGGATATCAAATAAAGAAATGAGGTTATCGCCTTTGCTTTACACAGCACAGATTGGTTTTGAGAGGGAGTCTGCTACCAAGGAGAAAAGGACTCCCACATCTTTAATCTTTCTGTAGTAAGAGAGAATTTTGGCAGGTCCAACTTGTCCTGCAGGAGGGAGAAAAGCTCTGTTATTTAGAGAACCTTAATTGCACATGACTATGGAAAATACAGGCATCTCCTGCCTTCCTCTGCCAAGTTAAAAGTGGGGGGCGGGAGAGGGCAGGCTTTAAGGGGTCCTGCCCACATTTCCTGGCTTTGTGCAAAATATAAAAATTGCTGATAAAAACATGATAACTGAGTCTCATTACAGCCACAGACAAGTCTCATATTTTAGCATTTTTATTAAAGCTTTTTAAATTACTGAGTGTCTGGTATATTCAATACGAGCCTAAGTGATTTATATTAGTCCATCCCCAGATCCTCCATCTAATAAATAACTTGGCAATCTCCTAACCCATAAATATCCGCAGCCTGGGCAAAAAGCAATTAAAGCAAGTTTAAAAATGCTGCTTCCCAACACTCCAGACTGCAGTGTCATTGGTTCCTGGGTCTGGATTATTTTGCATCACTTACTCTGGGATGGAATAGAAAGGAGGAAAAAAAAATTAAAGAAGCACACACCCCTATCTGGAATTTATGTTCTTGGTCCCATTTAAAAACAAGCCACATACAAAACAATTTTTAAATGTTAAATGTGTCACGCTGATGCAGAGATGTTACCAAGGAAAACATCATTTCCAGCAACAAGTGTTCTTTGGCCGCCTGAGACAGCTTAGGCTGCTAAAATATTGTTAAAAAGCACTTCAGGAAACAGTTGAGCCCAAAAAAACATGTTTGAAATGCTGCAGCATTAAGCACTGAGGCAGCAGACTAAAATGTTATTAAAGGCTCCCAGGTTGCCAGCCCAGAATATATTTCAGGTTAATAAGGTTCACTTTCAAGCCCAGTAAAGGACACTTGCATTTTACGAGTGGGAGGGGGCAGGTTGCTGTGGGGAGGGGCAGGCAGGGGAGAAATGAGGAGGGGTGGATTGAAGTCCAGAATCATAAAGCGGGGAAGGCTCTGAAAATGATTTTCTTTTTCCTTTCCTGTTAAATACACATTTGATCTATTTTGCCCTTGGGGATGTACTGGATTTCCAAAACGGAAATGTTTCACTTGGGTTAAATCAGATGCCTGGAAAGACAGCACAGTGAAGTGTTACAAACCCCTTCTAATGTTCAGAGAACACATGTGGTAAGTCCTTCCTGGGAGGACTATACCAGGAATGTATGGTGTGTGTGGGCAGGTAAGGCAGAACTGCCCCATTGTAGTCTGTGGAAAAGCACTGCAGCCACCCCACCCACTTACACTTGAGGAGGCTCTCCGTATACCCAAGAAAGTTGGAGTATGGAGAGTGTCTTCAGGAGTAAGCAGCCGGCGCAGCTGTGGTGCTTTTCCACAGACACCGACGGGGCAGTTCTGCCTCATCTACCGTCCTTCCTGGACTATACCAGGGAATGTAGGTGAGAAGAATGGAGGAGGGGGATGCATGCAGTGCCCATTAGAGGAGTGTGTAGGGGGTAAACTGTACTTGGGCCCAGGGAGAGCCAAAGGAGGGGAACTGGAAGTGTCCTGGGATCTCAGAGAACATGTGCGTAGATTGTGTGAAACCTAGCATTCACATTTTGTGTAAGCCCACATAGACATATGTATTGTACTTCGTAGAAGTCAGGATCCAATGGTTGGCAACCTTAAGTCTCGAAAGACTATGGTATAAGCCTACAGCACCCAGTATTCCCAGGTGGTCTCCCATCCAAGTACTAACCAGGCCTGACCTGCTTAGCTTCCGAGATCAGACGGGATCGGGCATCTGCAGGGTAACAGTTGCTCACATGCTCACAAGGGAAGGGACCCAAAAGAAAATGCATACACCCTGGCAACATTCATCTCGGAGGCCCTGGTTGCATGCTGCCACTTCTCATACATTCCCCACCAACAGAAAGCTAGTGTGGCAGCAGGATTACTCCATGCACCATGAGGGAAAAGGTAGGGGTAATCCTGCTGAGGGGATACAGGGCATTGCCCTTAGATCCCAGCCACAGAGTCTGGTCCAACAAGAAGCTGACGGAACATACCAAGATCCAGGTCTACAGAGCTTGCGTCCTGAGTACACTTCTGTACTGCAGTGAGTCATGGACTCTTCACTCACAACAGGAGAGGAAACTGAACGCTTTCCACACGCGCTGCCTCCAACGCATCCTCGGCATCACCTGGCAGGACAAAGTTCCAAACAACACAGTCCTGGAACGAGCTGGAATGCAATGCTGAAACAGAGACGCCTGCGTTGGCTCGGTCATGTCGTGAGAATGGATGATGACCGGATCCCAAAGGATCTCCTCTATGGAGAACTCATGCAAGGAAAGCGCCCTACAGGTAGACCACAGCTGTGATACAAGGACATCTGCAAGAGGGATCTGAAGGCCTTAGGAATGGACCTCAACAAGTGGGAAACCCTGGCCTCTGAGCAGCCCGCTTGGAGGCAGGCTGTGCAGCATGGCCTTTCCCAGTTTGAAGAGACACTTGGCCAACAGTCTGAGGCTAAGAGGGAAAGAAGGAAGGCCCATAGCCAGGGAGACAGACCAGGGACAGACTGCACTTGCTCCCGGTGTGGAAGGGATTGTCTCTCCCGAATTGGCCTTTTCAGCCACACTAGACGCTGTTCCAGAACCACCTTTCAGAGCGCGATACCAATGTCTTTCAAGACTGAAGGTTGCCAACGTCTGGTGCTAGCACTGGAGAGCTGCACCACCATCCCCCCCCCATGAAGTTGTCTCATCTGCTTTCAAAAGTTGCCATCACCACACCCCACACCAGCAAATTCCATCAATCAATTGTTCACTGAGTGAAGGGCTTTCCCTGACTCTCCTGCCAACCCATTTGACAGGAGGATCCCAAATTCTAATACTGGGGTGTCAAACATGTTTCATACAGCGCGTCAAATAGCATTCCTGATGCTGATGTCATTCCTGCTGATGTCGTAAAGCAAGAAATGATGTCATTAAGCAGGTCACGATCAGAAATTAGCTGCTTTTTCTCACTTAGGTACTCATCAGCTGCAAATGACAGAAGAGAAAATACTCAAATCTTGATAATATTTTCAAGATATAGGAGAGCCCTATTATCATGTGGGCTGCCCTTTCAGCAGTGACACCTCAGCCCAGATCAGTAGCTGATGGTGGTGGTGGGAGAGCATGAGGGCCGAATCAGAGCTTCTGCGGGCCACATCTGGACAGTGGGCCTTATGTTTGACACCCCCATTCTAGTATTATGAGAGAGAGAGAGAGAAAAAAAAATTCCTCTTGAAACACACCCCAAGGCATCTAAGGCTACAGCATAACCAATGCCAGCTTTGGTTCCCCCGCCTTCTCTTCTCCCTACCATAATGTCATAATGAGTCCAACTGAACTGGGTCCTAAGGACAATGCACAAATGGCTCTGGAACAATCCCAGTAGAAAAGCAATCCTACATCTTAGGCTCTGCAGGGGGTTAGGCAGATGTTCAAGCAAACATGGAGGGTTTTTTGGTGTTTTTATTTTTCTCCAGAAAAAGTGATTTATGATTTAAAACCCAAGGGGAGGAAGAGAGCCATAGATTACTGCTTCTCAAATGCCAAATGCAAACCAATTTTCCATTCTCACTGTTCCAACTCAAACAGCTGTTTCACACTCGTCCAGATCAGTATATGGATTTCATTCTCTCTTCCTCTCTTTTTAATTATTGTGATAGTCCCTTCTGGTGCCCAAATCCTCTGAACAATCTAGACAACAATCCATAACTACTACTTTTTTGTTGCTGTTGTTAGAAGGGGGGGGCGGGAAACTGGAGAAGGAAATTAATCTGTGCTGGCCCTGTTCCAGACAACAGGTGAGAAATTTCGTCTCTTGCTAAGGAGTCACTTTTCAATGCGCCCTAGTGAGTGTTTAAAAACCTGCTTTGGGGTACATGAGACAATTCTTAAGTCTCTTGTAAACCCCCCCCCCCCGACACACACACCAGCAGATTAAAATGAGACTGTAAACCAGTGGTGCTCAAAGTGGTGGGTCGCGACCCACCATAGGAACAAAAAACGGGTCACTTCCCCTTCAGGAGAGTAATGGGTGTCCCAAGGGCACCACAGCAATCACAGCGCCACAGGTACCCTGAGGCTTGCCCGCCTACCTGAAGGGTTCTGCAAGCCTTGGAGAGGGTCCGGGAGTCCGCAGTCCCCTCTGCGGGTCTACCACAAGCTTTGTTTCACTCCAATCTGAAGGTCGGAGCAACTAGTGGTAAACCAGAACTAAACCGGAAGTCGCTCTGACCTTCAGACCTGCTTTGACTTCCAAGCTGGAATATTTGAATTCTGAGCTCTGCAAAACAACGGCATGAGTGCGCTGTGTAATGGGACCTTTGGCTGATTGCAGCTTAGGTTTGAAGCGTAAACTGATGACGTCACTTCTGGCCACTTCAATCTGTGGGTCCCGACAGATTGCCATTCTAGAATGTGGGTCCCGGTGCTAAAACATTTGAGAACCACTGCTTCAATCAATCAATGAATCAATGAATCAATGAATCAATCAATCAATCAAATGATCAGCCACAATGGGGAACAGCAGAGCCACTGCACCAGGCAAAAAGGGCATTGTTCATTAGCTCCTTGAAGTGTCCCAATGGTTGAAAAAAACATCTGGCAGTCATTGTGCAGGCAGAGGTAAGGAAAGGCTCGGTCCAGGCTAATAGTACTAATGATATGGAAACTATGCACTCCCCGGTAACGAAAATATGCTTGCAGGACTGGTGATTCCTTGCTCAAATTATATCTTGCACCTTCCCATTTTAGATTATATACCTACACCAGGGTGAGAAACTTGAAGCTATGCTTACCAGCCGTCTCCATAGCAACAGAACGAAATCAACCCAACACCTCAAGGCTCTTCAGGACTTGAATATTTCATACTCAGTCATGAAATATCTGGTTACTGAACAACATGTTGTGACATATGCAAATTTTTTACAAAGTATCAGGTGATTTTTAAATTCTCCCCCATGATTGAGGAAGGCCTGCATATTTCAGCAAAGGCCAGAGGAAGACGTGACAGCCACCGAGATGCAGAAGAAGATGCAGGGGAGAGAGGGAAAGAGCTGGGGCCATTTGGGGCTACACCAAGGAAGATGAAGGGTTATTGTCTTTCCATATTGACTTTCAAATGCTGAGAAAGTCGTCATGGAGGAGAATTCTTCTCCAGAGTGCCTGCAGGGAAGTTCGAGGAGAAACAGACAAGTTGCAGCTATGGAAGCACCAGTCTAATTGGACAAAAGGAAAAAAGTTGCCTTGGGAAGTTATAAGGACAATCCCATCACTGTAGGTTTGAGGACCGATAAATTGAACACGCTGACAGTTTGGTTAAGGCTTAATTGAAGGCAGGCGTACAAAGGCTGCAATCCTACACGCTGTTAGTTAAACCAGACTTCAGAAGAAGGAGATGTCAGGAAAGAGCAAGCTCATGGAGTGAAAGAAAGAAAGAAAGAAAGAAAGAAAGAAAGAAAGAAAGAAAGAAAGAAAGAAAGAAAGAAAGAAAGAAAGAAAGAAAGAAAGAAAGAAAGAAAGAAAGAAAGAAGAAGAGGATGGATGGATGGATGGATGGATGGATGGATGGATGGATGGATGAGTTTGCTAATCAACTCACATTGAGCCAGATTCGTGGACATAAAATTCGTGGATAAACAGGTTCAACATGTACCACTGCATAAGCCGCATTTAAATAACTGCATCCTGCAACGTCCTGTTAGCCCAACTGGTTGGTGAGAATAATATTAATCATCAACAGCTATACAATCTTGGTATCTGAGAAAAGGGGGATGTCAACCATCGTAATTCCTTATCTCGCTGGAGCCCTCTTGTTCCCCTCTGTCTCTTTGGCATACTGAAGCGCTACAAGATTATGGGGAAATAAGTAATGTTTGAAAAACAGAATGAGCCGGGTCAAGAGGGAGATCTGAAAAAAAAGTTTTCAGGGTCTCAAGACACATTGGAGGGAAGCTTTCAAAGTAGCACTTAAGAGCAGGTAAGTGGTTGCCATGGCAATAGGTAAAGAAGCTAATCCATTATTTGTAACCTTTAGATTCCAGCAGCACCCAGCTGGGCGGGCAATTGACTTTCTTTTTTGTCTTCCAAAACTCATCGGAGAAATTATAACAACAAATTAAATGCTGGGGGGAGCAAAATGGAAAATTGTGTCTGTTGTACAAGGAGCTAATTGGGGACGAAGACAGAAGGTTTGGAGGAATTTGTTTTAAATACACGTTTAAAACACACATATCCTATGTCACAGAGTGCTGAAGAGCTGAATGTTCAGAAGGATGAGTAGTACAGTTATTCCTGTTGGCAATGGGCAAAAGGTAGATTGGGACCTAATGGCAGATCTCTAGCAGATATGCAATACACCATCAAGGTGTCTTTCTCTTCCCAATTTTCTTCAGGACTGCAAGCCATGGGGGATTACCCAAAATCCACCTCTAACAGTCCAAAGTCTGGATTTTCTGCCAGAATCCAAACAGAGTAGAATCAAGAGGTTTACAGTCTATCGAAACAACAACAGTGCAGAACGAAGGGGAATCAACTTGTCCCTAATCAGAGTGTCTTGCAGAAGATGGTCTTCCTATTCCAGCTGCTTCTGTTGAATCTGAATTATCCTGTACTACAGACCACTGAAAGCTGCATTTTCCTAGTTCAGTGGTTCCCAACCTTTATGAGCCTGCGGACCACTGAGGCAAAAATTTGAATCATCGTGGACCACATGCAGCTGTGGGGGTGGGGGCCTGGTCTCTGCCCTCTCTAGTGGACCATCTCCCAAGCACTCTCCCATGGAATGTCAGAGTGGATGGAGAATGGACTGCCCGCAGCCACAGCTGAGACTTCAGTGGCAGTGGGTGGTCCTATCTCCACCCTTTTCAGTGGTCCGTGGGAGATTGCTTGCTTGATGAGACACTGAAAGTGATCAAAAGCTATTTTCCTGAGACCTTGAGGACCACTTCTCAGGTCCATGGACCACAGGTTGGGAACCAGTGTACTAGATCAAGGGCCCTATTCCATCTAAATTTCTAGTGCTGATGCAGCCATGCCAACAGGGTGTGACACTGCAGTGTGGGAGGGAGCAGTCATGGAGGTCTCCTCAATAATAATAATAATAATAATAATAATAAACTTTATTTGTATCCCGCCCTTCTCCCTAAAAGGGACCCAGGGCGGCTCACAACATATAAAAACAGTTTAAAAAGCATGATTTAACAGATAAAAACATATTAAAAACACATTAACAGAGGCCATAAAAACAGTAGTCAGTTTAAAGTCAGAATAAAAAGAGCATAAAACAGCAAGTCATAGAGGAATCCAGCCTGTAAACAGAAACTAAAAGATGTAAAAAAAAGTTAAGAAGGCCAAGGAATCAGAAGGCTTGTTTAAAGAACAGGCTCTTCAGGCCTTGCCGAAAAAACTCAAGAGAGGGAGCCATTCTCAAGTCAAGGGGAAGGGAGTTCCACCTCCTCAAGTACCTCCTCAAGGCAAGGAAACAAGGTAAGGAAACCCTCCTCAAGGTAAGGAAACCCTTATCACAGGCTTGCATTGCAGCTGCATCAGCACAGGAAACTTGGATAGGGTTGGGCCCCAAGTGCACCTAGCAAGGTTTGTCTACTGTGATTGGCAGTGGCTTTTCATGGTTCGTGGCAGAGGTCTTCCCCAGCACCAGCTCCCTGAGATCTACCTTAACCAGAAGGTGCTGGGACTGAAATTGATACCTTCTGCATGCAAAGGCTCTTCTCTATCGCTGAACAACAGACTCTCCGCTGGTGAAAGCAGCCTCTGCGTCTTAAAGCTGTGTAAACAGAGTGCTTTGGAAACAGACCATCAGTGCTGTTCATCAGCTCCAGGTTTGCTCTAATGTGTGTGACAGGCTGTTACACAGTAGATTTCCCTAAGTGAGCTACTGAGAAGGCAACGATTGGCCTTCCCCCTTATTAAGCAAGTTTCCTTGCTTACACCACCGCACAATGGTTACCCAGGAGCACCGCACGTTTCTGCATTTTCTAGCTGAATTTGCTCCTGGGCTGCCTTGTCATATTTTTGCTTGCATATGTTGCCTTAGATCTCGGTGCCTTGTAGGCTTTATCTGTCTGAATTATTCTTCCTCCAAATGCAAGCAGGAGGTTTCATTAGCCTGGCCTCTGCAGTGCCACACTTTGTTGCTATTTTGCATCTGATGTGGCTGAACCATGAATGATCACAATGCAGAGACTCATATTTCAGCATTTGCATTACCGGCTGTGGCATGAAAAGGGTTTCCATCACCTGGTATGGGAGGCCAGTATGTCACTCCCATGATATGGTTGGCAACCTTCAGTCTCAAAAGACTATGGTATAAGCCTACAGCACCCGGTATTCCCAGGCAGTCTCCCATCCAAGTACTAACCAGGTCTGACCCTGCTTAGCTTCCGAGATCAGACGAGATCCAGCATGTGCAGGGTACTCCTCCCATGCATTGGCCAGACAACACCCTGGGCAGTGGGTGTGGTGATGTACCATCACCCCATCTGTTGGTTTTTTGGCTATATCTTTTGACAGAATAAAGATATTTTAACACGACTTGTTTTGTAGCATTCTGCATGAAATTACGCATCGATTGAGATATGACATGATAGTAGTATTCAAAAATACCAAGATTTTTTCAGAATTTTGGCTTGTAGTGGTGTCACCCCCCCATTCGCATCACCCAGTGCGGCCTGGCCCCCCCCCAGCGATGCCACTGCTATCATGCATCCCACAAACAAGCACACACACATTAATCACAAAGTGCTCAGGCAGGTGTCTCTCATTGGAACTCATGACCACAAGATATGGTGATGGTTGCTAACTTAGAGCCAATCATATGGACGAGCGCCGGCAGTACAACTGTACTGATGGTGCTGGGTGTCGCAAGCGTGCCATAAAACATGTTTGCAGCACCTGGCAAGGAGAGAGTGCTGGCACTGGCCCAGCATCAGTTGGCACTGGGCTTCAGCACCGGGAGGGTGCCAGTGAAGTGCCGCTGATGGTAAGTAGCATCACTGAGTAGCAGTGTGATTTTTCAGGGCGGGAGAGTCATTCCTGGGTAGGGGGAGGGCAGAACAGAGGAGGAATAGGTCTGTGAAGGGGGTGAGACTAGCTGGGGCCTTCTCTGCCAGGCTGTATGCCCTGTGTCGGACTGCAGAACCTTGTAGAACCAAGGCTTCTCAAGTCTTATACTGGCAAAATAGACGGCGCAGTCTTGAGTAGCCCCATTGTGGGGGCTGGGCTTTACTCAGGGTAAGGAGATGAAAGCCCCCTTCTCCCAAGGAGACTTCCAGTGGCCTCCCTGGCCCCACTGGATACAGCGATAGCCATTTTGGCACTGCTGTACCCAGCAGTGCCGGAGAAGACAGGATTGGGCTATTAGAGGGCTTCTTAAAAGATGTAGACAAATTGCACTTCTACCATGGTAGAGGCATGCTATTGACTTCACTTCAGGCTATTTTCTAACCAGAAAACTAGCATGGCTTTTGTCTCCTAGCATGGTTAGAGGGCCACATGGTAGACTGACCTGTGTGGGTTTAAGACCAGCCTCTTCCCCTTTGCAAGGAAGGGCCATAGCTCAGTGGCAGACTTCTGAGCATACAGAAGACCCAAGTTCAACCTTCAGGCAGGGCAGAGAAAAATTGCTACCTGGAACCCCTGGACAGCCAACCACCATTCAGCATCAATACATCTGAGCCAGATGGAGCAAGGACCTAACTTTGCCATAAGTTAGCTTGCTGTGTTTCCAAGCACATCTAAGCCATTTTGGGTTCCACCATTGATTCCGTCAACTCTGACTGATAATGACCACAACCGAGTTAAAGATGTAGTTTCCAAAGACTCCCTTGGGAGCTAAGAAAATATATTTGAAGTTTAATCCCCCAATCAGTGTGATATCAGCTTTTGAAACAGGCTCTGCAATTCCCGTCTGTCCCTTGTAGGGAGCAACAACTCTTTTTTTTTTTTCTTTCTTTTAAAAAAAAGAAGTTAAAAGAAGAGGGGGGGAAATATGAAGGAAAAAGAAAAAGCAGCAGCCATCCAGACATCCCTAAGTCTTAATGGTAACTGATTCCACGTTTACGGAGCATTATAACAAAAATCCCTCTTTTTGTATGTAACTTGTATTCGTTTTAAGGGATGGCAGTTTCAAAGCCTGCGTGCTGAATGAGCCAGCCTTGTTCGGCGTAATGTATTAAACAGTTCACTAGGTTTACAACAGTCCAAGAATGTTAAAAATAAAATTGCACCAGCCGTGCTGCAGTCAAGCTAGGTAGGCAGTTTTTGGAGCGAGAGAAACATACATGGTTTTCATTGTGACTTATAATGCTACCAAATGGGGCAGAGTGTGGTGTAATAGCCAAGCTGCCCAAGGAGCGCTCGTTAGTCGATATTATTATCACTACTCTGCCTGGGGGCTGGGGATAAGAATAGGCCCTCAGTTTGGCTGTACTTGTCGTAAGAGGCGACTAAACAGCCACCGGGTAGATGAGACTCGTCAGTCTGGGAAGGCAGCTCATCTGAGAGAAGGAAAACTCTGATCCCAAACCTCCACTGCCTTGTGGCTACATCCAGTTATGGAAAAGGCTTCAGGAGTCAACCTCGAGGCAAAATCCAGAGCCGGAGTCCCTGAGGCAGTTCATGGCTGAACACAGTCACGTTCTGGCAACTCCTGCGACGCCGCTGGAACCAACCGTATTGGCTTCTGCCTTTCCATTGGACCATTTCAGCGACGTGGAGAGGGGGGATTTGCTGCATGGGTAACAGCCTATCCTCCATACCTACTTTACCCAGGCTTCGCGCACTGGAGAGGACACTCTGTTCCAGAACCACCATTCAGAGCGTGACACCATAGTCTTCCAAGACTGAAGGATGCCAACAACAACTCTGCCATTACCGCTCACTAGACTTAGTACTGCTACTAATACTGGCCTAGAGACTCAGCAAGGAGATCCAGGCCAACCTTTGACTTGGAGTGCAGAGAGGAATCAGGGTTTCTTGCCCTGGTTCCCAAGTGACTGGCTCTGGGAAGTCTTAGGGCCCAATCCTATCAAATTTTCCAGTGCCAGTGTTGCTGTGCTAATGGGGTATGCACTGCTTCCTGTGTTCGGGAGGCAGACACCGAGGCCTCCTCAAGGTACGGGAACATTTGTTCCCTTACCTCGGGGCTGCATTGTGGCTGTACTGTTGCTGGAAAGTTGAATAGGATTGGGCCCTTAGCCAATAAGGATGAGTGGAGCAATTTGTGCCCCATAAACGTGGAAAAAATTCATTTCCACTGCATGCGTTTCCAAAAATAACAAGCCAAAAGAGCACACACACCCCACGCAGGCATCGGCAGCGCTGTGGAGCTGCTTTAAATTGGGTTACTGTATTTAAAACAAAATTAGAGAACTGGAGGGAAAAATGTACACTTAGAAGACAAGAACAGACACAGCCAAAATTAATTTCCCTCGAACAGTAGACCAGAGGCCTAAAGCTAAAGATTGGTCTGGTTAGTTCAAATCAATACTGTATGTGGTCAGCATTCCATACTTGAATTACTGGGGGGGGGGGGGAGGCATAAGCAGGCACTTAGCTCCTTTACCTTCTGTGACAATCAGCTTAGCAAATCTTTTTTTGTTGGCTATGGAGGGGGAATTATGAGGGTCCAGTCAGGGGGTCAAGGACGTGGATTTAATAAAGAGTGCTTCTAACCAATGGTGTGTGTTAAGGGGGGGCAGGGGGATACATTGCTCCAGGTACTGCTCCTTGAGGGGGTGCCAACCTGCGCCCACCGATGGCGGACCCACAGTGAAAAAAGCGAACTTCTGAGGCCTTAGAAAGGCAATTCCAGTTCTTAAGAAAACTGCAAGTGCTGTTCTAAGGTCTCTAGGAGGACTTCTGGGGTGTGAGGAGGCTGTGTACAACTCCCAGCACCACAAACTACCTCCCAGACATGACCAGATGTGACCAAAGAGGTGTTAAACGAGCTGGAATCCCTAGCAGGTATGCACTGCTGAAACAGACACACCTGCGTTGGATCGGTCATGTCGTGAGACTGGATGATGGCCGGATCCCAAAGGATCTCCTCTATGGAGAACTCGTGCAAGGAAAGCGCCCTACAGGTAGACCACAGCTGCGATACAAGGACATCTGCAAGAGGGATCTGAAGGCCTTAGGAGTGGACCTCAACAAGTGGGAAACCCTGGCTTCTGAGCGGCCTGCTTGGAGGCAGTCTGTGCAGCATGGCCTTTCCCAGTTTGAAGAGACACTTGGCCAACAGTCTGAGGCAAAGAGGCAAAGAAGGAAGGCCCACAGCCAGGGAGACAGATCAGGGACAGACTGCACTTGCTCCCAATGTGGAAGGGATTGTCACTCCCGAATCGGCCTTTTCAGCCACACTAGACACTGTGCCAGAACCACCATTCAGAGCGTGATACCAGAGTCTTTTGAGACTGAAGGTTGCCAACTATGAATATGGGGGGGATGTTTAAAATTTTTGTGCCGCCAGGTGCTTTGGCGATGCCACTGCCTCTGCTTTTCCCCAGGGGTCTCAATCTGGAATGGGCAAGTATTAGCCAATCAGCAGCATGTCTCAGGCCCCTCTGCAGTCCTCTAATCAAGCCTTCCTCTGTGGTACGGCAGCAGATGCAGGCACAGGCTGTTCCAGATGAGATGATGGAGTTCTGATCAACTGCGATGCTCTGAAAACCGAGCTGAATCTCAACAGTCTAATGGGCCCAGCGAGGCAGTAAATTTCACAGCAACTTGACACATTAATATAGAAGTAAAGTCTGTTATACTGAAGGGAGATTGTTGTGGTTTATAAGGCAGGAAAATCCCCAGCAATTCAAAAAATGAAGCAAATACACTGGCAACTGGTGAAAAATCTAGTTAACAGAAAGTGTGTGTAGGACCAAGCTTGACTGCCTTACCTCTGCCAAACTCCATTGCAGAAGTCTATGTATCCCTACCCTGCACATGCCCGATCTCGTCTCATCTCGGAAGCTAAGCAGGGTCAGGCCTGGTTAATACTTGGATGGGAGACTGCTTGGGAATACCAGGTGCTGTAGGCTTATAGCATAGTCTTTCAAGACTGAAGGTCGCCAACCACTGCTTGATTTACTAGAAAGTTTTCATTGCTTGAGCTTGGCCTCTTAAAGGACATACCCTCTCTTAGAACGACCGCTAGTGGAGCCATCCCTCTTTCCAGAAGAATCCTGCCTATACCCTCCTCTTATTTATTTTATTTATTACTGTATTTATATACCACCTTTCTCATAGAGTCAAAATGATTTACATAGGCAGGCTGAGCATAAACCAAATTTTTTTCTTCAAAAGGGATTTTTTTCTCCAGGTGTTTCCTTTCATAGAGCAATCGTCATCCTCGCTGCACAGTTCATGCTCTTTGCTTCCACAGGCAGCTACAAATCATGCCCCAGGCTGGTTTTAAGATGTTATCCATTCCTGCCAACAGACTTCTCATTTTGTTACAAAGCACCAAAAATCTGATTGTGACCCACAGTTTGGGAACAGCTTTTTTACAGGCTTCCTTCCTGCTTTTTTTTATTTTATTTTTAAAAATAGGATTACAGTATACAGGTTTTATTGCAAATCCGTTGCTTTTCATCCTTCACACCTGTTTGTTTCCACAAAGATAGATGTTCTTTTAAAATCATCTCTCCGCTCTCTTTCTCATCTGGGAAATTATATAATCTTGTATCTGTAATACCATAATCATTTCCATAGCAACCAATTGTGATGCATCAAGGCGGTCGACAAGACAATGGGGGACAGGTGGGATCACGCAGACATAAACAAATTGAGAAGAAGAAGATGCAGAAGGAAGAATGCATGTTACGAAGAAAGGGGGAAATGGAATCAGCTGCAAAATTCATATAGGCAGGGTCTTTTTATGACCCTTGCTGTAGGGTCTCTTCTGTAATCCCCTACTCTACATTTCAGATTAGCTGAGAGGCTATTCAGCCTGTGAACTACATAAAGGACGGTATAGTGATGTTCAACCATTATCTTCTTTTCTCAGAGTTAATAGATACTCCCTCCACCATCACCCCACAACAGTGCAGATGAACATATTCAAAATGACAGCGTCTAAGAAAAACGTTAAAAGATTGTCATCTGGACAAAAAGGACATGAAAGGCTCACTCCAACCATCTCTCATTCTTGGTCTCTGCATCTCTTTCCTCCTCCTTTTATCCCGCTTGCTTCCTTCCCCCACCCCTTGGTTTTTATCATGTATCACATGTCTCAATCTATCACAGTAATAACATTAAAATATATCAACATTATAAGAAACAGCCCTATCCCGATTAAGCTGTAAATAGCTTTGGAATCTGAAAGGGAAGGCAGCAGTAAAATGTGGAACAGAGCCAAGCTCAATAAACAGCACACCCAACAAACTGGGTTGGACTGGGAGGGAATCTTTAGGGGTTGACTGGATACCTTCTATCAGGCAACTGCAAAAATTGTAATAACTTTTGTTCATTTTAAAAATTTGGAATTTTTCCACCTTTGTTTCGATTTTCCAGTCATTTTCAATGCAAGATGAATGGCTGCTGTCACTGCTCTATGGGGCAAGCTCTACATCAAAAGAAATCATTGCGATACTGGGTGGGACTCCAGCTTCACCTCTGCAATGTTTTAACTGGAAAGTAACAATCCACAACCTCTGCTGAACCAACAGTGTAGATAGAGGGGGCAAGGGAGCCAATTTCCCTAGATATCACAGCTTCAGGGTGACAAGCCAAAACAGTACCTTAAGCCGACCATTGGCTGGTGACAAGGTGCCACCTCATCCTCCTTGCCACCGCCTCAACTTGACACTCCCCAGCGCTGCTCTTCATTGGCTGTCACCAGAACCCACATTGCAACCAGGCCAGGCACTTCTGAATGAGGCACTGGGTGGAGGAGGTCGACATAACAGGTCATGATCCTGGATGTTAGAGGGGCCAGCTCTGTAGTCGACACCACTGTGCTTGACAATACGTAAGGCAGGGAATGAGATTCCTTTCAGGTCCAGTTCTTGGCACAAAATGAGGCCCTCTGTCCTAGGATGAGATATGCCACTTGTCTTGCTGTCCCTTCCCTTTGGACCTCCAATGGCCCTTTGTCTCTAGCAGGGATGAAATCTCTCTCCCTGCCCCTTTTCAGCTAAAGATCCAGGATAGGATATTCTGGGCCATCTTCTAAGCCAGGGGTGCCCAAACCCCAGCCCTGGGGCCATTTGCAGCCCTCAAGGCCTCTCAATGCAGCCCTCACGGAGCCCCAGTCTCCAATGAGCCTCTGGCCCTCCAGAGATTTGTTGGAGCCCACACTGGCCCAACGCAACTGCTCTCAGCGTGAGGGCGACTGTTTGACCTCTTGCGTAAGCTGTGGGATGAGGGTTCCCTCCACCGCTTGTTGTTTCACATCTGTGATGCAGTAGCAGCAGCAAAGGAAAGGCCAGCCTTGCTTTGTGCAAGGTCTTTTATAGGCCTTGAGCTATTGCAAGACCTTCATTCATTCATATAAGTTCATCTTTAATATATTCATTCATGTAAACTTATGTAAATTTATTCAAATTTAAAATGTAAATTAATTCTTCCCCCCCCAGCTCCCGACCCAGTGTCAGAGAGACAATGTGGCCCTCCTGCCAAAAACTTTGGACACCCCTGTTCTAAGCCAACTCATACTTTTGGCGACCAGTTAGGCACTGGATTTATCCTGTCTGCCCAACACTCCTCTCAAAGGGACAGATTCATTTTAATTCCCATTTGATTTCAAAATAAATGCACATGTTTATCTCCCTACCAGCAGGACTATGGTTACCAAGTCAGGTGCATCCAAGACACTGAGATTTCAGAGGTAGGAGGTGATGTCACAAGTCTAGCAACCATTGAATAATGGGGAAAATTGTATTGGTATGGAGCAGTAGTAACCCAGCAGGAAAGGGATGGACCCCAGTATTGACCTAGAAATGGCCTGAGATCCCTTTGCTGTCCATCCCTCAAGAAAACAAAAAAGAGAGTCACGGGATAGTTTGTTTGGTATTCCAGCAATCCTAATCATCACCCACTGGGGTGCTTCTAAACCCTGCCATGTACAGACTATGATTTCACACCTACCGCGAAAGTAACTGACCAGCCTTCCATGGTAATACACCGGGATGGTGACACTAAAGTGCAATGGAACATAGGAAATAACTGCCATGCATGAAAATATAATAGGATATATAATATAATACAGTGTAATGTAATGCAATATAAAAGGAGTATTTATTTTGAAAATTTGTATCTTGCCTCTCTTAACAAGTAACTTCCAGGAAACAGATCAAATTAAAACAATAAAACAACACAACGGTAATGCAATAAAATGCAAAACAAAAATGAAACTTAAAAACGATACACAGCAGGAAAATAAAACTATACTGCAGGAAGTTACCAAATCAGCCAGACTCTTTACAAAGCCTTTGAGAAGCCAGGGGTTGCATCGGAAGATACGAAGTAGGAGAGCCATAGGTGCCTCCCTGGGGAGGATGTTTCAGTCCATGACCCACTCCATCCATAGTTAACATCACTACTAAACAGATCCTGCATCCTACAGGTCCTAATGTCCTGTAGAAGACATTATCATACATCAGCTAACTTGACCAACTGTCTTTAAGAGTTGTCTAGAGTACAAACACAGTGTATAAAAGGACAGAGTCCTGTGCATGCTTATCTGACAGTAAGCCCCATGGAAGACAATGAGGTTTTCTTCATAGCAAACTTGTATAGGATTGGCTTGCTCAAAATCCTAAAGCTGATGAAGAACTGTGATCCTGCCCTCAGTCTACCTCTGCCGGGAATATCTTACATATTCTAGATAAGCGTAGCGAAGGAAAAGTAGAGAACTAGGAGAGAAGCCCATCCTTCTCTCCACCATGTGGAGGTTTTAGAAGTTAGTTTCTCAAAACTATGCATCCTATGCATCCTTGGCATCACCTGGCAGGACAAAGTTCCAAACAACACAGTCCTGGAATGAGCTGGAATCCCTAGCATGTATGCACTGCTGAAACAGAGACGCCTGCGTTGGCTCGGTCATGTCGTGAGAATGGATGATGGCCGGATCCCAAAGGATCTCCTCTATGGAGAACTTGTGCAAGGAAAGCGCCCTACAGGTAGACCACAGCTGCAATACAAGGACATCTGCAAGAGGGATCTGAAGGCCTTAGGAGTGGACCTCAACAAGTGGGAAACCCTGGTCTCTGAGCGGCCCGCTTGGAGGCAGGCTGTGCAGCATGGCCTTTCCCAGTTTGAAGAGACACTTGGCCAACAGTCTGAGGCAAAGAGGCAAAGAAGCAAGGCCCATAGCCAGGGAAACAGACCAGGGACAGACTGCACTTGCTCCCAGTGTGGAAGGGATTGTCACTCCCGAATCGGCCTTTTCAGCCACACTAGACGCTGTTCCAGAACCACCATTCAGAGCGCGATACCAGAGTCTTTCGAGACTGAAGGTTGCCCACAAGTAAGTTCTCAAAACCGCACTTGCTACTACCCTGTTCCATCTGCAATTGAAAAAAGGTAAAATGGAACAAAAGGGTTGGAAGGTTGAGAAGAATAAAATCCATCATATAAAATCAAGGAAATTGAAATCTCCTGGCACATACTCCATAAGCAGAAGAAAAGGCTAAATTAGCCTAGTAAATTATTCAGAGTGAATCGTGCTCATAGCTCTAATATTTATATCACCTTTCATCTCAAAGTACTTTACAACGCTGAGTGTCGGTATAGAGTGCTTTGAGGTCATTAACAGCCACGGACGGGGCCTCACATCCTTCGCGCCACTGCACGACCGGGAAGTACTCTTGTAGGACAGTCTTATGTTTCAAGTAACTAATTTCAATACAGCTCACTACCAGCACCTCTCCCTCCCCCTCTCCCCAAAAGGAACACTGCCATGCCATACCCAGACCTTCCATGCTTCTAAAAATTAACAAATACTTTCTCAGATGGTCCAGTATCAGCGAAGAAGGATATGACAAAAAAAGGTTATCCCAAAGTTCTGTTTTTGATCCGGTACTGTTTAATGCAGCAGTTTCCAAACTTTGTGCCACTGTGACCAACCTTGCCCTTTGTGCTGGGTCGTGACTCAATGCTTGCTCTCAGGCTGCATTACTGGGTGCCACTGGAGGCCACTTCTGAGTTGCGCCGGGCCTGCACTCCACTCCATCAGCCTCCGCAGGTCCCAGAATGTCCCATTCTGGGGCCCCAGAATGTCCCATGGAAGCAAACTGGAAGTCATGAAAGCAAACTGGAAGTCACTTCTGGTTACTTCTGTGGAAGCCAACGGAGTGGACTGTGGGCTTGGTGTGACCCAAAAGTGGCCTCTGGTGGCTCCCAGTAATGCTTTGTGGCCAGACAGTGAGCATTGGATCACAATCCAGTGCACATAGGGTCACAACCCACAGTTTGAGAAATGCTGATATAATGCATTTATAATTGACATTAAGGTGGGTGAGTAGACAGGAGAAAATTAATCCCATGGGCTCCATACCGCTTGTCCTCTCCCTTTTGACTATCAGGGCACATAAAGGAAACAAGATTCTACCCTAGCCCCTTCTCTGATATGCCTGATTTCCTGATATACTGAATGCTTTTATCCAGGGAATAAACCCCCATCCCCACTTGCAGACTTACAGTAGGACACTGGTTCTCACACATTTAGCACCGGGACCCACTTTTTTGAATGATAGTCAGGACCCTCCAGAAGTGATGTCATGACCTGAAGTGACATCTACAAGCAGAAAATTTTTTAACAATCCTAGGCTGCAATCCGACCCACACTTACTCAGGAGTAAGTCCCATTGACTATCTCTGTTAAAAGCATACGCACAGTAGCTTATTAAAAGTACAGGTCTGTAACATATCCCCAAACGCAGTTACATACTGTGGTAGCATCAAGTCTAATATATTAAAAATAAAATACTGAAATGAATGGGGACCCACTTGCAATTGGCTCACGGCCCGACTGGTGGGTCCCGACCCACAGTTTGAGAAACAATGATCTAGAAAGAACTGTACTGTGTATTTTACTGAATGTGTAGATCTGCTCTTAGCTCTCCATAACACACTTCTTGAAATAGCCAGTGTGTTAATTAGGTGAGAAAACAATCCCACAGGTTTTGTTTTTAAAGCCCATAAGTGCACCACTGCCCTGGTATGAAATATAACAGCCTGGCCTGCATAAGGATAGTAACAAAACAACACATATTCTTAGAATATTTTTCTAAAGAATTTGATTAGAATTTTTTTTTTTTTAAGAATCTTTGATTGCTTTCATTCATGTGGAATTTTACTTCAACCCAGGACTAAAAGCATGCTGGTTGCCACATTCTGCCTATGAACTGTCTCAGGAATACTGAATGCAGGGAGGATTGTCAAAAGTGGACCAGAAAGAGACTGATTTTGTGTTTCCTAAAATGTGAGAGATGATTGCAGTGGTAAAAATAATCCTGAAGTTTTACTGTTGCATGAGATGAAAGGGGTGCAGCAACATCACACATACAATGGGCCCTCATTTTGGTGTGGAAAAATCCATAGGGAAGTTCTTTAGATGCAGATGGGCTCACTAACACCTGGTATTGCTATAACCCTCCCTTTTCTGCCTCTTCCTTTTTTTTTCTTTTTGCTGAATCGTATAATTTCATTAATCAAAGCATCCAAATGCATGGGGGGGTGGGAAACAGAATTAACTCTTCAAACTGCCTTCAGGCTTAGTCGCCATTCCCTCCCTTCTTTTCTGGAATGATGAAAACACAAGTTCAACATCTGTGTTTCAGAAGTCAATAGCTAATGCTCTTCTCTGTCTTTTGCCAAGATGTAGGCCTTGTAAACAGAATGAAAATCATTCTCCAGGGCATTTAAAGTCTTGGATGTAAGTGATTTTAAAGTCTTGGGTGTAAGTGATTTTCAAAGCTCATTAAGAAATAAGGAGTTTGCCAGTCTGCATAGGGGAGGGCTAATGATCCAGGCAGGCCAGCAACCCAAACAAGGCACTTTTGAAACAGACCATGCAAAACAATAGTAGAGAGACCTGGTGGACTTTTTCAAGCAGGAAACAGCCCCCCCACCCCATTTAATTTTTCCTTCTCCTGTTATTGCATATATAAATTCATCTTACTGTGTTGAGCGCCTCCCAGATGGGAGGGGAAAAGGCAGGGTACAAATCTTTTAAATAAAAATAAAATTGGAAAAAAGTGCCCAGGGCAAAGTATAATAAGACACTAAAAATACATAGACCCCTGAGGTTCAACAATGCTGACTGCAATAGCTGCCTTCCATGCTCGGGTCAGAGCTAATAATCAGATTCAGCGTATGATCTTTTTTGTCATGCTGCTTCCTTCCATCAAGTTATCTAACTAGCTTCCCCCCCTCCCCCTGTTACATTGTTCTTAAGTAGTCCTGCAGTGGAGTTCAGGGAGAGATGGTCACCTCACCTGGAACACTTCTTACTAGGCTTTTCTCTCACTGCCTCTCCAGCCAAGGTTGACCTTGAATACCCTGTGATGACATTCTGGGGAAGAAGAAACCATCTCCTAACAGTACAGGTGGTACATCAGATATCCCTGTTCCTTGTAGCCATCAACCTGGCTTTTAATAAAGATGGAACTCTAGAGCAGTGGTTCCAAACTTATACAAGAAGGTTGATAGCCCTGTAAGTATCGCAAGGTCAGAGGCAACGCTGATGGCACTACAGTGATTGCATTGCTGCCTTGACCAAGGGGTTTAGTAAGATACCTGGGGGCAGTGCCATCCATCCGAGGGAGTGGGGGAACCACAATCCCCTCTGTGGCCTTCTGCAGTGCTCCAAATAGCTCTTATCCCAGATTGCAACCCATTTCCAGGATCTCGATCGCAAACTGGAAGTTAAAACTATCAGGAAAAACCATAAAAAGCAGAACAGACTTGAAATGGCAGATAAAACTCGGAGTCAGCGAAATATTCAGTTCATTAAACTAGAATAAAGAGAAGCAGCCACTGAAATGGCATCAAGGAAGAACTTAGATAGATCTCCTGAGGCAAGGAGTTCCATAGCCAGGGCACAAGTGCACAGAAGGCTTTTCTCATGTATTCTTGCAAAGAATATCTCTGATACAGGCAGGCTGGAAGGAATCATGGTTTTTGACTTCTCTCAGCATTCCGGTATCCATACGTGTCATTTAGCTATTCCTCAAACTAGTATGAGCAGTCAGTTTGGACTGCCTTTGCTTTTTCTACAGCCAAGAAAGAGTAGAGGTGCACAGTTAATATTCTGCATGTTCAATATTTATGATATGCTAGCGCTCTTCCTTGCTAAATATAGGGCAGGAGGAGTGATCATCGAGCACATTTGCTAACATTCAATAGCGAGGGGAACAGTGAGAATAGGAGTGTCACTTAAGGAGAAAAATATAGTACTATTACCTGCTATCCTGTTCATTGTGTTAACATCTCCTTTGAGGCATAATACGCTTTATAACAGCTTGCCACAGTCCCGTCAGTGCAAGCTGCTTGCCGTAATGCACTTCATAACATGTCGAAGAATACAATATTCAAGAAAATGGGCTCCACACCCCTTCATTGTTTCACGGGAAACAAGGCATTAAGAGATGACACTGTCAAGGGATGCTCAGCTAAAAGCACTGCAGTCAATCGGAGAAGACTGCAGCAGCAAAGCCCCTGGAAACAGGCACACACACCCCCCACCCCATCTCTTCCTTTATTGCTCCCTTGATGTGGCCACAGCTTATTCGGAGCTGAAGGTTGTCAAAACTCAGGCCCTTTTCAGACATTAGCCATTCTGGCAAGCTCTTAGGTGGGGGCAAGCCCCAGGTTTGAACCTGAGGGTTGTGCGCAAGGGACATGTGAGCTAGATGTGTGTTTGCCTGTAGAAATGTACCCACAGTTCATCTGCATTCCACAATCATCACTTTGCAGAAGGAGGCAGATTATGGAGACTGGTAGATCATGAAGTGCAACTCATACAAGACACCATTCTTGGGGAGAGTGCGAGTTCCAGCCTGTGCAGGAAGTGCCGTGGACGACAACGAAATGATTGAGATGTACAAAGACAGCAACTGTTACCCTGCACACGCTCAATCTTGGAAGCTAAGCAGGGTCAGGCCCGGTTAGTACTTGGATGGGAGACCGCCTGGGAATACTGGGTGCTGTAGGCTTATACCATAGTCTTTCGAGACCGAAGATTGCCAACCAACCAACAAAATTATGCAGGAGATAGAGTAGAAAGAGTGATGTTCTTTTCCCTCTCACACAACACCAGGACCAGGGGACATCCACTAAAACTGGGTGTCGGGAGAGTTAGAATAGACAAAAGGAAATATTTCTTTACCCAGCACGTTGATAATCTGTGGAACTCCCTGCCACAGGATGTGGTGATGGCATCTGGCCTAGATACCTTTAAAAGGAGATTGGACAGATAGATGGAGGAAAAGTCCATCACAGGTTACAAGCCTTGATGTGTTTCTGCAACTTTGTGGTTTTAGAAGTAGGCTACATGAAAATGCCAGATGCAAGGGAGTGGTACCAGGTCTCTTCTTGTTCTGTGTGCTCCCTGAGGGCCCAATCCTATCCAACCTTCCAGCTCCAGTGTAGCCACAGTGCAGCCCTGTAGTAAGGGTACAAACGTTCTCATACCTTAAGAGGGCCCCAGTGACTACCCCTCCAACACAGGATGCAGTGCACAACCCACTGGCACAACTGCACTAGCACTGGAAAATTGGATAGGATTGGGCCCTGAGACATCTGCAGGGCCGTTGTGAGATGTAGGAAGCTGGACTAGATGGGCCTTTAGCCTGATCCAGCAGGGCTTCTGTCCTTATGGAATTCAACACCACAGAGAAGGCCTGAGCGCACAGCTCCCAAGTGCTCAAATAATTGCTGACAGAGTTGGCCCCAACATTTTGGAAAGTGTAATTCAAAGCACATTTTCAGGGGGGGGAAATAACATCTGAGAAGTTCAAGGGAAAACAAATGAACTTCTCAGAGGGTTTCTGCGTATCCCTAGAATACCATGGCATGGTTACCTCCCACTGAAAGGTATCTGGGCACCTGCCACCATCTTTTCCAGAATCTTTAGATCAGGATAGCTAACTGTCAGGCCACAGAATACATTTTCACCCAGAGGTTATTTAGTCCAGTTGCTTGGGGCTCACAGGCAGCACTATGTTGCACCCTTACTAGTCCTTCTCCTGCCACAACAGTGGCTAGCCATCAACACTTGGAGCACTTAAAAAGGTCTCACTCCAACCCATTTTCAGAATCTTTGAGGGCTACAGCTGGCAACTCACAGCTCTGTGCACCACAGCGTCTTGTGGCGAGCACCAGGGCTGAACTCTGGAGCACCCCACCTCCCCAATGGTGAAGGGTCCCAGGCACTGAAATGGCTCCACTCGCCACTGGCTCTCCTTAACAAGAAGCGTGGAAAGACTTGCTTTGTAGGTTGGGACGTTGACTGGGCAATAACACTCGGAGCCTTGGCTTCACCCTCTCAGCTCTGAACCCTGGTGTGTCTCTTACCTCCTAGTTTGCAGCCCTAGCTTTGACTCAGCAACTGCCTCTGGCTGCTACATCATTGTGGACCAAGCACATGAATGCACCAGTTTCTGAATAGCTGAGTGCTAAAGCATACAGTCCTCCTCCTTGGCTTGCAACACTTGACACACTCTGGTATGAAACCATATGACAAGTACTCATCTGCATGGCCTTCATGTGTGTGTCCTCCACTTGCTGTAGCAGGCCTGGCAGTGACTTACAAGGGGTCCTTTCCTGCTTAGGCATTCAGCATACAAAACTCCCTGCCACAGGAAATTTGCTTAACTCTTTTGCTGGCAGTCTTCTGTCACCAGCTAAAATAGGTTTTTGAAATATATATATATATTCTGGCAAGGTTTTTCTTTTAAATTCATGTATTTTAATTGCTGTCTGTGACTCTGCTTGTTGAGTCACTGAGCGGTTGACTCACGTTGTGGTGGCTACTTTTAGCAATTTATTTTAGATGTCATTTAATGGTTTTCTTCCCGCTTCTGGGATAGTTTGCCATGTTGAGCTGCACCAGATTGGGGGGGAGGGTCACAGCTCAGTCACAGAGCACCTGCTTTGCCTGCAGATGGTCCCAAGTTAAATCCCTGGCAGAATCTCCACTTCGATCTGAAAAAGACCCCTCTCTGCCATTGGAAGTCTGCTGCCAACCTGAACTTAGAGCCAGATGGACAGATCCAACTCAGGAGAAGGCAGGATAAAATGGTTCTTTAAAGCAGTGTTTCCTCAATCTGTGGTTCGGGAACCACCAGGTAGGTCACGAGTCAATTTCAGGTGGGTATATAGCACCTAGCTCAGTTGCCATAGAAAACAGAGCTGAAAGTACAGGGTGAAGAGGTGTGGGGTAGGGCGGGCTCCAGTGGGAAATAGGCATGGTGCTTTGTCCTGAATAGATGGGAAGATGGGATGCTGGAAAGGGTGGAGTGCTGTGTAGTTGGAGAAGGATCCAAAACTGTTCTGCTTTGACTTCTGAGCTGGAATGTTTGAACTCCCAGCTATGCAAAATATAACAGCGTGAGTGTGCTGTGTAATGGGTGGCTGACTGCAGCTTAGGTTTGAAGCCTAAACTGATGATGTCACTTCTGGCCATGACATCACTTCCAGATTAATGACATCACTTCTAGGGACCCTGATAGATTGTCATTCTAAAAAGTGTCCCGGCGCTAAAAAAATTTGAGCACCACTGCTTCAAAACTTTAACAACAGGGATTTGGATTCAGGATGTTTCAAGGGGTCCCTTTATTCCTCCCCCCCCAATGGTAAATACAGGCTTCTCTTTCGCCATTCTTGTGCCTTAGTTTGCCCTTTGTAATATTTTACCACATTGCCAGAGAACCATCCTTCTATGAGCAGCTTTTAAGATTTATGGGTGAAAAACTTCACCCCGGAATAGCTGAGGGATATGATTACTATTTTAGCTTTTTTTTAAAAAAGTATTAATAGACTTGTTTCCATTTAAGGTGCTTCCATTAAAACTAAAAAGAAACACAGGAAGCAAGAAGCAACACATTCCTTTGGTTAACAATCTCATTTGAGCATCGAGGAGCCCTTGGAGAAATCTATCAACCCAGTATAATATTAATCAAGGATGAGCTAATGCAGGATGTTCATTGGGCCAAACACACACACACACCATTTGCACTGTAATTTCTTGCTTGTTTAAAAAAAAAAAAAAAAGACACATGGAAAAAATTGAATGTGAAAAGTGATGCGACCAAATTCAATAACAATAAAGCCCTGATTTATCTCTTTCTTCTGCAGACTTAAACCCAATTCACCTGACATTCTAATTAATACTTTTCACACCAGAATCTTGGCAAGCGCCGGCTCTGCTGCTTTTCCCATGAACACTTGGTGGGATATTAAAAAGGAATAAAAATGGCTTGGATAGTACTCAGCCTAAAACAGAAGGCAAACAATCCTGTAAGACAGCGGTTCTCAAACTGAGTCTCGGACCCACTGGTAGGTTGTGATCCAAGGTCGGCCTTTCCTTTGCTGCCACTGCTGCATCACAGATGTGAAACAGCAAGTAGTGGAGGGAGCCCTCATCCCACAGCTCACGTGAGAGGTCAAACTGTTGGCCATCATGCTGACAGCAGTTGTGTCAGGCCAGCATGGGCTACAGCAAGTCTCCGGAGGGCCAGAGACTCATTGGAGACTGGGGGCTCCCAGTGGGCCAGATTGGGAGTCCTCGAGGGCCACAAGTGGCCCCAGGGCCAGGATTTGGGCACACCTGCTCTAGGAGGATTGGATGGTTTTGGGCTACATGACCTTGTAGGTCCAACACTATGATTCTATAATAATCTGCTTCTGATATGGCCAGGTGGAGTCATTGCTAATCATTTTGAGAGGGGAGGAGCCAGAGAGCTCACTGCCTCTCCTCTCAGTACAACTGGGTGTGATGCCCACCCAACACCACAAGTTGTGCCATTGTCCCAATGTACCTGCCTTTCCACCTTGAATGTCTTTGCCAGTAGGAGAAAGAAGCAATTTTCCAAATGGGGCTTTCATCCTCCCAGAAAAGAATCCTGTGGCTGGAAGTAGATGCAGGCACATTCCGCAGAGCTGTAGAGGCCCTCTGAAGCCGTGAGCCGCACTGGATGAAAATAAACTACTGCTATTGATGAGTTGTCTCTCGCTGGAATGTGTTGTACTCCACGGAGCTCTGAGTCAGTCTTGCTCTGACAGACAGCTCTCTTCCCGACTGTCACCAAAGCCTTTTGTGTGAAAGACAGCCCTTTAGTCATTACATCCCAATTATTTACTGAATGTAAAGCTGAAACACGAGCGACACAAAGGCTGACTCATCTCGCCGTCACGCTTTCCCACGGATTTGTTTTCGCAGAAACCAGTGGCATTTCACAGCTATAATGCAGGGAACTAAATTTAGCCGAGACCATTAACTCTGCATCCCAAGGAGTGAAGGGGCTCGTTGAGAGATGCAAAAACACAGATGCATGCCATTGCCTTTCCCACTGTCAGGGTTAGCTTTTTTCTTTTTTTAAAAAAGAGATGCTTTCATATCGTACTTTTGCTTACGCCTCTGATAACGCAGGACAATGGAGAGAGGCACAGATGCGAGTGATTAGCCTGGCAGAGGGTAGAAAAAGGGGGTGATGAATCCATGGATGGGGTGATCCCTTGCTTTCCTTCTTAGCAAGCACTTTGATAGCAACCGAGGATATCACACCTGTTAGTGAAAAAGCAGAATGTGGAAGCTAGCCAGCCAGCAGGGCCCATCCAGTATACCCATGGAGGTAATTGCCTCTATCATCAAAAAACCATAATCTATGTAAATGCACAGAGAAATTAGGCACGCTTCTTGGACTCCTCCTGATCAGCCACCAATGAGTCTTTCAGCGCATCAGCTTTAAAAGCACACTAATCTAAACAGTCCCTTTCTCCTGCCGCTGCAATAGGTCCGCCGAGGGGATTTGAGAGTCATTATCTGAGGAGGCTTATTGTGAAACCTTTTGCTTGGCTGATTGATGGCCACAGAAGTTAAGGCCCAAGGATAGAATGCATTTTAAAGGCTATAGAATTCAATGTGCTCAAGGGACAAAATTGTGCACTGTTATCTGCCTCCTTCCTCGTGACCGGGCCTGGGGGAGTTCGGAGAGCTGGGGAAGGACACAAGTTTTCAGTGACTGCAGCAACAGCGACATGATTTGTGTAGCTCCTGAGGACTAGAATGGCTCTTCCGATTCTGAAGCTATGCAAGCCTGGGGCTGGCCAGTAACTGGATGGGAGACCTCCAAGAGGCTCCATCTAGGCAGTCCTGAGCTCCGTGACAAAGAAAGCCATCAATGCAATGGATCAGATAGCCGGTGATGTGAAAAATTCTACCTGATATCTCTGGCCTGAAGAGCTGTTGGTAAATCACACAGAACCAAACTGAGTCTGATTCCAGATTAGGCAACTTCAAAAGTCTAAAGTTTCCCCTGTTCCCTGCAAAAACATATCTGGGCAACTGAAACTGTAAACGAAGAGAGATGAAGGCATGAATGGTATCCTTTCTGTGCTGTTTTGCTGCCAATCCATCCAGGCTGACTGAAGCACTCACCCTACTCTGCCTTGCATACTAACAGCCCAGTCATAAGAACATAAGAACAGCCCCACTGGATCAGGCCATAGGCCCATCTAGTCCAGCTTCCTGTATCTCACAGCGGCCCACCAAATGCCCCAGGGAGCACACCACACAACAAGAGACCTGCATCCCGCTGCCCTCCCCTGCATCTGGTTAGGATTGTGCCCTAAATAATGTTTGCGTAGCTTGATCCCTGTCCTTGATTAAATGTATCTGAGTTTTTGCATATTGCCAATATCTTTGCAAACAGCTGATGCTTGCAAAGATCCTGGTTTTTGTGGGCCTATTCAGCCCTTTGCGAGAGAACACACAGGACACAAACAAAAGCTTGAGAGTTTGGAGATGATTCTCTGGAACAGTCATACAAATTTCACTTGATTTCAAACTGAACACTGAGATGCCTCTATCCCTACAGGCTTGCGGTTTTTCTCAGATCCTGCCTCATTTTCTCACAGACCTTCTGACTCGTCCAGCTCCTGTAGGCTACAGCCTGCCCTCTTGTTCCTTCCCTTAGACTCCTCACATGCTTGATAAATGAATTGTCAGCATTTCTTATACTTTTCTGCCTGAGACGTGTGGTCTTCATCTGGGGGAACTGTTGCTGCCAAGAAACATGCCCATAACCTCAAGAAAGGTCTGACACAACCAATTTCTGCCCTACTTCCTCCATCTCTAAAACATAAGGAGATGACAAGGAGATTCAGAGAGAATGAGAGACAGACAGAGAGACCCAACCATTTATATCCACTGGGAGGATCTCAAATCACTTCCTCTTTTTGCTAGAGGTGGAAGGACGGTGCTGTCAGAGATGTCACCATCCAGGAACTAATTAGAGGCTTGTGCACAGACAGCGAGAGGAACAAGAAGCATATTATATATATTTATTAACAATTTGAGTTGAACTCTGTGGGGAGAAGGGGTTCCTATAAAAAGCACCAGCTGGGTGACAGAGCAAGCCAGGGACTAATGAGGTCTACTGTATTTATTGCCTTTGCAGATGGGTGGGGGGGTATATAATAGCCAATAACCATAGCAATCAGCAGGCACAAACCTGTTATTTGATAACTCTTTTTTTCTTAAAAGCCTGTATAATTATTTTCCAGGACAGCATCAAAGCCCCAGCTGAACACAGTGCGCCACTGTGCCAAGATCGGCTCACTGACAATACAAAAGAACCTACACGATGGAGCAAAAATGGGATTGGACTCTGTTTCAAAATAGGGGTAAAGCAAAGCACCAACAGCTAAAGACCCAGGCACAGGGATGCCATTTCACACGTTGCATAACAGAAAACTGAGATTTGCTGCTGATTGAAAAAAATCAGCTGCAACCAGTTCCAAGCCATAATATGTATCTTTGCAAGCATGCATTCATTTACGTGCACATGCTATACTTCAGAAGGGCCACTTCCCACATTGCTTCAAGCATTGCTCATTTCTTGCCTCCTTTCATGAAACAAAAAATAGTGCTGGAAGATGCATGAAATAGCTGGGGATCTGATATAAGAACATAAGAACAGCCCCACTGGATCAGGCCATAGGCCCATCCAGTCCAGCTTCCTGTATCTCACACCAAATGCCCCACCAAATGCCCCACGGAGCACACCTGATAACAAGAGACCTGCATCCTGGTGCCTTCCCTTGCATCTGGCATTCTGATACATAGCCCATTTATAAAATCAGGAGATTGCACATACACATCATGGCTTGTAACCCGTAATGGATTTTTCCTCCAGAAACTTGTCCAATCCCCTTTTAAAGGCATTCAGGCCAGATGCTGTCACCACATCCTGCTGCAAGGAGTTCCATAGACTGACCACACACTGAGTAAAGAAATAATTTCTTTTGTCTGTCCTAACTCTCCCAACACTCAATTTTAGTGAATGTCCCCTGGTTCTGGTGTATGTGAGAGTGTAAAGAGCATCTCTCTATCCACTTTGTCCTTCCCATGCATAATTTTGTATGTCTCAATCTCGTCCCCCCTCAGGCGTCTCTTTTCTAGGCTGAAGAGGCCCAAACGCCGTAGCCTTTCCTCATAAGGAAGGTGCCCCAGCCCAGCAATCATCTTAGTTGCCCTCTTTTGCACCTTTTCCATTTCCACTATATCCTTTTTGAGATGTGGCAACCAGAACTGGGCACAATACTCCAGGCATGGCCTTACCATCGATTTGTACAACTGCATTATAATATTAGCTGTTTTGTTCTCAATACCTTTTCTAATGATCCCAAGCATAGAATTGGCCTTCTTCACTGCCGCCGCACATTGGGTCGACACTTTCATCGACCTGTCCACCACCACCCCAAGATCTCTCTCCTGATCTGTCACAGACAGCTCAGAACCCATCAGCCTATATCTAAAGTTTTGATTTTTTGCCCCAATGTGCATGACTTTACACTTACTTATATTGAAATGCATCTGCCATTTTGCTGCCCATTCTGCCAGTCTGGAGAGATCCTTCTGGAGCTCCTCACAATCACATCTGGTCTTCACCACTTGGAAAAGTTTGCTGTCGTCTGCAAACTTAGCCACCTCACTGCTCAACCCTGTCTCCAGGTCATTTATGAAGAGGATGAAGAGCACTGGTCCCAGGACAGATCCTTGGGGCACACCGCTTTTCACCTCTCTCCATTGTGAAAATTGCCCATTGATACCTACTCTCTGTTTCCTGGTCTTCAGCCAGGTCTCAATCCATGAGAGAAACTGCCCTCTAATTCCCTGACTGCTGAGTTTTTTCAGTAGCCTTTGGTGAGGGACCTTGTTGAACACCTTCTGAAAGTCCAGATATATAATGTCCATGGGTTCTCCCGCATCCACATGCCTGTTGACCTTTTCAAAGAATTCTAAAAGGTTTGTGAGGCAAGACTTACCCTTACAGAAGCCATGCTGATTCTCTCTCAGCAGGCCTGTTCGTCTGTGTGTTTTGAGATTCTATCTTTGATGAGGCATTCCACCATCTTACCTGGTATAGATGTTAGGATGACCAGCCGATAGTTTCCCGGGTCCCCCCTCCTTCCCTTTTTAAAGATAGGCGTGACATTTGCTATCCTCTAATCCTCTGGCACCGTGGCCATTTTGAGGGACAAGTTGTATATCTTAGTCAAGAGATCAGCAACTTCATTCTTTAATAATAATAATAATAATAATAATAATAATAATAATAATAATAATAATAATAATAATAATAATACATGTATTTATATACCGCCTTTCTTGGTCGTCAGATTTCTCCTCAGACTTTATTCAAGGCGAGTTATAATCATGATCCCAGGGAGTTTGAGAACCGTGGATAAGTGGAATTGTGGATATGGGAACCGTAGATACAGGGGGAGCACCTGTATGTGGCTTCCTATCAGAAAATGGGTTCCTATCAGAAGGTCCTTCAGCTAGGCACCTGCCAAAGGAATGAACCCTATGCCCTGAACTAGCTTGGGTCTTTTTGCATTGAACAGAAGGATAAAACAAGGGGGCTGCAAGCAGTGTTTTGGGCACCTGTTCCCTGCTATGCTTGATGCGTCCACCTTTTTGTTTTCTGCCCCCAGTTTCACTGAAGTCCCCATCAATAATAATGGAATAGACTCAACACACAAAGTCTCAATAGCAACAGTAAGTGTTACTGGTATTCTGTTAGGGCTTTCTGGGAGGAAAGCATCCAGCAGCAGGAGAATACATTGGAGAAGCAGAGAAAATAATTGTCACTTAGAACGGCTCACAGAAGACAGCGCAAAACTTCTCCTGATTTTATTTTATTTAAAAAAAAAAAGGAGAGAATGAGCATTTGTCTCTGGGAGCTGCTAAAACAACAGCATCATTATTTCTGGAAGACGCTCCAGCCAGGCATCCCATCTGAGAAGTGTCATTTTACAAATGTTTAATTATTTCTCAAACACAACAGATAGCCATGGCTCTGCGATCTGTCTTGTTAGGGGGCCATCAGCCTCAAGCCGGCTGAGTCCATCAAGAATGTCGTATCAGGGAGCAGGGGAAAGAATCAGAATGGCTTTTGCTACTGGGTTTTCATATTGTTTTAAAGCAGGAGTGTCAAGCATAAGGCCCAAAGGGGCCAGATGAAGCCCCTGGAAGCTCTTCATCTGCCCGACCCCCACTCTCCCAAAGCGGCACTTTCAGCTGTGCTGCTTCTGCTGAGACTGGGAGGGAGAGATGGAAGGGGACCACAGAAGGCAAGAAACACTACAGGAGAAGAGGCAGGTCAAGAGGGATGAGAGAGGGAATTGCTGCCAAAGTGCCAAGAAAGCTCAATTATCACTCAGCCCACCCTTTCAGCAGTGCCACTTCTGCCAAGGTGTCACGTCGCAGACCACTTCTCAGCTACTGAGCTGGGAAGTGACGCTGCTGCAGAAGCAGTGTTCCTGAAAGGGCAGCCCACGCGGTAATTGGGCTCTCCCGTATCTTGAAAATATGATCAAGATTTGCACATTTTTCTCTTCTGTCATTTGCAGCTAACGAGCTTCGATGCGAGAACAAAGTGCTTATTTCTGGCCATCATCCGCTTATTAATATAACTTCCTGTTTAATGATGTCACTTCCAGCCCTAAGCAGGTGCCGTGAATGCTTTTTGGATCACTATATGAACTGAGTTTGACACCAGTTTAAAAATGTTCTTCCTTTCTTAGGGTCCAATCCTATTCAACTTTCCAGCACCAATGTAGCCGTGCCAATGGGGCATGTGCTGTGGTGGTGGTGGGGGGGCTGTCATGGAGTCTACCTCAAGATAAGGGAACATTTGTTCCTTACTTCGGGGCTGTGTTGCAGCTGCATAGGCACTGGAAAATCAGATAGGGTTTGGCCCTTCAGGGCACAATCCTAACCCACTTTCCAGCACTGACATAAGGGCAATGCAGCTCCAAGGTAAGGGAACAAACATTCCCTTACTTTGAGGAGGCTTCCAAGAGTGCCACCCAACTGTAGGATGCAGCACACATCACATTGGCACTGTTGGGAGAGTTAGAATAGACAAAAGAAAATATTTCTTTACTCAGCGTGTGGTTGGTCTGTGGAACTCTTTGCCACAGGATGTGGTGATGGCGACTGGCCTGGACGCCTTTAAAAGGGGACTGGACAAGTTTCTGGAGGAAACATCCATTACGGGGTACAAGCCATGATGTGTATGCACAACCTCTTGCCAGATGCAAGGGAGGGCACCAGGATGCAGGTCTCTTGTTATCTGGTGTGCTCCTTGGGGCATTTGGTGGGCCACTGTGAGATACAGGAAGCTGGACTAGATGGGCCTATGGCCTGATCCAGTGGGCTGTTCTTATGTTCTTAACTACAATTCCCAGGAAGCCTTGCAGGTCTCTTGTTACCTGGTGTGCTCCCTGGGGCATTTGGTGGGCCGCTGTGAGATACAGGAAGCTGGACTAGATGGGCCTATGGCCTGATCCAGTGGGGCTGTTCTTATGTTCTTAACTACAATTCCCAGGAAGCCTTGCTGGTCTCTTGTTATCTGGTGTGCTCCCTGGGGCATTTGGTGGGCCGCTGTGAGATGCAGGGAGCTGGACTAGATGGGCCTATGGCCTGATCCAGTGGGGCTGTTCTTATGTTCTTAACTACAATTCCCAGGAAGCCTTGCAGGTCTCTTGTTATCTGGTGTGCTCCCTGGGGCATTTGGTGGGCCGCTGTGAGATACAGGAAGCTGGACTAGATGGGCCTATGGCCTGATCCAGTGGGGCTGTTCTTATGTTCTTAACTACAATTCCCAGGAAGCCTTGCAGGTCTCTTGTTATCTGGTGTGCTCCCTGGGGCATTTGGTGGGCCGCTGTGAGATACAGGAAGCTGGACTAGATGGGCCTATGGCCTGATCCAGTGGGGCTGTTCTTATGTTCTTATGCTAAGCCAGCACTAGAAAGTTGTTTAAGATTTGGGCCTGTGTCAATTATCTTACCCACTATTTGCCATGGGGGAGTGCAGGATGGGGGACCCAGGGCACTTTTCCCCTGCCTCCTCCTCACCTTCATTCAGTGACCTCTCTTATATCACAGGATATCACCTTGATTTTCCTGTTCAGTTGAAGGCTTGCCTCCCCTGGCACAGATGTCATTTACAGATGCCAGAATGCTACTTTTCACCAGACGAGAAGAACCACCTGTCCACGGATCCCTCAAGATATCAACCATCCAATTCATCTTTCAGGAGCAGACCTGCTAAGGCTGTCTGGGTGGCTTGGACGCTTTCCACTGATCTAATTTGTTACAAGAATTTCAACCCATCAACACAGACGAATTAGCTTCCTCTGAGCACTTCTGAAAGGACACTCACCCAAGGTCCAGGGTCCTTGTTGCTGCCAAGAATGCTATAGGAAGAGTTGAGATAAGGATAGTGTTACTCGCTGTCTGTCTCCCTAAGCGGAGGGAAGTTCCAGGGGCAATGTGACCTGGGTTTAGTTTCCTTTGGATAAAGAAGCCCCGGAGACTTGTGACATCTCCATAATATTTGGTTTCTTTACAAGTATCCAAGAAGAGCACAAGTGGAGGCAAAGAGGCAAAGAGATCTTGTACCCCCATCAAACCCCCAGAGAGCAACCAAAGGTGCTTCAGCCAGCCGACAGCTCTTATTCTCTGCTTCCATGTATTTTTTTTTTTTAAAAGGGCACTGAAAAGCTCTCTCTCTTTCTCTCTCTCACACACATGCACACACACACACCCTTTCCCCCTATCGGAGTGTTACCATCTCCAAGATCTAATGGATATCTCAAAGACACTGGGGAGACGATCAGTGCAATCCTTTGCAGGTCTACTCAGAAATAACTTCCATTGCGTTCACTCAGGCTTACTCCCAGCGAAGTGTGTATAGGATTGAAGCCTTAATCCAACAATGTAGTAATTAGTGCAGAAGCACAAGCGCTGGGCTTGGCTTTAGTAACATGGCCACCGGCAGGCAGGCAAACCTGCTGCCCCCCCACTCAGGCAAACCGGAGTGGGCCAGTTACAAAGGCTGAAGCCCAGTGCAAGTAAACAAGATGAGCTAGCCTTAAAGATGTTATGGAGAAGTGAAGTTATCTAGGAATGTGTGTTGCGGTTAGCCAGGCCAGCTCAGAGCTGTTAGTGTACGGTATTATGACACATGTTTAAGAATGAATAAAGCTAGCAAAAGGCGGGGCGAAACACAGACGAAGAACTCAGATCTGTTCCAGCCTCAGCCTCTCTGCACCTCTGAAATCTGTCTCCCGGCTCGTTCATTTTGCTTTGCTCCTCGCTGCTCAGATTCCTTGCTATTTCAGTTCCTACTAACCCTTCAGTGCATCTGCTTTCTGTACTCCCAGCAAGCCACAAGGCCCCAAAAGCCTTAGCTGTTTCCCAAAGCATCATCTTGCGCTGCTACAAACAATCAAGAGACAATATCCTTACCATGTGCAGAACCAGTGGCCATCTTGGACTGTGCTGTACCAGCATTCCAACTAACAAAGAAATGGTTGACCAGCAGCCTTAACAATATATAAAAAATACATCAAAAGTGGGGACTTGCACTTGCCCATATATTTGCAGAGCCATTTTTATCGAGAAAAAGAGGCAAACAAGGTCTGCAACCATGCTCTCTCACATGGTTGCAATTTTGTTTGGACATTGTCTTAAAGGGCCTACTATTGTTGCATGGAAGGGAAAAAAAGTCACGGGTTTTTGCATTCACCTACAATAAGTATATTCAACTAATTTTAACTTCTTTTGATTTCTTCATTGTTTAGGATACAATGGGGATGTGATTGGAGTACGATAGCCATATATAATGGACAAGAGATTCCTTATGTACCTTTAAACATTGTCTAGGAGAAAGAATTTTGATGGGCGAAGCTTCTGAAACTAGGATGAGACAAGCTGCATTTCATAAAATAGCCCTGGGTCACACATCTATTTAAAAGGCCAGGAGTCCTGTATTCCATTATCCTGTCTCAGCAAGCAACATTATGTACTCGTGTCTCAGGGTCTTAGTTTTCTAGAGGAATAGATATGGGGAGGGGGGAATTAAAGAGTTTTAAAGAAGAGCTTCCGGTTGACAGCAGAGATTATCTCGTTTGCTAAAATCAATATTGATGACAGCACAAACCAAGAGCGTAGTCAGAGTTGATTTTATCAAGATAATAGATTAAGTACATCTGACAACCAGAGTTTGGTCAACAAAATGATTTTTGTCAGATTTTTCAGCCTGGCAAGCCGCATGATGTGCCACCATCACTCTTTAGGTTGGTCTGGGGTTCATTTCTGCAGGATTTTTCCCTTGTTCTGTTTACAGTCACATCTCCTAAACGGAATACTTAAATAAATTCACCTCTGCTGGATTCTATCCTGTAGACCATGGGTGCCCAAACCCCGGCCGTGGGGCCATTTGTGGCCCTCAAGGCCTATCAATGCGGCCCTCAGGGAGCCCCCGGTCTCCAATGAGCCTCTGGCCCTCCAGAGATTTGTTGGAGCCCACACTGGCCCGACGCAACTGCTCTCAGCGTGAGGGCAACCGTTTGACCTCTCGTGTGAGCTGTGGGATGAGGGCTCCCTCCACTGCTTACCGTTTCACGTCTGTGATGCAGTAGCGGCAGCAAAGGAAAGGCCAGCCTTGCTTTGTGCAAGGCCTTTTATAGGCCTTGAGCTATTTCAAGACCTTCATTCACTCATATAAGTTCATCTTGAATATATTCATTTTATGTAAACTTATGTAAATTTATTCAAATTTTAAATGTAAATTAATTCTTTTTTCCCGGCCCCCGACACAGTGTCAGAGAGATGATGTGGCCCTCCTGCCAAAAACTTTGGACACCCCTGCTGTAGACCAAGGGTTCTCAAACTGTGTATTGCAATGCCCTGGGGCACTATGACGCACTCTGTGGCGTGTCGTAGGTTGCCAGCTGGTCGGCAATGAGACCATGTAGGATTCTACAAACCATGTGTGTAGTTTTCGCACACTGGGATAGGCCCTCCCCCTTGCATGCCCAGAGCCTCCTACCTCCATTTGTAGTGTCCATTTGTTTCTGGGTTCCCGGGAGCAGTGTTTGCAGTGCACAGGGGCATTGTGGAACACCAAAGATTGGGAAGCACTGCTGTCGTCTGAGGCTTTATTTATTAAATTATTATGATATTTATATACTGCTTTTCTTAATAGTCTCAAGATTGTGCTTTACTGGTATGGGACTCAAAATGTCTGTGCCTGTGGTTTTCCCAGAAGGTATATTTCTGGAATTTTGCAAGACATTACAAAGGTCATTAAAAATAATGACACTTTATTTTAATTTACACCACTATTTAAAATGTTGTGGGTTTTTTTTTTAAATGAAACAATTGCGTAAATCTACAAAAGCACAACTTTTTTAAAAAAAGTTTTTAAAAATTTGACTATGTGTTCAAAAACTTATAATGCTTTTTAAAAAAAAAATGTCTTATTCTGATTTCACAAGCATCTTTCCGTAAAGCCTGTTTGGGGGGAAACCTTTACCCCATCCGACAAGGTGGGAAGGTGAAGGTACTAGGTGGAAGTTGTTAGTGCAGCCATTAGAGTCGCTTCTCCCGCTCAACATCCCAGCGTGCTTTGGTGAAGAGGTACAAGTAGGGGGAAGGTGGCCATGCAGTAAAGAAGCAAGCATGAGTGATCATGGGGTGTTAAGGAGTACATGGGGGTACCTTATGGCACCAGAGTCCAATACAGGACTGCTGGGCACAGTAGAACTAAGGTTTGATTTTTAAACAAGCAAACAAACAAACAAAAAAATTGGGGGGTGGGGTTGTAGAGCCTTGGTTTCAGGTCTTAGTTTGAGTGCAGTTTGCTAGATGGAAAAGAGGTGAATTCTCCATGGTAGCCTGCACTGAATTGGAGGAGGAGAGTTAAGTCTGTTGAACCCATTACAGAATTTGTGAAGTTCAATAAAGATGTGGCCCAAAATGAATTCAAATCACCTTGTTGTATCCCCTGGGGGCTGGGGATTAGAATAGGCCCTCAGTTTGGCTGTACTTGTCGTAAGAGGCGACTAAACAGCCACCGGGTAGATGGGACTCGTCAGCCTGGGAAGGCAGCTCATCTGAGAGAAGGAAAACTCCGATCCCAAACCTCCACTGCCTTGTGGCTACATCCAGTTATGGAAGAGGCTCCAGGAGTCAACCTCGAGGCAAAATCTGGAGCCGGAGTCCCTGAGGCAGTTCGTGGCTGAACACAGTCATGTTCTGGCAACTCCTGTGACGCCGCTGGAACCAACCGTATTGGCCTCTGCCTTTCCATTGGACCATTTCAGCGACGTGGAGAGGGGGGATCTGCTGCATGGGAAACAGCCTATCCTCCATACCTACTTTACCCAGGCTTCACGCACTGGAGAGGACACTCTGTTCCAGAACCACCATTCAGAGCGTGACACCATAGTCTTCTGCGACTGAAGGATGCCAACAAGATTACTGGGAGAAAGCTCGTTCCACAGGAACACACATGCTAGGGGGATTCTATTTTATACTTTTGTTTTAAGCATTAGTATTCTGAAGGCATGTGTGTAATCCTTGTCCAGCATTCCCAATTCACAATTCCTGCCACAATTCAAACAAACAGAGAGGAATCCAAGGGATATCAAAACATTGAAAAAATAACAGGGCAGAGCTGAACGAATCAGCTCATCTCTAATGACAGCAACAAACCTTTTTTTTTTTTGTGGGCATAAGATTGTCAAAGGCACTGTGCAGAAACCTTGATTGCAACTCACTCAGAAGTACAGAGCTGGTAAATAACCTCAAGGCGGAATCAGCTACATTCAGAAGAACATAAGAAGAGCCCTGCTGGATCAGGCCAAAGGCCATCTGGTTCAGTAGCCTGCTACCCATAGTAGCCTCCTGCTGGCACTGAGAAGCCAACAAGCCTGGGAAAAGGGCACACTTCTTTCCTCCCATTGCTCCCCTGCAAATATAGCTATTTTCAAATTGGACTAGAGACAGAAGGAGTGCATAGGTAAGACACTTTTCTTGGTGGTGAAGGTGACATGGTCGAGTCCTTAGCACCTATGAAATATAAACAATTTCTTTTTTTTCCTTTTTCACTTACAAGCATGATTCACACCTTGCTTCTCCATGCATTCTGCTGAAACAGAGAAGCCTGCGTTGGCTTGGTCATGTCGTGAGAATGGATGATGGCCGGATCCCAAAGGATCTCCTGTATGGAGAACTCGAGCAAGGAAAGCGCCCTACAGGTAGACCACAGCTGCGATACAAGGACATCTGCAAGAGGGATCTGAAGGTCTTAGGAGTGGACCTCAACAAGTGGGAAACCCTGGCCTCTGAGTGGCCCGCTTGGAGGCAGGCTGTGCAGCATGGCCTTTCCCAGTTTGAAGAGACACTTGGCCAACAGTCTGAGGCTAAGAGGCAAAGAAGGAAGGCCCATAGCCAGGGAGACAGGCCAGGGACAGACTGCACCTACTCCCAGTGTGGAAGGGATTGTCACTCCCAAATTGGCCTTTTCAGCCACACTAGACGCTGTTCCAGAATCACCTTTCAGAGCGGATACCATAATCTTTCGAGAATGAAGGTTGCCAACCTGGAAGGGGAAAGAGAATGCACCCACAAGCTATTTCTTGTACATTGGTGTGCCTGCCTGCCACACCCCTGGAGTGTGTGTGGAGATGGAGGTGGAGAGCAGGGTCAGGTGACACCATCTTGCTTCCCTGTCATATGTTTAGTCAACAAATCTGGGGAAAATCTGTATAATGTTACTATCTCTGGTCAAACAGACTTGGTTCAATTTAGAATGGTTCAGGCAGTGGCATATCTAGAGGCCTCAGTGCCTGGGGCAATGGCATAGTGACTTCACGTGACATCAGCAATTCTGTGTGACTTCCTGGTGGAGGAGGAGAAACTGAGTGGCCACTCCATGATCTGGCTTGTGCCCCCCCTCCTTCTCCCATGGATGCTCCCCTTTGAAGGGGATCTGGGTGACCCCCATTCCTTCTGCCCAGTAGGATCCCACTTCAAGGGGCACTCAGAGCAGGTGTCCATACCTGCCACTCCTTAGATATGCCACTGCGTTCCAGAAAAACTTAAGTCAAGATTTGGCAAAATCAAACCCCTGACAACCCCCTCTAATACTCACTCACTCGCATGCATACACACCCACCCCTAGATTTATATCAATATAATTCTGGGGCACAGAGACTGAGGACTTTTATTCTAAAACTAAGAGTTCCCAGGTACAAAACATTCTGAAGACTTCTGAGGAGCCTCCGAAACAGGACTGCTAAACTTCATGATAAGAAACAGGCCAACTTCAAGTGGTTTCAAGTGAGGGAAGCAAAGAGTGTGGCATTAATAAGGAGCTGTTTCATCTTACATGATTTCTTTTAAATGTGCTTCTGTTTCACAGTCACAAAGTTTTTAAACAACTGAACTATCACAGCCTCTGATTCACCAAAGCATGTAAAGGACATATTCAAAAGACTGCCTCTGCTCCACAGTGTTGCCATTAATAATAAGTTATCATTAACTGAGCATCTTTGCTTCACTGCAAATGAAAGGCTGAGATATACGTCAGCCCTAAAGAGTCTTGTTAAAAATAGGACCTAGGCACCAGAGTGGTTTTTTTTGGTTTTTTTTTTAAGAGCATCTCTATGTGAAGCTGACTTCCACAGTCAGGCAATTCAGTCATTGAGGACAATTGCTGTCTGTCAGCAATTCTCCAGTGTTTCAGGTAAGGGACCTTCCCAATCTTGTTTGGAGATCCACTAATTGAAGTTGGGACCTTTGGAATACCAGGAATGTCCTCTACCACTCAACTACGGCTCCTCTCCCTGGGCAGCTGTGGATTTGAGGGATATAAACTTCAGCCAGACAGGCAATCTACATATGGTTATAGCTTGACAGGAACCTGCTAGAGAGGCTTTAGGATAGGGGGTCTCTAAACTTTTCAGCCAAAGGGCCGCATCAAATATCTGGCACAGTGTCGAGGGCTGGAAAAAAAAAATTAAATATAAAATTTAAATAAATACATTAGACATGGAACTTAGATGAATGAATGAATGGGCTCAAATGTCCAGGATTTCTCCAAGCACCAACATAGCCAAGGAAATAAAGCACACACAAGCACAACTCTGGTTCTGTTTGGTCAACTGGGCCAGAGGCTCTCAGGGGATCAGAGGCTGGCTGCGGGCTGAATAGAGGCTCCCCGCAGGCCACATCTGGCGGCCCCTGGGCCGGGGTTTGGAGACCCCTGATTTAGGAGGATTTCCTGCTATAGTCACGGGGTTGGACTAGATGACCTTATTGGTCCCTTCCAACTCTTTGATTCTATTGTTTTGGCTGGATGGTTTGGTCTTCAGTTTGCTAGTGTGTGCTTTGCTACATCTGAGTTCACACAGAGCTTTGGAAACAATTGTGAGTTTTGGATTACAACCCTGTAGGCTCATCGTGAATTTGAGTTTCTCTTGCCCATCGAATTTCGCCCAGGAGCGTCTGTGGACGAAAGACATTTTTGAGAAACCGACGCACATTTTGGACTGTGCCTTCCCACAGGTCACCGTGACACGACAACCCAGAGACCCCCTTTGGTGCCTGATTTTCTCGTTAAGTGAATGCATGCAATAAAAATGAAAATAATGGCGTTGCACCTACTGTGTAACCACCTGTCACTAAATTTATGAACAATTAAGGAAGTAAAAGTGCTTCCCAGGGAGTGATTTGCATGTGCTATAAAATGCTCATTTTGTTTGAAAATATAATGGGAAAAACAACTTTCTCATTTCTCCCCCTTCCTTTTATTTAATTTAGCCTTTGTAGTAATTAATCAGGTATGTTGGGGTTCTCCCCCCCCCACTCCTTATTTAAATTTATGATACCCTCAGTACATAACAGATAAACAATATTCCACAAAGGCCGCTTGCCTTCCAACAAACATGGGACTGACGGCTCAGAATGCCATGTTTATGAGCAGGTTCTGCAGTGGCCTCCAGTGCTTTGCAGATACAGCAAGGCCCTTCTGTTGTAAACCATGAGCCTCTAGCACTTTAGTTGAAAGATGAGCTTCATTACCAGCACAAGGACTCCTTTGTAGCTCTTTGCTCCATTCAGACAAGAGGAGGGGCTAAATCTCAGCAATACCCAACACATGCTTTGCATGGTAAAGAGCTCAGGTGCAATTAACTAGTAGGATTCACAAGGGCTTGCTACTGAGAGCTGTTGTTTAACAGTGTACAGTGGGCCCTCCTTATCCATGGCTTCAGCACCTGCGGACGCCAAGCCAGCAGCTAACAGAACTCCTGGATGTGACTGGAAGTCACCAGATGGGACCAGAAGAAGTTTCTGAGAAGATGGAGAGGTCACACATGGCCTCCAGTAAGTTATTGTGGCTCTGTGCTCCCCCCCCCCACCCGCATGGATTTAATTATCTGCGGATTTTGGTATTCCCAGGGGTTCCTGGGACAGATCGCCCATGGATATCTCTTCAGAACAGAGATATCTCCACAGAACACTGGATATTAGGGGTGGATAGATCCCCCCCCCAACTTGTCACCACTGCTACTGATTTGTTTTTTGTTTCCTTCAAAGTTGCTTGAATGATATTGGGCAGTAAATGTCACATTTGGCCCTATCTGAAATCTGGCATGGAATGTGGATCCTCACTTTCCTATTTAAAAGTCCGGGGGGGGGGGAGAGAGGGGGGGCATTTCTCTTCTCTGAATCTGTAGAGAGTCAGCCTACCTTTGCTTTCTTTGCTTTACACTGGCTGGATCCAGTGTAACAGCAGCAAGAGAAGTGCTTACAAATCCATGGGTGACAGGCAGGGCTGGCCCATCCATGAAACTAAGTGAGGCAGTCTATTTGCTGGGGACACGTACCATCTGCTTTCATCACTCATTCCATGGAATTGAATGCAAAAGGGAATGAATATGAAGCATGAGAGTGCAAAGACACTCTAGCCCACCACTCTCCTCTCTTCCTCTGTTCCCATCTTCCTTTTCAAGTTGAGAGTGTAGGAGGAGAGCCTGCTGGTTGTGAATGGCACTCTGACAGGTAGAGGGAACAGCCTTTGATATGACAGGAATAGTTGGAAGCCTTCAGCTGGCCAGGTAACAGGTAGTAGAGGCATTCCTCTGTCTCCTTCATTCCTCCTTTTGTGATATCCAAGAGGGTGGCACCCAAATTTCCCAAGATTTGAGCAGCACCATCTTGAATCTCACAACATCTTGTGAGGTTTGAGTGCCATATGAGATCCAAGATGGTGGCACCTGTCGGAGCGAGGAAGAAGATGCTTCACAGGCTTCACCCAGGTAAGTTTGGGAACCACTACAACATGTTATTCATGTAACACAGACTTGATTCTTTACTAGCCAATGAAAACACCGGTAGTTAAGCCACAAACGGCACAATTTACATATGGGCCTCACAAGTTAGCCTTACAGGTTCTTACTCTTAGGTAAATACACACAGCATTGGCCTGCTTGGTTTCTTAAGTCAAGTGACAGCTGTGCTTAAAGATTCTTTTTTTTTCATTCTCCATTATACTTGCTTGTCTTTTTTGGCTGTCCATATTAATTAACTTCCCCACTCCTGGAGGCATTTGTAAATTTTACTTATCTATCTGGGCATTTGTGTGGCCACTGCAGAAAATAGAATGCTGGACAAGACCCAGCTTGGTCTGACCAGATAAGGAGATTCTTGCTTTCTTCAGCGATGTGTCCCCATTATTCCTTGCTTTGCCTTTCTGGCAGTAAATGTGAGTTGGGATTCAGAATCAATCTTGTCTGTGGCCTCTTTTGCCATCCAAGGAGGCAATTTTCTGAAGATTTTTCCTTTGAAAGGTCCCCATGTTGCTTCCCTGGGCTTCTTTTTAACTGTGCCAACTTTAATTGATTTTGGCTGTTTATCTTTTATACCTCTCTCTCCACCCTACCCTACTCCATGTGTTCTGCGGCAGCCAAAGCGCAGTTTAATAAGACATTTTTGAATTTAGCTAAACCCATTTCCCTCCTGCTACCATCTGCAGAGACATCTACAGAGAAGCAGATTTTAAAACATTTTTTAAAAGCAAGTGACATTGTTTATTTCCATGTTGGTATCCTTCAGAGTCGGAAGACTATGGTGTTGCGCTCTGAATGGTGGTTCTGGAACAGAGTGTCCTCTCCAGTGTGCGAAGCCTGGGTAAAGTAGGTATGGAGGATAGGCTGTTACCCATGCAGCAAATCTCCCCTCTCCATGTCACTGAAATGGTCCAATGGAAAGGCAGAAGCCAATACGGTTGGTTCCAGCGGCGTCGCAGGAGTTACCAGAACGTGACTGTGTTCAGCCACGAACTGCCTCAGGGACTCCGGCTCTGGATTTTGCCTGGAGGTTGACTCCTGAAGCCTTTTCCATAACTGGATGTAGCCACAAGGCAGTGGAGGTTTGGGATCAGAGTTTTCCTTTTCTCAGATGAGCTGCCTTCCCAGGCTGACGAGTCCCATCTACCCGGTGGCTGTTTAGTCACCTCTTACAACAAGTACAGCCAAACTGAGGGCCTATTCTTATCCCCCAGCCCACAGGGGAGATTTGTGTATATCCCCATTGTGTATTTAGTATTTTGGTTACTGCCAAAGAAAGTCACTTTTCTCTTTTTGCTAGTGCAAACAATTATTTATTTCTTTTTGTTAAAAGACTTTTGGAATCCCCCCTCCCCAATTCCCTTCTCTCCATTCTCTGCTTTCTTTTCTGGCTGCTACAAGATGAAGTCTGGTGAGGTGAAGAATTATTCTTTAGGCTAGGGATTCCCAGATGGTGAACTTTCAGAGCAAAAACTACCATTGAACTTTTCCCACTGTGAAAGGTGAAAGAGATGCAAGGGTGTTTCTCCAGAGGAACTTAGAGAAAAGGAGGTTGATAGGGTGAGCAAAGAATTGCATATTCATGCCTCTTCTTTAATGGAAGTGACTCCAGCCACATAGAAAGCAAAAACAATAGACAAAAAGGTGCAGCACTGTTCACCACTACATCTCTAGGCTGGAAAAAGCTTTACCTGTTGAATACCTGCTTTCATGCATCTTAAAGACAGGCAGCTATTAAAAAGTACATGGGACCATAGGAAGGAAGCACACTGAATCAGTCTACTCAACTGAATGCCTGCAGAGTCACCTCTCTACATGAATTCATTGACCCTGAATATGTTGTGAGAACCTAGCTTTAGCCTGGGCAACTATAATTCTTACAGACTCCGGTTTCTGACTTGACTTGTGACCTCAGGCTCCTGGTGGATGGAGCCTGGGTCCTGCTCAGGTGACTCAGCTCTGACAACTTGCAGGATTTTTGGAAGCACTGCTGAGACAATGGGCAAGATTTGCTTTGCCCATTAAATAATCAAGCTGTTAACTTCATCTCATTGTAAATCTCAGGTCATAGCCAGACACAAGAATTGCAGCCACCACTAATTTGTGACCAAATGATAAAAGCAGTGAAGAGTGTGATATACCAGCACAGCGCATGAAAGCCCGTTAAAAATACAAGAAACTGCAACCGAGCCAAAGAAGGCTTGATTTAACGGAGCTGCTTAATGGAGATGTGAACCAGCAACCTGAACAGTGGCTATATTTGCTGCCGTTTTGATAAAGACAAGAGCTTTGCTGCTAAAATCCCTGCAAGCACAACATGGATCAAATTGATGTGAATGCAAATTATTATTAACCAAGTCAGATAAAAATCATGGGTTTCAGCTTAAACTGGCATCAGGGCCAGCCTCATCTCTAGGCAACATAAGAGGCTGCCAGGCTTAGCAATTTGAAAGCTGGATAAATGTTTGCTGTGAAGAGTGTGTGGGGGATCCAGACAGGTGTGGCTATCTTCTCCTCCAACTGCTGCTCTCTTCCAGGCCAACAGTGCAATCCTGTACACACCTTATGCCAGCAGAGCTGCTGCAGTGCAAGTGTATGCTGTGATATGCGTGCCGTAAAGCACATTGTGATAGTTCAAAGGATAGTTGCAGCAACTGTTATCCTGCACATGCCCGATCTTGTCTGATCTCAGAAGCTAAGCAGGGTCAGGCCTGGTTAGTACTTGGATGGGAGACCGCCTGGGAATACCGGGTGCTGTAGGCTTATACCATAGTCTTTCAAGACTGAAGGTTGCCAACCATCTCCCTATACTGAACACTATCTCCCGATCTTGTCTGATCTCAGAAGCTAAGCAGGGTCAGGCCTGGTTAGTACTTGGATGGGAGACCGCCTGGGAATACCGGCTGCTGTTGGCTTATACCATAGTCTTTCGAGACTGAAGGTTGCCAACCAGTTGCACTGGTGGGAAGGCCTGCGCTGTCCTTCCGGCACCAGTGCAGGTCTCATTGTATGCAGGAGCAGGTAAGCTCTGCACTGGGCAGTAGAGGGGGGAAGGCATCATGGGATGGGGATGGTGGAGAGGGGACACAGTGCACAGATTGGGCCTGGGAGGGGTGCAGGATCAGCAGCAATGGCACCCAACATACCCTGTTCCCCTTCCTGGACAGGATCTGCCAATATAGTTCCACTTGGAATTGTGCCAGCGATTTAGCAGGTGCAGATCTGAATAGACCCACTGTTGTGGCTGGGGCTTCCCCCGGGGCAAGGGAACAACTGCCCCTTACTTCAGGAGACTTCCAGCCTGCTAAATTCCCCCTGAAGGATGCAGGGCAAGACACACCAGTGCCACTGCATTGGTACTGGGGAATTTTTGTTAGGATTGGACTGCAGGATTCTATTTTTAATTCTTGACCTTGGTAAAATTGCTGGTTTTACTTTTGCCTTTTTGGAATGCCTTGTTAACATTTTGTTAGTTAGCATGTGATGCTAGAGCAGTGGTTCCCAAACTTTTTGGCACCAGGACCCACTTTTTAAAGTCAACACTCTATTGGGACCCACCTAGGTTGACCAGACTTTTAAAAAAGTTTCCAGAAAGAAATAATATTTTTATTTATTTAAAAGTAATAATAACCAGTAAAAAGGCCCTCAGACTTTATCTCTCTATATTTTCACATGCTTGCAAACTGCAGAAGCTCAGGTCCTTGCAGGGTCATTAGCAGCAGGAACTGATTTTTAACAGCTTCAGGGTTTGAGGCAATTATTTATCAGGTTTCCATTACCCTTTGGCAACCCACCAAAAATCAACTTGTGACCCACAGTTTGGGAACCACCGGGCTATAGTCATCATTATCTAGGGTTCAGCTCCCTCCACAGTTTCTAAAAATTACATCTCTTGTTGAGGAATGGATGCATTTTGTCTCTAAAGTGCACCTGCACAGAGTTGCAAGTTCATGAACATGAAGGGCCCCATGCAGTATTGTGTGTTGGCATCCTTCAGTCTCGGAAGACTATGGTGTCATGCTCTGAATGGTGGTTCTGGAACAGAGTGTCCTCTCCAGTGCGCGAAGCCTGGGTAAAGTAGGTATGGAGGATAGACTGTTACCCATGCAGCAAATCTCCCCTCTCCACATCGCTGAAATGGTCCAATGGAAAGGCAGAGGCCAATATGGTTGGTTCCAGCGGCGTCGCAGGAGTTGCCAGAACGTGACTGTGTTCAGCCATGAACTGCCTCAGGGACTCCGGCTCCGGATTTTGCCTCGAGGTTGACTCCTGAAGCCTTTTCCATAACTGGATGTAGCCACAAGGCAGTGGAGGTTTGGGATCAGAGTTTTCCTTCTCTCAGATGAGCTGCCTTCCCAGGCTGACGAGTCCCATCTACCCGGTGATAGTATACAGTCTTGACATTTCACATACATCAAATCTGCAGAGGTTAACTGAAATATGGAGTGCTTATTTAACAATAGCATTGTTCTAGTATATCAGTAACCCCTTCCAAAAGGGAAAAAAAATCCATTGGATTTTAAATTAATGGGCTACTGCAGAATAAATAAATATAGGGTACAGCGATTGCTGAAGAGCTCTTAAAAATGGGGAACAGAGAGGGAGCAAGGTCAGGTAGCTATCACTGGTGGGAGAGGACAGGTATGTCAACAGATGTGACCCTTTTTCCTTGAGATGTTGGAGGGTGGCAAAAGTAGTTAGCAGCTCTGTGTGTTAAATGAGTGTGTTGCCGATCCTCTTCTTCTCTTCTCCACACCAGAATTCAGCTTCTCACTTCATTGTTGCACTGCATGCCTTTTGTCTTGCTAAATCAACACCCCATGGCAGGCAAAAGGCCCACTTCCCTTCTAATTGACCCAATTGTGAAACTGCATCTCAGTTTGGAATCATTACAGAGTCACCAGAGTTGCTTTGTGCTACAGCCTCACCTTTATTGGGTCTGCAGAAGCTGTTGCTGTTTAATTTCTGCAGGGACTAAAAGTTGCGGTGGATGAGAAATGAAAGGCAGGGAAGGGGGCCAGGATAGAGGAAGAATCCCAAGTCTATTCTTCATATTTTAATACACACACACACAGTTTCCTATAATGAAGAGGATTAGGTTTTTTATATTTTAGTTATTTTAAATTAAATCCTAGGTTTCTTTCCAGCTCTCTCTCTCTCTCTCTCTCTCTCTCTCTCTCTCACACACACACACACACACACACACACACACCTAGAGCCATCAATTCTATCATGACAAAATAGCCTCTGGAAAAAAAAACCGGAACCAGCCACCCTGGCACCTGGCCACCCCAGCTCTTATAAACCGTTGTTAACTGCTGTAATGAACCAATCCAGGAGACATATTAATAATGACATGAAGAGACACATTTATTGTTGATTGTTGAGTCCTCGGCAGATTTATCGCAGGGTTTCTACCGAGGAAGGCCTGGCCCTGCCGTGGTGCAATTAAAAACAAATTGAATACAGGGACAAAGAATCAATAATCTAACCGGGCAACTTTTAAGTTTTGCAAAATACAAATATAAATTAAATGACATGAACACGGCGGCTAACAGGTCATTAATGCTGTGCTTGCTAGCCAATCAGAGCATAAAATGCATCCCATTAGGTTGATTAGCCTAAGCTGTCGCTAAGCACGGCCTCCACTAGTGGTGTTTCCATCAAAGGCTCCGGTACCTGCAAGAGTTGCGATGGTGACCTGCATTTTCCAGCTTGGAAAATTAACAGCGCAAGAGTCAAGCAGGCTTGGAGTGATCACTGTGACCTTCAGTTTCACCTGTTTCTAAGTCCAAAACCTATTTCTCAGGACCCATAATCTGGCCTTAATTGAAGCTGGTCTCCTATCTGGGTGACACAGCATGATTTAGCCTCATTCACACATACAGCCAGCAGTTGATTGCTGTACACTTGATTATTGGCAGTTGAATATGTGAACTGGTTCCTTTGAATAGCGTTGTTGAGCAGTGAAGTGGCTAAGTTTGCAGACGACACCAAACTTTTCCGAGTGGTAAAGACCAGAAGTGATTGTGAGGAGCTCCAGAAGGATCTCTCCAGACTGGCAGAATGGGCAGCAAAATGGCAGATGCGCTTCAATGTCAGTAAGTGTAAAGTCATGCACATTGGGGCAAAAAATCAAAACTTCACATATAGGCTGATGGGTTCTGAGCTGTCTGTGACAGATCAGGAGAGAGATCTTGGGGTGGTGGTGGACAGGTCGATGAAAGTGTCGACCCAATGTGCGGCGGCAGTGAAGAAGGCCAATTCTATGCTTGGGATCATTAGGAAGGGTATTGAGAACAAAACGGTTAGTATTATAATGCCGTTGTACAAATCGATGGTAAGGCCACACCTGGAGTATTGTGTCCAGTTCTGGTCGCCGCATCTCAAAAAAGACATAGTGGAAATGGAAAAGGTGCAAAAGAGAGCGACTAAGATGATTACGGGGCTGGGGCACCTTCCTTATGAGGAAAGGCTACGGCGTTTGGGCCTCTTCAGCCTAGAAAAGAGACGCTTGAGGGGGGACATGATTGAGACATACAAAATTATGCAGGGGATGGACAGAGTGGATAGGGAGATGCTCTTTACACTCTCACATAATACCAGAACCAGGGGACATCCACTAAAATTGAGTGTTGGGCGGGTTAGGACAGACAAAAGAAAATATTTCTTTACTCAGCGCGTGGTCGGTCTGTGGAACTCCTTGCCACAGGATGTGGTGCTGGCGTCTAGCCTAGACGCCTTTAAAAGGGGATTGGACGAGTTTCTGGAGGAAAAATCCATTATGGGGTACAAGCCATGATGTGTATGCGCAACCTCCTGATTTTAGGAATGGGTTAAGTCAGAATGCCAGATATAGGGGAGAGCACCAGGATGAGGTCTCTTGTTATCTGGTGTGCTCCCTGGGGCATTTGGTGGGCCGCTGTGAGATACAGGAAGCTGGACTAGATGGGCCTATGGCCTGATCCAGTGGGGCTGTTCTTATGTTCTTATGTTCTTATGTTGTTCTAAGGCAGTGATTTTCAACCTTTTTCATCTCAGGGCACACTGACACGGTACTAAAATTATCAAGGCACACCATCAGTTTTTTGGACAATTGACAAGGCACACCATGCTGTTGGTGGGGGGTTCACATCCCTCAATAATACTAATAAATAACCCTCTCCCAAACTAATAAGCCCTACTAATAAATAACCCTCTCCCAAACTCCCGTGGCACACCTGCAGACCATTCGCGGCACACCAGTGTGCCACGGCACAGTGATTGAAAATGGCTGTTCTAAGGTGAGAAGTCACATATACATCCTGCCTGTGATCTTACCTGTGGATGGCCCATTCATACATGAAGATCATTTCTTGGGATCAAGTAATGAACATGCATGCATGGACCACTCCTCATGTCTTTGCTAATGAATACTAAAATCCGGACTGTTTAGCATTGCAAGAATGACATGGCCAAAACCAAGAATATGTCGCTCTTTCTGTGGAGCTATTTAACAGAAAATGGGAGGGAGGAGATGCAATGGCATCACTCCACTCCAGTGCCAAGTTCTGCATATAACAGATAACCACAGTGACAGGGGAGAACCTCTTTAGAAGTCCAGCCTGGCCCTTAGCTGCAAGGGAAATGGGATGAGGTTCACGTTTTAACTTTGTCCTCGCACCAGTCCTCCTCTCCAAGCACCAAACAGCACTTTGTAAATGATTAGCAGACAATCATGCAGTTCAAATTGCATATGAATGCAATTCATTCTTTTTGTCTTATTAAAAAATAGTGCTGCTTCCTCTTTTTCTAAGACAGCTTAACTTTAATTGCTTGCCTCTTTCCGCCATTTTCAATTACAACCACACTTCAAATTTCATCCACATGCTTTCCTCTTTTGTCCTATTTATTCCTATTTATTTAGCTTTCACATCATTTGCATGTGTTATATTTATCTTTTTTTGCCAACCAAAACAAATGTGCAAGCTAAACAAGGCTATACTTTGACATTCTTCCATTTGGTCTTTGGTCTTCAACCTTTTACATGCCATGATCCTAATGAATCAATCTGGTCCTTAGCCAGATGAAAGTGCAATCTATTGCTGTACTCCAAGCTGCTTCCTTCCAGAGTAAGCCAGAAGTAAAGATAAGGGCAAACAGCAGAACAAGAAATGTAAGGCAGAGGGATGCTTGGGGAGAGAAGAGTAAAACTGTGCAAGAGATATGGATTCCTGGACTTTTATTTTCTGGGAGGGGATGTTTATCTGCTATGGAAAAGTTTGTTTGCAAACATTAATGTGTTTAAATGAGGCATGCTTTTAAAATACTAGTCGCTTAATCCTGAGACTGAGAAAGGGGTGAATAAGTCCAGCCTGGTGCAATATCTTGCCTGGCAGGCTGTTTGGGTACGGACAGAAGGCTCAGCTTTGCTTTCCTCCTCTGACACAGATTTCCCCTTTGACCTTGGGAAAGGTTCATTATAGACAGACACCTATTCAATATATCTTGAGCATCTGTGCTTGGGCCTGCATGGTCCAAATGTTTCTGATTTGATGCAGCACCTGCTACCGCATTTCTCCCAATGGAAAAAAGTTGCAGTGCGTTGTCATGCAAACAGGCCTGAAATTAAAGTACTGGTGCAATACACCCAAGCTAACTGAGCAGCAGCTGAACTACTCTTCCTTCCTCTCCCCAGAGCATGTGACTTTCAGCACACCCACACTCACATAGGTTGCAGCGTGGGCTAATATAAGGAGGGCAAGTCCAGCTGTGGCTTAGTTGGGTTTCGTTGTTTCCTGAAGCTTGGAACATTGGTGTTAGTGGGAATACAAACCTCCTCTCATATAAACCTACCACTCTATGAAGAACCTTTGGTCTGGCACTGCTTCTGTTTGCCTTCACTGCCAGAAGTATGTTTGGCATCCACTAGGAGCAGGGTCTTTATGGCCCCCATCTTGTGGATGTGAGCTGCTCAAGCTGAAGGCAGGCAGGCATCTCGGAGACAGATGGCAAGCTAAAAACAGATGGGCTGGAAGCCAAAGGTTTGGTAATATAGAGCAGCTGTCTTTGATCTTCAACATTTTACATGCCATGATCCCAATGAATCAATCAATCAAAGTATGAGACTGGGGGCCCACCGCCTCCCTTGTGGGGTTGTAGCAACTTACAGGAATGAAAAAGCTCGAAAACCACTGGTCTACAGCACCACCAGGCAAAGAGGGAGGCATGTGTGTACCCCTGCAGATACCAGGAGATTGTGCACCAGTCCTACTCAGATAGGTAATTGTGCTAAAAGAGCTTTCACTAGTGCCAGACTTCATGCCAACCTTTTCTGTTCTCTCTAATAAGAATATTTGGTCATAGTTAACTGTGCTGGGAGAGCGTAACAGGGCCGGGGAATGGGTGGCGATGGGGCAGATGGGGCAGATAGGGTCCCAGATAAACCCTCTGTCTCAAAAGTTTGAGCTTCCAAGATCAGATGAGATCCAGTATGTGCAGGGTAACAGTTGCTGCTTACAGAACTTACAGAACTGTCAGCACATGGCCATAGGCATGGAAGCATGCAAGAGGCTGAAGTGCAAGTCCAAGCAGGACTAAGAGTGGCACTGGGTGGAGCAACAGAATAAATTGTGCAGAAGAAATTGCAGGCGGAGTCTGAAAGGAAAATCTGGCTGGAGTAAAGATGCTGGCAAGTCGCAAGAAAAGGACACTCAACAGAGGTATCTAGGGCACAGATGTGTGTCCAGATGCTAGGTATTGTCCCAGACCTAAATATCTATAGCAGCGATTTTCAGGCACTGGTGTGCTGGTGTGCCACAGCCAGTCCGCAGGTGTGCTGCAGGACTTTGGGGAGGATCATTTATTAGTAGGGTAATTGGGGGATTTGAGCTCCCTAACAGCAGCATGGTGTGCCTTGGCAATGGTAAAAAAACTGATGGTGTGCCTTGACAATTTTAGCGTCTTGTCAGTGTGCTGTGAGATGAAAAAGGTTGAAAATCGTTGATCTATAGGCAGGTTAGGCCAAGAGAGCTTGTTAAGATTAGGGAGATGTAGAAAGTCTCTGAGAAATTGCACCTGGTCCCTGGAAGGTTGTGAGATGTTTCTCCTTGAGATGACCCCTAAGATTCACTTCAAACTTCACTTTTTTGGAATTATGGTTTCAAGCCTAGACTGGTGAGAATACACCCCTTCTTTTCCCATTCTACAGTCTCATGCAGCAGGCCATAAGATGCACCAATAACCAGGCTGGAAGTTCCCAGGGGGAATCTTAGTGAATCCCAACAGAAGCAAGTCAAGGGATTTCAAGAGGAGCAAAGAGTGTTTCAACACAAATAGCAGAATTCCAAGCAAACCTCTTTGGGGGAAATTATTCTTCTTAAAGAAGCACCTTTAAATACTAGGTGTTGTACAAAAAGAGTTCAACAGCCCAAGGCCCTGTTGATAAGGCTGCAATTTGGTTTGATGCTCGTCTCGTTTTTTGCCAGGTTAGTCTTAATTGGACAAAACGCTCAACAGAAATGCTAACTCAAAGCTTTGCAAATGGGCTTTTAACAAGAGAAAAGATAATCGCATCAAGATTCCCCAAACAGATGGTTCAGGTGCAAGCAAAATCTCTCATGAGAATCACTGCTGTCAGGAGACAGATTTTCAAGCCAGTATGGAAGAAATCCACAGAAACAAGGAAAAAAATTCTCCATGCCCTCCATTATTGTTACTTAATTTCATGCAGCTTGGGGTTGCAGCCAAAGTCATTACGGACACAGGATGGCAATTACATGTTTTTTTAAAAAAAAATCTGATTGCTGGAATTGCACCATCAATGAACACAATAAGTAAAGGTCATCCCACACACATATACAGGCACGTACACACAGAGAGGCTTGGAGAACAGTGAACTTTTCTTTCCCCTGCTTAGAATATTGCTCATTTTAAGCCAACCCAAATATGAGACTATTCTGGATCCTGGTGCACCCCTAATGTTCCATCCCTCAACCTCCCTGAGTGCCCATGTGCCCTTCACTCACCTGCTTGACCCCCCCCCCTCCCGGATTTCCACATCTGCCTTCACCTTTGCCTTGTTTTTTACTGCTCTGGCAGTGGTGAAAGAAGCAGGGTCAGAGTTATCTCTCTCCTCCTCCCCTTGCCCCTTTGGCAGGTAGCCTGAGAAACATAGTTTCCCCAGTGTTACATAAATTGGTAGGAAAACTGGGGAAACTACACTTCCCAGTATCTGGTATGCATGTATAGGCTCATGCCTGACATCAAAGAAGAAGAAGATTTTGCCCTTCTTGTCCTCTGCTATTGAGCCATCTCCTTGCCTGAAAAAGCTAAGCAGGATCAGCTCAGGTCTTGCCTTGGAGGAGGGACCAGAAGCCACCGACTGGGGATGAAGGAATGTGGACTGGCAAAAATGGATAACAGCCTGAACTGTGTTTTACAACTGACTGTGGAACCTTGGAAAGCGCAAGAGCTGTGCAGCCACGACAATGATTGCACCATGAAGGGAAACATCTGGAGAAATTGGGGTCCTATGAGTTCCTCTCACAGATTAACACGTGTAAAAATCTAATTTTAAAAAAGGGTTTATGGTCAGTCTATCTATGTAAACTGCCTTGACTCTATATGACTTTATGAGTCTTCAAGAAAGGGGGTATAAATAATGAATGAATGGTAAGGTAAGGTGGTGGGAGTGATTTGGCAGGGTGGATGGGAGGGAGGTAACAGTGGCAGACCGCCCATTCATTCTATGGGGCAAATGCCCTGGGCATGGAGCCTCATGCACCTTTAGGAAGCCTTTCTGAGGCTCCCGACAGGGTTGGGAAACTGTGTTTCAGGTTTCCTGGAAGCACAATTTACAGTGTCAGGGAACTTCAGAGAGGTTTTCCCCGATGCATCCTGGAGTCGTAGTGGGGGGTGGATTTGCATGCGGGTGACGGCGACATCCCATGGGGGGCACCATCACGGATCTTTGCCCTGGGACACAGTGCTGGGGAGGTCTGCCATTGGGAGGAAGGCACGGTGAAGGGCTTAAAATTCTTCTGTCTCTCTGACTTAGATTTTAACCTTAGCCAGATACGATCTGCTAGATTCATAATGCAGGGAACTGGTGTCTGACGTACAGGACTCATGATCAGAACCCGGAAACACCTGGAAACATTACGAACATAAAATGACAGATATAGCAAATATTTATAGCAATTGTGTGGCAAATACACATTGGGAGACACCCGAAATTAGCTAGATAACAGTTATGGATGGGGATATTTTTCTCCAACAAGGCTAGTTGGGAGGGGGGAACAACCTGACAGTCTCCCTTTTTTCTAAATTAAGTGCTGATAAAAAGAACAAATTATTTTAATGTTTCTTTCTTTCTTTCTTCCTAAAAAATGTTGAGGCACAGATTTTTTTTTTTTTTCCTTCCAGATTTACTCATTGCAAAATCAATATCCATCAGCTGTTTGAAATTAAAGGAGAGGTTAGGCCCCGGTTTTATACATGCCTTATTGTATTGCGAGAGGTTTCTACTCAGCCAGATAAATCTTCTTTAAGAGGATTAGGAAACTTTCATTATCTTTATCTAACCTGAACTAACACTAACTCTGAAAAATTAATCTATAGACTGGACAAAAGCTGATAGCTGGTTGCTAAGAAGCCGTCCTCTGGAGTTACTTTCTAATTGAAGTGGGTGGGAGGAGATGGGGCCAAAATCTGTTTATCGCTTAGAGGATGGTGTGTGTGTGTGTGTGTGTGTGTGTGTGTGTGTGTGTGTGTGTGAGAGAGAGAGAGAGAGAGAGAGAGAGAGAGAGAGAGAGAGAGAGAACTCCTTATGAACAGGTCACATTACTCCTTGTGAATAATTTATCCATCGACTTTGGGCATATTTTTTCTCTATGAATCATTTATTTGTGAAGGAAAAAAAAAATCACTCTCCACTCCCCTGAAGCTAATTATTTATGCTGCTCTAATCAGGGGTAAGCACAGGCATATCCAGCCAATAACAAGACTCCAACTTTCTACCACAAGAATGTCACTTCCATATGAAAGACAATTTAAAAAACTGGTCGAATGACCCGGGGAGGGGAAAGTCAGGAAGAGATCATGTTACATAGTCAGTTCCATTAATGTTTCTCTGGTTTAGTTGCCTGTATGCCTTTCATCCTGATTTTTGAATTCACTCCCTCTCTCTTCTGTTACAAATTCCTAGATATTTTTTTTTATCATCATGGAAGATAATATAAATACATATCCAAATACAATTTCTCCCACTTTAACATGTTGGCATCCTTCAGTCTTGGAAGACTATGGTATTGCGCTCTGAATGGTGGTTCTGGAACAGAGTGTCCTCTCCAGTGCGCGAAGCCTGGGTAAAGTAGGTATGGAGGATAGGCTGTTACCCATGCAGCAAATCCCCCCTCTCCACATCGCTGAAATGGTCCAATGGAAAGGCAGAGGCCAATACGGTTGGTTCCAGCGACGTCGCAGGAGTTGCCGGAACGTGACTGTGTTCAGCCATGAACTGCCTCAGGGACTCCGGCTCCAGATTTGGCCTCGAGGTTGACTCCTGAAGCCTTTTCCATAACTGGATGTAACCACAAGGCAGTGGAGGTTTGGGATCAGAGTTTTCCTTCTCTCAGATGAGCTGCCTTCCCAGGCTGACGAGTCCCATCTACCCGGTGGCTGTTTAGTCGCCTCTTACAACAAGTACAGCCAAACCGAGGGCCTATTCTTATCCCCCAGCCCCCGGGGGAATACTGGGGAATACTTTAACAGCTGATGTGACAATACAGGCATCATCCCCCCATATCCACATATCCCATATCCACAGTCCTCCAAACCCTGCTTGGTCTTTATCTGTCTTCCTTTGCAGTGCTCTTCATTTGAAGCCCTTCTTGTTAAAGAATGCTAGAGAAGGAATGCAAGAAGCAGAATGGAGAATAAGAAAATGCTAAAAGGAAGAAGGAAGCTTCCCACTTCCTATTAGCGGTCAGGCTGCCTTCCTCCACTAGCAATCTGGCTGACTGTTTTTCGCACTCCTCCTCTAGCATTCTTTAACAGGAAGGGCTGCAAAGGAACAGACATGAAAAGCAATGCTCAGTGCCACAATAAGTATAGGGTACACTTTTATGCAGGGGATGGACAGAGTGGATAGGGAGATGCTCTTTACACTCTCACATAACACCAGAACCAGGGGACATCCACTCAAATTGAGTGTTGGGAGAGTTAGAACAGACAAAAGAAAATATTTCTTTACTCAGCATGTGGTTGGTCTGTGGAACTCTTTGCCACAGGATGTGGTGATGGCGACTGGCCTGGACGCCTTTAAAAGGGGATTGGACAAGTTTCTGGAGGAAAAATCCATTACGGGGTACAAGCCATGATGTGTATGCGCAACCTCCTGATTTTAGAAATGGGTTATGCCAGAATGCCAGATGCAGGGGAGGGCACCAGGATGAGGTCTCTTGTTATCTGGTGTGCTCCCTGGGGCATTTGGTGGGCTGCTGTGAGATACAGGAAGCTGGACTAGATGGGCCTGATCCAGTGGGGCTGTTCTTATGTTCTTAACTACAATTCCCAGGAAGCCTTGCAGGTCTCTTGTTATCTGGTGTGCTCCCTGGGGCATCTGGTGGGCCGCTGTGAGATACAGGAAGCTGGACTAGATGGGCCTATGGCCTGATCCAGTGGGGCTGTTCTTATGTTCTTATCTTCTTATTGGTGGTTTTAGTATCAGTGGGGGGGAGTGGAAACATATCTCCCACGACTACGGCAAGGATGCCAGTACATTGCAAAATATGCATTTAAATATGTAAATTTTTTGTCAAAAGTTCAAAATGCATAGGATCCATAGACTTGTTTGTCTTTTATAATAGCTGATCTATCAGGGAGCAGGAGGGATCAAGAATCATGAGTTTAATCACATGTGAAGTATTGGTAACAAGGCCTACTTGGAAGGACACTTCTGAGATTCTAAAATGGAACACAGCAGTTCAGCTTGTTTTATATCTTCATCGCCATCCAATAGGCTGAACATTAAGACCTTTTCTGAGCCTTCTGAATGGAATCAAACAGCCTCTAATGCTTGAACTCCCTCAAAAAGGGACATGCTCCAGGCTACTTCCTCCTATGGATCTCTTCCTTGATGTGGAAAACCTCGAGATGCTTCTGACAGAAGAGAAGAACGCCCACTTTTTTCTCGCCAGCAGCTCACGTTCGGCTCAGGCAGCGTTGAACATCCCTTGAAGCTCTGTGCCAAAAGCCCTTTATGGCCTGCAATGACTTTGACATACTTACACAATCTGTCTTCTCTCCTCCGGAAAGTGATAGCCTTGTTCTGTTTGAGTCTCCTTCCTCTACAATACCTGACAGTTCTTTTATTTTGGCACTGTATTTTCCCCAAAGAAGATAATTCTGCTGTCAAGGCCATTGAGGTGCCACGGAGGACTTGCGTTCCATATTTAGAACTCTCTCTCTCTCTGACTCTGGTAGCAGGCAGGGAAGATGGAAGCAATACAGGCTGGACTTTAGCCTCCTGGCACCCAAAAATGTTTTCAAAATGTGCACTGGCTAATCCCTGTCTCATTCCATCATCTTTTAAGGCAGAGGTGGGCATTTTTTCAGGGCCAAGGGACACTGGGGGGGGGGAGGGAGGAGAGGAGACACCTTCTATTAATTTGCTGAGTGTCTACACACACACACATACACACTCACACACACACACACACACATAGCCACAATTACTATGTCAGTTTTTGCCTTTCACGGCACAGTCCCAAACAAAGATTCTAGTGGTCTCCAAACTGTGGGACTGCTGTGTAAAAAAAAAAAAAATGCTGTCCAAGTAATGAATGGAGCTTACCGTTCTGGGTAGCTCCATGTTACCTTCCCTTCCTATCTCTGCACAAAGTTGCTCTGATCTCTGCTTTCAGTGCCCCCAGCAGGCTCTATACCCCTATTTTGGGGCAGAAGTGGCTGGCCACTTTGAGCAGAGATAGGAAGGGAAGATAACACAGAGCTGCGTGGAACAGTAAGCTCCGTTCATGATGTGGACAGCATTTTCTTTGCGCTGGATCCGGTCCATGGGCAATAGTTTGGAGCACCCTGCCTAGGGAAATAGGAGATGGTATTCAGACAGATATATCCACATCACAGTCAATAGGAAGAGAGGAAAAACAACCCAAGTGTCCACACAAAATAAATTATACACAGACGCTAATAAATACAACTTGCAAAATGCAAACAGAGCTATGTACCCAGTTGCCCCTGGATATCCTCCTCCTCTCCCAAACCAATAATTGGCAAATAATGTAGATTGCTGGGCTGCTCTTTGCTGGATTGCTGGCTGCAAAGAGGACATGCCCCAGGTTTTAAGCAAGATTTGTCAAAATGTCTCATTTTCAGGCATGTTTAATCATCAGAGTACCAAAGACTACATGGGTCAGAGGGGACCCATATTCAACTATAGCAGCAAACATCACAAAGAGTGACGTCTTAAAGACTTAACACCATTTACTGCAGCATAACCTTTTTTTATCCATGAATGTGCTCGTCTTCAAAGTGCTACAAGACTCTGTTATTTTTTTTTCCATGTGTACCAAATTTCAACTTTTTATATATTCTGGGAAAAATGTCAATAATATTGTGAATGTGCAAGACAGTCAACAGCTGAGACCCAAATCTCAATCAATCAATCAGCCAATCACCTTCAACATAAGTCATCAATCCATTAATCAATGAATTGCTATAAACCAGTGTTTCTCAACATTTGTCCTCCATCTTAGCATTTCATATGTTCCATCTATTGGCAGCTATCTCTGCGGTGAGGAGCTTTCTGTTTGCTTCCTTTTTTGACTTCTATCATGTCCCCTGCTTGGAGTACACATATACATTTGGGCCCTCTGAGCCTCTGTTGCTGCCTTGACCTCTGCCTGATTTTGACCTTAGCACCTGGTCATTTTGATCTTCAAGTCTGGAATTCAGTCCTAAGCCTAGTTCAGACAATGCCTCCTCTAGATTTTGACTCACACACCTTGGATAATGCCCCTGTCTCCAGGCCTCTGGACTGGAAGCCAGTTTCTCCAGGCTCTGGACATCTCAAAGCTGACCGCTGCTACGGCCTGAATGCAGACTCTGCTGAGACTTACCTTGCACGATGAGATGAACCCGCGACGTCTTTGGATGATTGTCTGTCTGTACGGAGCAGGTGTAAGGGCCTTCGTCATATATGTCCACATTGTGAATCTTGATGCTGTACTGGGTTTTGGTGTTCATCAGGATGACCACTCGGTCGTCTATTGACCATTTGTCATTTCCAGCATAAAGGATAGTGCTACGGTTCAGCCAAGCTACTCGTGTCACTCTGTCATCCACAGTACACCTGAAAAAAAGGAAGAACATAAGAATACATAAGAGCCCTACTTGATCCACAGGCTCACCTAGTCTGCCTCAAGGAGCACGCAAGACAACAAGATGTCTTGTATCTTGTTGCCACTCTCACATTTGGCATTCTGAGACAGCCCACTTCTAAAACCAGGAGTCTGCATGTACACAGGCTTGTAACCTGTGTGAACTTTTTCTCCAGAAATCTGTCCAATCCCCTTTTAAAGGCATATAGGTCAGGTGCCATCACCACATCCTGTGGCAAGGAGTTCCACAGATTAATGACATGCTGGATAAAGAAATATTTTCTTTTGTCTGTTCTAACTCTCCCGATACTTAATTTTAGTGGATGTCCCCTGGTTCTGGTGTTGTGTGAGAGGGAAAAGAACATCTCTCTATACACTTGATCCATCCCCTGCATAATTTTGTACTTTTCAGTCATGTCCCCACTCAGGAGCCTTTTTTCTAGACCGGAGAGCTCCAAATGCTATAGCCTTTCCTCATATGGGAGCCCAGTAAGAGAGTGAGAATGAAACATGCTAGCAGATTCCACACTTCCAAAGGGTCTCCAGAAAGAACTCACACATTTATTTTACTTTGTGCTGATAATAGTTATACCCCACTTATGTATTATTTGTATTCAAAGCGGTCCACAAACTGGTTAAAAACTTCGTCATAAAACACAAGCTCCCCCCCCCCAAATAAAGTCTCACAATTAAAACATGGATAAAACTAACAGAACAACAGGTTCAAAAGCAGCATCAATAAATCAATTAAAAGATCTAATGCAACAACCATAAAAAAGCCATCTGCTCAAAACAGCAGCGGCAGCAGGAAGATTTGGTGGACTAGGGAGAGGACTGGGAAGAACATCTGTCTCCCAGCCATACCCTCCCTTTCCTGACACCACATATCAGGGGAGCACAGCCTCCATTCAACATATAATTCCAGTGCCCCAATCACACTTTCAAAGGCACTCTGCAATACAGGAAAACAGGTGGAGTGGGTGACTTGCCACAGGGCTAGAGGTTACCATTAATGACATTTCATAGGGCTGTTTCTGAAATTCTCATCACCTGAATTTCTCCCTAGATTTTAAAGTTCTGAATTACCTAGGCTGCAATCCTGTACACACTTTCCTGGGAGTAAGCCCCACTGAATGCAATTGGACTTACTTCTGAGTAGACATGCATGTGATTGCACTGCTACTCTTGTTTCCTAGGGCCCAATCCCATCCAATTTTCCAGTTCCTGTACAGTCATGCCAATGGGGTGTGTGCTGCATCCTGTAGTGAGGAGGCAGTCACAGAAGCCCCCCTCAAAGTAAAGGAATATTTGTTCCCTTATCTCAGGGGCTGCATTGCAGCTGCACTGGTGCTGAAAAGTTGGATAGAATTGGAACCCTAAGCAGAACTCCACTGTTTCCTTATCTGTTTATAAAATTTAATGTGCACATGGAGTTTACCATGGATTTCATTTCTTGCCATTCATGGCTGGTGACACCCCCCCCCCACACACACACACACATATACATTTACATATACACATTGCAAGGGAGGGCACCAAGATGCAGGGCTCTTGTTATCTGGTGTGCTTCCTGGGGCATTTGGTGGGCCGCTGCGAGATACAGGAAGCTGGAGTAGATGGGCCTTTGGCCTGTTCCAGTGGGGCTGTTCTTATGTTCTGACATTATAGATTTATGAAAGTGCATTGATGCACTGCAAAAAATGTAGCATATGGCTGTAGTAAGCTTATGTTTGTGTTGATGCAGTCATGCATACAAAATTATCAAGATTTGCTTTTTTGCAGTGTTTCAGCAATGCACAAAAGTATGTTGGTAATGCAGAAACACTGCGAAAAAGCAAATTTAATTCATATGATAGATATTTGATTTAGTTTTTGCAGCAGTTTCTCTAAGTGGTGCTACCAAGATCATAGGCAAATGATCTGGCCTACTCTATCAAATTGAAGTAAAATTGCATGTGTGCTCTGGAAACCTTTTATTTCCCCTCCCTTCATTTTGGGGGGCATGGACCACTTGAAAAATCAATCAATCAATCTACCTACCTACCTACCTACACACATACTTATAGCTTGCAGCACACCGCAGGTATATAGAGCAGGGGTGTCCAAAGTTTTTGGCAGGAGGGCCACATCATCTCAAATTTGAATAAATTTACATAAATGAATATATTAAAGATGAACTTATATGAATGAATGAAGGTCTTGCAATAGCTCAAGGCCTACAAAAGTCCTTGCACAAAGCAAGGCTGGTGTTACCTAATTACCTGTCTTGGACCCCTTCTTTCCTAAAAGCAACTTGTAACAGCCATCAATGCAGGACATAGAAAGGGGGGTGCAGAATAAAGACCGGCCAAGTATGAACTTAGGGGAGATGCTCCAGACTAACTGCCTTGCAAATTCTATAATTAACAGACCCCCTTCCTTTTTGCTGACAAGTTAACCAAAGGTGCCTAATGCCAGTAAAAATCCCCTGCTGACAAAACCAGAAACCAGACAATATAGCTAGAAATAGCATCAGCAAAACATGTTTGCACAGGAAGACCGAAACCAGACTACTTCCCTATTGGAAGATGGGGGGCAAGAGCCATAAGGAGGGCAATGGAGAAGGGTGGAGGGCGAGTGCATGAGAAGGTCAATGGAATGTTACCAGGGAAGGTTAACACCCTTTTGGGGGACTGTGTTCTGAATGATAACTGAAATGTATAAAAGGGGCATCAAGAGCCCAAAGAAATGCCTCTGAATTTGAGTGTGCATCTCTCAGAGGTCACAGACATGTCTTGTTGAATAAAGAACCTTCATAGCCTTCCACCTTCAGTGTCTTGCTCATTGGTCTCAGCGGCACTGGACAGAACCTACACACCTGTCTACCGAACTGGCGTTGCTCTTTTGGGCAGGGGTACGACGCTGGCCTTTCCTTTGCTGCCGCTACTGCATCACAGATGTGAAACAGCAAGCAGTGGAGGGAGCCCCCATCCCACAGCTCACGCGAGAGGTCAAACAGTTGCTCTCACACTGAGAGCAGTTGCGTCGGGCCAGTGCGGGCTCCAACAAATCTCCCGAGGGCCAGAGGCTCATTGGAGACTGGGGGTTCCCCGAGGGCCGCATAGAGGGGCCTTGAGGGCTGCAAGTGGCCCCAGGGACGGGGTTTGGGCACCCCTGGTTTAGAGCACTGAGACAGATACGCAACTGAAGTATATACATTCACTTTGTGTTGTACAGCAGTGGTATAGTCATCCTGCTTATAAAAGTATGCATTTTGACCTGACAAGGCTGTAAAGGGGCCATACAGCTCTGACCCTCAGGCCCAATTATTCACTGTTGCATAATCAAACCCTTTGCATTTTTCCTGGCTTTCTCTCAGGCAGTCTTGCAAACAAACCATTCCAGAGACACTGAGGAGTTGTGCAAACCCTGATTTCAACTCTCCATCTTGCATTGTTGCACTAATGAGCCCATTGCTAATTGGAAGACCTTAAAGATGGCTTGCGATTGGCGGTGAGGATCTGGCATCACCATAGAATATGCAATCCAATATTATTATTATTATTATTATTATTATTATTCACATTTTTATACCGCCCTTCCTCCAAAGAGCTCAGGGTGGTTTACACAGCTGCTCCTCCCCTCTTTCTTGTCCTCACAACAACCCTGTGAGGTAGGTGAGGCTGAGAGAAAGTGACTGGCCCAAGGTCACTCAGGAAGCTTTGTGGCCGAGGGGGGATTTGAACCTGGACTAAACATTTAGATCAGGGGTGTCAAACATAAGGCCCAAACATAAGGCCCAGGGTGCGTCCCAGAGAAGCTTTTCATCTGGCCCTCAGGCTCTCAGCTGCTGAGCGATGCTGAGGTTTCACTGCTGAAAGGTGGCCTGCATGATAATTGGGCTCCCCCATATCTTGAAATACGATCAAGATTTCTGCATCTTCTGTCATTTGCAGCTCATGAGTTCCTGCACAAGAACAGAGTGCTGATTTCTGCTTTCGACCTGTTTAATGGCATCACTTCCTGCCAAATGACATCATCACTTCCAGCCCTCCGTAGGCATCATGAACGATATTTGGCCGGCTGTATCAAATGAGTTTGACACCCTAGATTTAGATAGTGCTGCTGGTGTTCAGAGCACTGCATCTACCATACTTCTACCTTGTCCAAAGGATGACTGCTCTACAGACACCCAGTGTGTGTCCTGAGCAGGAAACCACATGCTTTGCCATTGCTTCTCTCTTCCAACAAATTCTCCCCATATACTAGGCCCAGCCCTTCTCTTTCCCCTTAGCAAATGTCCCCTCCATTCCACTGGGCAGAAGACTGGGTGCTGCTTATTCCGCACATTCCCTCCCTAGCGGTCTGCTTGCCATCCATCTTAATCCTGACTCCCAGTGAAGTCTCTGGAACCCTCCCTTTATTCAAATTAACTGTGGGAGAGCTAAGCGAAGCCTAGTTAAGTTGAGCCCTAAGGGGATTGCAGTCTAGTGGACTATTACTCCTGTCTCAGTTCATTATAATGAATAATAAAGAGATACTTACACACGTTTTCCATAAATTATTCATTGCATGGACTGGAAAAATCAGGGCAGTAATATGTAAAACAGACAACTTGCATGTCTGTGTTCATATAAATATCTAGCATAAAGCCCTTCAAGGAACTTGCTGGTCTCCTCATTAAAGATGAAGTACAAGGATCAGGGTTTGAAGAGACAATCAGGATTCTTTCATGCTGGCTTTGTGCAGACAGGGGGAAAAAAAGGGGGAGGAATCTCTGATGTGGAAATTCCTGTAGAATTGGACCAAATGCTCCCTCTTTGTGTCTATCTCAGAGCCTGCTTAGTTGAGATGCATGTACTGAGTGAAAATGCACTATAGACAGGTTTGTGTGAACTCAATGCTAAAAGAAATAAAACATAAAAACAAATTCTGCACCAGGCAACCCTAATTCTGTTCAAAAGCAAACTGGCTTTTGTGGCTTCTATATACCGAGTACAGATTGCTGGTGCAGCATCCTTAAGAGACTGACAGCGCAGTCCTTTCCTCTCTCTGAACCATGGTCCAGTGTTAACCTGTTTCCAATTGACCGGGATTATGGTAAAGTCTCCAGCAAGCAAACTGGTAAAGAGACTGCTTCAAAGTGTTTAGATAAAGTAGACAAAGCTGGATATTAAACTGGGCCAGGAGGATTCCCCTTGAAGGGATGTAATTAAGAACAAAGGCAAGCCCACATTAGCATTCTCTGGGAGGCTCCCAATTCATCTCTAAAGGAACCAAGCTATTGTAAAACATACAAGGAGAAGGGGAATAAAGCTCTGGGACAGGGGAAGGGATGGAAACAGCCCATGTGACCCTGCTGCTGTTTTGACTGGCAAAATCATGTTCTGGGAGGAGATATCCCAAAACAAAATTTTAACAGTCATCCAAATAACTCAAGCAAGCAATCACAAAACCAGTATAAGGGCAGCAATCAGATACCTGCTGCAGTTCACCTGCCCACTCAGATGTCACAAAAGTATTTATTTGTTTTATTTAACTAGCCTGCCTCCTAAAGGCAAGTCAGAAGTAGCTTGCTTGATAGGTTTCCTTAGGCAGGTAGTTCCACAGGGAATGGGGGAGGGGGCACTAAAAAAAAAACCCTCTGCATCTTGCAATCCTTTCCTAAACCTTATTAGCCAGATCCTTAAAGCTGAACCCAATACTGTGATTTGCAAAGAGGTTTGCATGAGAGTGAGCAACTTTACTACTCTGACACAGCGCAAGCCTCTACTTGTGACCTTGAAAGTTACTCTCACTGTGTTCTGTGGGGCTTACTTTCGGTAAAGGCGCACAGAATGGCATCCCTAGTATTTAAGACAAGGACATGGTGACTGCATCAAGAAACTAGTGCAGCACCTGGACAAGGGTGGGAAAACACAGGCTCAAATCACAGCTCAGTATAAAGTTCCACTCCTCCTCCTCCCTGCCTTCCCCCCACCCCAAAAAACCTTCCCACCATTAGGCATACTAACCACCATACTAACTGCTGGTTGGTCATCCGTCTGCATCCTGAGGCCCCGCGCCAACTGCCGCTAGCCTCTCAATCAGCGCTGCAGGCTCACAGATGGCACCAGAGTGTCTTATAGCACTTTTACAATGCCCAGTGCTGGCAGTGAGACTGAAGTGCTGACACTGGGCATCACAGAATTGGGCTGTTATATAAAATCAATGTCAACCTTCCCTGCCACACTGCATGGGGGGAGGAGGGCAGAGCCATTGCCAGGTGCTGACACTGTTGGGCAGCTCCCAAGGGCCCACTGCTGTTCCCTGAAATCCCTCTTTGCCCACAGCTTTCATGTCTTCTGAGGCTGACCCAACATGGAAGGGAGACCCTGGAGCAGTGATTTTCAACCACTGCGCCATGGCACACTGGTGTGCCACAGATGGTCCACAGGTGTGCCGTGGGACTTTGGGGAGGGTCATTTATTAGTAGGGCAGTTAGGGGATTTGAACCCCCCTACCAGCAGCCTGGTGTACCTTGTCAATGGTCAAAAAACCGATGGTGTGCCTTAACAATTTTAGCGCCTCGTCAGTGCGCCATGAGATGAAAAAGGTTGAAAATAGCTGCCCTGGAGAATAGTTTGCCAAGAGCTCTCTGAACCATGAAATTGGCCCTGGAAAGAACCAATGCCTACAGCTCTGAGATCTTTGGAGGAAGGGCGCGACTAAGATGTCAACAGCAATTAACACTCAACAGTGGTTATATAAAATCAATGTCATATGACTTGTGTGACTCGCACAGGCCAACCACAACAGTGATACCAGGACATGTTGCCCATATGGCCCGAACTCTACTCTCACAGAACAATTAGTCCAGCCTTCAGAAAAACCAGTCTGGATTCTCTGCTTTCTCAGCTATAACCAGTTACCCGGACGAAGCACTTCACCTGCAGAACATCCCAGTATCTCCCAGAGAGTCAGAATGACTGTGTGGGCAGCAGTAGGTTCTTTGAAGAGAAAATGTTAATTACATTTTTTTTTCCCCAGGGGTTCATAATTGGATTGTCTCTTTCCTTCTTGTAATCACTCTGGTTACAAAGTTTAACAGGCTCCGAGTGTGTTTCATTCCAGGAGGCTGGGAGTGGAGGGGGGGGGGGGAGAAGGAAGAGGAGATTTATTCCCAATCATCAGAAATAAACACAGTTCCTCAGAAGTAAACACAAAAGAACAGAACCTGGCTGGGCTCCTGCCTCGTTAGTGATGCAAATTAGAAGCAGGCCATCAAAGCACAAGGTTCCACTAATCCTCTCTCAACAGTGTAAATCGTCAAATTAGCCTGCAGTACAATGACATCTGTGGCATGTAACATCCGGTTTAATACAGCAGGCCCTAGAGGGAATGGACGGGGTCTGTCAAGCTTCCTCTTTTGTCACAGATGATATTTGTTCATGGTGATGAAGACAGAAGGTCTCTTAGCCTTAACTCCCAGTCCCTTCTGTTGCCACTGGTGCTGCTCCTACAGCTGTGAGTCTCTCCATCCACTTTTTGGCAAGCATCCCCTCGTGTTTCCTTTCTCCAACTTCTTTGGCACTTTTCTTATCCGCTATGTAAAGGCCTGGCAATGTCGAGTGAAAACATCATGGACTCAAACCATGGAATGTCCTGGAGAGAACCAGACTGTTCTGCATAGATTGCGTTAAAGCAGCAAGGTGCATGATGCGGACCTTCTCAAGGTGTTGGAGATGGAAATGATTAAAAGACAGAACACAACAAATCAGAGGGACACAGTTGCAGGCAGGCTGGCAGAGACGGACCATAGGGGAAAAAAAAACATCGGGCTGAATTTGCTGCCACATGGTGCAATGGTAGCCTCTAACCAAGATGGCTTTAAGAAGGGATTAGACCAGTGTTTCTCAACCAGTGGTACGGATACCACTAGTGGTACTTGAGGTGGTGTCTGGTCGTATTTGCAGGATCCCTGGACACGTGGCAGTCTGACTAGGAATGTGATGCAACAAACAGCGGTAGGAGACTCAACAGGCAGAGCTCCAAAGCATGCTTTTCCGTGCTCGAAAAAGCCCTCCCATCCACACTGAACCTCCTATTCACGTTTATCACATTGTATCTGTCACCAACCCAGAAGCAACTGGCAATTATGTCACTTCCAGTTAACTCCAGTGGTACTTCGAATAGGTGGACCATGTGGAATGGTACAGCAGAGGATAAACGTTGAGAAACACTGGATTAGGCCAATTTATAAAAGAGCAAGGCTCTAGCAATGCCCAATGACCAGGGTTTCTCAAGAGTTACCTGCTCCTGTAGAAACTTGCCAAAGAAGTCTACTGGGCCTTTCAAAATGTCCCCCTGCTGTTGGAGATGTGATAGATGACCAAGGGCGCAATCCAAACCTATGCTGGAGCAGGCAAGCCAGGAGGCTTGCGCTGCTTCCAACGCGGGTTTGCAGCGAGCAGTGGGTATGGGATGCGCACCCCTATGGGTCTCCTCGGACCTGCGCCACCTCCAGAGGTGGCGCAGGTCCGAGGAGAGTGGAGCGGCTTGAAGCCGCTCCGCTCGCCCCGGGGACAGGGGTTGGGATCCGGCATAACCACCGGGTCCCAGCCCTGCCCCCAGCTCCCCACGTGCCTCCCCCAGGCCCGCCCTCCCGCCGCCCAATAACGCTCCCTCCTGCCCCCTCCCCACGCCCCCCCACGTCTACGTTTGCCACTTGTATCGGCGCACTTGCACCAACACAAGCCGCGGTGCAGTAGTTGCGGTGGAGGCTTCTGCCTCCATCCGCGCATGGGCACATCTGAATGCGCCAATGTGGCTCCCGCTCATGGAGGCGCAACGTGCTTTACGGCACATTTGCAACCCTCCAGGGCCACCTATACCGACATAACTGCCGGTTAGGATTGCGCCCCAAGACAAGTAGTTGGACTTTTTCTCTAGCAGTGACCAGATTTCAGTAGTGAGGCACTCTTGATTTGGGTGCTTTTCAGAAAGCAGAAAGATCTAGAAAGCTTTTGCATAATATCACCTCTTCAGTATGTGATCTTCATCTTCTGTGAACTGGATCTGCTTATTGTTTTATCTTGTGCTTTACAGTATTTTTTTTTTTTTGTATGTGTCATTGTCAGTCATTGTGAATGTGCTATAATGTAGAAAGGTTGGATAAAAATCAAGTATATTATTAGCCATGATGACAGCATTGAACTTCCATATTCATTACTGCCCCCAACTGCTTAGGGGAGCACCTGCAGAACTGACTTCAAAGCCTGCTTGTAGATTTCCCACAAGCATCAGCTTGTGAGGAACTTGATGCTGTGGACTTGGCTAATCTAGCTGGGCTCTTCTTATGTGCTGTCATGCAGGGAAAAAGTCTGTCTGGAAGATGCAGAGAAAGTAACAATGGATGGAGCTGGCATTGAAACTAGAGGGTGGTACAAGAAGAACACGAGGCATAGAAAAATATCTACCTCATACCAGCTTCTTCTTCCTGCCCCTGTTTAAGGTATACCCAAGTGCATGGGTCCATTTTATTAATAGTGATAATTAACTGTAATGCACATCGTTAAGATTTTAGTCCATGCATTCAATAGACTAAGACAAGACCAGAATTACGATAATGTGCTGTGACACTGGGCAAACTTTCTTCTCTACTGTCCTCTGCACTGGGATTTAACGGGAAGTGGACAACATCGATTCCTGAATAAATGAAATAGTTATTCAAAGTTGGGATAGACTGCAATTCTCTGGAAGGAAAAAAAAAATTCAATTACCAATCATATAGCTAATTTTGCTTATGTGGCTGCAAAAGTTAAATTCCATATAAATTCAACCCTGTGTGCATTTTTTTATTACTGTTTTAATTTAAGTAAGTGTAATGGATGTCGTGTGCCCATGTATATGCTCTTGATTATTTATTTATTTATTTAATTACAATATTTACAGTATTTATACAGTATTCAGGGCTGGCTTTAGGAGCTGTGGGGACCAATTGGCAACATTTTTTTATGGGGCCCCAGCTTCACAGCCAAGGTCTGTAGAATTGTAGCGATATGAATATAATTTATAGATTCTATATCTAGATGGTAGAATGGAAAGCAATCAAAATGTGAGCTTGGAAAGGGCATGTGAGTTAATGGACCAAATGAATCTGAGCACATTTAATACAAAATTGCATAAATGTAAGCTTACAAGTAAGTGTATTAGACAAGACTAGAGTAGATTACCCTAGCGCAGGGGACCCTTTGGCATGGGATCCAGTTGAGAGCAATTGGTCAATTTGGCTGAAAGTCATCCCTGACAGTATTTAGATTATGAGACATGGCTTAGGACTTGGGCAGTAAAGATTTCTATGGACACAGTGTTTTGTTTTAAGTTGATACCTCAAGCCTTTAATTTTGCTAAGCCTCATCCCATGGGCCAGCCCAGATTTAGAAGTGATTTGGTTCTTAAGGCAGATGTTGGATAGCTGTCTATTGGAGATGTTGTAGCTGTGGACAGCCTGCATTGGCAGAAGGGTGGACTTGATGGTCATGAAGGTCCCTTCCAAATCTATGCTTCTATGATTGGCTATCGCAGGTTTGTACGTAGATAACACCTGGTTTTTGAAGGTGCTGCAACCTTGTATTTTTTTTCTTTGTTTTTGCAAAATAAGTCTGGAATCTTCTGGAATGCAATGGGTTCTTAATCTGCTCCAAAAAATGCTTCTGCCCCAAACCGGAACCTGACTTTCTAACCCTGCTATTTTAATTTCATTCTTTTAATTAAAACCCTATCTGTTCTAACAAATCCCAACATCTGAGAGTAAATAATATGGTCTATATTATTAATTTTTTTTTTTAATTCTTGAACAAATACACATCCTGATACGGAATCATTTGTTTAACAAAAATGTGGGACCTTGGTATACACTGATTTTGTATCCACTGATTTGGCCCGGATACCAGGGTTCACATTTAAATGCCTTGTAACAAGGAAAAAAACACCAAAATCCCATTTCCTACCTTTCTACTGTTAAATAATTATAATTTTATTCTGCTAGATTCCATTCTTCACCCCATCTAGTGGCTATATGTGGTATTGGCATTGCCCCAAAGTGTTCTGGGGCAACAACAGAGGAGCAAGAAACCTGGAAGTGGGTCTTTAAAGCTATTTTTTTCCACTGGTTTGGTACCTACTGATTTTTTTTTTTTAATCCACTGAGGGTTCTGGAATGGAATCCCAAATGAAACCTCAGCAAAGTTTGCATAAAGAACTTATCTTGCCAGAAAACGTGACCTACCCATTTCACTCTGCAACAAGCATCAACCTGGCCACCCCAGAGTGGGTTTCTGCAAGAGGGCCCAAGGAAAAGAGCAAACCAGGTAGCAAGTGAAACACACTTGCCAGCAGTCCGGAGAGAATCAAGGAGGCTGATTAAGGGCCACAATCCGGCAAAATGCCCTCTTCATCGCAGCCCCAGTGTTTGCAGAGTCGTATGCTTGCTGAACAGGCGCTTCAATCAGCTGGCTGTGTAGGAATTCAATCAGTGCTAATCTAACACAATACACCACCTGCTCCCCGGCTGATTTCTAGTGTTCTCCAATCAAAAGGAAGGGAGGGGGGAAGCAAAGGGTTTATTGTTGACAGTGTTAGCGGACCTGAAAATTCAAGAACCCGCAGCCCTCTAATCTTTGTTTTTTATAAATTGTCTTCGGTCTTTGAAGGTTAGAGAAGAGGGAGAGAGAAATAGAAGGAGACGCAGAGATTCAGTGCAGTTGCAGTTAGCTCTGTAATTAAGCACTGATAATTAACATGTGTTATTCCCAGACTATGGCCACCATGAATCAGGTTTTGCCACTGAATGTGTCTTCTTTCCCCACTTGAAAAGACAAACACAAGGCCAAGCTTGCCAAAGGTCAAAGCAAAGAGGCAACAATTTCATCAGCCAGTGTTACATAACAGGGGGAGAGCTGTGGGAAAATGTGTTGACTCACAAACATCCATGCTGCCTATAGTAAGGAGCTTTGCTGTGTGGTTGTGATAAATAACAGCATTGCCAGTTTGCCCAGAAATGGACCAGTTTCTCCAGCTGTTTCATTTTTATAGACACTTCAAGCCATTTGGGGGGCTGTTTCTGACTCTGACCCTTTGCTGATGTTTTGTGACATTACCAAACCCCACTTTCTGACATCATCGTGCCCCCACCTTTGAATTCACAGGTTTTTGGGTGCCTCTGACCTGGCAACCCAGTGGGAACTGAGTCAAGTTCCAGTCTACGATTGCAGAACTTGCAGCCTACCTGGTAAATCATGTCCACCAGCCAGGCATGGTAACCCAGCACTTTTCACTGTGTGGTCTGGGACTGCAATAACCTGGAGAGTGCATCGAACATCTCATGGATGACAGTATTTGGTAGGTGGCTGCATTCGGTTTCTGAATCACAGCAGAACTGGCTTTAGACTGATTGGGTCCAGTCAGGCCTCGCATCTGAGGGCCCCCCACACTAGGGTGGAGAATGGATCTCCCACAGCCACAGCTGGCACCTCATAGGTAACCCTACGTGCAGAGGCATCGCAAGGCCAGCACGGTGAGTGGAGCTTTGCAGCTTGAGCCCCTGGCAATGACTGGCCCCAAATCGGGCACTCTGGATGCAGTTGGTGGCGATGTGATGACATCTTCACAGCCTACTTCCAGGTGCAGTGCTTTGTACCAAGTGCCATTAGCCCTGGGCTCACTGCTCGTCACTGTATGTGGGGGCATGGAGCAGGAGGGACGCCCACCCCCTGAGGCCCCCACAAAAAACATTTGGGGCCTTGCAAACAAATTTTCAAATTGCAGCTTCTAAAGCAGACCCTGGTCACAAGCTATAAAGACTGGCTGTAATCCTTTCACTTAAGATCTTTATCGCTAAACCCCAAATATTTATCTTCACTCTCAACCATTATTCACCCTCTTCCTCTCTCTGTTCTGTTCAATCTTTTCTTCAGTGGCACCTTCCTTTCTCCTACAACTCCCAATGGGGCACTTCTGATCAAACTCTTTCCCTTTGTCAGGCATGGGCTTGGCCACACATCCCATATACATCAAGCCAACTCAGAAATTAAGGTTGCAGTTCTACGTATCCAGTACTAAGGATGCAATTGCATCCCTGAACATAGTGGGCCTTGCCGCCAAGCCAGTGTGCACAGCATTACACTGCAAATTAGATGTCACCAAAATTAAAAGCTATAGTTATTGCTTCCGTTTCAGATACATTAACTCCCCCTCCCCACAAGTCCCAGGTGTGTTTACATAAGTCAAAGGCAATGGTATTTCAAGGTCCAACAAGAGAGGACCAGGGTGACTTAGTGGCTTTCAGAACTGTTGGTATAAGATGAGGAAAGAGATAATTGTCTGGAACTATCTCCAAAGTACACACCATGGGGGGGGGGGAGAGAGAGAGAGAGAGAGAGAGAGAGAGCGGAATTATGTGTGTAGGTGTTAAGTAGGAGATAAATGGGGTAAAAATAAGTTCAGGAAGCTTTAGCTGAACACTGAGGGGGGAAAAGTGCATGAAACTATTTCCCCAAAGGTTGTGCTTGAATTACTTGAGTAGTTGAAATATAATTTGGTCAAATTCCTGGAAATTATATCTATGGCACACACAGAGGAGTATCAACATTCCACTACATTTGTACGTCTTCTGCTGTTTCTCTGATGGGAAAATAAAAAACAAGCAAACAAAAACACAGTTCATTTGTGGTTTAAATTTGCAGTCAAAGCTTGCACAGAGATGTAGGGACAGTCCCCAAGTTACCATCATCAGCCCACCATTCTTTAACAAGGGTAATTTGGGTGTCTCAAAACAGACAGTACATATTCCCCTTGGAGCCAAACTGTCCTCAAGCATTGAACTTGGGGCCAAATTACATTTTCAGTAAATTAGGTAAATGCCATCAATTGTTTCAGTGCCCCTAAATAATAACCACAGTGGAGATCCAGACTGGGGTCACAATGTAGGGGACGATGATTGAGCTTTAACCTCTTTTTCTTGGCAGGTTCTCAAGCTGGATCACATAGGCTGCAATCCTTGTTACGTGAAAATCCCCTTTTGCCTTTTAGTTGTGATTTTCTGTCTATATCTGGTTATGTTACTATGGACTAAAATATCATGCAAGCTAAGCTGTTCTCCCAGCATAACAGATCACATTTCCAGAACTCTGGTCAACCCACAAGCTCAGGGTTACACAACCCATAGTCACACATTATGGGAGGAAGTCTTGTGTTTTAATCCAATCACAGTTTAAGCATCTCTTACATTACTGTATGCACACTTGAACTGCCTTCCATGATTTTGGTGTTGAAATTCTGTTTCTGATTCATTGTATTGTTTCCACTCAGTCTTTGTCTAGGAAGCCAGCCATAGACTCCATTGAATTTTGCTGATAACTGACATCCTCATCCCCATTCAAATGTTTACATATTCCAAGCACCCAGTTTTGTGTTTAGCAATCAAGCTACCATCCAGCTCAGCACTATCTCCCAACCCCTTTTAAGTGAGGGCTTCCTCTTACATGCTCTCTCTCTCCAAGACCCAACACATCTGTGTTGTGTCAGAGGGTCCTCCCCCCCCCCACTCCATCTGCTCTACAAGACAGGTAACTATCTTGCTCCTGGAACTCTTTCCCTTCTTCCCCCTTTTTTCTCCCCTTCTCTCCCCATCTTTAGTTAGCAGCTGGGGTTGGCAGAGCAGGGACCCCTAAAATCCTTTCCTACAACCCCCATTCCTTATCTGTTTTCCTCGGATGCACCAAATACTCTTTACACTCAACCTGGATCACATAGGCTGCAATCCTAACCACACGTTCCTGAGAAGAAGCCCCATTGAACAAAATAAGACTTACTTCTGGGTAGACCTGGTTAGGATTGTGCCCTAAGAACATAAGAACAGCCCCACTGGATCAGGCCATAGGCCCATCTAGTCCAGCTTCCTGTATCTCACAGCGGCCCACCAAATGCCCCAGGGAGCACACAAGACAGCAAGGGACCTGCATCCTGGTGCCCTCCCTTTCATCTGGCATTTTGACATAGCCCATTTCTAAAATCAGGAAGTTGCACATGCACATCATGACTTGTAAGCAGTGATGGATTTTTCCTCCAGAAATTTGTCCAATTCCCTTTTAAAGGCATCTAGGCCAGATGCCTCGGCAGCCCAAGAACTCCTGACGCTCAAACTCCTGATGACTGAATGCTTTAGCTGCACTGTGTCCATTAATGGCAAAGGTGTTGCATCTTTGCTTTAGTGCCTAAGCATCACAATGTACAGACAGACGTACAGACAGACAGACAGAAGGATGTACCTGGAGCTGAGCAGGGTTTGGGAAGGGGTTACAGTGGGATAGTGGTGAATGGGTAAAAGGTTTAGCATCTCCTCCCCTCTCCGATCCTCTGCTCCAGCTTCCTCCCCATCTGCTTTTCCCTGGAAAAAGTGGGGTTTTCATACACAGTTGTGTGCAAGGCCTAGTTTGACCTTTGATGGGGTTTCAACTCAAGACTACCTTCTCTAGTTATCACAAATGATGTATTTCATGCTAGGATCCCAAGTTCCAATCTTTCTAACTCTTAAATGAAATGGAGAAGTTTTTCAGCCATTGGGGGAATAAGTCTCAGGGTCTTGGCTGCTTGCCCAGAAGGATTATTATACAGCAGGTCGGGTTCTGTAGTAATTATCTCCCAAACAGCTGGACTAGTTGGATAAACTCTCTGTATCTTAATACACGATGCAAGAACAGCCGTGGAGAATTAAACTGCAATTGTAGATTGGCTGGGCAGATAGGCAGAAGTGGGAAGCTTAGATAGAAGCTTTCCTAAGATAGGAGGAAGTGGAGAGCTTAGGCAGAAGTTTTCCTAAGCTTTAAACTTGGGAGCAGCTGGTGCATTCACTGCCTTGACACCACAATAAGAACCAGAGACCTCTCCCTGCGATAGCAGCAAATGCACCTTTGGGTCATGTGGTTCTTTGGGCAGTTGCATTATTTTGGTTACCTAGTTTCTCCCCAGCCCACTTCTTGACTTCTCTCTCAATATTCTGAGAAGTGGAATCTGTGGTCATAATGACTAAAGTAGATATATGCATGAATTTTTAATTGGATTGCATTATTTTATTTAATTTGATTTACACACACACACAAACACACCTGAAGGTTAAGAAGAGCTCACAAGACAGAGGCACCAACATCCAAAAGGCAAATGCTATTCAGTGTCCCGAGGGAAGCAAACATGGGGTAGCCAACAACCACCTATCCATCTGGGAAGCTGATCTAACCCTACTGGAGCTGGCAAGTCGAGGTGGGGGGGTGATAGGAGGCAAGCGAAACTGAACCCATCTTCTGGGTTGAGGAGCTCTGGCATCACAGACAAAGGCTACTTGAAGAGCCTGACTAGAGAAGGGAGGAGGATTCATTTGAAGCCACACGGGTTATGGCTGTTAGGGCTGGGGATGAAGCAGCCTCTTCTTCCTCTGAGATGACAACTCTCAGCCTCTGTACAGTAAGCAAGGCAGGAGCAGGGCTCAGTTACATAGCAAAGAGCCATGACTTGAGCAGAGGTGGGCTGAAGACCTGTAGACCTGCATCTCTCATGCCTGAGCATTTCTCCTCTCACCACTGTCTTCACTACTCCTTAGCTACCAACCCCATTCTAAGATTCTCCCCCCCCCCCCCGCTTTGGAGATGTGTTGCACAATGCCAACACCATGACAAAATAGCAGAAGGCAAATGTTTACTTGCTGGGTTTTTCTTTTCCCCCCTTCTCCCAGGCTCATCTGGAAGACTTGTGGGTTTGCATAGCGCAAAGTCTGAGTTTTTAATTAAAGCCAGCTAAACGGAAGCATTTTTGAGCTGTTTGCCACAAGGCATATGTTTGCCGATGGGCAAGAGAAGTTCAAAACAAAGGACTGAAGTAAGCTGCTCTATATTGCGGTTCACACTATTTATTGCATATTTCCCCCCTTCCATTGAAATCAAGACTGTGAAGCCATCTCCCGTCCAGGCAGCGAGCAGACCCAGAGCTCCTTAACTTCAGCAAAGGGGCTACAATATGTGGCCAACATTAACTTCAGCCAGGGCTAGCCCAAGACCTCCAGATACCTAAGATGGCAGGCCAAATGCTGCCCTCCTTATCCATGATATGCCAGGCACTGCTCTTCCCACTCTCCACTGTTCCAGCTCAGTACTTTCCTACACATTTCCTCTTCCTTTCTGTCCCCCTCACCCTTTTCCAATTCAATCCAATAGAGAAGCAGGAGAAAAAGGAGTGGGTGGACAGAAATGGGTGCCCCCCCCCCCAATCTGAGAGGCTACCACTTCGGTTGAGTTTCTTACTGGTAGGTAGCTCCTGACCATAAGAACGTAAGAACAGCCCCACTGGATCAGGCCATAGGCCCATCTAGTCCAGCTTCCTGTATTGCACAGTGGCCCAGCAAATGCCCCAAGGAGCACACCAGATAACAAGAGACCTGCAAGGCTTCCTGGGAATTGTAGTTAAGAACATAAGAACAGCCCCACTGGATCAGGCCATAGGCCCATCTAGTCCAGCTTCCTGTATCTCACAGCGGCCCACCAAATGCCCCAGGGAGCACACCGGATAACAAGAGACCTGTATCCTGGTGCCCTCCCTTGCATCTGGCATTCTGACATAACCCTTTTCTAAAATCAGGAGATTTCACATTCACATCATGGCTTGTAAACCCGTAAAGGATTTTTGCTCCAGAAATTTGTCCAATCCCCTTTTAAAGGCATCCAGGCCAGATGCCATCACCACATCCTGTGGCAAGGAGTTCCACAGACCGACCACACGCTGAATAAATAAATATTTTCTTTTTTCTGTCCCAACTCTCCCAACACTCCATTTTGGTGGATGTCTCCTGGTTCTGGTGTTATGTGAGAGTGTAAAGAGCAATTCTCTCTCCACTCTATCCTTCCTGTGCATAATTTTGTATGTCTCAGACTCAGTTTTGCAACAAAATACACTTCCCTCTCTTGCTCTCTAGAGCAGCCCAGAATAATACACAAGCTGGCAGCCCCTCCTCCAGATACAAATTAAGTGCAAAGAAGGGGGGGGATAGGAAATCTGTCTTCGTGCTTCGTTATGGGTAAAAACATAAGGGGAAGTCTCTATATTTTTTGACAATGGGGATAAGTGCTTCATTGAAATCCATAGGAAACTCCCCCCCTCCCACACACACACACACTTGATTTGATTTTCTTAAGAAGGCAGAGCAATGGAATTAGCACTAGAGCTTCCCACAGGCAGAAGCAATAACATACAAAGAAGGGAACTCTTGTCGCAGAATGATGGAACCATATTTTATGGGAAGCGCTATGAAGCATTCCTGCCAAATGAGAAATCTGTAAATTACCTGGGTAAGCAATCAGCCCAAGATTATAATTGCCAATTTGCAAAAATTTCACCAACAATTAAGCAAAATAAAATAACCCACCAGAGGAAATTTAATGCCTGACATTTTGAAACCTCCCCCCACTCGCTCAGCACACATATTTTATTTCTCCTGGTGCAATTAAATGCTACCCCTCCCCCCTTTCATTCTAAAGACATGATGGCCATATCAGCAGATTTTTTTTTAAAGGAAGTTGGGGGAAAGGGGGGGGAGTGACTGCAGCAGTGGTTCTCAAACTGTTTTTTTAGCACCGGAACCCACTTTTTAAAAGGATACTCTATTGGGACCCAGCAAATATGAGACCCTCCCCCCAAAAAAAGTTTGCTTTTGCCAGAAGCTCAAGCCTCTCAAGCCCCCTTTTCACGATGGGGCGGCACCTTATGGAGCATTTGTTGAGCTCCATGTCCACTGGATCGGAACCATACTGATGGCCTTGCATTCCCTTTCGCAATGGACTGAGGGCCCAATCCAGAGAAATGTGTGCTCAGCATGAACCTGCACTAGGCCAGCTCTGATTGGGGGCCGACAGTCTGCCACCCAGCACTCGCCCAAAAATGCTGGGCAGTAGAGAGGTGAGTGGGGGTGTGGGGGGAGGGGTTCTGCAGTGAGGGGAGGGCAGAGAATGGCCAAGGAGAGAGCGGAATGGGAGGGGAGCGCGACTGGGGGAGCTCAGCTCCACCGGATCCAGAGCCCCATGTCGATGCGGAGGCAAGAAGCCCCATTGCGGGGCCACTTCCCCTACCTAGGGGAAGGGGACAAATGCCCCCTTCTCCCCAAGGAGCCACTGCTGATTGCCCAGTGTGCTTACAGCGCTACGGCAGCCATTTTGGTGCCGCAGCATCCTTGCGCACCAGGCAGCTCAGGATTGGGCTGCCTAGCACAGTTGCCTGCTCACAAGCAAAAGGGCATGTGTGGCTCAGTTTTGGTTCCCATAGCGCTCAGTACAATTTCCTTGACACCTATCAGCTCGTAAGTTTCAGGACCAACCAACAATCAGGTTGCGACCACTGGCGGGTCCCAAACCCACAGTCTTGGAACCACTGGACGATCACATTGCAACCAGAGTATCACCATATTGCAACCTACAGATCAAACCTAAAGAGCTGAGGTTCAATGAGTCAGAGAGGATACAGACACTGTCCCTCCTGTCCCATTTCTTCATTAAATCATCTGTTGTAATAAGCAGAGCCCTTATTCTACTGATAGGGAGAGTGGAGGAAGATGAAGATGATGGAAGAAGGCTGCCTGGGCAGGAGACCCAACAGCTATATTATCTACTTGTTAACATCCTTTCGTCTCGGAAGACTATGGTATCACGCTCTGAATGGTGGTTCTGGAACAGAGTGTCCTCTCCAGTGCGCGAAGCCTGGGTAAAGTAGATATGGAGAATAGGCTGTTACCCGTGCAGCAAATCCCCCCTCTCCACATCGCTGAAATGGTCCAATGGAAAGGCAGAGGCCAATACGGTTGGTTCCAGCGGCGTCGCAGGAGTTGCCAAAACGTGACTGTGTTCAGCCATGAACTGCCTCAGGGACTCCGGCTCCGGATTTTGCCTCAAGGTTGACTACTGAAGCCTTTTCCAGAACTGGATGTAGCCAAAAGGCAGTGGAGGTTTGGGATCAGAGTTTTCCTTCTCTCAGATGAGCTGCCTTCCCAGGCTGACGAGTCCCATCTACCCGGTGGCTGTTTAGTCACCTCTTAGGACAAGTACAGCCAAACTGAGGGCCTATTCTTATCCCCAGCCCCCAGGGCTATTATCTACTACAGACTTGGCAATTCTAATTTCATGTGCCCCCATTCTAACCAATGAACAACAGTAAAAACAAAACAAACACCCCCCCCCCAGCCAAACCAACACAAAACACAGACTAAGGATGTGCAACACTCAACCTAAAAAATAAAATGTTGCTTGTCTTACCAAAATACTTTTACTGCTCTTGAAATTCCCGTGATATGTTCCGTGTGCAGGAGCCTCCAAATTCACCTCAGCATTTTGCTTTGGACAAAATTAAGTGGCAACCCAAGTCTCATATCTTTGTCCACTTTGCAAAAATTTTGGCAGTTGCATTTATAAAAAGATGTCCAGAATTGGTGAGAAGTGGAGGATAAGCACCACAGTGCCTTTTGCCCCAAAATACCTACAGTCATGTTTTGCCTGGATGTCAGATAGGGATGCACAGAACTCTCTCTCTCTCTCTCTCTCTCTCTCTCTCACTGAAGCATTTAACTAGTCTTATGGATGCTATTTTTTGCCTCTCTCAAAATAACTCGGGTGTTTTGTCTGAAAAAGAACCTCCAAATTCACCTTGAAACATCAATTTAGATGAAATTCTGTCACAACTCTCAGAAAAAATGTAGAGCTAAGGCAAAGTTCACTTTGGACTCTCTAAAAATGCCCATGTCTGTTAAGTGAAGTCTGTGCCACACTTCAGAAAAGAAAAGAAAAAATTCAACTCACTAAGGTTACAATGAGAAGCACAGTGGAGTACCTTTTGTTCTTCCCTGTTCATCATCATTCTTCCTCAGAAAGGTACCATTTTTCTTTGTTCCACCTGAAATTAGCACTTTTCTCTCCCAGACTTTCTGCAGGAATCATTCATTCAACATGCAAATTAAATCTGCAGATCTTTCTGGGTTTCCTGGCAATGGACAACCTGGATGTGTGTCCATGCAAATGAACAAGTTCATCTAATTAGGGGGTTTATTTGTTTGAGTTGTACATGAATATACCAAATTACATTATCAGATCATAGTCCCGCTTCTGATTTATTCTTTCTTTGTTCTTCAAGACTTCGTACATCTAAGCAATTAACCTCTCAAAGAGCCAGAGAACACATAATTATCCTCATTTGTCTAAACGTCACCAAGATGGCCGCCTTTCAATTAACCTTCTGGGAATGGAAGAGAGTTGGAGTGATATAGTGATCATTTTGAACCTCACTGTATGCTTTTTATGAAAAAAAATCTAATTGAATTGAAATAATCAGATGATAAAATATGGCTAGATAGTCATTTCAACAGGTAAAAAGGAATTTGAGAAAGAAAGGGAAGTCAACTGAGCGACGGTAATGTCGTAATATCACTTGGCACCTAGGTCTAAGGATATAAAAAGCACTTTATGCACACTAATAAATTAAAGGACTGCCTTCCCCACAAGTGCTCACAACTATGGAAAAAAGGTGATTGGTGGAACAGTCAAGAAGGTTTTTAATCAATACATTTAATTTCTGTTTAAAATTGCTTTTGTGATTCTTTTGAACATACTCCATTTTTTTTTCCTTGAAAAGCTTCTCAAGCTGTAAGCACCAGAAAGGTGCTTAGGCAACATAATTAAAGGCAATGTGTTGATTATCAAGTCAACCTTACATGTGTAAGCTCCCGCAGCTGTAACTTCTACTGGGATTCCAAACAATTACAGGCACTTCAAACACTATATTTTGCTGGGTTTACAATGAAGCCCTTAAAAAAACATCACCTAAAATGAAATGTGTGAATGCCACAAACATGTTTCCAGCTGATGCATTGCAGAGGCATGCTCACTGGGAAGAGCCGCGGACCTCCGCAGCCCCACACCCGGGGCAAACCTCCATGATGGTGCCCCCCCCCCGCAGGCTATCGCCACTCCCCTATGCAGATATCTGCCCCCCCTACTCACCAGAGGCTCACAGAGCCTTCCACGACAGCCTCCTGCGCTGGAGAAACCTCTTCTGCCCCCGTTGGGAGCTTCAGAGAGGCTTCCGTGGGGTCCCAGCAGCCGACGCTGGGGCATTTGCCCCATCAAACCCTATGGCAGGCATGCAACTGATGGGGAGCTGCTGCTAAGGGCAGGAGGGGTGGTCTAGAGGGTAGAGCCTCCATTTGCCTGAAGATAACATCCACAAGGTTGCCAGTTCGAGGCCACCGGCACCGTGCGACCTTGAAGCAGCTGACAAGCTGAAGCCGAGCTATTCCATCTGCTCTGAGCATGGGAGGATGGAGGCCAGAATGTGAAACCAGATCAGAGAGAAACACCTGAATGTTGTGGTTCTTGAAAGAAAGAACCTTCTTTCATTTGTAAAAATCCCTACGGGGATTTAAATAAGCCTGCCTATGTAAACTGCCTTGAATAAAGTCTTGAATAAAGACCAAGAAAGTCGGTATATAAATACCTGTAGTATGATGATGATGATGATGATGATGATGATGATGATGATGAACTCATAATCAGGGAGTGGCCATTCAAGCCTCTGCATCCTGTGTAGCATGGCCTGCCTCTTCCCGCAGAGTCCCTTCCAACTCAGAGGCAAGTCCAAATAATTTTAATGGAACTTGCTTCTAAATCACTGTGCTTGATGCTCTGCGGAGGACTTTCCTACTTCAAGTTGGCGGATTGGACTAACTGGCCTTAAGGGACCCTTCCATGATCCTTTAAGTAATTAAAGTCCAAATCCTAACCAACTTTCCCGCACTGGCTCAGCTGTGCCAATGGGGCATGTGCTGCATCCTATAGTTGGGTGGCAACTCACAGAGGCCTCCTCAAGGTATGAAAATGTTTGTTCCCTTACCCTGGAGCTGCACTGCTCTTACTTTGGCACTGGAAAGTTGATTAGGATTACGCCCTAAATAGAGTGCTTCTGTTCCACTGTTTTCAGTGGGAAATAGGGGCAGGTTCACACCTATACTTTCAGTACCTGATAAGTGCAACACCATGCAATGATTTGCATCTGGGAATGAGCCGTCACAGAGCAACAACTTTCATGTCCACTGAAGACACCTCACACCGCCAGGCTTTCCAGCAGAGTCCATTCACACATTTGGCATCCAGTCAAGAGATGAGTAACCATGTGATGGCTATTCACGTGTGAATGTTGTCTTATGCGCTACAAAGTTTTACAGCATTGCACCCCATCACTCCAATCCAGCAAGGGAGATCCACATGTAGAAGCAGTTTTCATGAATGCGGCCAAAATACCGGTAGATAGAGAGCAGGAACAAGTGGCCCTTGAAAAGCTCCATCACACCTACAGCCTCCTCCTGATTCAGTGGCTTTTTGATCTCCCTGCTCTGCCATCCCTGCTTCTTCTTTGGGAAACTGAAAAGCTCCACCATGCCCACGGCCTCATCCTGCTTCTCCTGCTACCTCCTCCTGCTAGTGACTTCAGCAGCACAGAACATGGAAGGAATTGGTGGTGACATCATCACATCACTGCCAATTACTTCCATATTTGCACACATATTTGTCAGTGTTTCTCAAACTCAATGGGTCAGGGCCCACTAGGTCGGTCATGAGCCAATTTCAGGTGGGTCCCCATTCAGTTCAATATTTTATTTTTAATATTTTTTAGACTTGATGCTGCCATGGAGTGAGACTGCATTTGGGAAAGGTAACAGACCTGCACTCTTAACAAGCTACTATGTATATTCGTTTAACAATGTTAATCAATGGGACTTACTCCTGGGTAAGTGTGGGTATGATTGATGCCAGGGTCTTGCGGCCCACTTGAAACATCATGATATGGAATCATATCCCAAATCCACACTAGGAGAAAATTGGGGAATTCTACATACTCTACCCTTGAAAACCATCTCATGGTGAAAAGCAGGATATAGACACTATTAGCTAGGCAGGTACTTACTGGAGAGAGGCACTTCTAGGGGACAGGACCCAAATTACAGCACCAACATATTCACCTTTTTGCCTTTCTGCTGCCTTTTATAAGTGCCAAGCAAAGTTCAATCTGTTCCCCTGTTGGCACTGATGAGCTTTAATTATACCAGAGAGCCTTTGAAATGTGTTTTATGCGGACTTTATTCGCAATTTTAATTTCTGGCATTATTGTTTTATTTGTTCCTTTTCTTAAAATGTTTGCTGTTTGTTCTGCTTATCCAATGCTCTAACCTAGAGGTTCCCAAAGTGTGCATCATGACTCCCCAGGGTGTCACAAGGTGTTCCACGAGGTGTCATGGGAGGCCCACCATCAGGACTGCAATGTGACCCTACAAACAGCGGTGGGAGGCTTGGTTCGGCAGACAGAGCTCCTGCGTACAGTTCTCGCCTGCTTGTAAAAGCTGCCCGACCTGCACTGAGCTTCTCACTGCTGTTCAAAAGGTCATGTCGGGCCTCCCAACCCGGAAGTAAATGAATGATGCCGTTGTGCAATTCTGTCACTTGTCATCACTACTTCCTTCTGGGTACTGGGACATCACAGCAAAGGCAAGTTTGGGAAGCACTTCTCTAACCCACCATTCTCCTCACTGTGGGTCCAATCCTATCCAACTTTGCAGCACTGGTGCTGCTGTATTGCAGCCCCAAGGTAAGGGAATAAGCATTCCCTTACCTTGAGGAGGCCTCTGTGACTGTCCCTGCACCACAAGATGCAGTGCATGCCCCTCTGGCATGGCTGCACCAGCACTGGAAAATTGGATAGGATTGGGCCCTGTGTCTCCTGGCTAACAAAATCGAAACTGGGGAAAGAAGTTCTCAAGTTGAATTTGCTTTTTTTGCCCTCCAGATTTCATATTCCAATACGTATTGATCCAGGCAAGGTGGGCTCTACCCCACCACTCTACTCCACACTTCCTCTACCACCCTCCCCTGTATCTTTTCCAATCAAGGGAACTCGAGGATAAGCAGTGGAGGGGAGTAGACAGATGAAAATGGGTGGCCACCCCCATCAACTACCTGAGGTGACAGCCTCGGTTGGCCTCATGGATGTGCTGGGCCACATCACCTCCCTCAGAAACTGATCTGGTCTGATGCAGTTGACATTACCAAAGCGGCCACTGAGAAGTTGCCTTTGCCTTTGTTTATGACAACAACAAATCTTTCACCGAGACAGTGTCTCACACACCAAGTGGGTTATTATCCCCCTTCCCTCACCCCGGCTGTATAAATATGTATCATTTCCACCAGAAAGCAAGCCATCAGGTCAAACTTCTCCTTCTCAAGAACACGGTATTAAAAAGAAACCGATGTCGGGTGTTGCATGTCAATAATAAAAAAAAGAAAGAAACTCAACGTTTCTGAAGTTCATCACATTTCATTCCTGACAAGCGTGGCTTTCCAATTCATCTCAGAGCTGCCGCTTCCTTCACAGCATGAAATCTGGACCGCTGAAAAGCAATTTCATCTCGGGCACCTCGTGGTTCTTCCCAGTTTTGATGCGAAGCGAGAACCGGCCGGCCTGTCGGCCAGGAGACACGGTGGGGAAATAGTGTACAGCCCGCGAATCCACGCTCAGCCAAATGAGCTCCAACCACATCTGCTATTTATTATCGCCGAATGAGATACTCATCTGCCCCTGACAGTGCGTAACATTTCAACAAAGTTCAGATCAGCTCTACACCATCACTTCCACAGAGCCTCGTTCTCTCTGCCGGCCTCACATGAAAAAAAAGAAGCCGCCCCCCTCCCTCTCTCCAGCCTTTTTCCTCTTCTATTCCTGAGCCTGCTGTCTCCAAGAACCCAGTGCTAACAACACCAGTGAAAAAGACAAGGTGATCCAACAAGCTGATGCTGGAGTATATTGTAATATCACTCAGGCACTGAGATTTACTGGGCCATCCTGGGAGATTGGATGTGCAAGTCTGAAGAATCAGACTGAAAATCCATCTAGCCCTGGCACAGCCTAGTAAGTACAGATGCCATCCTACGGCATGCTCAGCAGCATCGCTGGAGGCGTGCAGGAGGGAGGAGGGTGTGGGCTGTACCAGGTGTTGTGCACAGGAGGGTGACACTACTACTAGTCAATATTTTTTTTTAATCTTGGTGGTTTTGAATATATTTGAATATATCATCATTTTATATATCGTTCAAAGTGTAATTTCATGTGGAATGAAATGAAACACATTTCGTTGAAATATCTCCATTCTATCAAAGGTTATAGACAAAAAAGTCAGTGGGGTGGGGTCAATGTTGCCCCACATCCACCGCTCAGGGCCTTGTCCCACCCACTGCATGGGAGTGGGCCATCCTATCATGGGGATCTATCATGGGGTGACACACTGGCTCCTGCACTGGATGACACAAACCCTAGCTACTGACATTCTTTAATTGGTACCCTGCACATGCCCGATCTCGTCTGATCTCGGAAGATAAGCAGCGTCAGGCCTGGTTAGTACTTGGATGGGAGACCGCCTGGGAATACTGGGTGCTGTAGGCTTATACCATAGTCTTTCGAGACTGAAGGTTGCCAACCATCTCCCTATACTGAACACTATCTCCCGATCTTGTCTGATCTCAGAAGCTAAGCAGGGTCAGGCCTGGTTAGTACTTGGATGGGAGACCGCCTGGGAATACCGGGTGCTGTAGGCTTATACCATAGTCTTTCGAGACTGAAGGTTGCCAACCATCTCCCTATACTGAACACTATCTCCCGATCTTGTCTGATCTCAGAAGCTAAGCAGGGTCAGGCCTGGTTAGTACTTGGATGGGAGACCGCCTGGGAATACCGGGTGCTGTAGGCTTATACCATAGTCTTTTGAGACTGAAGGTTGCCAACCATCTCCCTATACTGAACACTATCTCCCGATCTTGTCTGATCTCAGAAGCTAAGCAGGGTCAGGCCTGGTTAGTACTTGGATGGGAGACCGCCTGGGAATACCGGGTGCTGTAGGCTTATACCATAGTCTTTCGAGACTGAAGGTTGGCAACCATCTCCCTATACTGAACACTATCTCCCGATCTTGTCTGATCTCAGAAGCTAAGCAGGGTCAGGCCTGGTTAGTACTTGGATGGGAGACCGCCTGGGAATACCGGGTGCTGTAGGCTTATACCATAGTCTTTCGAGACTGAAGGTTGCCAACCATCTCCCTATACTGAACACTATCTCCCGATCTTATCTGATCTCAGCAGCTAAGCAGCGTCAGGCCTGGTTAGTACTTGGATGGGAGACCGCCTGGGAATACTGGGTGCTGTAGGGCTATACCATAGTCTTTTGAGACTGAAGGTTGCCAACCAACCAACAATGCCAGCAATGAACCTGGGCTTTATGCATGTAAGTCATGCTGAGTTATGGTCTCTCACCTCACTGACAGTGTATAACAACATAATAGATATTAAATGCCATTTTCACTTGTGGGGGGGGGGTACCTTGAAGAGATCTGAGGCAGGCTACATTCAGCTGGTACATTCTGCCCATCTCTGCACCTGCAAGGTTTTTTTGTCTAGGCCTGCAAAGTAGCAGGCAACCTCTCTTGGGTGCAATACAGCACTCTGTAAAACAGATGCATTTGAACAAGGAGAATGCGTGACCAAGGAATGCTCTGCTCAGCTCTGCACCCAGTGCCGCCTCACTGTGCGCACTGATCTAGACAGAAGGAGTAATTCCCAGTACATTCAGATGGCAACATAATTAAAATGCAAGCTGGAGTCAAGGCACCTATCGATAAATCTTTGCCTTTGGTTCCGAGGCTTGACAGGAAACCTATACCTGGTGAGGGGAGTTCAGACAGAGGAGGAGGCAGGGATAAAAGATCTCGCTCATGGGCAGCCATTTTAATGCTTCGTTTGAGTAATGGGCCTTGCAAATTAGCACCCCAGCGGCCCAAAATACATATTTTTCCAAGGACGTGTGGACTCTCAAGACGACAGGTGATGCGGGGAAAGAGTCCCCGAGGGGAGCGTTGATTTCTGCGCCTCTCCATCGTGGTCATATTTTATTCCAGCAGGGACGACAGCAGAGATACTGGAGAGCTCTCTGGGTGTTCCCAGGGCTTTGGGGAAGAAATGGAGCAGAAAACAACCTGGCTGGAGAGTTTGGGGGGGGGAGCAGAGGGTTATGGTGACGATGAGACAACAATATGTTCTGCTCCAGATGACTGCGGCTGTGAGGAGGACCAGAGTTTGCAAAAGAATTAAACGTGATCTACAGCAGGAGACAAGGGCATCTGCATCCTCACATTTAATCATTGGTGATGTTTGGGGTTTCTTGTGCATTCAATCCAGATGAGTGAATGAAATTAACCTTAGAAGTCTCTGTTCCACACTGCCCATCTCCCTAAACACCCACTGAACAATATACTCTGACAGCCTAGATTTGCTCAGGAGTTGCACTTACACTACAAAAACACAGACCAATTTTAAATCTGATAATGTGTCATGGCTGCCTACCAAGGGGACCTGGGGAGAGCACTTCTGTTACAGTGCAAGGGATCTCAGGCAAAGAATCCTCAACACTTGCAAAACTGTTGGTCCCAGTGTCCTTTTGGGAGAACTTTATAGATAGGAACACAAGTGGTTCCCAAATGGTTTTGATTGGCAGCTCCCCTGACCTACTGGGACATTGGTCTTGGCTCCCTTCCCATCAGGGCTACAGTCTTATACATTGTATAGGATGGTGGGTTTTTCATAAGGATTCACTGGCTAGTTTCTGGGGCACCTCGGGGAGTCCTGGCTCACAGTTTGGGAACCACTGCAAGAAGGGTTCTGCTTGATCAGGCCAAAGGTCCCCATAGTCCAATATTTCTGCTTCCCACACAGGCCAAACTGGCTGCCTCCAGGGCAGGGCAGGGCAGGGCAGGAAGGCAATCACCTGTCCCTCTCACAAACACCCTCTCCCTCCCCCAGCAACTGGTGTTTCAAGGCCACTGCCTCCAAACCTGGAGCTTTCCATTTAGCTACCATGGTTAATAGCCTCTTCCTCCATGAATGTGACTAATCTCTTTTTAAAGCTATTGATGCTCATATCCATTCCCAGAGTTCCATTCCCAGTGCGTTCCACAAATTAACTATGCGCTGTGCTAAGAAGCAAAGGCGGCCTGGAACTAGAATAAATTTGTAGTGCAGATGTCTGCACAGCATCATTCTAGAATTAGAATGCATCAGATGGAGGAAACCTGAACCCCTTTCTGAACTCCTGTACCTCTCTGAAAACCCAGCAAGAGCTTGTGCAGCAGGAGGTATGGTCTAGAGGGTAGAGCCTCCATTTGCCTGAAGATAACATCCACAAGGTTGCCAGTTCGAGGCCACCGGCACCGTGCGACCTTGAAGCAGCTGACAAGCTGAAGTCGAGCTATTCCATCTGCTCTGAGCGTGGGAGGATGGAGGCCAGAATGTGAAACCAGATCAGAGAGAAACACCTGAATGTTGTGATTCTTGAAAGAAGGAACCTTCTTTCATTTGTAAAAATCCCTACGGGGATTTAAATAAGCCTGCCTATGTAAACCGCCTTGAATAAAGACCAAGAAAGGCGGTATATAAATACCTATATTATTATTATTATTATTATTATTATTATTATTATTATTATTATTATTATTATTGCAGCAGTTTACTGGAAGGAAGGAAGCAGAAGGACAAACACACCCTTACTGGAGGATACTGCAGGCATGTTCCCATTCCCATATTCAGTCACTGATCTGGGAACAAATGGAACCACAATGAACACTTGCAAAGTGGAGGTCAGCAGCACTGTGAGGTAGGTTAGGCTGAGAGGTTCAAGGGCATCTAATAAGCTTTGTGACTGAGTGGGAATTTGAAGCCTTGTACCCAGTCTTGTCCCTTGTACCCAGTCAATTCCCAGTGGGAATTTGAAGCCTTGTTCAACATCCTAGCCACTGCATGACAATGGGTAGCAACATTCTGCTCATGTCCTTAGCCTCCTACTGCCTCCTTTCCAAGGATTCTCCAGTGCAGATAACAGGTCTTTCAGTTTAGCATGGGTTCCCCATGCGCATAGGTTGTTTTGTACAGTAGCTTCTTCTCCCTGCACCACAGATGCAAGCCTTGTTTTGATATGAACCGAAGGCAGAAGAATGGCTCCACAGCATAAACAGTCTTAACCCAGCAATAACTTTGAAAATGCTTTCCAATTACGGGAAGCTTAGAGAGACACACAAAGCCACACGCAGGCCAGTTCAATTGCAGCATTGTTTTTAACTACTTTACGGGGGAGACTGTGGGGAGAGGGGTTTCAAGAACTGTGATCTAGCCTGGTTTCTACTCTTGGCGGCACAGCGCTGAAGCTGGGAGGAAGAAGGAGGAGCGATCCTAATTATAATCAAAATATAGCTTTGGAAAAATAACACAAAGCTACCAGCAAAAGGAAGAAGTCATTTTCTCTTGCTAAGCTCAAGGAGAAACATAAAATCCCCCAATGAAAGGCTTGTCTCGTTTATTATAACATCAAGTTTAATTTATGTGCTTGCCTTTTACAATTGTTCTCTCTCTGTGTTCTTGGAGCTTATTTATAGACAGACCATTAGTGGAGAGAGAGGACCCTACGATGGGTGCAGCTTTGGGAGTGTTTGTGAAAGGAACCAGGGATATTATACAGTATAAACCAAGAGGAGGAGGCAGCAAAGCTCTCGTTCTGGGGTTAGACGGACCCATTTTCTACAGGGGAAAAAAGCAGAATGATGGGATGCAACCACGTAATTTAGGAAGCGGCTTCCTGCAATGCTTTATTGCCCTTCCGAGCACAGCATCAGAAGGTAAGGAATTGATGCTCACCATTGCAAGACTTAATAATAATAGGAGCAAGCCATAGGTCCCTCATTGGCTCACCACTGAAATAAAGAGGTTGGCAAAAGCTCTGAAGTTCAGAATGGGAGGCACAAGTTAAGGAAAGGAGGCAGGCAGACAAGATTGCGGCAAGCATCAGAATGGAAAACAATCTGAAAGGCACAGACCCATTTAGACCATGATAGGACCACTAATCAGGACCCATAATTGCAGAAGAGGGTGTGGAACCATATTGGGGGGGAGAGCTTGAAAGGCAAGGAGCTGAAGTCCCCCTATGAAGTTGTGGTCCTTTTTCTCTTCCTTATCTCAGGCAGAAAGATGGAATGCTTATCTCAGGCAGGTGAGATTGAAAGGATCTAAGTAGAAGGATGAAAGTGGAAAAGGGAAACCGCAGGGAAGGTATGGAGAATGTGGGGAAAATAAGTCAGTATAGAGGGGGGGAAAGTCTCTTATAGGCTGTATAAGTTGTCAAGCGGACAGGCACTTAATGATTTTGCTGGCAACTGAGTAAAGACATCCACACCCACTTCACTGGGGGTAAGTAACACTGAACTCAATGAGGCTTACTTCTAAGAAGGCATGTATAAGATAAACTGTTGATTAAGGTTGGCATCCAATATAAACTTGCCTGAGAGTAAGCCCCATTGACCACAGGAGGACTTCTGACTAAGCACATAGTCATAGAGCAATGGTTCCCAATTTTTTTCAAACTGTCACTCCTTTGACCTACTGGGCCATTGGTCACAGATCCCCATTAGGGCTACAAACCTATATATTGTATAGGGCAGCAGGTTTTTAATGAGGATTCCTGACTGGTTTCCATGGCCAAGGCTCACCAAACACAGGGAAGGCAGAAAATGGCAGGTGCCAATTTAGAATGGAAGGGAAGAGGAGGGAAAAGAGGGTTACGGATTTTAAAATGGCACCAGATTGATTGGATGTTACCTTTAGCATTGATTGGAATTAAATGTTCAAAACATTGATTTGATTAAATGTTGCAGCCCGATTAGCAATGCTGAATGAATTTCTAAAATATTATTTATGATGCTGTTATTTTACTCTTCCTCCAAACTCTGCAGGTTCTTTACTGGTCCACTTTGTTTTTCACAACATCTTTGTGTAATAGGTTAGGCAGAGAGGGTGTGACTGGCCCCCAAATCACCCAGTGAGTTTCATAGTTGAGGGGGGTTTGAACTTAGATCACCCTAAGACCTAGCCAGACATTCTGATCATTTTACTACACTGGTTCTCCTTAGCATTCCATAAACCCAGCTTCCCTGGATAGTAGTGAGACCAAGGACAGGGTTATAAGGTCCATTTTTTGGTAAGCTGAGACATTTTTTCTAGCATATTCATAAGCACACATGTAGGGCAGATGGGAAGGAAACCAAGTCTGGGACTTCACCCATATGAGCCTACCTGGGACAAAAATATGGACAGTTATTTACCAGGGACCAGAAGGCAGGGATTGTTCCCTGAAAAATGCCTCCTCATCTGCTATATTTTACACAGGCCAGCACACATTTTGCTTTGGTCAAAGATTAGACGTATTCCTGGGTATATTTGGGGTGCTGATTAAAAAAAAATGACATTGGTTTTGCCCTATCCTGTCTAATTTGGGAGATATGGCATTAGTTAGTGAATGGTTCGTGTGGCCTCCTTGTGAAGAAGGCTACGTCATGGTTTCCTCATGAGAAAACTGCTTGAACCATTCACTGTGCCAGATATTGAGACATACAAAATTATGCAGGGGATGGACAGAGTGGATAGGGAGATGCTCTTTACACTCTCACATAACACCAGAACCAGGGGACATCCACTAAAATTGAGTGTTGGGAGTGTTAGAACAGACAAGAGAAAATATTTCTTTACACAGCATGTGGTTGGTCTGTGGAACTCCTTACCACAGGATGTGGTGACGGCATCTGGCCTGGACGCCTTTAAAAAGGGATTGGACAAGTTTCTGGAGGAAAAATCCATTACGGGGTACAAGCCATGATGTGTATGCGCAACCTCCTGATTTTAGAAATGGGCTATGTCAGAAGGCCAGATGCAAGGGAGGGCACCAGAATGAGGTCTCTTGTTATCTGGTGTGCTCCCTAGGGCATTTGGTGGGCCGCTGTGAGATACAGGAAGCTGGACTAGATGGGCCTATGGCCTGATTCAGTGGGGCTGTTCTTATGTTTTTATGTTATGTTCTTATCTCCGAAACTAGGCATGACAGGGCAAAACTAATGCCATTTTTGGAATGAATCAGCACACCAAATTCAGTCCTTGCACAGAAGATGTAAAGTGAATTGTGGCACTACAAAGGAAAGTTGCATCTCTGGAAATAAAATCCCATGGATCTGATGCAGATATCAAGGCTCAAATGTAAATAGAAAGGTGATATACTAGACATGAATCTGAGCTTCAGGCCTTCTCCAGTCCATATAGCAGCCCTACATAGTGTGCGTGCGTGCGTGTTTAAATCTTTCATTTTTCCTTAACAAACGCTCACTGCAGGAGGAATAGATGATGTTTAAATTATTTTGGAATATGCTGCGAATGTCCTGCTTGAACAACGGATGCCTCATAAATCATTCTTTTTTCCTACGCTTGATTTCTCTTTCAGGCAGGATAATGTCAGCTCACAGGGGAGGTTGGTGCCCTGCGCTTAGATGAACATACTTGAGGGTGTGCTGAATGGAGATGAGGGGAGAAAAGTGGGAGATGGAGAGGCTGGGGGAGGGGGATCCAAGCTGAAGAGGAGGGGGTGAGACCAGCAGAAGGAGGCGATGATGGAGATAGATATTGCAAATTGGCTTATTAAGGGTCTCTGAAAGAAGCGAGTGATTTGCAAAGAAGGAGAATTTTCATCGTTTTTATTTATAAAATGTTGGAGTAATGCTTCTTTAAATAGAGTACTCAATGACCCTATGAAGCTGGTGAGACACATAAATCAGGAGTGGGCTTGCAGGACTCAGAAGTCCATCTCCTTGTAGGGAGAGGGAGCTTTTCTTAACAACCACTTTAGCACATGAGAGAAACATGGAACACCCCAACCTTGAGACGCTTTGCTGACTTTATTATTTAGGAGTTGCGGAGCACCATCAGTGTGAACAGGGCTTTGGAAAAACTAACAAAAGTGGTGGGGGAAGGAAGAGAAATAGGAGCCTATTTCCTAGAGTTTATGATCTAAATTTCAATAGGAGTGTGAAATTAGCAGGAGAAAGGAAAGATGAGAGCCACAAATTAACACAGTGCAAGGCATGGCAAGCAAAAGACAAGTAATTAGACTTCACTTTGGCCAATGAGAAGAGATAGAGGGGAGCAGATTTCCCCTATTCCATTGTGCCTCTGGCTCTCTCAGCCTTGCACAAAACAAAGCAGGTGTTTCCTTTGCTGCTGCTACTGCATCACAGATGTCAAACAGTAAGCAGCCCTTGTCGCACAGCTCACATGAGAGGTCAAATAGCCACCCTCACACTGAGAGCAATTGCATCCGGCCAGCATGGGCTCCAGCAAATCTCTGGAAGGCCAGAGGCTCATTGGAGACTGGGGACTCCCCGCGGGCCGGATTGGGAGTCCCTGAGGGCCGCAAGTGGCCGCAAGTGGTTTGGGCACCCCTGGCTTAAGGCAAGCTCTTCAATCTTCTGTGAGTCTGCTCAGTCTCGCACCCTGCTCCCCACAGCACTGCCTCCCTTCTACAGCTGGGAGAAGAGAAACAATATCCTCTCAACCCACTTGCCCACCCAACTTAGAAAGGACTATAATGTGAATCCCCATAAAGGAATGTCACGAGCAGCCTTCTCCCTATGCAGCATCCTCCCCCCTCCCTCCCCAAAAATGATATCAATAAATAGCCCACTTTAATTCTAGCAAGATGACAAGAAGCTTCCATAGCAACCCTATGTATTCTCCCTCCCCTTCCATGGTATGATGTCCAGTAGACGAACTGACATCTTATTCTCTGCTTCCATTCTGTTTGGGCTCCACAAGAGAAATTGCCACCTCAGATGAGTTGACACATCCTTAATAAGGACTAAGTGTTTGAACTTATCAAAATTTGTTCTGTTTCCCTTGGCATGCCGACAGAATACTTCTCATCGTCCTCCAAATTCATGTCCAATTTTGCTTTAAGCCAAACTGGGAAACAACACAGAGAAGTGCAAACTTCCCTGGAGAAAACTTGCTGATATTATTTAAATTCTTTTTTAACTTTTCCTCAAAAACCCAACAGATTTTTGCCTTCCCAATCAGTTGCAAATATTGCCTTAGGTGAAAATCAGTGGCAATGCTAGATACACAACAGCTTCCTGAAATGCTTTCAGATGTTGTCTCCCGGGGCCTAGGAGAGGGGGTTAAAGGGGGTAATTTGTATCCGGGTCCAGGGTCAAAAATGGGGCCCAGAAATTTCCTGGGATCTTACATTTTCCTATCTATTCAGACTTGTTGCCCGCATGGGATGCTGGGGACACTACCACAAGTGTGCAGCTGCAGCTACTGGCAAACTATATATGTTGGGCCAAGGAATGCATACATGACACTCCTCAACACAGTGTCAAATCTGGGAGGAAACTGGCCTGCTACTGTAGCTCTTTGGCTTGTGGATCTGCTCAGCATGAAGGAGTGTATAGGAGCTCAGGGACATAGCTGTGGGACTACAGCTGCTGCAGAAGTAAGTTTTGGTGAGCATAGGCCACTTTCCGTTCTAGAGCCTAAATATGATGATGCTAATTTCTGCATGATTTTCTATATATAAAAGATTTTAGAGAGCCCTAGGAGTGTTTTTGGTTTTCGATAATACTGCATCTAGCTGCTGATGCCACATGACCTGGGCGCCAAAGACTTTTCCATCTGCCTCCACCCTCCCCCCACCCAGTTTTGCCCCTCCCTGCCCACATACCGCTTGCCCGTCATCACCCTGCCCCACTCTGTTTCACCCCTCCCCCTCTGCAAATGGGCCCTAAAGAAACTTTGCACCCCTTGATAAAATTCCCCGCAGAGGCCCTGTTGTCTCCCAGCCCCTGATGAGCCAGCCATGTGCCCTTACCACCATGCACAAGATTTGTCTTTAATATGCACAGGACTTGTCTTCAATATGTCTCTGAAAAGCACTGTTCTTTTATGCCTCTTAACTTTTCAGAATGAATGCCTAGATCAGGCAGACAGACAGACCTGCACGGCCAATGCATTGCGCGGTTTAGGACACGTAACTGAGATTTCCCCCGCAGCCCCTTCTACTGTCCAGAGCAAAAGCTGTCAGAACGAATTGCAACTGCCAAGCGTCTCAGTCCCCTTGGGCCCTTCCTCCAGGAATCAAGCCTCATGACCTCCTTTTGGGTCAGTCCTTCCATAGAGGTGGGCAGCCAACATGCCGGCAACATCCTGGGAGGGTTGGGAAATGAGCGTCCCATAAAACGCAGGCATTTAAGTTCCCCTTGATGGAGATGAATGATAATTTAGAAGCGATTAAAGGACAATTAGCTGTGCTAGGTGGGTACTTAGGAACTGGGGAAGGAGCCACATGAATAAGGACGGGCCTGGACCTCTGGTGTCCTGAGCGCCTGTCAATTCTTGTTTAAAACAAGTGCCTTCGTCTCATCCAATATCCATCTAACCTTTCCACTCTCCGTTGCTCTGTTTCCTTGGCAACCATTTAAAAATCCTGGAAAAAAAGGCACAGCTGCCTCTTTTTAATTTTTTTTTTTTTTTAAAGCAAAGGAGAGACCGATTGGCAACCTGTCCTTTCAAGAAGTGCTCTTGCTCCCTCACACTCCTTTCTTGTCCAGGTGCTTTTCCATGCTGCAAGCTCTGGGCCAATTCCAAGTGCTTGAGAGCCCATAAAAATCTCACCCTGAGTGCACAGAGAATTAAGGGGGTAATTAGAGGGGTGTTGCCAGGACGGGAGGATTCTTTGGGTTACAAGCCGGATCTTCGTGACCTCTGAAGGAAAGCAGATGTAGCGCAGCTCCCATGACCAGCACGGAGAAGAAAAAAAGGAATCTAATCAGGGATCCAGGCAATGAAAGAGGCCTCCGTTCAAAGATAACACCTGTTTAGGCAGTGGGGGTTCATGTGCAAGCCTTTGACATGCTGGGATTTTCTCTTGTGCAGGAACAGAGCTGGTCCAGGGTTTCTGATCTCTCCTATTGAAGGTTCTGAGCAAGGGGGGCAGGGGGAAGCTGCATTACTGGACACAAATTCCACCCCAGACTCTAATCAACAGCCCTCTCCCCCCACCTCCCAAGAAGGACGTTTGAGCAACCACATTCTACAGGACAGACCGTACAGGTAGCCAGTTAATACATCAGATGTAAAACACACCACTTCCTGGCTTGGAGACAGCACTGTGCCAGAACAGCAGCATTGCCTTTGGTGGTGGTGGGGGGGGCGGGGGGGTACACAGTCTGGAAACTGCAAAATAAGGTCACACACTTTAACCAGGGAGAATGAAAAATAAATCATTAAATACTTGTAGTAAAGCACTGTTTTGCACAGGAATTTTGGGGAGGCTGTAGGAGGGGGAAAGGGAGGCTGAAACTGCCTTTTCTAGCAGTGTGTGTCTCTTGCCAGCCAGGGCAAACAGCAGCCATTGTTAACTCTCTGAGAGCCAAATCCTAGCCACTTTTCCATGACCAGTGCAGCCATGCCAACGGGGCATGCGCTGCAACTTGCAATGAGGGTGCAATCAATGGAGGCCTCCTCCAGGTAAGGGAGCATTTGTTCCCTTTCCTCAAGGCTGCATTGCGGCTGCACCAGCACTGGAAAGGTGGACAGGATTGGGCCCTGAAGCTCTCTGTGGAACAACGTGGCCTCATCATGTTGCATTGTTCTGACGGAGCTTTTGGCGAACAAAATGGTGGCTGCCAGTCAAGAGCAGCACAACTGTTGCGGCCACCACTGACCAGTTTCCATGAACCCTGCCCTACAGTCCTCTTTGTTTGATCTACCTCTATGTAGAGTGAGTTGCTTCTTAACAAGGAGGCACTCCTTGTTCCAATGCAGGAGTGCATGCCAAGTAGGAGTCTGGATATGCCCACAGACTCACGCTGGTGTCGGTGGAAGCTGGGCACCACGGGCTGCCCAGTGAGAAGCCATGAAAGGCCTCCTGCTCGTGATTGAGGGGCCAAGAGGAAGTTCACAGAGTTGTATGTTCTTGGACTCATGAATGAATCCACTGAAAGGCAGATGTCGAGAGTTTTATCAGCCACAGTGATACAAATGAGCGCAAACATCTCACGCTCACAGCCCTGCTTGTGCATGCTTCACCACTCAAGATGGAGGAACACCAAGAGTGTCACTCCAGCCTGCCTCAGCCTCGTGGTGGGCTCTTCTTCCGACCCGCTTGTTGGAGTTGGTACAACTCCGTCTGCTTCCAAGAGGTGGCAGGATACTGTCCTGAAAGGGTTAAGCCATAGCCCAGTGACCTTTACCTGTCCCCTTTGGATGACCTATGTGGGGGGCGTGGCCCAGACACTGTAACTTACCCTTCTTCTCCGAGCACACCCTCTCTTCCTCACCAAACACTGACCAGACAAGATGGGTCACAGCAGGGCTCTGCTGGCGCTGCCATCTTGACCACATGGCACATGCAGGACAAGGCAGCTTCAGGGCCTTGTTATCTTTTAAGTTAGTGTACCTCTGATCTCAATCAGATGCTGTAACATAAGCTACTAAGGAACCGTGAGTAAATGACTTCTTTTGCAGCTTAAACCAGCCATTGCCATTTTGTCTTTCTCGATTAGCAGTCAGCCGGGTGTGGGAGGCTCCCTGGGTTGATTCCCAGCAAGAGGGGGGGTCTGCTGCTGAAGCTACTCTGTTTCCCCCCTAAAGAGGAAACCAGTTTTAAGAAATTCCTCCAACACCGCTGCCGTTCCAAGTTTAGCATGTTAACAGAGAGACAACCCTTGTACAGCCAGCTCGGAGCTGTGCCGCTCTGTGGAAAGGTACATGTGAGCAACTTGATATTTACAGCACTCTCCGTCACTCTCTGAGCAAAACAGCAGTTAACAAAGGTCAGAACTTGAGGCTGTCATTAAACCTTCATTGGCTGCTTGTTTTTTCAAAGCCATTCTTCAAAGCCAAGGTGGTGTGGCAAAGCAGCATAGAGACTGATCATTAGGAATTATCCTGGTCTGAATCTTGTCTGCTGTGAACTTGCGTGATGGGTGTAGGGCAGCCACTCCCTCTCAGGCTCAATTTTTCCTTTCAGCAATGTGGGGGGTAAGAAGACTTGCCTTTAGGGCAGCCCTTCCCAAACTTCTTTGGTCTGCAAAGCACCGCATGCTTCAAATACAGCACACAGCTCCTGGAAGTAACTGGTGATGACGTTGTCACCAGTTACTTCCTGGTGTAACCCAGGACAGAGTGTCAAATAGCGGTAAGAGCAGGGCAGATCCAGTGTTTGTGTTTAGGGGGGGCATGAACACTACTTTCCCTTTGCATCAGGTCAAGGAAGGACAGCGGGCACACCTCCCCCAGGTCACCTCCTTGGAAGTCCCACAAAAATGACCTCCCTCCTTGGCGGCCTAGGTCCTCTTGAGCCCAGCTGCCAGTTTGGGGTGCCCCTCCTCTTCCAGCAACATGGCCCACCTGAGGTCTTGTGAGACCTCGGGCCAGTCAGAGCATTGGCCGGGCATGATTTTGCCACTGATGTCCTGCCCAGTGGGCATTCCCCAGGCACCTGACTTCACTCCCCATTCCAGTGGGTGCTCTTCCCCGCTGGTGCAACGGTTTGGGTGGGACACCCCCTAATGGCCCCCCTTGGATCCGCCCCCTGAGAAAGAGGCTAAGGATGGGTGGACTTTTCAAAGCACATGAAAACCAGTGTGCGCCTACCACTGTCTGAAGCTCCATTGTGGTTCTTGCTGCCATAGGAAGTGCGTTGCGATGCACGGGCTGTTGAAACGCGCAATTTGCGAACCCATGCTTTAGGTGCAGCATTATAGATCAGCCAGATAGGGTACTGCTCGAGAGCCCATGCCTATCAGGCCCCAAACCCACTCACCCACCCGTTAACCAAGAGTTTCATACCTTCTCCTCAGAGCTTGCAGTAATTTGGCGGTGCCTACCTTAAAGGATTGTTGTAAGGATAACAACAAGACGTAACAGCAAAATGCTTTGAGTGCTAAAACAAAAATGCTTTGCAAGTGCTAAGTATTCTTATTGACATCAAAAAGAGGAATGAGAAGCCATCCAAGGCAGAGGTTATGGATGCTAGAGGCCAGGCATGATTTTGTTGATTACTCATCCTTTCCTGCAGCTCCTCAAACACTGGAAACAAACATTGGGAATGACTCGCTGTCCATAAGAACCCAAACGCGTTCAGCAGAGAATTGCTTTGGTCTCCCTGGTAGAGTCACAGATGAGAGAGTTATTGTCAGAAACAGCTCATTTCCCCTGAAGCGAAATTTACCTTGCAGAACATGAAGAATTAAAAGGCTCATGGACATCGGATGAGCCGAGCCACTCTGGTTTATTATTTCAGGAGACAGGAACAGACTGCAAAGGTCAAAATTCAAAGACTGGGCTCTGCCTCAGCCAGATAAAGTCAACCAAATGTCCATGGAACAAGCCAGGGAGTAGAACAGGTGGGGATGTGGGGAAGCGGACACAGGGCTCTGTACAGGAATTTGATTTCAAATAAAAACGAGAGATTTTATTTATTTATTTATTTGCAGAATTTATATCCCGCCTTTCCACTCCAGAAAAGAGCACTCAAGGCGGCTAACATAAAAACCATGAAAAAAGTATAAAAATCATTTAAAAACAATAAACACAAACAAAACATTGGATCCCCCCCAAAAAAGAAGAAGAAAAGGCTTCTTGTGTCAGCATTAAAAGGTTTGGTAAATAAAAAGGTCTTAAGTCCCCACCGAAAGGAACCTAGAGAGGGAGCTGTTCTCAGCTCCAGATTCCTAAATTAGTTCCAGTGCAGAAACAAGTCCAAATCCACAAGTCCAAAATCTGGGGGGGGAGGGGGGATTATGGATGGGGATAATTTTAAAAGCAACTATTACCATGTCAAGCAGCGCAAAGGAATGTTATGAGTACTGGCCTCTTACTGTATCTGGCAACAAACCAATATCCCAGTACATCTTCCACTTTATTTTTATTTATATGGCAACAAGCTTCCATTCTCACCCACTGCATTCTCTATCTCTAACATGCCCCACAGACAAACACTATCCCATTTCTCTACTTCCTTTAAGTCTGCTAGTTAGTTTCCATTAAGTCCACAAGACACACTGTTACCTTGGAAATGCTGATTATGGTCCAAAGCAGAAGATCCACACATCTGCTATTAATGCCTTTGGCTGACTCAGGAGCTTTCGCATTTTAATTATTTTTTAACACCTCCACTAATCAACACTCCATATTCTACAGAGGGGAACAGATCAAGCTGAGAAGGGAATGATACTGTAGTTCTCATTCTGAACGGTGTTCTGAGGTCTTGCAAGCAAACAGAGGGCCTGAGCAGTGGACTAGACTAAGAGGAGAGTGCCCTGATGGCTTCAGACTTGTCTTAAAGCGGAGAAGTTCACTACAGGAAGCAAAGTAATTCATGGTATCGCTCTCATTCTTTTGATGACTATTTCCATGTGCTTCCGTGCTGGAATTGCACATTCAGGCAGGACTGGCCAAGCTGATCCCCAGCCTGATGTGAACCCCCTGCTGCTGCCACAGCTCTGAACCCCTCCCCCCCAAAACCATTCACAAGGCAGATGGTCCAGCCACTCTACTTCCTCACCTTGTTCCTCACCTGTGTGGGCCTTTTAAAAAATTATTATTTAGCTGATTTGAGTTTTTTGTAACACAGATAAACATTAAAAAAAAAAAAAAACTGCATACATATTATAGTCAAAGTAGACCGAACACATTTTTCCATGTTCAACTAATTATCACCCTGCTGATGAGGCCAATTTCACTTCCTAAATTAGTTTCTGCAGGTCTCAAAACTTTTCATCTGGTTTCTTAGTCTTCCAAATTCTGTGAATTTTCCTCATGCTTATCCAGTATATTTAAGCCTGTCACTAGTCTAGGCCACTTTAATTCCTACCATCTGATGGTCCTTGTTTCAGGGGTGTGTGTGTGTGTGTGTGTGTGTGTGTGTGTGTGTGTGCCTATATCCATGTGTGAGTATGTGAGATATATATAAACACACCACTGATTGCAACTGAGGATCTGAGGTTTCTGATAAAGAGAACTCAGATTGTGATAGCTTGCTCCTATGTGGCTGGTAGATTGCCTTCAGGTCCTTGGACTGACTCAGGAAGAACAGAGACACTGAGAAACCAGAGGACAGGGGGGAAAAAAACCTGGAAAAGGTAGGCTCTTCTAGCTGCAACAGATTCATTAGGCTAGCACCCAAAACTCAGGGAGAATCTTTTGTATATGACAAAGTCTGGGTCAGCACTAGTTACATAGAAGTTCAGGAAGTCTCCACACACACACACCCTTTTTCTTTCTTAAAAAGTAGCCATGGAGGCCAGGATTTGCAGCCACAACACAAAGGGCAGAGGTTTCCAATTCTTTGCCCTGCACCAATTCCCTGACTTAAATGGCGTGCAAAGCTGCAACCAGACACGGAGAAACACCTTTACAGGCACAATGGATAACAGTCACTTTGGCAATCTGAACTGGGTCTTTGAAGCATTAGACATCCTCCTTGTCATTCTGTATCCCCAATCCACATCCCTCACAACTGGTTTTTTTTTTTAAACAAAGGAAGAAAAACCACAGAACTCCCACGTGACACCTCGTGACACCTAGTCATGGGTCTGGTTGAAGTACTGCTTAGTACCCATTCAAAAGTACTGACAGCTATAAGATGCAAATTAGAGTCACTATTATGCCTTCCACATAGCACTGCCCTCATTCCAGCGAGGCTTAAGGCAGAACCTCCTTAATTACGCAACATTTTTTGCTCCATTTTAAAAGTAGGGTCAACAGTATAATAGAGGCCTGAATTATTATTGCCTATCAAACATAAGATTGGCTTGACCACAACACAGTTTGAGCAATTCAGCCACCACATGAAAGCGAAACGCCATGGGTAGGTTTGACAGCGTGCCAAGAGTTTGGACAGCTGCAGTAACTTGCAAATAGAGTGGATCTCCAACCAAACAGAAGTATGTACAATGTCATTATGGTTGTATAAGCACTGAAGAAAAAAAAAAAAAAAGAACACCAGCGCCACACCAAAATCTTCTGGTACTAGAGGAGGCACAACACATACATTCCCCTTTACTGGAAAAGGAAGAGGATGTTTGGAGGGGAGGAGAGTGGTAGACTACTGCGAAGCTCCACCAGAGTCTCTGCGTCGGGCTCACCCCAGACATGGAGGCTCTCGATTCTACACTGACCTTCGGGTCACCGTAGCATCGAGTATCCCCATAGCAGGGCTACTCGCCTGACCTGGGGGAAGCTCAGCATTGGACTACCAGAGTGTAATAGATGCTCTAGCGCACCACTCTCCTCTCCTCCACACTTCTTCCATTACGCTCCACATTCCAACCCAGGGTGTGTTGGAGGTAGGCGTATGGAGGCAGGTGCTCCCCACCAAGTTTCACCTGATGCGACGGCCTCCTTCAGCCACACAGGTGAGCCAGTGCCCAGGGGAAAATGCGCCTCTCTTTGAACTTGACAAATAATCTGGCAACTTGTGAAGCAACAGCTGAGTGGAAAGAAAACAGCAGCAGTTGGCAGCACTGGTTAAAAATGGAATGTACTCTCTTGGTTGCACTGTGGCTACACACCTCTTATAGTTTTGTGGTTCTTTTGCATTTGTAGCAGTAGTGATCCCATTACGCACTTCAGCACTGAGGCTTGTGTGGATAATTGGAATGAATGCTAATAGGTTTCTTTCCCAGATTGAGAGAGAGAGAGAGAGAGAGAGAGAGAGAGAGAGAGAGAGAGAGAGAGAGAGAAAACAAGAAGGCAGGCCTATAAGGAAGTGCTTCTTATGCTTACGCAAACAAACACATTTTTTTTTCTACTCAAGCTCAATAGCAATGAATTGCATATTTCTCTGAGGCTTTTCAACAAACAATTTACAGTGTAAATATATTTGTTGGCATGCAAATCACTGTGCATTATAAGTCTTGATTAATATTGTAATGTGTTGATGAAAGGCAGTAAATGGCTCTTGGAGCCAAGGTTCCACAGAGTCTGTTTTGGGTGCTGTATATCTACTGTGTATTAGATTATATATGTGGGCGGCACTCTTGTTCTCTACAGCTTTCTATTTTTATTTTTCTTCCCTTTTAGTATTTTCCGTTTCTGAGAAGCAGCGAGTAGCCTGGTGATGGTGATGTCCTGCTCCATTCCAGAACGAGTAAAAAAATCCATATTACTTTCAGTTCTCAACAAGTCATTTGGTCCTTCCATTCACACATTACATACAAACACCCATTTGGGATCTTTGGTGTGTCAGTAGAACGCAGTGGCCTTATCTATGTACTCCCTCCACCCATGAATCCTGTGGATACGTGTTATATCTCCACTGCAGGAAAAGTAATTCTGATTTGATATTATGCACATCCACACATATGTGATTCTTTCTCTGTAGTGTTTTACCAAAGTTTAGGCACGCATTTGCTAAAACATTACACAAAAATTGTTTTGATGGTATCGTTCATATAGTCACAAAAAGAGTCAAAGGTGTTAGAATTTTTTTTTTAGATTTTGGGGTGGATTTTTACAAAAATTAGAAGTTCAGAAAGCAGTGCTATGTATTTTTTATTTTGTGATCACCTGAAAAAAAAAATCACACCTCTATCAATGGGATTTACTCTCAGGAAAGTATAGAATTGCAGTTGTAGTGTTGTTGTTTTTTCCTCCCTAGTGGGACAGTTTAAAAAATCAATCAATCAATCAATCAATCAATCAATCAATCAATCAATCAATCAATCAATCAATCAATCACAGTATTAACATGCTCAACAGTAACCAAAGAGTGAGGAAAAATGCAAATGAATAGAAAAAGCCAAAAGTCAAAGTGAATTGCAGTAGTGACAATTCTGGAACTCATTCTCCTTATTAAACCAAAACTCAGGAGGAGAGAGTGTTGAGGTAGCCCACAGCACGCTAAGAGAAATATATTCACTCGTATCTAGCCACCTGGGGTGTCCTGGAATTTCGGTGAAGATGCTAGGATGTGATTCTCAAAACACATGAAACCGTGGACTATCCAGGTATCTGCAGTATCGCCTGTTGAGAGATCCTGGGATGCAACTCTGATAGCACAGTTCAGCTGAAAGGAGCAGGAAGATGTCTTAGGCTGTCCAGGGGCTTAGCTCACCCAAGCCCAACTTGCCCACTTGCAAACGCAATGCAAGAAAGAGACATGCTCCGCTTCCTCTGCAGTTCTCTAGATGAGCTGAACAGACTGCGGAGAACTGCGAAGGCAGGACGGTTAGCAAAGGGGCATTTCATTCCATGTGATAGAATTGTAAAGAGCCGAACATCCTGCAGCGAAAGACTCCGTGAGTCATAAATGTCAGGTTTATGAACAATTGAGCAACTCTGTTCCTGCTCCAGAATTGCTCTTTAAGGTCAGAACAGTAAGTGTTCCCTCCGGCAACCGGACTGCGCGACAAAGTGCAGTGTGGCAAGCCTGGAGAGAAAGCTGCCAGGGCCTTTTTAACCTTTGTTTAGTGAGAAAGTCTGCTGTGAGAAAGGCGGAGGTCTCAACAGTGTGGTCTGTAAAAGACATGGGAACAAAGCTGTATCTCCAAAGTTCTCCCTTATTTAGTGTCGGACCTGTTGAACTTTGGTTATTGATTCCAGGCTCCAACAAGGGGCTAACAACAAGGTCATATATAACTCCCTGGCAGGGCTCTGAACAGAGGGCCGCAGCAGGCTGCCTCTTAGTCTAAGGGGAAAAGGGGGAAGCAGAGTGGTATACAGGTGGACCCCCATATCCATGGATCCAGTATCTGCGGATTCAGTTATCCTGTTCGTAGCATGCAAACTGGTTGCCTACATGTTTGGTTATTCAGTTATTCAGAAACACGCTTGCTTACAGTGTCACTACACACATAAAAACAAGGTAATGTAATGAGCAATGGAGAGGACACTAGGGGGCTGTTATTTTCATAGGGTTTCCCCATATCCATGGTTTCTGTACCTGCGGGGGAACGACAACAACGGAACAGATCCCCTGCAGATACAGGAGGGTGCCTGTAATTGAGGGAACAGCCCATAGTTAATACATTGTATATGAATATAAGTAGCAAGCGAGAAAACTGGGCTCAAAGGATCTGCTTCCCAAACTTGGAAAACAGCCCAGTTTATTCTGAACCAAATTGGACTCTTTGTTCAGTGATGATGTCTGCGGACCTGTAACATGATCTGAGCCTGGCTCCACCACACAATAAGCCTCTAAACTCCCTCCTACTCACCTTCCTGAATCCCCCCTTCCAGTATCTGAAGAGAGCATTTTGATCTGCTGAGATTCATACTTATCTCCCAGGTAATATGAAATTCAGCAACCTCATTAAATACAACACAAAAGTTCTCTTAAGGCAAGGGAAGAGAGTGAAAGGAAGAGTCTGGAGGCAGGGTTTTTCTTAAGGAGGCAGAGCCCTGTTGAGTCACTGAGAGTGAATACAATACACACACCCCTGTCATATTGCAATGGAAATAGCCTCAAGCATTATTAGGCATTATTGCCTTTGCTCCACCCAATTTCTGTGGGGTTGCACTATTGGAGGGGAGGCTGAGCTCATTGCTACTGTACCTCTTGTCACTCCCTGTATAGTAACATGTACTGTGCAAAGAGGCAAAGAAGGAAGGCCCACAGCCAGGGAGACAGACCAGGGACACACTACACTTGCTCCCAGTGTGGAAGGGATTGTCACTCCCGAATCGGCCTTTTCAGCCACACTAGACGCTGTGCCAGAACCACCATCCAGAGCGCGATACCATAGTCTTCTGAGACTGAAGATGAGGTCAACTCAACTATACAGGGAGAGCCCAGAGGTGCAGCAGCAACAAGCTCAGCTTCCCCCCCCCCCCCCGATTGCAGCCAGGGAGCAACCCAGAATGCCTTGATGATGATGATGATGATGATGATGATGATGATGATGATGATGATGATACAGGTATTTATATACCGCCTTTCTTGGTCTTTATTCAAGACTTTATTCAAGGCGGTTTACATAGGCAGGCAATTTTTAAATCCCCGTAGGGATTTTTACAATTGAAAGAAGGTTCTGTCTTTCAAGAACCACAACATTCAGATGTTTCTTTCTGATCTGGTTTCACATTCTGGCCTCCATCCTCCCACGCTCAGAGCAGATGGAATAGCTTGGCTTCAGCTTATCAGCTGCTTCAAGGTCGCAGGGTGCCGGTGGCCTCGAACTGGCAACCTGCGGATGTTATCTTCAGGCAAATGGAGGCTCTACCCTCTAGACAGACCTCCTGCCCTTGCAGCTCTCCAGAATGTGCCTCCCTAGCTACTGACCTCACTGCACATCACTGCCCCATGGCATCCCTGCCCCCTGATGGCGCAACAGGTAGGCCCTCCTTACGGGTTGGTCAGTGCCCCACTTAGTCAACTCCTGACACCACTCCTGATGAACAAAACAGTGACCGATTGCACAATTTCGCCAGTGGCAGTGCAGAATGCAAAAGCAGCAGGCCTATTTTTACAGGTTAGTGCTCTGAGTTTAAAAACGGTGGCTCAGAGACCCAGGAGACAGGGAGCCTCCTTGTCCAACAAGTCTCAGCCAAAAGCCCTCTTTTCGGATCAGAAGGAGGAAGCAAACCATAGATGACTGCAAGCCCCCTGAGGAAGGAGCAAGGAAGGGTCTGCCTCTACCCTTCCCTCTCATCGTCCTGACCAGTGTGCAGGAAAGCAGAACAGACACAGAAATAAAGCAACAGATTTTGCACATCTCGCACAATTATTAAAGGGACAGGAACCCTCTCCACATTTGCATCTGGCTGCCCCAGGCGGCCTGCAAAGCGCTGCCTTCGCTTCTGTGGTTGCATGTCTCCAGGTATCAGCGAGATGAATGACCACAAAACTAATACGGAAGCAAAACCTTGGACCAATGTTCTGAGAGAGGTGCTGGGAGCAAAGCCTTCAGGGCCAAAGTTCCTTCCAAGGGATGTGCATTGGAAACGAGTGAGCCATTCATGTGAGTGCTCTCCCGCTCACAGTCCCCTCACGCGCCCAGCACAAAGCACAAAAGAAGGTGGAAGAACTAATAGAGAGTGGCATTTCTGGAGAACTTCCCTACGTCAGGCTTCAGATTAGTCAAAAGCTGCGGCCGACTGCAAAACCCAAGACGACCCAGGGGCCCGAGAGCAAATAAATTCCAGCAGAAAATCAGACGGATATGACCTATACATCTCGGAAAATGGAGCAGAAAAGGACAGAGGCATCTAAAAGTTGAACAACCAATAAGGATACAAACAAGCAGGAATTTAAAATAAGAGATCAAGAGTCAGAAGCTGTAATTCTCCTTCCCATCCTCATAGTATTCAACCTTTGGAACCAAATCCTGACCATCTTTGCTTTGCATTAAATTTTGCAGATTGAAGGAGAGGTGGGGGGGGGGGTAGTGAGTGGTGATGGGAGTGTTATGGGTAGAAACACTGAAATCCATGGAAGGTATGCAAGCAGTTGACAGCCCAATCCTGAGATGCCCATTGTGCCGGGACTGCCATGGTGCCGAAATGGCTGCCGTGGCATCCTGCGCACAACAGGGCAGCCACCAGTGACTTTCGTCCCCTTCCCCTGGGTAAGGCAAGTAGCCCCACAATGGGGCTACTTGATTCTGTGTCAACCCGTGGGCTGTCTTAGAATCAAGAGCCTCCATGTCGGGCCCACGGCCCAACACAGAGGCTCTGGATGTGGCAGAGTGGAGCTCCCCTATATGCAAAATGGAAATAGCAGCAGACTATCTCATGGGTTGGCTGTAGTTGAGGGTAGCTGAATACAATATGGCAGAATTTAAGGTATATCTTAGATGAGTGGTTCTCAAATGTTTTAGCACCAAGGCCCACTTTTTAGAATGACAATCTGTTGGAACCCTCAAGGAGTAATGCTATTAACCTAGAAGTGATGTCATGGCAGGACAATGGCAATGTAGGCTTCAGACCTAAGGCTCAATCAGCCAAAGGTCCCGTTACACACTGTGCTTGTGCTGCCGTTTTGCATAGCTTGGAATTCACCATTCCAGCCACAGCAGAACACAGACCTGGATTCTTCTCCAACCACACAGTCCTCCCCCCCTTCCAGCATCCCATCTTCCCACCTATTCAGGACAAAGCACCAGGCCTCTCTCCACCCTGCCCAGCAGCTCTGTACCCTGTATTTTCAGGTCTGTATTTTCAGGTCTGTATGGTGGTTGAGCCAGGTGCTACACGACACACCTGAAATTGTCTCATGACCCACCAAGTGGGTCCCGACCCACAGTCTGAGAAATGCAGTCTTAGACAAAGGACAGTTTGCAGCCCTGCTGATACTATCAGTAAGAACTGAAAATGCAATGGTCCATTTTGAGGGGAGGCTGTGAACAAGATCCACCACTGCTAATTCCTCAGGGCTCTTGTTAACTCAATGGGACTTACAGTGTACTCTTCTTTTGACCTTTAAGCTTTCATGTGCCCTTCTGCCAGCAGAACAGTCTACCAACTGCTTGTTATTCTTGGCACTGGGAGCTCCAGTTCACAGGGATATGTTTGACCTCAATAATGAAAAGGATCAGATGGAGACCATCTGGAAAGAGCATCCAACTTTAACCTTGAGGAATGGCTAAAAAACTTTCTCCTGGCAGAAGCTCACTTCCCATAGATATTTTTTTTTTTTTAAAGAGAGACAGATGCTTTGCTGAGAACACCAGTCTCATTGGGGAAAATCAGTCCCCAAAGGGAAAGGTCTGTAGGCTCTGGTGCTGGTTGTCTACACTGGAAGGAGTTAGTTTCATCTCATTCCTGCCAATCTACCTGGACTTTCCCCAGTGGGAAACTTTTTACACCGAGCCAGGTCAGCGGTGAAGCTCACCCTTGGAAACAGAAAGCCTATAGGAAATCATCCTTTAAAATCTTTAATTCTCAGAAGATTCCAAAACCATCTCACTAATACTATGGAGAAACAGGAAACCAACTAATGAGCCAAGCACACTCCTGTTTCAGAGGCAGTTATTCAAAGTTATACTTGCACTATGAGCCAGTTCAAAACAAACTGTAGGTGGGTCTTTTTTATCTACAGGTTCAGAACCCACAGATTTGACTCACCAAACCTGTGGTGGAAGACCCCACCTGACCTCCTGGTTGTGACTGGAAGCAACTGGTTTTTCCAGTTTTCTGAAAATCACAAGTCCCTTTCTGACCCCTCCAGGAGGTGTTCTGAGGCCTGAAGAGGTCATACGTGGAGAGACTGTCCGGGCCTCAGGACAAACAGGACCTCTGCACAAACAGGAAGACACTTCCAGTTGCAACCAGAGATCCTTTATGGCCCAGACCAACTGATTCGCTTATCCACAGTATTCGGTATTTGAGCCGGTGCGCTGCCTTAAGAAGCTAAGCAGGATCAGCCTGGGTTCTCATCTTGGAAAGGAGACCAGAAAACTGCTGAGAGGGTGCTGCTTTTTGAACCACTGCAACAAAGTCCCTTGACAAGTAACATTCCACCTACATGACTAGTGCAGGGACTCTAATGTTTAAAAGGTTGCCCACCCCCAAGACTGATATACCATCAGGCAAACAGATCAATAAATAAGGGAGGGGGGGAATGAAGACGGGCGGTGGAAAATGGGAAACATGCAGAGGTGTATATGTTGATCTCATTTAAGAAGTAGCTACAGGCCCAAATCCTAACCAACATTCTAGTGCTGGCAATAGCGGTGCCAATGTGATGTGTGCTGCATCCTACAGTTGGGTGGCACTCTTGGAAGCCTCCTCAAAGTAAGGGAATGTTTGTTCCCTTACCTCGGAGCTGCATTGCCCTTACGTCAGTGCTGGAAAGTGGGTTAGGATTGTGCCCACAGTCAGTTCTCATTATCCACTAGAGTTAGCGGATGCCCTGGAAACCCTCACGGATAATGAATTTGCAGATAACAAACCATTGATCCTATTGGATCAATTCTATTCTCAATGGATCAAACCATTGATCCTATTGGATCAATGGGGTTAGGTACAAGGGATACCCTAGGGGGGAAAGGGGTATCATCAGAATAATCCAGCAGAGACCTTCAGGAAGCCAGCAGAGTGCAGCAGGATGTGCCAAAATATCTCTGAATACTGCAGAGACCTTTCAGAGGCTGCAGGGACCTTTCAAATGGCACCCACAACCAGCGCAGACCCCTTTAAAATGACTGGCAGAAACTTCCACTGGATATTTTTAAGGGGTCCACACTGGTCACTGGTTCTGAATGTCCCTGTAGCTTCCCGAAAATTTTTGCATTGTAGATAATGAAAACAGAGGCACGGATAGCAAGAGAAGGTAGCAATTCTGCCCCTTGCGGATAAGCAAATTCACAGATAAAGGGACTGCATTGTGAAAAGACAGCCATGCATCACTCTGAACTGACACCAGCAAAACTAGCCAGTGATAATAGTGAGACAGAAACTCGATTTGCAAAGGTTGATAGTCTGTTCAGTAGGGAAGGGAGTTGCCAGGTTCTTAAAATGTGTCTGCCCAGCAGCATCCACTGTGAGGAGGGTGGGGGGGAGAACACAAAGGAAATGGGGGATTAATCTAGGCATCACAGGCACTCTTTGGCTGGTCTTAAACTCCAGCCTTCCCACCTGAGAAGGAGTTTACCTCTGATAATTGAACTGGCAACCCTAGGATTTAGCTGTCTCTTCTCCCCCAAAACATTCCTCTATTCATTTGATTTCTCTCAAGCCGAGATTCTGATTGCTTCTGACTACAGAGCTGGCAGCAACGTGTTAACCTGCCTGCTCGCAGCCAGAGATGTGGCCCTGCCAAGATGCCTATCAAAAGGACCAGTCCTGCACTCGCCGGATCTGGGTGGTAGAGACAAAAGAGCTCACTCTGAAAAACAGGCTCTGCACCATGGTGGCATTTTCATGCTTTGCAATTAACCTTCACCTTGGTAAACAAGCTGCGAGGTTTGCATGGAAAATTATCCACTGCAATTGGGAAGGGTTCCTTGGCACTTAAAGGGGAAATACAAATTAGTGGGAAATAGCTTGTGTTCTCTCTCTCTCTCTCTCTCTCTCTCTCTCTCTCTCTCTCTCTCTCTCACACACACACACACACACACACACACACACACACACACATTCATTTGTTGGCAACCTTCAGTCTCGAAAGACTATGGTATCACGCTCTGAATGGTGGTTCTGGAACAGCGTCTAGTGTGGCTGAAAAGGCCAATTCGGGAGTGACAATCCCTTCCACACTGGGAGCAAGTGCAGTCTGTCCCTGGTCTGTCTCCCTGGCTATGGGCCTTCCTTCTTTGCCTCTTTGCCTCAGACTGTTGGCCAAGTGTCTCTTCAAACTGGGAAAGGCCATGCTGCACAGCCTGCCTGCAAGCGGGCCGCTCAGAGGCCAGGGTTTCCCACCTGTTGAGGTCCACTCCTAAGGCCTTCAGATCCCTCTTGCAGATGTCCTTGTATCGCAGCTGTGGTCTAACTGTAGGGCACGTTCCTTGCACGAGTTCTCCATAGAGAAGATCCTTTGGGTTCCGGCCATCGCCCATTCTCACGACATGACCCCCCCCACACACGACATGACCCACCCACACACACACACACACACACACACCCTTATAGACCCTTGCCTTGTTCTATCCAGGCAAGGCAACTGAAATAAAATTCTACTCCATTTATATACCAAACCCTTCATTCTCACAGTGCTCAACATTATGTGGGCCCCTATCAAAGACAGGCAAGCATAATAGGACTTTATTTATTTGGTTTGCCTATTGGCAACATTTGCATAACCTTCTTCCACTCCAGAAGAACCTCAAAATGGTCTACCAAAACAAAATTCAAATAAGCACAGAACAATTTTAAACATATAAACCACAAACGATTTTGAAAACACCTTAAACCAGCAGCAGCACGTCAATTTGCAAATGGAAGTAGGCGGAACCAAAAGGACGTATACAAAAACGGGGGGACGACGACTGTATCCCCCATGTGGGGTTGACAACTGAAAAGGTTCTGCTGCTTGGGGGGTTCAAGTGAGGGAACCTGAAACAGGAGCTCTTCCACCTGATTTCACAGCATGCCTACTCAGAAGTAAGCCTAGTACCCACGCCGTAAATTAAATAAAAAAATTTAAAAAAAAAGAAGTCTAGTAAGAAATAATATTTATTTATATCAGTGATTCTCAGACATTTAGCATCGGGACCCACCTTTTAGAATGAGAATCTGTCAGGACCCACCAGAAGTGATGTCATGACTGGAAGTGACATCATCAAGCAGGAAAATTTTTAACAATCTGAGGCTGCAATCCTACCTACACTTACCCAGGAGTAAGTCCCCTTTACTATCATTGTTCAAAGAATATACATAGTAGCTTGTTTAAAAGTACAGGTCTGTAACATTTCCCCAGATGCAGTCACATGCCATGGTAGATCAAGTCTAATCTAATAAAAATAAAATATTGACATGACCTGCAATTGGCTCGCGACCCACCTAGTGGGTCCCGACCCACAGTTTGAGAAACTCTGATTTGTATATTTATAAATATTTGATATTTATAAATAAATAAAATTATTTCTTTCTTTGTTTGTTTACTTGTTTGTTTATTTATTATAATGGCAACAAGCAGAAAAAAGACCCTCAAACATTTACCTCCCTATATTTATTTTCACATACTTGCAAACTGTAGGAGCTGAGCTCTTTGCAAGGTAATCAGCAGATACAGTATCTGCTTGGGAACCACTGTGCTAGGGCAAAACACTTGAGACTGATTGCGGGGTGGTGGTGGTGGTGGTGGAGGAGATTTTTAATAAAACACTGGCAACATTTCTCAGGTGAGGACGCAGATTCCACGCTCTCCTACGCACACCTGGGAATGTGAAGTCTTATCCACACTGAAATGCTGCACAAAAACACAGAATGTGCCTGCCTAGTTCCTGCAGCACGGAGCAAATCTGTGAACGGAAAGCAGCTTCTACAGCAACTTCATATGCCCCTGGTCAGTAGTTTAATGGGAGGGACACTTTGAGAAAGGGTTGGAGTGGGGTGGGCCAGCGTCCCCCAACTCGGGTTCCAATCCTATCCAATTTTCCAGCCCTGGTGCAGCCACAGTGCAGCCCCAGGGTAAGGGAACAAATGTTCCCACACCTTAAGGAGGCCTCTGTGACTGCTGCCCCATCACAAGATGCAGTGCATGCCCCATTGGCACGGCTGCACCAGCCCTTGAAAACTGGATAGGATTGGGCCCTGGGCTGGCAGAATTTCCTAAGGCCAGTCCCCACTCTTCTCCACATACTTCCTTTGCTTTTCTGCGAGGCCTGGATGGGTGGGGGACTAGACACTACACAGAGAACTGGATTTTGTCTGGAACTTGCCGTTGCTCACCCCTATTATGGAGTGACTGTTACTCCAAATTATCAGAAGGGGAAGTGTTCTTGGTCCCAGTTTCTTGTCTGCTCCTCATTAGCCATTTCTACTTTGTTGTTTTGAAACCTTTCTTCTCATCTGAGAAATCCGTTACATACGAAGCCGCCATTGGAGACAAATATCTTTGAAAGACATTGAAAGGCATTTCAAGGGAGAAGGAAAGGGCGTTCAAGGGAGTGGAGACAGGCCTTAGTCAAAACAAGCTTCAGAAAGAAGTTGAGACAAGGTCCTTTCATCCCACCAAGCAGGGAAGCAGAGCACAGCGTAAACCACAGGGCTGCACGACTGATAAACACCATGATTTTCAGGTGGAAGGATTTATTCCAAGCCAGGCAGACCTTTTCCTCTTTCATCCAAGCTCTTTCACACAAATTGCATCCTCTCTAGATCTTAATGCAACCTTTTAACCAAGGTCTTGTCCCGAGGCCGAGAGTAACTCCCTTTAAATCTTCCCAGGATGCTGCTGACTGAAACAATGTCTCAGTTCCTTGAGCCCTTGCCCACAAAATTATCCATCTTTTAAGGGAGGAGGAAGACCATTTTTTAAAAAAATTTGGGATTTAATTTTTTTTTCTGCTTTAAAAATTAGTTCTGCATTATTACCAAATTAATTGAATCTCATAATAATATGGCAAACGAATCATCAGATAAAAGGTAGCTCTGCTACAAATCTCCCCAACATTTTTTTCCTACACAGTCTCAGTCCTACACATATGAATACAGAAGGATTGACCAGACAACAAAACTCAAAACCTGGGCTCAGTTTATGATTTGGTCATAAAAGCTTACTAAATGGCCTTGGCCCAGTCATTATCTATCTTACCCACCTCACAGAGTTGCTGTGGGTATACAGTTTGATAACCCCTTGCCCTACAGAGCAAGAACAGGATTAAATAAGAGCAAATACATGGCAGGAAATATCATTTTGAGTTTGGGGGTTTGTTGCGAGCTGGATGCTCGGTTTTCAGCGCCAGCTGCTGCCCGACTGCTTGGCTTGCCTATCTCCCAAGGCCAGAGCAGCGGCACTCCCAGGAACAAGACGACACAAGGCAGAAGTTCTCCACCACACGCCTCTTTACTATATACAATATGTATAACAACAGCCCAGATATCACACGAATCACGGTTCTCACTGACGTAGCCTTCGGCACTAACTCCACTCTGCATCTCCCACACCCCAGCTTGTCCCTGCTGGACTTTATACGCATGTCAGCCAATCAGTGTGGAGCAAGAAACTGCTAAGTCACTCTGACTCTGCATGGAGTGACACACACACACACACACACACAGGTAGCAGTCACCTGGTCTACATCACCCTATGTTGCACCATCCTTTCTTCCCAGGATGCTGTGCTGGCTGAGTCAGGCCAAGGCTTCAAGGCCTGCTGCTATTCAGCCTGTAAATTCTCCCTCAGTCCCAGGGATGAACCCTTAACAGGGTTAGACAGGCAGCCCCCCACCCCACCCCACCATCAGGCTATCACTCTCCCTTTGCAAAGGTGAGTGAGATTATCTGTGAATGCATAAAAATTGAAGTAACTCAGCATTTTTGGCCTGAATATGAGAAGACTAAGGGCACAATCCTAACCCACTTTCCAGCACCGACATAAGGGCAATGAAGCTCTGAGGTAAGGGAACAAACGTTCCCGTACTTTGAGGAGACCTCCGTGAGTGCCACCCAACTGCAGGATATAGCGCACGTCCCATTGGCACCGCTATACCAGCGCTGGAAAGTTGGTTAGGATTTGGGCCCAAGGCTGCAACCCTAACCACACTTTCCTGAGAGTAAACACCACTGAACAAAATAGGACTTACTTCTGAGTAGACCTGGTTAGGATTGTGCCCTAAAGAGGGTCACATGCAGGGCTGGCCCACCCATGAGGCCAGCTGAAGAGGTTGCCTCAGGAGATAGATTGCTGGGGGGGGGGCACCCATCTTGCCTCCACCATCTCCTTCCACTCCCTGGATTAGAAGAGGGGTCAGAGAGGAAGAGAGTGCTGAGTGAGAACACTGGAGAATGGGGGGCAGCATTGAGCTACTTCAGCACCAAGAGGTCTTGGGCTGGTTTTGGACACTTGATGGTTCTCTCCAAGTACCTGAGGAGCTGCCACATGGCAAAGGGCAGAACTAGATCTGATGGGTTTGAGTTCACAGAGGAGAGATTTTGGAGATTAAACGGTTGGCAACCTTCAGTCTCGAAAGACTATGGTATAAGCCTACAGCACCTGGTATTCCCAGGCAGTCTCCCATCCAAGTACTAACCAGGCCTGACCCTGCTTAGCTTCTGAGATCAGACAAGATCGGGCATCTGCAGGGTAACAGTTGCTGGAGAACTGTCTTAATGGTAAAATCAGTTTGACAATGGAACCAGCAGTTACCGGGGGATGTGGGCACTCCCTCACTAAACGTTTTCAAGCATACCTGTCTGCTGGAATTCTCTAGCTCAGTGCTTCCCAAACATTTTAGCACTAGGACCCGCTTTTTAAAATGACAATCTATCGTGACCCACTAGACAAAAAAAAAAAGATATTGAGAAAATCTTTGGGCACCCCTGTTTTAATGTTTCAAAAATTTTTCACGACGCAACAAAAACTGGCGTGCATCCCACTGGTGGGTCCTGACCCATAGTTTGGGAAACACTGTTCACTCTTGGTATCTTAAACTAAGCAAGGGCTTGGATTAAATGGCCTGCAAGGCTGCCTCCATCTCTGATTCAGTCAGTAGGCCTTGCTGCTCCTGTTTTAGATCTGGCACAGAGCGCCCCCAAGAACCGGTGCCACTAAAACACAAAGCTGCCCCACGTGAATGGAAAGTCACATGCAAATAGGTGCGTAGAATCAGAACAAGTTCGTAAGCAAGCTAGCAAGCGTTGTCATAAAAGGCACATCAACTGTGTGAGTCTAGCACAGCTAGAAGATCGCAAGAACTTGATCTGGAAGGGGGGAAGGCAACCTTTATGAAAATGAGAACCTAGAAGTACCAACTGCACTTATGCGCTCCTTGATATTCTCCCAGCAGACATATGATCCATCTCCAGAGAGACTCAAAACAAGCTCATTTAAATCAGGTCAATGCCCAATGTGACATCTTCTAATTATCACCAGCCGCCTTGCATGGGGACTGGCAGGAACTCCCACAGGCTGCTCTTGCTGCATCCAAACCTAGTTGGCACTCTGCGGTCTAGGAAGACTATGGTATCGCGCTCTGAATAGTGGTTCCAGAACAGAGTGTCCTCTCCAGTGTGCGAAGCCTGGGTAAAGTAGGTATGGAGGATAGGCTGTTACCCATGCAGCAAATCCCCCCTCTCCACGTCGCTGAAATGGTCCAATGGAAAGGGAGAGGCCAATACGGTTGGTTCCAGCGGCGTCGCAGGAGTTGCCAGAACATGACTGTGTTCAGCCACGAACTGCCTCAGGGACTCCGGCTCCGGATTTTGCCTCGAGGTTGACTCCTGGAGCCTCTTCCATAACTGGATGTAGCCACAAGGCAGTGGAGATTTGGGATCGGAGTTTTCCTTCTCTCAGATGAGCTGCCTTCCCAGGCTAATGAGTCCCATCTACCCGGTGGCTGTTTAGTCGCCTCTTACGACAAGTACAGCCAAACTGAGGGCCTATTCTTATCCCCAGTCCCCAGGAGAAGCACCCAGACATAGGACAATTAATGGCCTGATTGGAGGCCCATCAGAGAAGCTGTCGTTGGAGAGAATTGCTTGATGACGTTCGGCTCCAGCTCGGTTATTGGGTTCCGTTATTTGCATGGCATGATTAGAAGATATTGTAGCGTCTGCTTGAACTGATTTGATGTGTTACCCGATCATAACAGCGCTTTTTGTTATCTGATACAGTCTTCGTGAGCAATCAACAGTGCCAAAAAAGGGGGAGAGCCAACAATGCTTGTGTTGAGATTAATAATGTATCCCTGAATTTGCTGTTTGACAACAATCAACACCTCCACACCTTCCACAGTGAGAAATCAATGTTCCTTATTTGCTTCTTGAAAGCGTGAGGCTACAAGTTGCACACCATTGTTTTGCAGTGACATTATTCTTGATTTTCAATGGTTGATTGGAGGGGAGAATGCAGCCTGGTCTATTCGCTGCTCTTAGATTTGGTATGGTTCTGTTGTGCAAAGTTGTATTTATTCTTATCAGGTCAAGCCTGGCGTTCTTCCCCAGCGTAACATTTTGGGGGGGGGGGGCTAACACAACTTTATATTGTGTTGTGCAACACAACACAGCAGCATCTATCTTGGGGCCAGGTTGCAAAGAGGGACTGTTAGAGGTGAAGATCTAAAGTGCAGCTCGCAACACTAAGATGGAAGGGTTCCCAAGTCATCTTGGAGTCACTGGCAAGTAAGACTAGATAATCTAGGACTCCAAAATCTTTATATATATATATATATATATATATATATATATATATATATATATATATATATATATGGTTTCACTTACAAAAGCCTCCTTCTCTGTGACAAAGGAAATTAAGACCAGACACAGTTTTAAAATTCACAAAAAGGAAATACAAAAATATGCTGACTCTGAAATCGAGAGAGAAATTTGGAAGGGGAGAATTTCAAAAGCATCACTGTCACTCTCTTCTCAACGGTTCCTACAGGCAGGCATGACTAGAGAGGTTTGAAATGCTGCCTCCCATTTTGTTATCCCTGCAAGGTTGGCTTAGGAGCTGTTGGGCCAAGTACCAAACATTTTTGCAGGGCCCCCCCCCCAACTCCCACAGCCCCCATGCCAGACCCTCAGCTACAGAGCAAGGTATTGGCTAGGGGAGATCTTGCTTGCTACCTCAGTGCAGGGTCCCTCCAGCACGACCCCCAATTTGGCCAAATTAGTCACACTGCCCTAAGGCTGGCCCTGCATTTCTGTGCCGCTGATAAGGAGAGAGGGGGATCAGGCTCATGTGTAGCCAAAGCTAGGTGAGGAAGGAGCAAGGAAGCTGACAATGGAGGGAGCAAGAAACCCAGCCTGCACCTCTCCCCTCTTGAAAGTGGGCAAGCTGAAAGCAAGTCTGACCCTGTTCCCACCTTCCGAGAAGGGAACCCTTCATTTGTTTAATTTTTTCTTTTACAAAGTGGAGCTGTTTTGCTGTACAAGTAATGCAATGTATAATTTGGCATTCAAGGCCAAACCACATGTTGTATTAAGTGCATGGCTGACTTTAATGTGTGTGTTTATTTCTCCCCTGGGGGCTGGGGATAAGAATAGGCCCTCAGTTTGGCTGTACTTGTACCTGGTCATAAGAGGCGACTAAACAGCCACCTGGTAGATGGGACTCTTAGCCTGGGAAGGCAGCTCATCTGAGAGAAGGAAAACTCTGATCCCAAACCTCCACTGCCTTGTGGCTACATCCAGTTCTGGAAAAGGCTTCAGGAGTCAACCTCCAGGCAAAATCAAGAGCCGGAGTCCCTGAGGCAGTTCATGGCTGAGCACAGTCACGTTCTGGCAACTCCTGTGACGCCGCTGGAACCAACCGTATTGGCCTCTGCCTTTCCATTGGACCATTTCAGCAATGTGGAGAGGGGGAATTTGCTGTATGGGAAATAGGCTATCTTCCATATCTACTTTACCCAGGCTTCGCACACTGGAGAGGACACTCTGTTCCAGAACCACCATTCAGAGCGCGATACCATAGTCTTCTGAAACTGAAGGATGCCAACAAGAATTTCCCAAACAGCTGCTGGTGAAGGGTGGTGGGAGAGCACAATCCAAATTGGGGCGTGACATGCAGAGGGAAGGGGCTTTAATCTTTTGCCCGACAACAGTCCTAATCTAGATTGGCCCTCTAGCATCTGGGATGGTCACTGTGGGAACGTTTAGACTCAGGGATGATATCAGGGGTCAGCATCTTTGAGCACCTGCTATGGGCTCTCATAAAGTCCTGTCACTGATCCCTGAGACCACTTCTGTGCTCACAGCCTTCATGTGGCAGAGAGCCTCTCTTGGGGTCCACTCTGGTAAGACAGGGTCCTTGGGGGTGACTGGCCAAGGCCCCTAGGAACTCGGTGTCAGCCCTGGCAAGGCTTAGTAGAGCTTCGATCTGATCCAGCAGGGCTCTTCTGTTCTTAGAAATTATGTATAAAAATCTGTTTCACAACAAACAAGAAAAGCTGAGGGCCCAGTCCTATCCAATTTTCCTGCCCCAGTGCAGCTGCAACGCAGCCCCAAGGTAAGGCAACAAATGTTCCCATACCTTAAGGAGGCCTCTGCGATTGCCTCCCCACCACAGGATGCAGTGCACGCCCCATTGGCATGGCTGCACAGGCACAGGAAAACTGGATAGGATTGGGCTCCCAGTGTGCAAGCCATTTAGACTTCCCAATCCCAGCCTGCAATCAAGGTGTGCCCCACACTCTTGCAGAGAAAGGGGCTGCTGCCTTTGCAGTGAAACACCCACACTCATATCACGTGCCCCAGGGCCAAAATGTGAGTAAACTGAGTCCCCTTCTCTTCCCCAGCCGTTTTATCTATCCTGGTAATGAGGCAAAGCAGTAGATATGAGCCAGGCTGAAGACGCCTTAGGTGAGCCAAGGAATGGAGTGTCTGATAGCATCAAGCCACCCTGGGAGCACAGAAGGCGCCCCACTGCGGTATCAATACATGAACTTTGCCTCCGCTCTCCCACGCTGCCTGCCGATTTTCGTATCATGTTGCATAATTAATCTGTCAACATTCTGTGACGAGGTATAAATATTAATAACACGATCACACAGTTGGCTGTTCCTTTCAAAATGCAAACTTTTTGCAAAGACAAATTACACACTTAATCTTAACCAGCTCTGAGTGTATTTCTCTCTCTCTCTCTCTCTCTCTCTCTCTCTCTCTCGTAAATAAAGGACACATTTGGCTTTTGGAAAGACAAAAAAAGTTGTCAGCTTTTCTTCCTTTTTTTTCATATGGTCAAGAGGACCAGCTTTCCCTCCATGTGTTAATATTAAATACGGCCAGTAAAAACAAAAAAAAATACACTTTCCCAGCAGTAGCCTTGCTCAGGTGTGGTGACAGGTGTGGGCCACCCTGGGCACATGCTCGGGGGGGGGGGGGGTTCCCTGTACTTCCTGAGTCTCCGGTCCTTACTGCATTGTCGCTGATCGGAGTTCCATGTTGTGTTCCACGCTGGAAGGATCTTCCAGGGCAGCCCACAGCAATCACCCCACCTGAGCAATGCTACTGCTGGGAAAGTATTTTTTACTGGCTGTATTTAATATTACAACGCATGGAGGGAAAGTTGGTCATTCTGACCATATATGGATCCAAGAGCTCTGTCTTCATCTGCATTCGGTCACCCTACTTTCCCCCAATATCTTGCTCATTTCAGAAAACAACAATTTTCTGAATGAAACCATTATTGACATTTCCCAATAATCTGAAGGGGTTAGTAATATAAATTAAATTGCTTTCAAAAAAAAAAAAAAATTAGCTCTGCTCTCCAGATCAAGTGTTTGTTTGTTTTTTTAAAAAGTAAATACTAGTCCATGGGCAACAATGTAGAGAGAAGAAGGAAACAGTTAACATTTTAACCTCACAAGTAGAAGGATTAGATTTCTATTGACAAATATTGATTTCTTTCCTACCTAGACAAAAGCGGACCAAGAAATATTTTCCCCCCATCCAAGATAATCAAAAATTACCTACTGCAAAAGTAATGAACTCTACTTCACAGAGATCCCTGTGTGTAAAATACACACAGGAAACAAGAAAATAGCTGAGCGTTGATGGGTGTTTTTTTATACATGACACATACACATGAAATATAGTGTAACACCTGTAATATTTAGTTTTATTTGTTTGAAATATTTATACCCCTCCTTTCTCACCCCCTGAATACTGGAACACCCAATGCACTCGTACTTCCAAGGGCTGTCAGTTGGTGTTCAAAACCATGCACAACTCCCACTCACAATTGTTGAGATGGTGAATCTAGGCAAATGTATAGAAGGCACAGCAAAATGGATCCCTTGGACCTGAACAGAAAGCTGTCTTGCATTGAGTTCAATTAGCTTCCAGTGGTCCATTCAGCTTGGTATTGTCTCTACCACCAGCAGCACAAGCTGGAATGCCAGCCAACGGCATTGCGAGTCCCTGCTTCTGCAGAATTATTCCTGACCCCCAAAGCTGCTGCTTGCCATGCTCTTTGTGTGGTTTCTTCAGTTGAAGGTGTGCAGGACTACTGGTTTGATTTAAAGGGATTGTGCAAGTGGAGGGGCTTTTTCATTTGCGTGGGGCCTGTAAATCCAACTGGAAGTCCTGCTCTACTGTGGTTGAAGAAACCACAGCAGAAGCAAGGTAAGAAGGCAGGAGGTTTGCTCTCAGCTTGCTTTTAATGGGTGGAAAGCAGATCAGTGAAAGATGCATATGTGGCAGTCTGGAGGGAGCGGCGGCAGTAGACTAAGGGTGAAAGGCACCCAGAATTCACTGCTCTCCCCCAGAACTTGCTACTGATACAACCCATGTCACTTCACCTAAGGCAGGGGTCTCCAAACCCCGGCCCGGGGGCCAGATGCGGCCCACAGCGAGCCTTTATCCGGCCTGCGGCCAGCCTCTTGTCCCCTGAAAGCCTCTGGCCCACTCGACTGAACATGACGAGAGCTGTGCTCCAAATGCATCTGGAGGGTGTTCTGAGGGCCAGAGAGGCTGAGTGAATGAGCCCCCTAATTCATTTATTCATTCATCTAAATTCCATCTCCAATTTATTTAAATTTTTTTCCAGCCCTCAGCACTGCGCCAGATATTTCATGCGGTCCTCTGGCCAAAAAGTTTGGAGACCCATGGCCTAAGGGATGGGCAGCCCCTGGTCTCCACTCTCTGGAAATGGCTCTCTAGGGATCTTTCCCAATCCTGCCTGGAGATGCCAAAGTTTGACTGTGGTTCTACTTCTGAGCTGTGGCCTCATCCTGTAGCAGACTCTATTTCCTCTAGTAGGAACCAGGATTCCTCATGCTACTCTGGATGAAGCGCAAAAGAGGCAGAATTCAGTGGTTGGACTAGTTGACAGGTGGGATGGCTTGTCTAGCTGAAATGAGAGACTGGCCAAGATAGCACAGACATCCTATGCTGCTATGCTATTTTGAAGCTAAGATAAGAACATAAGAACAGCCCCACTGGATCAGGCCATAGGCCCATCTAGTCCAGCTTCCTGTCTCTCACAGTGGCCCACCAAATGCCCTAGGCAGCACATAAGACAGCAAGAGACCTGTATCCTGGTGCCCTCCCTGGTGCCCTAATACAGCAACACAGCAAATGGGGGGGGGGAACCCCAGGTAACAGCATCATGAGAGGGAGTTCATGTGAGGCCAGCTAAGATGGCGGCCACCACCTCGGAAGAAGCCACCCATCTTGGAGTGGCAACTTCTTCACTTCTCCACACACTCAGTGTTGGCCCCTTCTGTCACCCTTCTCAGACCATGCTGCACCAAATCTGTGGTGATTTCAAACTTGAGAGTTTTTCCAGAGTGAAGCATCTGAGAAATTGTGAGGGCGTTGAAAATAGTTTTAATCAGGGCTTCAATCTTTAATTGATTAAACCATTAAAAACCTTTTAAAATTGATTGAAAAAATGTATTCCTGATTAATTGAGCAACATGTTTTCTTTTAATAAATGCTAATTATGTAAAATTAACTTGTAAAAACTGCTCATGGCAAAAGCACCATGGTGGAAGAGGCATTCCCTGTTCTCTCACACACAAGAAGGAAAGCCTCTTCTAAGGTAGCACCCGCTGTGAAATATTAGGGTATCATCAAGAAACAAAGGGTTACATCCCAAGAAAATTAGCCATGACAAAGCACCACTGAAATTAATGGGATTTGAGGCAGTTGCAACGCACTTTTCATAGCTTTGCCATGATTAACACTCTTAGGATTCAGCCCAAAGAAAATCTGATTCTTTTTCTTCAAAATATTATGTGCACAAATTTAATCAGTGAATAAATGGATTTGTTGATTAAAGCAAATTTGATTAATCAACAATGTTTTTTAAGCAGGTCATAGTCCTAAAAGTAGCAACATGTTCACATCTCTCTGAACCCCCACTTTTTCTTGTCCAATAACATTTTATCTGAGTCTCAACCCAAAATCCCCCCTTACTTTTACGTTGGTGATAAATTAATCCGTATGCCACACTGCCTCAGTGAAAAGAACAGAAAATTAGCACTACATACCCAGAGATACTATTAACACCGCAACACACCATGACACAATTCTAACTTTATGGGTACGTATTTCCTCTGGGGATACTTAACAGCTCTCGCTGGATCTTCAAACCTTGCCCTACTAGCTGGGAAACTCAATCCTAACCTATGCATGAACAGGCAGGTCGCCTGGCCTGTGCTGTATCCAGCGCAGGGTTTGAGGTGGACCCTGTGCAAGGGAGTGAGGGGATTTATTTCCCCTTAACCCATGACACACAGCAGCCACTTCAAGGGGGCTACTGTGCCAGTGAAACTGTTGGCACAAATCTGGGCAGCCCGGTGTCATGCTCAGGAGGAGGGTTAGGATCCAGCCTAAGTGCCGGAAAATGGTCCCACACCCCTCCTAGGGCCACTCTGCCAACCAGCTCTCCCCTGCCCCCAAATGCTCTTGAAACACCCCCATGCCTGCCCCAACCCCCATGCTGACTTCCCCAGGTTGCTGCTTCCTTACCCCCTCTTCAGCCGGCATCCTGTTCCCGAGACCTCGCAGATGTGCCTTACAGCATGTTTGTGACACTCCCAGCCTGGCTTAAGGGACTTACGCTGGCTCCGCACAATCTTAAGACTGCATTCTTAGTAAAGTGAGCCCTCGGTGCAAGCAGAACTTTTAGCAGGGAGTCAAAGAGTAAATCAGTTGCAACTTGGCACTTTGAACATGCCCCTTATAGTTACAGATGGGGGGAAAAAAATTCCTTTGAATTCTGCCTAATCCAAGAGAAGCGAAGCAACGGCAAAGACTTCCATCAGCACTCCAGTTATTTTGTCTCACAAAGTATTGAAATGAAAGGAATACTTTAGATTAAAAGATTTGCTTAATGGTCTAATTAATTCACTGCAAATAGATAGAGCCTTTTCGAAGAATCTGTGTTAGCTCTTAACCTTTCCCGCCTGATGTTTTTCCCCCCTTGTCTTCAAGGGAGGATGTGTTTTGATTTAATATTCAGCGCCTACTGCTTTCTATGTGGTCTGAATGCTGCTGTTTGCTTTTTTCCTTTCTCATCTTCCCCCCCCCCTTTTTCTGTGTAGAGTGACCCAATGCTTCAAATAAGCAAGGGGAAGAAAATAAACAAAGAGAAGGGGGGGCGATGGTGACACAGGTGCTCTCAGTTGCACTCTATGGGCAATTACCCCATTCACCCAGTTGAGTTCACAAAATTAATGAGCACCAAATACCGTTGGGCCAAATTATTTATGAGCTAATGAGCAGGAGGCTGCTGTCATTTCAAAGACTTCAGCACTGACCCAGTGTTGCTGAGCTGACTACAAGGCACTCTCCGTAACATGCCAGCAGAGGGCATCAGGAGCACTCAGTCCTTTCAAGCACGCTACAGATCGACTTTTGGTGTCGGGACTGTAAGGTTGGATCCAGGCAGGGCACCGTGGAATTGATCAAACAGGCAGCAGTGGGACCGCCTAGATCAGGGGTGCTCACACTTTTTTGGCTCGAGAGCTACTTTGAAACCCAGCAAGGCCCGGAGATCTACCAGAGGGGAAGGAAGCGTCTGACAGACACCCCCTTTAATGTATGGAGCCCCTGCTGGAGTCTAGTCAGTTTCGTCAGTTTTGTTGCTGCATGCCTGAAGAGCAGCTAAAGTGTCAGTGTCAGTTTAGTGTCAGCTAAATATGTCAGTTTCGTCTAGTCACTAGACAAAACTGACACATTAACAGTTTGGAGAGACAGGGCTCTGCAATCTACTCATTTTGCCTGGCGATCTACCGGTAGATCGCGATCCACCTATTGAGCACCCCTGGCCTAGATTCTATGGCACCCATTTAGATTCTCCGTCTGCACAAAGTGACAGGATGACTGGGAGATGTGACCTTAGTGCAATCTTATATATTTCTGCTCAGATGTAAGTTCCATTCACTGGATGCACTCCATGAAACTGCATATAGGATAGCAGCCTTAGGGCCCAATCCTATCCAACTTTTCAGCACCAGTGTAGCCCCAATGCAGCCCCGAGGTAAGGGAACAAGTGTTCCCTAACCTTGAGGAGGCCTCTGTGTCTGCCTCTCCACCACAGGATACACTGCCTGCCCCACTGGTATGGCTGCACCAGGACTGGAAAATTGGATAGGATTGGGGCCTTAGACTTTTATATAAGTTTGCAACATTTAGGCTGCAGTCTTGTACACATTGATTTGGGAATAAGCCCCATTGAACTCAGTGGGACTTACATAACTCTGAATGGACATGCCTCAAATTGTGCTGCGAATTGCTTAATGGATAAGGTTTTGTAACTTTGTGCAAAGTAAGGTTTTAAAGCAGAATTAGCTTGTTTTCCATGTCCCTTGATATTCAATTTTCCCTCCTTTTTTATTGTCGTTTATTAGACTGTAAGTTTGAGTGGAGCATCAATGTCATTTTTTCATCTATGTATACCACCTACAAAATGTTAGGACCTTTAAAAAATCATCATAACTGCTAAGCAACAAAAAAGTGCCCCTGATTAATCAGGCATAAGATTTTAATAAGAATGCATTATTTTTAGTAGAAGTATTGAAATCAGGGGTGTCAAACTCATTTCATACAGAGGGCCACATAGCATTCATGATGCCTGCTGAAGGCCGGAAGTGATGTCATTAGGCAAGAAGTGATGTCATTAAACAGGTCATAACAAAAAAAAACACACTTTTTTCTCACTTAGGAACTCATTAGCTGCAAATAACAAAGGAGAAAATATACGAATCTTGACCATATTTCAAGATATGGGAGAGCCCAAGTTTCATGTGGACTGCCCTTTTAGCAGTAACACCTCAGCACTACTCAGCAGCTGAAAGCCTGAGGGCCATATAAAAAGCTTCCGCGGGCCACATCCGGCCCCCGGGCCTTATGTTTGACACCCCTGATTTAAATAAACATGAGAGGCAGCCATTGGTGTCACTATGTTTTTGTGAAACTTGCACGTTTTTACCAGTGGCAGCTCACCAGCTGATTGTCAGCAGAAGTTCCAGTCAAAATGGGCTCAGGTAGCAGAGGTGGAGCTATGAGAGGAGAATCAGCTTCACATACCACTTGACAGCAGCTCAGTGACCATGTCACTGGTGGTATGTGTACTATTAGTTGTCCAAAACTGCTTTCAGTAGCCAGGCCGTCTGTGCATTCTGGGTCCCTACCCCCATGAATGCTAATTGGGTTTAACTTCAGACATTATTGCTGTAATGAGCAATACAGTTGCAGCCTTTTGGAACCCATACTTGGGGGTTCCAAAATAGGGGATAAGAATAGGCCCTCAGTTTGCCTGTACTTGTCGTAAGAGGTGACTAAACAGCCACTGGGTAGATGGGACTCGATAGCCTGGGAAGGCAGCTCATCTGAGAGAAGGAAAACTCTGATCCCAAACCTCCACTGCCTTGTGGCTGCATCCAGTTATGGAAAAGGCTTCAGGAGTCAACCTCGAGGCAAAATCCGGAGCCGGAGTCTCTGAGGCAGCTCATGGCTGAACACAGTCATGTTCTGGCAACTCCTGCGACGCCGCTGGAACCAACTGTACTGGCTTCTGCCTTTCCATTGGACCATTCTAGCGACGGGGAGAGGGGTGATTTGCTGCTTGGGAAACAGTCTATCCTCCATATCTACTTTACCCAGGCTTCATGCACTGGAGAGGACGCTCTTCCAGAACCACTATTCAGAGCCTGATACCATAGTCTTCCGAGACTGAAGAATGTCAACAACTTGGGGTCCTTCCTCTTTTTGCCCATTGCCTTCATCACAGGCAAAAATAAAAAAACTTCACACATTTGAAATTTTCTTTGAGGAACGCAACAGCACCTGCTCCTTAAGAGGTTTTTAAAACTAGAAACCCGCACCTGTGAAAACTTCCAAGAAACCCATCCTCGGAAGTTTTTGCATTCAAACTTTCCTTCAATTTAGAGGAAATCTGCTGAGAAGCCAGATGTGCGCGGAAGCCCCTGGAGAAACTCTCTACCCATCTCATCAAAACTGCTTGGGTTTCCCTCACGATTCCTCAAGAGGAAGTCCTTTCCAGACTCACTTTGAATTTTGCTGAAGGCAACGTTTCAATGCAACTTTGCTGCCAAGGATTCAGGCAGCCTTGCAGAAAGCTCGGAATCACCTGAAGCAACTGAGCTTCATCTTTCCTTCTGCAGAAAACTGAACGGAACCAGCTTGAAGTGGAGAAAAAAGTACAGTCAGAAAAACTGAGCCACTCAAGCAGCCACATTTCTCCCCAATTCTCTGTTCTTTCCTACATGTCTCTCTCTTAGGGCGCAATCCTATCCTGCACTGGAACAGGCAAGCCAAGAGGCTTGTGCTGTATCCAGCACAGGACAGGGGCCATAAGTGGCTCAGCCAGAGGCAAGGGGAAACATTTCCCCTTACCTCTGGGTAAGGGCTGCTGGTCCCTAAGAGGCTCTTCGGACTTGCGCCACCTCTTGAGGAGACTCCGCTTGGAGCTGCTCTGTTCTTGCCGGAAACCAGGGTTGGGATCCGGCCTAATTGACGAACACAAGACTGTTGTGAGGGAAGACACTGTGAAGATTGTGCGGTGTTTTGTGGATTGAATATATCATATAGAATGTTGGGGTCTGGGCAGGTGGGGCTTGGAGGGTGTTCTGCCAGATTCCCAATCCAAGCCTCGCTTAGGGAACTTATGCCCACTCTGACCTAATTAGCTTCGCTTTTGTTCCCCAACAATGGCCCCAGTTCTCTACGGCAGTACTGCTAGACTCCACCACCAGGGTAGCTTGCCTGTTTAAACTGCAGGGACCCAGTTCCTAAGGCAGCAATCCTTCCAGGTATAGCAGCACACCTCAGCTCCCCAGCTCTCCGCAGCCTGTTCGAGTAGTCCCTTAGTCAGTGAGCCGGAAAGTCAGTCCACAAGGCAGAGCCGTCCAATAGGTTAGTTAGCCACAAAGTCAGTCAGAGTATCCAGGCCAAAGTCCAGAGTCAATAAGCCGAGTCACAGTCTGAGGTCAGATTCCAGGTAAGCCAGTAAATTAGTCAGAGTTGCCAAATCGAAGTCCAGAGTCAATAAGCCCAGTCCGTCCAACCTGCACTCCTTCTACAACCCACAAACCCTGCCTGCCTCATGTGCTCCTTATATCCCTAGGGACCTCATTGCCTCTAGTGGCTGCAGCTGTGCAGCACACCCTCTGCTGAAAGCCCAGGCCTTAACTCTTCAAGGGGCCACTGCAGACACCACATTCTACCTCCTCGCCAGATCTTCCATGATTCCAATACAGAGGGTCACTCTGGGCTGCTGCTGCTGTCCAGGAATCACTGGTGGCACTGTGGCCTAATTGGGGCTACTGCCTCCCTCCGTGTTGCTTTTGCCATCACCGTGCTTGGAGGAGAGGGAGGTGCCACCCGCAATCACCACTAACGGCCACCCCAGCCCCATGATTGCACAACAGACTCCTTCTTATCCTCTTAGCTCTGTCAGCTTGGCACTAAGTTAGCACTTGCTAGAGCTGTCTTTTGCCACTCCCAAAAGCAGGAGAGAGAGCAGGAGGGATGTGAAGGGTGCAGGGGCCTGAACAACAGATGTTATTCCTGCTGTGACACATACATGCATCATTTGCAAAGAGAGTAAGGGCGCAATCCTAACCCCTTATGTCAGTGCTTCCCAGCACTGACATAAGGGCAATGCAGCTCTGCGGTAAGGGAACAAACACTCCCTTACTTTGAGGAGGCCTCCGTGAGTGACACCCAACTGCAGGATGCAGCACACGTCCCATTGGCACCGCTATGCCAGTGCTGGAAAGCACTGACATAAGGGGTTAGGTCTGCGCCATAAGGCTGCGATCCAACCACACTTTCCTGAGAATAAGCCCCATTGAACAAAATAGGACTTACTTCTGAGTAGACCTGGTTAGGATTGTGCCCTAAGTTTGTATTCCCTTCACAAGGATGACTTCTTGTATGAAATGCAATCCACTAGTGCAGGGGTCTCTAAACTGTTTGGCCAAAGGGCCACATCAGATATCTGGCACAATGTTGAGGGCTGGAAAAAAAAATTAAATAAAAAATTTAAATAAATACATATGGAACTTAGATGAATGAATGGGTTCAAATGTCCAGGATTTCTCCAAGCAACAACACAGCCCAAGAAACAAAGCACACACTTAAATGGACCCCCACTCCCTCACCCCACAACTCCGGTTGTATTTGGTCAACTGGGTCAGAGGCTCTCCGGGGATCATAGGCTGGCTGCAGGCCGGATAGAAGCTTGCCGTGGGCCGCATCTGGCCCCCAAGCTGGGGTTTGGAGACCCCTGCATTAGTGGATTAGAATATCACCAATTGATCCAACAGGATTTATTTAAGCAGATGACGTCCCCAGGCTTTCCCACGCCACAGGCTTTCAGGACCCGAAAGCGATGCTATGTCACTGACCAATGGGGGAAACTCCTAAATATTCACATGCAGCTTTCCTGCGTTCCAGGACTCTTGCTTCCCGACTCCAAGCTGCACAGCCCAAGCCTCGAAAAGTGAAGACTCAGCAGGACAGATAGCGATCCCCGTCAGCAAAGCGGCTCTCTAAGTTGTTAGATCGGCAGGCTGATAAAAACTAAGAGGCATTTAATTTTCTCGTGATGGGATATCACAGGAGACTGTGGTGCAGGCTCTCTTGGTCTCCCCTCCTCCACCACCTCCCCTGCTTCGATTGTGAGCAAAAAAACACTGACTGTTAAGTTTAAGAGATGTGGCGCTTACAGGAGAAGGCAAGTCTCTGATAGCCTCCCACTCTTGACGCAAATGATATCTAAAGGGACATCTTAGTAGGGGGGATGCCACATTTGGGTAATGGTGATGGATGCAATATTGCTATTTGAATACACTTACAGATCTAGCCCTCCAAGAAAGATAGGCATCAGAAATTCCCAAATGTGTAACCAACTGTTCCCTTAAGATGAGTGTTTTTCAACCTGTTTCTCCTGGTGTCCCACTTCTCATGTTGTAATTATTTTAAGTACCACCAATACCTAAAATACCCGGGGCCAGGAGCATTTGGGGGCTGGGCAGGAGGTCTGGTCTAGAGGGTTGAGCCTCCATTTGCCTGAAGATAACATCCGAAGGTCGCCAGTTCGAGGCCACCGGCACCGTGCGACCTTGAAGCAGCTGACAAGCTGAGCCGAGCTATTCCACCTGCTCTGAGCATGGGAGGATGGAGGCCAGAATGTGCGACCAGATCAAGAAAGAAACATCTGAATGTTGTGGTTTCTTGAAAGATAGAAACCTTCTTTCAATTTGTAAAAATCCCTACAGGGATTTAAATTGCCTGCCTGTGTAAACCGCCTTGAATAAAGTCTAAGGAGAAATCTGAGGACCAAGAAAGGCGGTATAGAAATACCTGTATTATTATTATTATTTGCTTCTTAGCTCCGAGAAGCAGTCGCTGTGCATGTTTTTTGAGCTACATAAGAACATAAGAACATAATGGAAACAGCTCTCATGGAAGCAGGGCGCAGTGATTCGGCAAGCTCAAAGTGCCTGCAGAACACGGTGCACCTACTTACCAACTTTGCTTGGAGTGGTTGCTTCTTTGCTGAACTCAGAAGTGACGTCAAGCATCACAGCTGCTTGCGTACCACTGAAAAACACCTCACATATCACTGGTTGAAAAATGCTGCTTTAGATTAAATTCACCATCTGATCTTACGCCGGTGCCATGCTGGCATGGCAGCAGCTGCCGTAAACATGCCATAAGGCATGTTGAGGCAGCTGGAAGGAGAGGTGCTAGCAGAGAGACCAGAGACCAGTCGGTGCTGGGCCACTGTGCTGGCAGAACGAGCAGCGAAAGTGTGCGGTGTTAAGTTACCTGCCGGATGGCAGAAAAGCGTTTCTGGATTGGGGCAGAGGCTTTGAATTTCTGGCAGCAGAGTCTACTGCTGAATCCTATCCCTTTCCCAGGTTGGAGCCTTTCCTTGGTTCTGTGCCAGCTAAATAGCTGGCACAGCTCCAAGTAGATCTATTGGGGCTGCTGGGGCTCTACACAGGGTACAGGAACTAAAGTTCTCTTACTCTGAGGAGACATCTGGCTGTTTCCCTGGGGGCCAGGATAGGATTTGGGCCTCAATATAAGCACCATTCTTCAGGATTTCTCTTTATCTTCCTGAAACTCCTTCCTCTTCTCTCCATTCCCCTTAGCCTTCTCTTGGATTGCCCCCCCCCCCAGCCTTGCAAACTCCAACAATTTAGTTTTTTTCCTTTCTTTTCTGTGCAATGGAGGAATGAGCAGAAATTGTCATGAACGAAAGTAAATAATTTTCATTAACTGTACTAAAAGCTTGAAAGATTGCATAATTAAAGTGATAACATAAAAGTTAGACATGAAGGGGAAAAAGAAAGCAAATGTGGAATTAGAAGAATGTCAGCCTGGAGAAAGGAAAAAAAAGAGACCCGGAAAAGTAACAATACCTTAAATTAAAAGTGTTTTTAGGCAACATTAATTACTGGGCAGCTATTCACTTGATAAATCACAACGACACAGGCAACTTATTTCACAATTTCTTTTTAAAAATGGAGAAACGGGAATAAAGTCAGGAGGGTCTCCAAGCTTGTAATATGTCGATTCTCTCTGTATCAGAGTTTACTGTCATGCAAATAATCATTCACACAATGCAATCCATGAATACATTAATGAAATGTTTGCAAACACAGGAATACCATTAAATAATGACAGCACGTGGTGAGGTTTATCAAGTGGAAGGCAGCAAAAGAAAATTAAAAAGGCCCCCTCCTGAGGCAAACTGGTACTCAAAAATGGTAGGTATTTGCAGTATATGCTGTACAGACCCATGCGTGCCTACTCCGAATTAAGCCCTACAGAGTTCAGTGGGTTTACTCCCAGATACATGTGCATAATATTGCAGTCTTAGGGTGCAATCCTAACCCCTTATGTCAGTGCTTTCCAGCAATAAAGCTGGAGGTAAAGGAACAAACATTCCCTTACTTTGAGGAGACCTCTGTGAGTGACACCCAACTGCAGGATGCAGCACATGTCCCATTGGCACGGCTATGCAGTGCTGGAAAACACTGACATAAGGGGTTAGGATTGCGCCCTTAATGTACCTAGCACATTTCAACATACAGCAATACCTTGACTTTCATCCATTTAACTGTCATGTCTTTGCTTTTTCAACTGTTTTCTGTTCACTTCAAATTTTGTCCAATTGCCTTCCTCTTTTGTTCGAATTCATTCACCATTCCATGACGGTTGTTGATGTTCTTATGTTTATTTTCAAGTTATTTCTGTTTATTTAGGTTTAGCATGCCCTCGCATGTGTTGTACAGTTGGACCTTGGCATCTGTGGAGGTTCTGTTCTTGGAATCCCCATGAATGCTATATATGGTTGGCAACCTTCAGTCTCGAAAGACTATGGTATAAGCCAGGGGTGTCCAAAGTTTTTGGCAGGAGGGCCACATCGTCTCTCTGACACTGTGTCGGGGGCCAGGGGAAAAAAAGAATTTACATTTAAAATTTGAATAAATTTACATAAGTTTACATAAATGAATACATTAAAGACGAACTTTTATGAATGAATGAAGGTCTTGCAATAGCTCAAGGCCTGTAAAAGGCCTTGCACAAAGCAAGGCTGGCCTTTCCTTTGCTGCTGCTACTGTATCACAGACGTGAAACAGCAAGCAGTGGAGGGAAACCTCATCACGTGAGAGGTCAAACAGTCGCCCTCATACTGAGAGCAGTTGCGTTGGGCCAGTGTGGGCTCCAACAAATCTCCAGAGGGCCAGAGAGGCTCACTGGAGACTCCCTGAGGGCCGCATTGAGAGGCCTCGAGGGCTGCAAGTGGCCCCAGGGCCAGGGTTTGGGCACCCCTGGTATAAGCCTACAGCACTCGGTATTCCCAGGCGGTCTCACATCCAAGTACTAACCAGGCCTGACCCTGCTTAGCTTCCGAGATCAGACGAGATCGGGCATGGAAAGACTATGGTATAAGCCTACAGCACCCGGTATTCCCAGGTGGTCTCCCATCCAAGTACTAACCAGGCCTGACCCTGCTTAGCTTCCAAGATCAGACGAGATTGGGCATGTGCAGGATAACAGTTGCTGCTATGCTGAAAACTGCAGATAATAAAATCTGCAGTTGGTCCACAGGGGACCTCTGAATGTGATTGGAGATGCCCTCAAGTCACATCCGGAGGTGCCCTCCAGTTGTGTCCAAAGGTGTTCTGAGGCACGAGGAGGTTTAAAAAAGCCAGAAGTGCATCTTAGATGCCTCCCACAGGTATTCTGAGATGCAGGGAGGCCATGCACGACCTCCCCACGCTTCAGAGCACCCTAAGGATGCAACCAGCGGATGCCTTCGGTTGCATCCGAAGGGTGCAGGTTGAGCCTCAAGGCTGGTTGGGGGACCTGCATTGATGCAAACCCACATATGCGAAATCTGTGGATGACATGGTGCAACCTGTATATTTATTTTATTATACCCCACCTCTCTTAAAAAGAAACTTGAAGTTCAATACAGTACAAGCACATTTAAATAAAACAACAACAACTGAAAACATCAACAGTGAAGCAGTGAAAGAAAATAAAAACACACCAAAATGGGAAAAAGGGGAGTAGAAAATGAAATTGTTGAGAAGTGGACTTAGACCTGGAAGATTCAGGTTCAAATGAAGCTTCCTGGGTGATCTTGAGCCAGTCACTTTTTCTCAGCCTCACCTACCTCACCGCCCTGAGCTCTTTGGAGAAGGGCGGTATAAAAATGTGATAAATACATAAATAAAAATAACCATTGAAGTTTGTCTTCAAACTCTGCAATAAAAAACATGAGGAATTTAAACTCTTCCCTAATTTCACTCTCCCAAAGCATCCATTTCACGCTGTATTCACCTACTACAGCTCTATAGGCCTCTATCAGGTGTATGATCAGAGTGGCTTCTCTCACATCGGGCTGAGAGCCGACTTCAGACACTTGAGCAATGCCCTGTTCCAAGTGTTGGTAAGTGTATTTATAACGCACAAAAGCTCTTCAGAATCATCTCTTCAAGAGGTGGTTATCTGAGGCACTGGCACCAATATCTTCTGTGGAAGGAGATAATATGTATTATTTGCCAAAGTAAATTTGACATTAATTAGCAGGATTCTCACCGGCGAAGACCCCCACAGAGAAGCAGATGCGTTGCCGTCTCTCAGCTCCTTCTCTTCCTGCTGTGAGGGATCCGGGAAGAGCTGAGAGCCTTCATCACTCCCCTTGCGGTTGTGTGAAAACTGACTATCACTTTGCAATTGGAACTAACCGGAGGCATTCAAGCACAGCAGTTGCTGGAACTAAATGTGAGGTCACTTTGGGGACACATGAGCTATGGTTGAAGAGGTCATTGCTTCTCCCTCCCCCCCCCCCCCCCCCGCATCAGGACAAGTAGAATGATGGCCAAATGGACTTCACCACTTCAGAGTACAAGGGACAGACACCATTTCTGATTGCACCAATGCACAGAGCTCTCTACGAATACAACAACAACAACAGGTATTTATATAACGCCTTTCTTGGTCTTTATTCAAGACTTTATTCAAGGCGGTTTACATAGGCAGGCTTTATCTAAATCCCTATTTAAATAGGGATTTTTACAATTTCAAAGAAGGTTCTTTCTTTCAAGAACAACTACATTCAAGGTGCTTCATTCCGATCTGGCTTCACATTCTGGCCTCCATCCTCCCACGCTCAGAGCAGATGGAATTGCTCGGCTTCAGCTTGTCAGCTGCTCCAAGGTTGCAGGGTGCTGGTGGCCTCGAACTGGCGACCTTGTGGATGTTAATCTTCAGGCAGACGGAGGCTCTACCCTCTAGACCAGACCTCCTGCCCAGAATACTAGAATAGAAAGCTAGTACAGGAGTGTACTGGGACCAGGTTGTTTCTCCTTGATGCACTAGCTCTCTATTTGTAGGGAATCCCTCCCCCCCCCCAAAAAAAAACCTGAACATTCAAAAACCTGCAAAAGTAGTGAAGTTTCTGAAAGAGTGCAACCCATCCCACTATCTCAGAATTCTATGACCCCATTTTTCCCCTGCATGCATAACTAGGCCTCATTCCACAACAGGCAGTGTCAAGGGTCTAAAACTTCAACCTGGAAACTTATGGTCTGAGATTGGGCCCTATTGCAAAGAGCTGCACGGAACGGTGTGTGCTCATGTGCGACTCAGAATGCCATAGCAGTGGTTTGTCCTCAGTGGGGAAGCCCCATTGACTCTAATGGGACTTACTTCTGAGTAAACATGCATAGGATTGGGGTGTAAGCCCTGTACAGCGACAGCTTCAAGCCAATTGGATCGATTACTCCCAGTTGGGCTCTCTGCTTAAAAGCACTAGGGTAAAAATAAATAAATAAATAAATAAATAAATAAATAAATAAATAAATAAATAAATAAAATCAGTATTTTACTACCTTATTTTTCGCTCCATAAGACGCACCTGACCATAAGACGCACTGACCATAAGTCACACCTATTTTTTAGAGGAGGAAAACAAGGAAAAAAAATATTCTGAACCAAATAGTGTAATAAAATATTTAATAAACTATAACAGAATAACATTTGAACCATCCCCCCCTTCTTAGGGTGAATGGGATCATAAACTGGCATGAAGATCCCCCCTTCATTAAAGTCCCCAACATGCACTCTTTTTTGCAGTATTCACTCCATAAGACGCACACACTTTTACCCCCACTTTTTTGGGGGGAAAAGTGCGTCTTATGGAGTGAAAAATACGGTAAATCATTTCACAGTCACTAAAACAAGTGGTTTTGTAACTATTTCCTTTTCAAAGGAAACCTACACATTTTTGTTTCTCTACTTGTAGGCTTACGTGTGTGCAATTTTAATTTAAAATATCCATTTGGTCCATTAACTCACCTGCATTTTTTAAGCACATATTTTGATGGCTTTCCATTCAACTACAGAGATATAAATTATATTCTTAAGATTCTACAGAACTTGGCTGCAAACCTGGGGCCCAACATAAAATGATTCCATTTGGGATCTATCAATGGCATCACAAGGGAGGTGCAAGGGGTGTAGACCGGGCCGGGTAAAACCCGGCACTCAGTGGGGTTGTGTGTGGCACCACTACTAGCCAAAATTGTGAAATCTTGGTATTTTCGAATAATACCATCATGTTAAATATGGAGTCAATGCAGAATTTCATGCACAGCGGAATGAAACAAACCACATTTAAATATATGTATTCTATCAAACATTATGGCCAAATAACCAGAAAAGGAAAACACAGCCACCTTATGTAACATGAAGTGGATTTTTAAAAGTTTGTTCTGATTGCGGATTGGGTGTTTTTGACACAGCAGGGAACCAATAAGGTGTTAGTAGGAGTCAGCTCTCATTTCCATGAATCAGAGCTCATGCTAGAACTCTAACAACCCAACCCTACCCTCACTTCCCTGGGGGTAAGCACCATTGACTCTAATGGGACTTATTTCTGAGTACACACACATAGGATTGGGCTGTTATTCAGTGTATGAGTGCCATCAAGTTGGTTACTTTTGTTGCTGTTGTTTTGTTGTTATTTAGTGATTTGCTGAATGACCTATACTGTTACATATTAAAATATTAAAAAGTTAGTGGGGGTGACACCAACTCTAGTGATGCCGTTGCATTTAGGCTATGCATCTGATCTTGTAGTTTATTCTGCATGGTCTTGGCACGGGAGGAGGACCATCAAGGACATGGCGCAATGAGCTCCCGCACCACGTGAGGCAAACCCTAGTGACACCTCTGGGCCCCTGCAGCTCCGAAGGCCGGCCCTGACCTTTTCCACTGCTGTGGTTGCACTGATGCCGCTGCAGTTTTATCACCTTTTATTGACTGAATTTTGTTTCATTGTCTTGGTGTTACCTGCTTTGGAGTCTTGCATAGAGGAAAAGTGGGATAGTGTTGTTTTAAATAAACAGAGAGAGGTTTTTTAATGGATAGCTCAATGCCATGTTTTAGTGCTGAATTGTGTGTGTGCTTTGCCCCCCCCCCCTCCAGCTGTTTCATTTTCTGGTCAGATTCTCCCAACTGCTGGCCCTAAACAGTAACATAAAGCAAAAGACAGACGTCGCGACTTCAGCGTTCAAAAGGAGTTAAGGACCTGAATCACGCAGCGTCTCGGCTAGCAGTGAGCAGACTGCAAAGTAGAGGCGTGGCCTGGGCTGTATCTGATGTCCCTGTTTCTGAAGCAGGTTCTCCTTTTTATGTGCTGCTGAAGGGAGACTTGGCCAGAGGCATAAAGAGAGGAGGAGGAAAGGTGTCAGGGAGGGAGGCAAAGATGGAGATACAGGGAGGAGAGGAAAAAAAAATACCCATTGTGTGACATACGGGAAAGGAGTGCAAAGCCTTCTGAAGCATCCAGGCTTGTCACTTTAATGACAGTGAATGAATGGCAGCCATAGGGCGCTTCCTTGCCTGTCAACTGCACTTGTCTCTGCTCCCTGGAATTTTCATTATTCATCATCTACATGGCACGGACGGCGGCGACTCCAGCATCGGGTACTGTCTAATCCCCCGCCCGATAATGTGTTTCTGATAAGCAGGATGGAGCCAGTTTGGGTGACAGGAGGCACATTTCCGGAGGATAAAGCACTATTTGCACATGGCAGGTGCTGTGAATTTAGATTGTCAGATAGGGGGAGGTTTTGTTCACAGCTGCGACGCGCACAAAAGGCTCAGCCCAGGATCAGGAGCTCAGCACCCGTCAGTCGCTTGGCCCACACACCGGATAAGAACACCAGGAGCACCCCTTCTTCCAGGGAGGAAGGATACAAATCCAGCCTCAGGCCAACAGCAGACCCTTTCAGGGTGGCCTTGCACCCTTCTTTTTGACCCCAAATGTTTGTGCAAATATTAACAGCAGAAATTAAGATTAATTACTTGGAGCACTTAAGCAGCAAGGTGCATTAAGCAGGCATGTTTTATATTCATTTTTCTTTTCTTTCCCCAGATGGCTCAATGAAGAAACCAATGAAGGAATTCATCTGATCTGATGCCAAGAAAATGGCAGGATTGGCAATAAAACCCAGGAGAAAAATTATATTCGTGGCACTAACCAGTACTCTGCACTGCCTTCCAGAGTTCAGTTGGGGTCAGCAAGCAGACACTTGGGAATAAAAGGATTCCCCCCCCTTTCTATTTCTTGTTTCCCTGGTTAGCTTGGCCTTGTGTGCCTAATAAACAGTTTAACAATGATATTTCTAAAAATAATTCTGAAATGGTAACATGCACAGTTCATTTCAACTTCCAGTTCTATTCTTCCGTTCATTTGCATCTTCATTTCACACTGGTAACATACAGCGCATTGATAAAACATGGCAAAGCATTAACCTTGTGTGGCCCTATGTATTAATGCATCAAGAATGGTTTTTATGTGGTGTTTTATTGAATTGCAAATTATCTGGAAAAAAAATCTACATTATAATTGTGAAAAAAAAATAAACAGTATGTTAAAAATGATACTCCAAACCAAACATACACTTGTATATTTGCTCTTTAAGAGTGTTCTTCGATGTATGTAAAACAACATACTGAAAGAATCTTGAAGCAATCATGCATACATTACATACATCAAGATTATTTTTTATTGTGCTAGGGGTGTTCAAACCCTGGCCCGGGGGCCAAATCCAGCCCTTGGGAGGATTTTATTCAGCCCCCAAGATTCCCCAAGCCTCTCGGGGCTAAAACTAACTTGTTTTAGTTAGTTAGTTGGTTAGTTTAGTTAGTTAGTGTTAGTGTGTTTAGTTAGACACGCTTGTGGGTATATACCATGTTCAGCCACTAGAGATGCCAAATGTAATGCAATGTAATGGAAATCTAGTGGACGAATGAGATATATACCGATGCGGAGAGCCCTCGAATATAATGTTAGTTAAACTTAAAACAGAGCAGAAACGGAGACAAAAAAGATTGAGATTTGCATTGTAGGTTGCCTGATGCTTTTTCAAAATCCATTCCCTTCTTCCTTTGCAAGTCTATTTTGCCCTCTGCTCTCCTCCTCCTTCTACCCCCACCCACTTACTGTATTCAATCAAACTCTCAGCACACTGGTCCTCCATGTAATTATTGCTTATTTATTTTCCAACCCTCGGCACTGTGTCAGATATGTGATGAGGCCCTCGTGCCAAAACGTTTGCCGATCCCTGTGCTAGATCAACATACACATTTATCAATGTACATCTGATGACTATCTGTGCACTGATGATGTCGATGGGAAAAGATACTCGTGGGAGTATCTTAATTCAGGGACTCGTGAAATATTTCATGCTCATAGCGCTTTGTAAACAAAAATAGCACTTCAGAAACAAGACCAGCAGCCCAATCCTGTCTAGCACTAGCGCAGTGGGGCTACACAGTCCACACTGTATCCAGGTCTGGATAGGGGAAGGCTGGAGGTCTCCCCTACCCTGTGTAGAGCCTCAGCCTGCCCAATGCATCTACTTTGGTCTGCACCAGCAAAATTGCTGACACAAGACCAAGAAGACCCATGTCAGGGAAAAGGTTCAGGAGGGGGACTACAAGATGATGGAGAACATAAGAACAGCCCCACTGGATCAGGCCATAGGCCCATCTAGTCCAGCTTCCTGTATCTCACAGCGGCCCACCAAATGCCCCAGGGAGCACACCAGATAACAAGAGACCTCATCCTTGTGCCCTCCCTTGCATTGGCGTTCTGACATAGTCCATTTATAAAATCAAGAGGTTGCACATACACATCATGGCTTGTAACCCGTGATGAATTTTTCCTGCAGAAACTTGTCCAATCCCCTTTTAAAGGCCAGATGCCGTCACCACATCCTGCAGCAAGGAGTTCCACAGACCAATCACATGCTGAGTAAAAAAATATTTTCTTTTGTCTGTCCTAACTCTCCCAACACTCAATTTTAGTGGATGTCCCCTGGTTCTGGTGTTATGTGAGAGTGTAAAGAGCATCTCTCTATCCACTTTATCCTTCCCATGCATAATTTTGTCCCCTCAGGCGTCTCTTTTCTAGGCTGAAGAGGCCCAAACACCGTAGCCTTTCCTCATAAGGAAGGTGCCCCAGCCCAGTAATCATCTTATTCGCTCTCTTTTGCACCTTTTCCATTTCCGCTTTGTCCTTTTTGAGATGTGGTGACCAGAACTGGACACAATACTCCAGGTGTGGCCTTACCATCAATTTGTACAATGGCATTATAATATTATATATTATATCTTTCCATTGGACCATTTCAGTGATGTGGAGAGGGGGGATTTGCTGCATGGGTAACAGTCTATCCTCCATACCTACTTTACCCAGGCTTCACGCACTGGAGAGGACACTCTGTTCCAGAGCCACTATTCAGAGCGTGATACCATGGTCTTCCAAGACTGAAGGATGCCAACAAACAATTATAATATTAGCTGTTTTGTTCTCAATACCTTTTCGAATGATCCCAAGCATGGAATTGGCCTTCTTCACTGCCGCCGCACATTGGGTCGACACTTTCATCGACCTGTCCACCACCACCCCAAGATCTCTCTCCTGATCTGTCACAGACAGCTCAAAACCCATCAGCCTATATGTGAAGTTTTGATTTTTTGCCCCAATGTGCATGACCTTACACTTACTGACACTGAAACGCAATGGAGTGGAGTGGAGGTCTCCTCCACCGATCCTGCCCCCCTCCTGGGCTGGATCCACCCCCCCATTCCACCCTCCTTTACTGGGGGTCTTTATGGTCTCCCTCTCTAACCACTGAACAGTGACTGCCTTGGGACCTGGGCCTTCCTGCCCCTGGAGAAAAATTGCTGACACCAAGGAAAATCAGTTGAGAAATCCCTTGAGAAGTTTCCAACACTGAAAACAGAATTTCACAATTCAACTTCTGTCTCGACATAATCATAAGCAGGCAGCAGAAGGTGTTTAATGGCTTAACTCACTAACAAACTGCTCTTGTTTTCATGTTTTGGAATAGCTTATTCCTGTATGTGATAACATCCCCGACAACCGCGTGCATTAAACTGTGACAGCTTTTCACTGACCTAAGCAATCACATTACAAAAACACCATTAGTGTCTTTCTCCTCTTCATCCAAACCCCCTCCTCTCCTCCACCCTTCTTCTCCTTGGTTAGTAAAAAGGTGAGGCTCAATACTGGCATTAAATTACTCTTAGAATACGTCCCTCTAAGAAAATCAATGCACATGTGTTTCAGCGCTTGTCACAGATAGATCAACTGGGCAATCTAACACAGATTATTTTGCCCTGAGGTTTCAATAAATAGAAACGCACATCCCTGTGGCCGTTGAAGCTCCTTGGGTTGGTTCACATCCAGTTTGCGTTAAAGGAGCCATTGAACCGCGCCCAAGTTAGTAAACTAGTTTTGGTTTAGCTTTGCACTTGGGCTCCCTCTCTGATTGGTGCTTAGTGCTGAGGTCTCAGGGAAGAAAATGGAGAAACACTTCCAATATTTTTTTGTCATTTGCAAACCTATCCAGCAAAAAGAGTCTTCCTAATGGAAAATTCAAAATTTTGACATGTAAAATTAAAAACCACAAAAATTCAGATCACCTGTGGTTGTGTACAAAAATGTTTCTCTGGAATTTCTGTTCCTGCGGAGAAAATCCCTGATTTCCCCCTATTTAACTTTGGCCTCTCAAGCAGGTTGTGAACTGTACCTCTGTCTGTCTTCTTTGTTTCAGGTCACCTGTGCCCTTTCTAGTCACTGGGACCTGAACCTGCAAGAACTAATTTACCTAGTGCAGCGGTTCTCAAACTGGACCCACTTATCAGCACCAGGACCCACTTTTTAGAAGGATCATCTGTTGGGACCCAGCGGAAGAGCAGTCATTAACCTGGAAGTGATATCATGGCCAGTAGTAACACCATCAATTTAGGCTTCAAACTTGAGCCATGATCAGTCAAAGGTCCCATTACACAACACACGTGTGCTGTTATTTTTCCTGGAATTAAAATATTTCAGCTTAAAAGTCAAAGCAGAACACAGACTTGGATCCTTCTCCAACCACACAGCCCTTCCCCCCTTTCCAGCACCCTATATTCCCACCTATTCAGGGCAAAGCACCCTGCCCTTCTCCCACTGGGAGCCCACCCTGACCCAATGACGGCAACGCAGCAATCACTATGGCACAGCAACCAAGGGGTTTTATAATGTACTTGGGGGTAGCGCAGCCCATCCGGAGGATGTGGAAGGCTCACAGCCTCCTCTGCAGGCCTCCCCACTGCTCAGAAAGGCTCCTTGACCTGAACCTGACCTATTTCCGGTTTGCTATCGCCAGAAGTGGGGTCCTGATCAGATCAAAGAGCCTTTCTGAGCAGCGGGGAGACTTGCAGAGGTGGCTGTGAGTCCCCTGTACCCTCTGGATGGCCAACACTACTCCTCAGGTATGTTATGAAACCCCTTTGCCACAGTGCCATCGCCCCTCCCACCCCTGTAAATACTTACAGGGTTCCCAACTTATGGAAAGAAGTTTGGAAACCACTGACATAAGTCATTCGCCATTAAAGACAATATACCATTGCATGCCAAGTAACCAGTTACCATCAAATATCAAATCTTGAATTCAAATGCCATTGAGTGCCAAAAACAGATACTAAACATTCAGTGAATCATACTGCACAAATGTTTGAACATTGAGAGCGCATAATGCAATGAACATTTGTTATCAAGAGTTGTGGAACAGAATTCCAAGAATTTCTGGAAGAAAATGCATTTCAGCTCTAATTTGAAATATGGTTGCAGGATCAGGAGATTTAAAAGGAATATTCAGAGTGCTGCAAAGCTATGACTTACCCAAGGACTCCTTTTGCTACAGGAAGGTCAGAAGTCACTTCTGGAAATTGCTAGAACATCCCATGATGATGATGATGATGATGATGATGATGATACCAAATTCCTTATTTGAGGGAAGTTTTCTACCATTCATTTCTGCATCACCTTCAACCCCCCTCCGCACAAATGCACTTTCCTGTTTTAGCTGAAATCAGGACAAAGATGGATTCCTCGCTGACTAATTAAAGCCCTGCATCTTAATGAATCCCCAGTCGCTTTGCTGCTGCACAACGTGTGCAGCCCATGGGAAAGTAATAAGAACTTTAATCATAGAGAGACTGGAAAGGTCAAGACCTGCTACGGTTTCCCAAACAGAGAAGGCAACGGAATCATACCATGAACCCACAGAGCTTGGGGATATCTGTTTAAGGAACAGGGATGCAAATTAAGGGAGTCAGCTACTGTCACAGCACTAGGGAAAAGCAGAGCAGAACTGTCTGGCATCAAACCTTATGATCTCATGGTCTCCCTCACCTTTGAGAGTATTGTGCTTGTCCTGTGCTTCTGCTTGCCCTTCCATCATAAGAAATGTGCAGGGTATAATTTCTGGATTAGCGGCTTTCTAGTTGCAACACCTCCAGCCCTGGAGCAGCAGCATCTTTGCAGGGTGAGCTCCCTACGCAAGCATTTACCAAAGCTCTAGAGTCAGCTTTTACAGAAGCGGTGTCAAACATAAGGCCAAATGCAGCCCATAGAAGCTCCTTATCTGGTCCTTGGGCTCTCCCAGCGCCACTACCGGTTGCTCTCAGCTGCTGAGCTGCACTGAGGTGTCACTGCTGAAAGGGAAGCAGATGTGATCATTGGGTTCCCCAATACCTTGAAAATATAATCAAGATGTCTCAAGAAATATAAAAATATAATCAAGAGGCCTCATTTTCTCTTCTGTCACGTGCAGGTGATGAGTTCCTAAGTGAGAACCAAGTGCTTATTTTTGGCCATCATCTGCTTAATGACGTCACTTCCGGCCCTTAGCAGGCATCATAAATGCTATTCAGCCTTCTGTGTTAAACAAGCTTGACACCCCTGTTCTACAATGTGAAGTCAAGTCAGTTACACCAGGTGGCCACTTCTGAAAAGCAATACAAAGAGGCAAGCAATCTACAAGATCAAAACTAGGTCACACAGAAGAATGGCAAATAAGCAGGAGTCCAGGCAAAGAAACTCAGGTGCTTGTGGAAACAGAAGACAGAAGATCTAACAAAAGTGGAACTGGAGCTGCTGAACATCAGACATGAGAAAGGAAGTGCACAACACAGTCTTGTATTTGCAAAGTTATACATGCTTGTCTACTCACTGCTATCTTGGGTTGAGCTGAAACACAACCCAATAAACTGAGGCAAAATGGAGAGTTTGTGGAATGTAAACCCCCCACCTGGGAGGAAGGGGGGAAACAATGCGCCTTGACAGTTTTTTTCTGTTATAGCTGTGATAATCACCAGTGTTTTGTTCTCCCAGCAAAGTGTTTGAAGATCAAAAGAGCTGTCCTCTTGAGCAGGCAGCACAGGGTCTTCTGGCATTTCATTACATAAGCACAGGCAGTGGGATAAACTAAGCATGTAGGTCCATGCAAAGCCAGAGAACTTAAAACAGCTAGGTAGGTGGCCACACAATGGGCGAATTTCAGGCCCACTCCATCGACAAAAAGTGGGGTGCAACTTTGCTCCGTCTGTGAGCAAGGCTACAAAGAGAGCTGTAGCCTTGATGAAAGTGTTGACCGAATGTGAGGTGGTGGTGAAGAAGGCTAATTCCATGCTTGAGATCATTAGAAAAGATATTGAGAATAAAACAGCTAATATTATAATGCTGTTGTACAAACTGATGGTAAGGCCACACCTGGAGTATTGTGTCCAGTTTTGGTTGCCACATCTCAAAAAGGACATAGTGGAAATGGAAAAGGTGCAGAAGAGAACAACCAAAATGATTACTGGGCTGTGGCACCTTCCCTATGCGGAAAGGCTACAGCATTTGGGGCTCTTCAGTCTAACAAAATAGCACCTAGCAGGGACATGATTGAGACATACAAAATCATGCAGGGGATGGACAGAGTGGATCGAGAGATGCTCTTTTCCCCCCTCACACAACACCAGAACTAGGGAACACCCACTAAAATTGAGTGTTGGGACCATTAGGACAGACAAAAGAAAATATTCCTTTACCCAGCGTGTAATTAGTCTGTGGAACTCCTTGCCACAGGATGTGGTGATGGCCAAGATGCCTTTAAAATGGGATTGGACAGATTTCTGGAGGAAAAGTCCTCCAGGTGTTATAAGCCATGAGGAGTAAAAATATTTCTTTACCCAACAGGTAATTAGCCTGTGGAACTCCTTGTCACATGATGTGGTGATGGCACCTGGCCTATTTGCCTTTAAAGGGGGCTGGAGAGATTTCTGGAGGAAATGTTTACAAGACATGATGGGTATGTTAAACGGCCTAATTTTAGAAGTAGGCTACCTCAGAATGCCAGATGCAAAGGAGGGCGCCAGGGTGCAGGTCTCTTGTTATCTGGTGTGCTCCTTGGGGCATTTGGTGGGCCGCTGTGAGATACAGGAAGCTGGACTAGATGGGCCTATGGCCTGATCCAGTGGGGCTGTTCTTATGTTCTTAACTACAATTCCCAGAAAGCCTTGCAGGTCTCTTGTTATCTGGTGTGCTCCTTGGGGCATTTGGCGGGCCTCTGTGAGATACAAGAAGCTGGACTAGATGGGCCTATGGCCTGATCCAGCGGGGCTGTTCTTATGTTCTTAACTACAATTCCCAAGAAGCCTTGCAGGTCTCTTGTTATCTGGTGTGCTCCCTGGGGCATTTGGTGGGCCACTGTGAGATACAGGAAGCTGGACTAGATGGGCCTATGGCTGAGCCAGTGCGGCTGTTCTTATGTTCTTAACTACAATTCCCAGGAGGCCTTGTGGGTCTTTTGTTATCTGGTGTGCTCCCTGGGGCATTTGGTGGGCTGCTGTGAGATACAGGAAGCTGGACTAGATGGGCCTTTGGCCTGATCCAGCAGGGCTTATGTTCTTAGCTGATTAGTTCCAGTTCAACTCTGCTGCTATCACATGATCAGGACATTTACCTGCCATAAGGAACGTATGTGATGATTTTTTATTTTTGGCAGTGCAGTTCTGAAATGCTTCCTCATGTTGTCAGCATATGAACACCTGCAAGTAGCTTAACTGCATGCCATGTCCCCCATTCAAAATCACAGAGATTTCTCTAAGAAGTAGAATGCAGTGACCTGAGTCATTGTTACGTATCATGTGCATGATTAATTTAACAACACAGTGGCTCACACTCCCAGTGGTTCCTTGTTTTGTTTTGCATGTGTGTGTTTTTTTGGTAGATCCAGGGGAGGGTGAAAGAAGCTTGACTGTGGCATGTGGTGCAGCTGCCAGACTTATAACAAAATGTGTTGCAGCCTAACTGGCCTGGTAACTGGAATTTGGGACCCTTGCTGGCTACAGCCTCCAACCATGGAGACAGGACGTCAGACAGTTTAAAGTTTGCAGCCCCGCTCCTGCTTAACAATCATCTCTTGAGAGTGATTCCTCTCATCATCTTAACTACAGTCTTGCTCGCGTAGATGGTAGATTGAGAATTTTTACTCTGTAGCAATCCTTACATTTTAATTTGATTTATGACCACAGAAACTCCGGAGAATGAGTCTGGTCTCATTATTAATGACCATCTTGTATCGGCAGTGATCATTAAGGAATGTTCCTGCTTGCCCAATCTCATGCCTTGAAGGAACCAACCATCTGCTGCGTAAGAGAAATCTTAATGTGTTCCATCTCCCCACATCCCTCCAAAGACTCCTTGGAGATTTTGGCAAAATGATCACCAAGGGGAACATGGTGGGGGAAATATGGAGATTCTTCCTCAGACTTTTATCCTTAAGTTCACCCTTAATATCCAGAGTAAGATTTTGTCAAGAGCTCTTTGGAGGGAGGGGAGTGTATAATATTAAGAATATATACAATTAAGGCCTCTCCGCTGCAGTTAAAAAAGAAAATCTAATAATTATACCTGCTGCAACCTCGCGAGTCGTGGTCTCTGCCCTCTCCAGCAGCCAGTGCCAAATCCCTCTTCAGCAGTCCTCGCAAGGGGGAGGCAGCTACACCCCATTGACCCTCTGACTGACAAGGTGTTTTGCCACTTCTCCCTGAACCGCTGGGTTGCTTGACAGTAATGGGTGCATGAAGAGGTGGGGCCTGCCTCATTGCACTCCACCTCAACCGAGAGCACAGGACATGTTCCAGAACAGACGAGGCCCGTGGCTCACTTGGGAAGGAGCAGCGACCAGGCATGGAAGAGGTCAGGCTCTCACTTAGTCTCTTATTAGAGACTTTGCAGAGGTGAAAGCTGTCTTTGCTTGGAAAATGGCTAACATCCAGGGACAGGGAACAGAATTATATGCATTGCAACAGGAACCTCTCCCTATACTGAACACTATCTCCCGAACTTGTCTGATCTCGGAAGCTAAGCAGGGTCAGGCCTGGTTAGTACTTGGATGGGAGACCGCCTGGGAATACTGGGTGCTGTAGGCTTATACCATTATCTTGGAAGCTAAGCAGGGCCAGGCCTGGTTAGTACTTGGATGGGAGACCACCTGGGAATATCTGGTGCTGTAGGCTTATACCATAGTCTTTCCATGCCCAGTCTCGTCTGATCTCAGAAGCTAAGCAGGGTCAGGCCTGGTTAGTACTTGGATGGGAGACCGCCTGGGAATACCGGGTGCTGTAGGCTTATACCATAGTCTTTCCATGCCCAATCTCGTCTGATCTCAGAAGCTAAGCAGGGTCAGGCCTGGTTAGTACTTGGATGGGAGACCGCCTGAGAATACTGGGTGCTGTAGGCTTAGACCATGATCTCGGAAGCTAAGGAGGGTCAGGCCTGGTTAGTACTTGGATGGGAGACCGCCTGGGAATACCGGGTGCTATAGGCTTATACCATAGTCTTTCGAGACTGAAGCTTGCCAACCAACAGGAACCTCAGAAACAGATGCCCAGAGACCCAGGAAGTATATTTTTCTCATTTCAAGTATCTATCAACTTGGGGCAGCAGTTTTCAAACTGTGGGTCTGGGGCCCCCCAGTGGGTCGTGACCCAATTTTTGGTGGTTCGCAAACCTGACAGGGCAGATTAAGCCATGTGCATCAAGCTGCTACTTGGAGGGGGGAAGCACTGCTGCCAATCGCCATTATAGCCACACCTCTCAACATTCATAAATCAGGCAGCAGCTATTTTCGTTTTGTGTGCCACGGCACGTTGGTGCACCGTGAATGGTATGCAGGTGAGACGTAGAGTTTTGGGCCAGGTAATTTATTAGTAAAGCCATTGGAGAATGTGAGCCCCTCATTGGCAGCACTGTGTATGTACCTTGTCAATTGTCAAAAAAACTGGTAGCGTGCTCTGAAAATTTTAGCATATTGTCAGTGTGCTGTGAGATGAAAAAGATTGAAAACAGCTGCTTTAGAACCTCTAAAAAGTTTGGGAAGCACTGACTTGGGGCCTCTCTACACAACAGAAGAACACACGTGGTAAGTTTTCCAAGACTGCGTGGCTAAAAATGCACTTTGGAGATGGCATATTTGAATATTTCATGCACACACAAAAACCTAGTACTTGCGCATCACAGAGATGGTTGAATTGGAACCCCTTCCTAAAATCCAGTAGGTTTCCACTGGCAATTACTTTTAACATCCAATCTTGAATCATCTATTTGCATTCTGAAGTTATATTATCATTACTCTTACTATTGTTACAGAAGTTGGCAACCTTCAGTCTCGAAAGACTCTGGTATCGCGCTCTGAATGGTGGTTCTGGAACAGCGTCTAGTGTGGCTGAAATGGCCGATTCGGGAGTGACAATCCCTTCCACACTGGGAGCAAGTGCAGTCTGTCCCTGGTCTGTCTCCCTGGCTATTGTTATAATTGTACTGCTTTTCAACAAAAAGGAGTTCACAAAGCAGTCTACATATCAATATATTGTTTTAAGTTATGCCATTCTAGGTGGGCTGTGTCACATTCTTAATCTGAAGCTGTAGATGCGTCCTTATAATTCCTTCCACACCTTAGCTCAGAGGCAAAACTTAAATCTCACCCAGGATGCAGGGCCCAATCCTATCCACTTTTCCAGCACTGATGCAGCCATGCCAATGGGGCTTGCAGTGCTGGCATCCTGTGGTGGAGGGGCAGTCCCTGAAGCCTCCTCAAGGCAAGGGAATATTTGTTCCCTTACCTGGGGGTTGCTTTGCGGCTGCATCACCACGAAGTTGGATAGAATTGCACCCTTAGTGCTTAAGTTAGTCTGCAGTGTCAATGCCAGGCGTTCAGCTGTTGAACTCATGAAACTATGGCACAGGCCACTGAGCTTGTAAAGAGTTCCTCTCAGCAACACATTACGCTGCATTCATTGGAATATGTCTGGGGAAGGAGGACAGCTTCCACTGTAGGAGCAAGAGATGGCTTTTACGTATAGGGCGCAATCCTACCCTGTGCTGGAACAGGCAAGCCAGGAAGCTTGCCTGGTATCCAACACAGGATAGGGCCCAAAAGTGGCTCAGCCAGAGGCAAGGGGAAACTTTTCCCCTTAACTCTGGGAAAGGTGCCCTTTCCCCGATGGCTCTCCTTGGATATGTGCCATCTCTTGAGGTGGCGCAAGTCCGAGGAGAGCAGAGTAGCTTGAAGCCACTCCGATCTCCCCAGGAACGAGGGTTGGGATCTGGCATAACTGCTGGATCCCAGTCCCATCTCCTGCTCTCTGCCCACCCACCTCCAGGGCCACCCAGCACCTGCCCTCCCCTGCCCAGGAACGCCTCTCTCCCACCTCCTCCATGCCCCCTCCCCACCTACCTCAGAGGCTTGTGTTGGCCCAGCCGGGTGAATGCAAGCCTCAGTGCCTCCGTCAGTGCAGAGGCTTGTTCCAGCCTAACCAACTCCTAAGGAGGCGCAAATGTGCCTTATGACAAGTCAAGGGCTGGACTGTGCTCATAGTTTCTCTTCTGAGAAATTTAGGGTGGGCTGCAATTAGAGAAACAACTATCTTTTTGCCAAGATCAAAACCTCAGCTGGATTTGAGGTTGCCTCCTGCTCAGGCAAAAACATCTGTAATGTTTTTGAAGGAAGCTAAAAGACTCTGAATAAAATTACTGACATTTCCCAGAGAGGATTTTGTCCACGTAGAGTTCCCAGCCAGTTTTCACCTACAGCGAACGTACAGGTGAACTGGGGGGGGGGTCCCCTTTGGGTGCCACGTCTGAAAGAACTGTGAGGAAAAGCTTCATGAATCTCAATACATTTTGTGAAATTTCCCAAGGGCTGTGCGCAAGTCTCACATACCTCCTGTTAAAATGTGTTTCTTATTTCATTCCCCCCCCCCCACACACAGCAACGTTACAAGTTAGATTGGACCGACGATCCCTGAATGTGCTTCAAATTGAATCTGTGTTGAACTGTTCCAAGACGTGACTTGGGAACTCAGCTGAGACAAAAGAAAAGTCTCCAAGAGGCAGGGTCAGCCCATCCATGAGATGATTGCCTCGGGAGACAGACACCTGTCGGGAGACAGACAGACACTGTTCTCTTCCCTGAATTCAAAAAAGGAAGAGGGGAATGAAGCAGAAGAAGTGTGGAGGGACGGGAGGAGAAGGGTGACTAGAGCGTCTCCAGAAATGATGAATGGGATTGAATGGCAGCACCTTATGAACATAAGAACATTGGGAGGGCCCTGCTGGATCAAGCCCATCTAGTCCAGCTTCCTGTATCTCACAGTGGCCCACCAAATGCCCCAGGGAGCACACCAGATAACAAGAGACCTGCAAGGCCTCCTGGGAATTGTAGTTAAGAACATAAGAACAGCCCCACTGGATCAGGCCATAGGCCCATCTAGTCCAGCTTCCTGTATCTCACAGTGACCCACCAAATGCCCCAGGGAGCACACCAGATAACAAGAGACCTGCAAGGCTTCCTGGGAATTGTAGTTAAGAACATAAGAACAGCCCCACTGGATCAGGCCATAGGCCCATCTAGCCCAGCTTCCTGTATCTCACAGTGGCCTATCAGATGCCTCAAGGAACACACACAAGACCAGATACTTGCAACTTGCTGCCACCCTTGCTGCATCTAGCACCTTCTCGGTAATAGAGTTGGCACTGGGTTTACAGGGTGGGCAAGCCTGCCCTGCACTGCCCAATCCCCCCCCTCAAGGCTCAGATCATCATCTGGCTAGCAGGCGCCTTCAGCAAAGGGGAACGGCCCACTTAACGAAAGCTCCGATCCCCCGTCCCTATTAAAAAAAAAAAAAAAGAAGGAAATTATCACACGAGTCGAAGGAATATCTTCATTAAAAATGCATTTCGCTCTGGAGCTCTACGAAAGAGGAGACCGGTAATACATGAAAGATTAGGCCCAGATTGCTGATTGGACTATTTCGTATCATTATGGTAATTAGGTTTGCAAGGCTGTTGTGCTGACACTGACACTTTCCTGCAGCACTACCCTTTGTATTGGATTTAAGGTGGTTTTCTCCACTCCCTGGCGGCCAGCTCTCCACGGAAAGCCTAGGTCTCCCAGCTCCCCTCCCCTTACCTCCCCCCCTTACCTCTGTGCCTGCCGTTCTCCTCATGAATATGGATCATGATCCATTCCGAGTTCCTACACACTCTTTCTCCTTTCCCCTCCCCTCCCTTCCCCTTGCATCCCTCTGCCAAACTCAGCCAGACTCGCACAGAGGAGAGAGGAAGAAATTAATGGTAATTACAAGGTGCGAGTGGATATTACAGCTCTCAATCTGATTGCCAGTAAAAACCAAATAAAAATGGAACTTAATCAGCCAATTATAAAAGCAGAGAATAAACAAAGCAAGACACTTTGTTTGCCCTTGACACTTGCTTCAGGTGTTTTTTTTTTTTTTTCCTGTCTGTGTGGCCCACACAGTACAGTGTTGCCAGGTGTCCACCTGGAGTTCCTGGCTGTCCTTTTTAGTAGGCTTGCACAACTGGTGACACCACAAGCCAAATGCAGCCCACTGTGTGCGTGTTGTGAGGAGGAGGGGGTTCCATAAGGGTCCCTTTTTTGGCTGCCTGCAAGAACAGGAGGGGTCTGACAGCATATAATTGCAGCAGCATGCTTATCTAGCCTAACCACTGAAGACTCCATCTTTGCTTCTGAAACGGTGCAAGGCAGAATGTGGCCAGTGTAAACATATAATATGAAGCAGAAAGTAGAGCCCTCTGCAGTGACTACAGTAGACCCTCGGTATCCGCAGGGAATCATTCCAGGACCCCCGCGGATACTAATTTCTGCAAATAATCAAATCTGTGGGGAGAGCCCTGTGAGCAAACTGGAACTGCCTCTCAGAAGACCTCCCGGATGTGACTGGAAGGCATTTGTGGTCACATTTGGGAGGTCCTGTGAGGCCCTCCAGCTGCAGGGTCGGCACTCACAGATACTGAAATCTGCAGGTGCTGAGCTCACGGATAAGGAAGGCCCACTGTATTTATATATTATTTAGATGCCATTTATAACATCCTAAATAAGGATAGGTCTTCTGGCGGCATTTGGGTTTGGGGGAGGGTCACCTGCCCAAACCTCTCACCCTCTTGAGTCAATCGCATCAAATGTGTTAGCAATTGGTCTTCTCGTCCCTTTGCACCCCAGCCCCCTTATTGCCACCCTTCAGTCTTCCATCCCTGGTATCCTTCCTGCATTAAATGGTGCCAACTGCAGGCTCTTCTGGCACACTGAGAGATACTGATTTTAAATAACAGCCTGTAACATTTACAATTTCATCTTCTCTTCCATTCCCCCCCCCCCACTCTCCACGCTTATGTATCCATGCATTTTTCCCCTCCTGCACCCTCCCTTCTTTCTATTCATCCATCTATGTATCCCCCTGGCATGTTCCTTAATTATCTGCCCATTAGGTTCTCTCTCTTCCCAGCTGCACATTTTATCCTTCCTCTGATTACTGTAGAGAATTAGCTTTTTTACCTAGCAAAAGACCATTGAGAAAGGCATGTCTTTAATTCTCCAAGCAACACTGAGGAGGATGAGGCCATTTCCTGGCATACTTAAGGGATCCTCTACAAGCTCCCACTAGTGGGAGGTGGGATTTGATTAATAAGGAAGGGGGAAAAGAATAAGGAACAGGGATAGAACCGGGTCAGCATCCTTCAGGGAACCAACCAAACAGGATGGGGCTTTTTGTCTGTAGCCTACTACTACGGTACCCACTGGAAAGGAAATGGCACTCCATGTCAGCTTTGGGGGAGGGGTGCTCAACTTATAAAGCAAAATAAAAATGATCCTCTACTGTCGTTAAAAAAATGACAATGACATGGAGTTTGGAGCAAGGGGAATAACACTGCACACTAGAATTTGCTGCCCCATGTTTGGGATGGAGATGAAATGCCAAGGGCAGAGGAGGAGACGCCTTCTAGGCAATACTGAGCCCAGTTCAATCATTACACTTCAGGAGTGAAGGTCTGGGCGCCAGGGTTGTAGCTGCTTTCACAACTGGCTCTTAAGGCTGTAAAATTAGAGCTATTTTATTCAATCAGCAGAATCGAATGGCCACCTGTTACCCTGCAGATGCCTGATCTTGTCTGATCTCGGAAGCTAAGCAGGGTCAGGCCTGGTTAATACTTGGATGGGAGACCGCCTGGGAATGCTGTGTGCTGCAGGCTTCTACCATAGTCTTTCCAGACTGAAAGTTGCCAACCTCCCCCTCCATACTAGAGATGACAGCTTTCCTACAGTCTCCCTCCCTGCACCTTGCACGCACAAAAGTAGCACAACAGGAAGAGCTAATTCAAGAGGAAGCATTCAAATGCTCACACACATCACATACAGACTAAAGTCCAGCATAAACACTGCTTGTAGTTAGAACAGACATAATATTTCTTTATTCAGCATATAATTGATCTGTAGAACTCCTTGCCACAGAATGTGGCGATGGCACCTGGCCTGGATGCTTTCAAAAAATGATTAGACAGATCAATGGAGGAAAAGTCCATCACAGGTTACAAGCCATGATGGCTATATGCAACCTAGAAATAGGCTACCTAATGGCGCAATCCTAACCCCTTATGCCAGTGCTTTCCAGCACTGGCATAGCGGTGCCAATGGGATGTGTGCTGCATCCTGCAGTTGGGTGTCATTCACGGAGGCCTCCTCAAAGTAAGGGAATGTTTGTTCCCTTACCTCGGAGCTGTGTTGCCCTTATGTCAGTGCTGGAAAGCACTGCCATAAGGGGTTAGGATCTCTCCCTAAGATTACCAAATGCAAGAAAGTGGGAACAAGGTGCAGGTATCTTGATGATGATGATGATGATGATGATGATGATAACAACAACAACAACAACAACAACAGGTATTTATATACTGCCTTTCTTGGTCTTTATTCAAGACTTTATTCAAGGTGGTTTACATAGGCAGGCTTTATTAAATCCCTTGTTAAATAGGGATTTTTACAATTTCAAAGAAGGTTCTTTCTTTCAAGAACGACTACATTCAGGTGTTTCATTCCGATCTGGCTTCACATTCTGGCCTCCATCCTCCCATGCTCAGAGCAGATGGAATCGCTCGGCTTCAGCTTGTCAGCTGCTTCAAGGTCGCAGGGTGCCGGTGGCCTCGAACTGGCGACCTTGTGGATGTTATCTTCAGGCAGACGGAGGCTCTACCCTCTAGACCAGACCTCCTGATGTCTTGCCTGCTCCCAGAGGCATGTGGTGGGCCATTTTGCAATACAGGAAGCCGGACTAGATGGACCTTTGGCCTGATACAGCAGGGCTCTTCTCATGTTAGTTTGAACTGGAATGCTTTGCCTTCTGTCCATCCCGTATTTCTGACTGGAGGAGCAGTTGCATCTGCTGTGGGCAGCAGGTGTATCCCAAGTGCTTGTGCCAACCTCTCCCTGCCCACTGTTGGCAACCTTCAGTCTCGAAAGACTATGGTATCGCGCTCTCCCTGCCCTCTCAGATAGATTCCATCAGAGGCCATCACAGCACCGGCTAAAACCCCTTGCAAGCTTCAGCCCGGCATAGATTGCCTCTCCCTGCTGGAAGCGCTATCTTCACTGAGAAAAAAAAAAAAAAAAGTGATTCATTTAAGCCATGCCCAGCACCTGTGTCCTCAGGATTCCTGCCCACCAAGGCGGCTGCGATATCAATCAAAACTCGATCCAAACAAGCTGTTGGCAGCGGCGGCTATTTTTACCCAGATATGCTGGTGAGTTCCAATAATCCTGGCAGGGCCCGCTGAGAAACCCACAATATAGTTCAGATCAGTGGGAGCCTGGCCTTGCCTGGGCTATTATTGCACTGCTGCCTGGTTGTGGTGGGGGCATCTGAAGTTCACTGAGCCCACCTGTGGTGGATTCCTTCCCATTTCCTTACTAAAGCTGCAGACGTCGTCTCGGATAATGAAACCTTAATTTTGCGCAGCGTTTCATGCATGTCTCCAGTGCCATAAAGCTGTCTGGATTTGTGTATATGAGAGCAATTGGGCAAGTAACCGCAATTATGTTTGGCATTACTGGCTTTCTCCTTCCCCCCCCCCCAACTTCTTTTTTCCCTCCTTTTACTATTCCGTTTCCGTTCTTTGTCCCAGCAAAACAAAACTGTGATTGGGAAATTAAAAAGGCCTGAGGTTAATGGATCAGGCTATTGACTGCAGCCAAGGAGACCATCCAGACCTCATGATACTCATGAAAAACACACACACACACACACAACAGGAGCAGCAGGAATTAGGCATCTGAGACACGTAAGAGAATCCAGGTAGAAGTGATCAGTAGTCAAAGGGGGAAGCGTCTGCATTTATAAGCCCACAGGTGACAAGCTGCCCCTCTGTCGTGGTTTCAGTCACTGATAGACAAGCCCAGTTATTTTCAGGGATGCTAACACAGCTGTGTCAGTCTTTCTGCAAATCAGCTTTGCTCCATCAGACCCATCAACAGGCTCTGCACTGCCATCCTCTCTGCGCTCAGATTTATTTTAATTGCATGCCATAAATAACCTCCTCTCCTCCCTTCACCTTTCCGTATCCCGAGGAAATCTGAAAATGCTTCCCCCCATCACCTCGTCTGCCACTTGTGCCTCTTTCTCAAATTATCTCACTTTCCCCTCCTTCCACTTTCCAACCTACACCATTTTCTTTCACTTTTTAGGACTCCTATTTTGCAAGGCTATGGTTCAGTCTAATGCCACCCCCCCCTCCAACGCAGGCTGCAAAGTTGGGGAGGGGAGAAGGTTTTATCAGCAATTTCCCTAGGAGGTCACGAGAGGGAACAAACTGCCCTATGCACGGCTTTGGCAAAGTTATCAAAGATGTTCAGGATCTGTTTCAAACGTGAATTACAGGCACCCCCCTGTATCCACAGGGGATAGGTTCCAGCTTAGCATGACATTATTTTTCAGCCCTCCAACTCACTTCCTGCTTCCTGTTAGCATTTGCAGATAGCAAAGAAGCAATGGGACACTGAAGGCAGCAACGGGAGGGCTGCAATCAGAGGAAGATAAGTCATTTGCATCAGTGATGGACCTCCCCTCGAGGTGCCCTGGGGTAAAGCGCCATGAAGTCCCCCCATTCACCTGGATCGTCACAGAGCCTCACATGACTCCAGGACCAACTGGAGAAGCCGTCTGAGACTTCCCTGTGGTTGGACTGCGTCGGGAGCCTCATTAGGGCTTCCCCCATAGTCCTGGAGGCATGCAACCTCCGCGCCTGGGGCTTTTGCCCCATTCTTCCTATGAGAAGTCCACTGCTGATTTGCATGATGGAGTGATATCTGAATAGCAGATAATTGAAACCGCAGATATGAGTTCCATAGTTGGCATCCTTCAGTCTTGGAAGACTATGGTATTGCACTCTGAATGGTGGTTCTTATGTTCTTATGTGGTTCTGGAACAGAGTGTCCTCTCCAGTGCGTGAAGCCTGGGTAAAGTAGGTATGGAGGATAGGCTGTTACCCATGCAGCAAATCCCCCCTCTCCACGTCGCTGAAATGGTCCAATGGAAAGGCCAATACGGTTGGTTCCAGTGGCGTCGCAGGAGTTGCCAGAACGTGACTGTGCTCAGCCATGAACTGCCTCAGGGACTCCGGCTCTGGATTTTGCCTGGAGGTTGACTCCTGAAGCCTTTTCCGTAACTGGATGTAGCCACAAGGCAGTGGAGGTTTGGGATCAGAGTTTTCCTTCTCTCAGATGAGCTGCCTTCCCAGGCTGACGAGTCCCATCTACCCGGTGGCTGTTTAGTCGCCTCTTACTACAAGTACAGCCAAACTGAGGGCCTATTCTTATCCCCAGCCCCCAGGGGATAAGTTCCATAGATACGGGGAAGATGCCTGTACATATTTGTGATTTTGGAAAACATATAAACAAATATGGGAAGGCAAAATGGCAAACATATCACTGGTGATGATGGGATCCCCTTATGCCTCAGTGGCAACCATATGGTTTCAAATGGTTCACCTCCTGAGATCAGCTAGACCTGGGACACTCCTACACTTTCTTCTGCCAAACTGCGGTTTTGGCTGGTAGTGATATAGGAGAGAGCCTTCCCTGTGTTGGCACCCTGTATGTGGAACTCCTGGGCTTTGGAGATCAGAATGGCTCCCTCTATGCTAACATCCTGAGGACATTAGAGGTCTCCCAGGCAGTTGGGGGTGTAGTTATTAATTTTCCATCAAGCATTCCCCCCTTGCACCCTCATGGTTGTTGTTTTTTTTTTAAATTTAATGTTGCCTGACAGCCCAATTCTATCCACACTTTCCTGGGAGTAAGCCCCATTGACTCTAATGGGACTTGTTTCTGAGTAGACACGCATAGGATTGGGCTGTGAGTCTTCTTGTAAAAAAAGACTAGGATGCAATTTTAAAAACACAAACCCTACCTGCATTTCTTCACTGTCCCCATAACCCCTCTGAAGTCATGAGCCAAGTGCTTTGAGTCCCAAATGCTTACTAACCACTTCCCTTCTGAGGTTCTTCCTGGAGCACTGTTCATAATAGATGTGTAAATAAATGTATTAGTACTTCTTACAGGGCTGAGCTAATTTAACCAGATATTTAACACCTCAGACATACACCCAAGGCTGTGTCGCCTATTTTAATATCAAGTGACTCAGAGTTTTCACAGTTAAAACTGAACTTAGTACACTATTTGCACAATGGAATAGAAGCCAAATTGCATGGGAGGCTTTGGCATTATACCTTCATCCAACATGTTTTCAATTGGCTGCTTCAGTGTTTTAGTGGCAGAAATCAAATGAACGAATGGTTTATTACCTTGCTAGCTTTGCAAAAATGAATGTCACGGTTAGAGATTGCCTTTCCAATTTTATTTGGCTCATAGCTTGCTTTTCTCATCAAACAACAATGTGACAAAAGGTAGAGAGGGTGGACTGGCTGCTGCTGATAGGACAAGTGCCCTAGGATTCAATGTGAATGGCACAGCTATCGATAATTAAAAGCTGGTGCTCCTATTTCCAACAAATGCCAGCACTGTAATAAGATCTATTTGGTAACAACACTCCCCCTTTTTTTTTTTGCAAGATTTTGCATGAATTCCCCCCCCTCCCCAGTTATTGTCAATATGTAGGAGGTCTCATACACTATGGAAAAGTACAGAAGCACCTGCAAAATGAATGTTCCTCCAATGACTGGGCATTGGTTGTATGCCTGTAATGCGCCTATAAGCTCAAACCATGGTGTGGGTTCATAACAGTGGTTAGCACAAACCATGGTTTCAGGTTCCATCTGATTCAAGTTGGATGGGAAATCCTAAGAACCCTATGGACACTGCCTAGATCTCCATGGAACGAAGACAGGATACAAATCTAATACATAATGTTTGTGAATGTTTATTATTACTAACGCTAGCTTTGAAACCAGGTCAACTACCCACATGTCCTTATATGAAGGGCACAGACTTTGCAAGCCTCCAGCAATGTCAAAATATCTATTTGCATACTCATTCAAACTGCAACTGAAGCCAAGTATGTTTTGCTTGGGATATCTATTTACATTTACCCAGAGAGATGGGAGCAGCTAGGATGCAAACTGGCTATTTTTCCAGCCAAAGAAATGCCATTCAAGGATATGGTGGGCCCCGTTTCACAGATCATATAATTTATAGACAGAGAGGCTCCATTAAGACCACTGAATGAATCCCTTTGCAAATGGAGGAAAGAGAATGCAGATATTAAAATGCTGCCTATCCTTGGTCTAAGCCAAACTCTTAAAACTGCAGCACATTAAGAGCAGGTTTTAAAAGAGAACAATAAAGAAGTGATGCAAAGATGGCTTGACTCCATTGCAAACAAAGAGACTATCGTCGGTTTACTCCAGGTCTGAATTTGTCCCACGACTGAGGGTTTTTGTAGCAAAAAAAAACAAAACAAAAACAAAAACCCAGCTTTTCCCTATAGACTAATAGAACCAGCCTGCCACGTCTGCCTTTAATAACTTTGCAATCAGGTTTAAATTGCCATTGCAAAGGGTTTATAAAAGTTTGTGTTGCCTGCTAATTAAATCCATGCAAACGCCGGCTTGGCATTAATTTACTGTAAAATTAGTGCGAGGCAATGGTGAGTTAGTTGCGAGAAACACACCCTGGTTGATCTGTCAATGAAGTATGTCAGGACCTCAGGAGTGATCTTGCTGTTCTACCCATTCCCGCCCCACAGATCAGAAGTGGCTCATCTTCAGGACGTAATACACAAACAACGACGTTCCCTTTCAATTATCTGGCGACTGATCCGATAGATGGGAGATGGCAGATAATTAAACCTAATTGGAATAAAATCATTTCCAATCCCATCTTCTTTCAACACTTCCCAAAGCTACGAAGTTCCTTGCTTTCTCGCTAACTGCTCTATGTCAGTCTAATTTCTTGCCCTATTTTGTAAAGAGATAATAAACAACAGCACTCTCTAACACTGAGAGAAAAATGCCTTGGGGCCTTTGCAATGACTAGAGGTGCCTGAAAATGGTGCTGTTTATTTTATTCAGAAGTAAGCCCATTGTGTTCAGTAAGACTGAGAGCCCAATCCTAAGCATGTCTACTCAGAAGTAAGTTCAATTATTGTTGTTGGCATCCTTCAGCCTCGAAGACTATGGTGCCACATTCTGAATGGTGGTTCTGCAGCAGCATCTAGTGTGGCTGGAAAGGCAGATTCGGGAGTGACAATCCCTTCCACACTGAATTACAGGGAATAGGGAATTATATAAGTCCAAATATAGGGAATTATAGGGCATTCTTCCAGGTAAGAGTGGCTAGTTCTCACTCAGAAATTCAACAGCTGCAAATGACAGAAGATAAAATGTGCAAATTTTTGTTCATATTTTCAAGATATGGGAGAGCCCAATTATCAAGCTGAGAGAGCCCAATTAAAATGGGGAGGGCAGATAAATTGCTTCTGGGGGCCACATTTGGCCCGTGGGCCTTATGTTTGACACCCCTGATCTATGCTTTTAATTGTCAGAGTTGTTATTGACAAGGCATTATAAGTTACAAAGCGACATGCATACATTAATTAATCTATACAAGTGTGATGACTCCACACATGTGCTGGCTTTGTGGGGTTCCCCAAGACTCTGGATTTCACACTTGTGCTGTTGGGGCTCCCCAAGAACTTGTTTATAAGTGTAAAGAGACCAAAAAGCTTGAGAACTGCTGCACTGCAGATTGAATAAATGGGATTAAATCCTCACACAAACAAGATTGTCATTCTCAAGCTTGAATTTCTTAAATTATGATAAGGTTGCACTGCTTGACTGTGCCACAGTCAGCACTGAGCTTTGCTGTCCTGGCTGGGTATATCATCTCTAATGGGCAGCTTGGCAAGTCGCTAGTCACCGGTCATCTTTCACCTGCCAGTCATATCCAATTGCAGTAGTGAAAGGAAGTCTTTAAATTCAGATATTTAATGTCAGGAACTGGTAATAAAAACTGACTGTTTGCCCAAAGACTTGAAAATCAGAGCCAGAAGAAGAAATTCAATGTCTTTAGAGCAGAACTGTTAATGGGAGTTGGAGACCATGGGGCACAGCTGTGATAATGTAAATCTCTAGGCATACCTAGGACTGATTCTCTCATTCTTTATTAATAGCATAAAGTCACCCGAAGTGTCAGTTTCACGCAGTCATTTTTTTCCTTGTATTTGACGTGCTAGCCTGAGAGATGAGAGTTTTGCCATACCAGGGCCTAAAGCTAGAAAACTGAGTTTGCCATGTTTCTTAGTAAATATTGGATTGTACTATGAGGGGCTGCGCTGCACATGAAATATTCAATACTGGAATGAGATCCAGAGGCTGTGCATTACTGAATATCAGCTGCTAAAGGAGGACAGATGAACCAGGCCTCTGCTTAGGAGATTCTCAGTGACATTCAATGGCCCCAGAAGAACACCAAGAGCAGAGTCTGAGGGGCACCTTCCCCGGGCACTATGCCAAGAGAGGGACACAAACTCTGAGGCCATCCAAGATGGCGGGCACAGCGTCACACCTCCTGCTGCTGCCTCTTAAGTGTTTCTTCAAACACTTAGAGGCTGCTGCAGTGGGTGTGAGCTCACTTACTTGCTGCCCTTGTTCCTCCCAAAAGAGAAGGCACAGGGAGGGAGGGAGGGGGGTGGGTGGCGATAGGCAGCAAGATTGCACCTGCCATCTCTAAGCTCAGCTGACTCAGATGCTTATTTGGTGCGCACTATGAAAAAGCAATCAAGATAGCAGCTGCCTACCCAGAAGTAATTGGTGGTGACAACTTAACATCACCACCAATTGCTGCTGCATCTGCTCATGGGGGGGGGGGGTGACACCAGGAGTCAATGCCCCCCATGACAGACGAGGCAGCACACATCTGAGTGTAGGGGAAAGCATGCTGGGAGCGATGGACCTCTAGTTAGTACATGTGCATCTGAGTTCTTTCCAGATGCTGAAGGCAATAAGAGCCTCCTGTGATAGGAGACCCCCAGTGTTTCTCAAACTGTGGATCAGTTCCCACTAAGTGGGTGGTGAGCCAATTTCAGGTGGGTCCCCACTCATTTCAATGTGTATTTTATTTTCAGTATTTTAGACTTGGTACTTCCACAGTATGTGACTGCATTTGCAGAAATGTTACAGATCTGTACTTTGAACAGGCTGCTATGAATATGTTTTTAACAATGATAATCATTGGGGCTTACTCCTGAGTAAGTGTGGCTAGGATTGCAGCCTTTGGGATGTTTGGGGACTTTTTTTTAACAGATCAGCAGCTGCTTGTGAGGGTTAGGAGGGTTCTTCTTTATTTTAAATAACTTTTTAAAACTTATTGTAAACTTAATTTACTTAGGGCACAATCTCAAGCAGGTCTACTCAGAAGTAAGCCCTATTGTGTTCAATGGGACTTACTCCCAGGAAAGTGAGAACAGGATTGCAGCCTTAATTTGCTTTGATTTTGACATGGGGGGGGTGTTAAAATTTTTTTTCCTGCTAGACGATATCACTCTAGCCATGACATCACTTCCAGGTTAATGAGAACATAAGAACATATCACTTCAGATGGGTCCTGACAGGTTGTAATTCTGAAAAGTTGCTCCTGGTGCACAAAGTTTAAGAACCACTGCATTAGGCAAAAAGATTAATAGAAATACAAAATTTAACTAAAAAAGTTTCTATGGCACACACAAACTAAAATTACTACTGGAGTCAGCGCCTCTGAATTTTTTAAAGAACGTTAAAAATGCAACTTAAACAACTTGTGTGTTACACAGTGTTACGGGCCATGAGGTTCAGACTAAAAGAAACAAAATCCCCTTTTCCAGACCTGTGAGAAGTTTGCTAATAGTCATCTGATCTCATTCCCATTATGTCTACATCTCACAGGTCTCCTTCCCCTGCCTAATCAACCTCAGCCAGGGTTACACTTAACACATGTTCTAACTGGGAAAAGGGAAATTGATCTCATTCACACATTAAACACCATATCACACTCACCATGTTGAATTAGTGATGGTAGATTTCTCCAACCAGGGCACATCTGAAATTGCAGTTGGGTTCAGAGAATCAATTAGGGCCCAGTGTGTGGGCATATCTGAGCACAACAAAAAAAATCTGCAGTATTATAAGGGCTCCATGCTAGGGTGAAGGGCTCTTTATATTTTCATTTAGATTTAAAATCACTCAGCTGTATGCTCCTGCAAGTAATTCAGCCCAGAGAACAAAAGAGAATTACCGACAAGGTAAAATTTGCATTGACTTATTTCAGTAGCTTAAGTGGCCGAGAACCGGTTCCTCTTTTGGAGTTAATCAACATAGATCCACTAGGGTGCATGATGGATTCAAAATGCATCACAAGGAAAAGGATTTTGCTATACACAGTCAATGCATGATTTATAAAGCTAATAATGTTGCTAACAATTTATTTACCTCCTTAACAAAGCTTGATGCTCCTGTTATTAAACTGAAAAGGTGCACTTACTTACAAGGTAAGGCAACTGCATTTGAGGATGTCTACCTTGGGGAAAAATAAAGTGATTAACTATTTCTGCCCAGCCCACAGGTGCACATATTTGATCCCCGTTGCATATGTGCGACATTGGGCAGAAATGGCTTAAGGAGTAAAATGAGACTTACAAAATTACACATGGTGTAGTGAGAGTGGAGAGAGAAAGAGCTTTGCCTCCCTCTCTCACAATACTAGAAACCAGGGTTCAACCCAACAAAACTGATTGGAAGGAGATTTGGGCATGGACAAAAGGAGAAACTTTTTCACACAGCACAGGGTCTGTGGGTTGTGTTTCCAGAAGTTGTGGTGATGTCCGCTGGCCTGGATGGTTTAATGGGGGCATGGATAAATTTCCAGGGAATGTGTCTACCAGCAGCTGCTAGTCACAATGGCAAAACACTCTTTCCAGATTCAGAAGGTGGCAGAATGTCTCTGAAAGGTTGGAGGGAAGTATGCCTCTTTCTCCTGCTGGTGGGCTTCCCAAAGGCAGCTGGTGGGTCACTCTGGGAAACTGCATGCTGGACTAGGTGGATCTTGGACCTGATCTGGTTGGGCTTTGCTTATGTTCTTACAAATAGCAAACCTGTCCAGATGAAAGGGGGGAAAAAAACTTTGACAAGTGTTGAGGTCAGGGCTAGCTCCAACGTGCATTGGCAGTCCTTTGAAAATAGATCTTATACAGCAGTGCACTGCAAATGGACAACTTACTCAAGCCTGACCCAGGCTAGGCAGAAGAAAGCTAGGGGAGTAGCCTGGCCTGGCTACAGGAGCATTGACTTCTGTTTGTGGCTAAGGTGGAAAGAACAAGGGAGGACACAAGGTGGGTCTTAAGCCATCTACAAGCTTTCTAGCATTTCAGTCACCTGCTGTAGAGGCTGGTGGAGCAAGAAATATTGTGAGGAGAATCTGATAGCCCTTGTAAGTCACCCCTGCATCTGAGAATTGGGGACTAAAAGATGCACTGAGCCCATCTGAAGTTATACTCCTGTTTCTACCTGGGATCTTTTCAATTATAGCTGATAGTGACTCTGTTCAACCCAACTGTTGTCTCCCTCTCCACTGATTTCATTGGTAATCGAGGATACTCAGCTTTTGCAGGACTGCAGTACCACGCTGTACTTCTGGTTTAGAGGCCCTTCCTTCTCCATCCAAGTTAAGGAACTGGTCACCTTCAAAAACCAGTCAAACAAAACCCTTAAAAGTCATTTTTGACAGACCCAGGATGTGGAAATGGGACTCCAGTAGGCTTAGCTGAAGGTGAGCAGGGAGGAAAGGGGAGGGGAAGCTCTTGCTAATATGCTCTGCACCTCTATTGCTGCAATAAAGACAAGATTGAATTTCAGAAAGTGGCTGCAGGTCTTGTTTCTATATGTTTCAACGTCGTGCTCCACCAGGTCGGAATATTGTTAGCAGTACAGTCTGCAGAGAAGATGTGGCTGAGTTGGGGAAAACATGTGGTAAATTTCTTCCTTGTGCTCATCTTTTAGATCGGGTGACGGCGTTTGATTATAAAAGCTGGAGAGTTATTTGCATTATGGGATTCCCAAATCCTCTTCTGCCTCCCCCCACCCAACACCAAAGAGCATTAGGCAAATCATCTCGGAGGGAGGCTTTGTGCAAAGTGTTTCAGCCGAAGGAACAAGTTCAATCTCAAACCTGGCTACTTTTCCAATTACAGTCTGGTGTCGTCTTTTGCCACCCAGTGCTTTGTAAGGGAAATCTAGTCCAGCAAAGGCTCTTTACAGGGTTCCTGAGTCATCATGTTAGATAGCAGGGATAGAAATGACCCTATTCAATTTTCCAGCTGCGTGGGTAGGCTAATGCAGCCCTTTGAGAGCAGAGAAAAGGTTAAATAAAAGCCTTTAATATACTGGATGCATTTCCGAAGTCGAGCTCTAACTGCAGCCATGCTTGGAAGTCAGTGTGGGAAACTTTCAAATGCGCAGTGGCCTGTGACTTGTATTAATTATTATTTTATGGCACAGTCCATATGCTTCCTCTTGCACAGGAGGCTGCACGAGCAGAAGCGCGGCACGCTTTCACTGGCTACATGCAGTGGCTAGTCAGAATGGCGTAGTGGCCAAGGATCGTTAGGTCTGGATATTAAAAATCCAACTTCAGATCACCGCTATGATGCGAAGGGCCACTTCACACTCCAGGCAGCAATTCTGTTGCTGTAACACATGTAAGCAGAAAGAAAATGATAGCTAGTGGAAGTTCTCGTGCTTTTTCTTGTACAAGAGGTTGCACAAGCAGAAGTGTAGTTCTATTTTGATTGCACAGCACTCTACTGTAGCTTCTCTCAATGCCTGTGCCCCCTCCGTACCACTTTGCATGGTCCACCTATTGGAAGTGATGATGATGTCATTACCAGCTACTTCCTGAATGGGAGGCCAGACGCAACAATACAAACACCAGTAAGAGACTCAGAGCAGACAGGAGCTCTGAGCTTGTGAAAAGTGCACGCTGGATCTCTGCCCACCTAGCCGAGTCTCCTACTGCTGTTTGTCATATTGCATTGCTGGTCTCACTGCCAGACTGCGGCGGTCTGGGGCTCCCACATGTACCATGAGATACTACCTCAAGTACCGCCGGTTGAGAAACACTGCTCTAGTGCAAGTTATAAAACAGGGCTTCTGTGAGCCGTCTACACTCTTTACCGACGCACCCCCCAAATAAATGCACCAGACTGCGGCCTGGGTTTAAACTGGGCCACTTTATTGATCTTTAACATTACAGCAGGGTGACTGGGGTAGTTGACTAAAGACACCCAGTCCTAAGTCATGCGGGGTCGCTAATAGGGGGAAACGAACCTAGTCGTCTACCTCCCCCAAGGTCAAAGGGCAAAACCGTCCGACTCGAGGCTGTCACCAGACTAACGGCCTAGGACAGCCTGTCAACGTCGCCCAAATGGATAAAATAGCAGGACCGGAGGCCCGCAGGTCAAGCCTGCCAGGCGTGCCAGTCCAGTTAAAGGGGCTTGCCAGCCAGCCTCTTTGAGCCGGGAAAGCATCATGTGAGCGGTACTGGCTCACCCCTTGACCTTGCTGTCTTAGACGGACACCGGGGTGTGTCTGCCTACCCTGACCCCGCACGCACCACGCAAAGCGACCAATTACCTCAACAATGGAACCCTAGCCACGACAGTCCAGGGTAGGCGAAAAAACTGACAGCCAAATGCCAATCAGGATGTCAGCAAAAAATTCCTACCCGGCCTTGCAAGGCGGCCAGCTAATCTCAGACTGCTGAATGGGCGGGAGGGCGGGGTCACCGCTGGCTCCCAGACTGAAGGCTGGGTCGGGCAGCCGCCTGTCTCCAGCCTCTTGTTCCTGCCCAGAACAACGGGCGGGCCAATAAGAACAAGCCCCCAGCCTGTCACCATCAGGGTGGGGGCATGGTAATCGCCGTTAGCGCTGAAAGCGCTAACGGTCCTTTCTCTCGATACTGAGCTAAACAAACGCATCGGTAAAGCAGCTACCAGGTTTTCCAGACTCACAAAGAGAGTCTGGTCCAACAAGAAGCTGACGGAACATACCAAGATCCAGGTCTACAGAGCTTGCGTCCTGAGTACACTTCTGTACTGCAGCGAGTCATGGACTCTCCGCTCACAACAGGAGAGGAAACTGAATGCATTCCACATGCACTGCCTCCGGCGCATCCTCGGCATCACCTGGCAAGACAAAGTTCCAAACAACACAGTCTTGGAACGAGCTGGAATCCCTAGCATGTATGCACTGCTGAAACAGAGATGCCTGCGTTGGCTTGGTCATGTCGTGAGAATGGGGAGAGCACCAGGATGAGGTCTCTTGTTATCTGGTGTGCTCCCTGGGGCATTTGGTGGGCCGCTGTGAGATACAGGAAGCTGGACTAGATGGGCCTATGGCCTGATCCAGTGGGGCTGTTCTTATGTTCTTATGTTCTTATGATGATGGCCGGATCCCAAAGGATCACCTCTATGGAGAACTCGTGCAAGGAAAGCGCCCTACAGGTAGACCACAGCTGCGATACAAGGACATCTGCAAGAGGGATCTGAAGGCCTTAGGAGTGGACCTCAACAGGTGGGAAACCCTGGCCTCTGAGCGGCCCGCTTGGAGGCAGGCTGTGCAGCATGGCCTTTCCCAGTTTGAAGAGACACTAGGCCAACAGTCTGAGGCAAAGAAGGAAGGCCCACAGCCAGGGAGACAGACCAGGGACAGACTGCACTTGCTCCCGGTGTGGAAGGGATTGTCACTCCTGAATTGGCCTTTTCAGCCACACTAGACACTGTGCCAGAACCACCATCCAGAGCGCGATACCAGAGTCTTCCGAGACTGAAGGTTGCCAACAGAATAGTGAGCTATCTTCAGCATGGAGAAGGGCACTATTGAATTCAATTCACTGGAGATGAGCATCTTCAAGCAAACATGGGCAGGAAGACTAGCCATTTTCTCCCCAGCGCATATTCCCAAACATTTGGAGACACAGTTCACCATAGTTTGCTGTATGTTCCTTAAAATAAACACAGGAACAAACATGATTGCCATTGGGGGAGTGGCTCTCACTGGGTGCCTTTAAGCAAGTTGCAATCATGCAGCCTAAACCCATCTCACAGGGCTGATGAGGGGTTCAACATCACCAAAAGAAGAGGGAATCTGAACATTATAAATAAATGATACCTGCCAATTTTGTATTGGCTTTTTGTTCCAATTTGAGAAACAACCCAACCTTGTAAAGACAGACAGACAGACAGACAGACAGATTTTCCTCCCCCCTCCCCAGCTCGCTCTCTCCCTAGGATTTAAATGGGCATCTCTGGGGGAGCCAAAACTTGCAGTGAGAGAAGAGCTGCATTAAATTAAATGTGACTTTATACCAAATCCGACAAGGAGTAAATTACACGTTCGTAAATATCAAATGCAGTTCGCTTTGTGAAAGGTTCAGCATCTTGTGGTCCTTTTCCTAAAGCTCTGCAAACACAGGGCACGGTGGTTTTCTCTTTTTCCTTCTTTCTGGAAACTAAGAGATACTGTTTATTTTTCTTCTTTGAACGACTGATGACGCAGTTATCGGCCAATACTTTGCATAGCTGTAAAAATGATTTTAACGGATTAGGTGGCTACTAAGGTCAAATCTCGTTTGGGGAGTGTAGGGAAGAAAAAGAGATCTCCCTTTAGAGCAAAAACTGCTTGTGAGTCGTGACTACAAAAACATAGGCGTGCTCAAACAACTTGTTCCTCTCCGCTCGTTATGCGCAGAATGCCTCCCAGAAGACCTCTGTGATGCCTCCTGCCTTACTTCCTTCAAGTCCCTTCTTAAATCCTGCCTTTTCCACCATAGCCCCTTACTCAGCCTATTGTAACTGAGCTGGGCAGCCCAATCCTATGCAGCGTCAGCAAACCAGCTGGAGTTTTCCTCAGGGTAAGGGCACATCTGTTACCCCATGTAGCACCCTCACAGCCCCTATGGGTCTGCTTGGATCAGTACCAGCTCAATTACTGGTGCAGGTTTGAGTAGATCATGTAATGCTTTCAGGTGCGGAGGGGGGAAAGGGTTTGGTGGCAACATCTGCCACTGTCCCCACCTCCCTCCCAGGCCTGAACCACTCCCAAGCTCCCCCCCTGCCCAGTTTCGCCCCCTCCCTGCCTTCCCCCTCACCCATCCTGAAACACCTTCCCCCCCCCCCCACCCAGCACCATCCATGGATGCTGCCAGTTTTTTGAGTGGCACAGAGGCCTGGTGCTGACTGGCACTGGGCTCTCCACTGGTGCCTCTCCCCTCCCAGCTGCCATCTGCGATGGCTGCTGCCAGAGCACTGCGTGGGTCGCCAGCACTGCCCTCGGATAGGATTGTACCCTAAGTATGTATAACTGGAATAAATGCATATTCTCCCCCCCCCATCTATCTTGCCTTCATTTCCCTCCTCTTCCTCTGTAGTGAATTCCCTCAGTGCAAGGTCCTCCCCATTCAGACTGACAAGCACATGCACAGCAGTGCCATAAACATGAATGTATACTGACATCAAGAAGCAGACGGATGCCCCCTCTAGGCCAATGACATAGCAGCTGTGATCAGATTACTAGTGAACAGGACTTCACTATGAGAGGATGGGCCCTTCCTCTTCTCAAACTTGCTGGCTGGTTGCATCCCATTTAGTTTGTCCTGCAAAACTCCATCGAAGCTACTGACAACTGAGCCAACACCTTCCTGCATGACCCTGGACTTTGGTGGCTTACTGGTTGCACCAGGGCAGTGGTTCTCAAACATTTCTGGCTCGCGCCTCCCTTGATCCTTGTGGCCACTGGCCAGGGCTCCCCATTACAACACCTCACCTCAGTTACCCCCAAAACGGGGATGAAGGTGTTATAATTATTCACTAGAAACAAGGCTGCCAGCACTCTGAGGCTGCAATCCTAACCACACTTACCTGAGAGTAAGCCCCACTGAACAAAATAGGACTTACTTCTGCGTAGACCTGGCTAGGATTGTGCCTTGAGTTTGTTAGCAGCACACCTGGAGGGTTCTGGAAAGGGAGGGGGGAAGTGATGGATTTGCTGGGGGAGGGGAAGACTTTGTTTTGTGTGTATCTGCTAATTGCAAACTGATGCAAACTGAGACCTAGAGACTGTTTGGCTGCAATCCTAAGCTCGCTTTCCTGGGAGTAAGTCCCATTGAACACAATAGGACTTACTTCTGAGTAGACCCAGCTAGGCTTGTGCCTTTTGTCTTGCAATAGCAGCCAACAGACTACTCCCCCCCCCCCCCCCAAAAAAGGAGGCAGAAGGAAAAAGGGGAATGGCTAAAAAGGAATGGGGATTTTTATTTTTAATCAATTTTTGCAGACAAAGCCATCAAGAGTGGCTTTTTTTTCTTTTTTTGAAGGGGGAGGAAAAAGAGAAAGGTGAGGATCCTTGGTTAAGCTGACACAGACCCCACGCCTATGTAGGTCTACTCAGAAGTAAGTCCCATTTGAGTCAATGGGGCTTACTCCTAGGAAAGTGTGAAAAGGATTGCAGCCACACCCAGCAAGATTACAACTCACCCCAAAGTAGACGGGGGCTGCTCACACACATGCACCCAGCATGCAGATGCCACCCCTGTTCCCCCAGGCAAGACGAAGGGATGCAGGCTGGGGCATTTGCCCCCCCCACTAGGAGCAGAGGAAAGTGCTACACTGCCTGTACTTACTCTTCCCTCCCAGTCTGAAGCCTGCCAAGAGCGCCCCTGTGCTGATGAGATGCAGCACCTCCACACTCTTCTCTCCTCCAGCCTTGACCAATCCCAGGATACCCAGGGTGAGGGGCACACTGGGAAATGTAGTCCCTGGGGCGAGGTTGCACATGCAGAGAGCTCCATGATGAGATGCGGCACCTCCCCCCACCATGTTTCACACGCCCTCCCAGCCTCACTCTGCCCCACCCACCTCTTTCACAGCTGAAAAAAGCAGCAAGTCAGCAGGTGCAGCTGAGCAAAGCAGAGCTCTGCACAATCAGCTGCAGCCACCTCTCTCCCCAGATGCCTCAGGACACCCCTATCGCCTAGCCACGCCTCCCTAGGGAGGTGCAACGCACAGACGGAATACCCCAGCACTAGGGTGTGATGGAACTCTTGGCCAAATAAAAGGAGTGGGTTGCCTGAGGCCCACTGCCCCCCCCCCCAAGGATAAAGGTTTGTTGTAACTTGCTAAAGAGCTTTGCAGCCTTAGCACCAGGGATGGGAACTCGTGTCCGAGACTTGTGTCGCAAAAAGTGGGTTTTTCATGACTCATGGGAAACTTGAGTCACACACACTAATGACTCGGGGCTGACGAGACTCGCATTCAAGTGCTGCCCTGTCCACAAAATTCACTAAGTGATCCTGAGCATCTCTCTGGATTCCCATCTCTCTGTATCTACCTCACAGGGTTGTTGCAAGAATTACAATGGAAAAACCATGTGAATGCTGCCTTCTGAGCCTCAGAGGAAGAGTGGGATAACTACATCATTCTCACATGTGGCTGAAGTGTGCAAATGCTTATAATAGCTGTTATCTATTTATTCACTTTGTATAATTAAAGTCTTCCACAGCTCCCCCCCCCCCCCCAAGGTGGGACTGTTATTTTTCACAGATTTTTTAAAGAACATTGCTAACCATCTATCTGACTTGTTGGCTTTTTTCAAAAGCACGTTTGTTTAGTCTCTTCTTCAAGCTTTCTTTCCTTTATAGATGCCTAAAAGGTCTAATCTTTTCTCTTGCATTTTCTAAATCTTTATAGATTTTGCAGGAGCGCGTTTGTTTAAGTCTCAGTAATTTCCAAGCCTTTTATTTCTTCTGAAGGAGTCAATCTCTCTTCACTTTAAAGCTGCTTTGTTAATGAATAAGCAAAAACCTGTAATAAAGGATTTTATCGAATCGGAAGTGTTGAGATTTGTCAGTGGGACCAGTTAAGTTCCTGGCCCAATTCTCTAAACGTCCACTCTTCATACAGAATTAAAGCAGGCACTGTTATTTCCCCCCCCCCCTTAAACGCTTTCTTTGAAACCCACCAATTACTAAGATTTTTCTTTTCATCGGCACTGATATTTTTCAGGGAGAAAAAAAAAGAAGTTTGATTTCCATATATTATTCGTTATCAGAGCATATCACAGAGCCAGTTCTATTTGAACAGGCACACAGTAGTGTAGCAAGCATGTGGTGGTGTTGGGTGGTCTGTTCTGGAGGACGCACCCTGGGGGTAACAGGCACACCACCCATCGAGCAGATGCCTGTACCATGTCAGCAGCACATCAGACCCCCTCCCTCCCTGAGGCTCTGAAAGGCTGGAAAATGCCACCCCAGAAGTTATTTGGTAGTGCATGTGATGATGTCATTATGTCACCATCGAATCACCTCCAGTTGCCACGCATTGCTCTGAGTAAGTATGGGGGTGTCATACGGCACAGCGGGTGACACCAGCCTTGGTTGGCACCTGTGCTGGTGATCACTACATGCACATTCACTACTTAGTGATGGGGGCATCAAACAATGACCAGTGAAAATAAGTCATGGTAGACTAAATACATGCAGAACTTCCACTTCACCTTTTATATATTCCAACATTTTTAAAAAAAGGGGGGTGAGTTCACGCATTCGGCTGCAACTGACTGACACTGTGAGCTCTTCACCCTGATGAACGCCCACTCGAGAGGGTGAGCTGGCTGAGATTAAGCTGATTCAGGGCCCAACCCTATCCATCTTTTCAGCAATGATGCAGTCATTCCAGTGGGTCATGTGCTGCATCCTGAGGCATGTGCTGCATCCTCAAGGGAGGGCACCAGGATGAGGTCTCTTGTTATCTGGTGTGCTCCCTAGGGCATTTGGTGGGACGCTGTGAGATACAGGAAGCTGAACTAGATGGAAGATGGATGTGCAGTGATGCAGGTTGTGCATATGGTCAAGGAAGGCCCCACAGAATGAAACAAACCAGGAGCACAGCCAGGAGCAGCACCTCCAGAGTGCTCAGTTCTTAAGAACTCTCCAGTTAGCAGCGATTAGGATAAACCTCATTGTGAACACAAAAGCTAAATATAATACTCTGTCTTTCCCGCTTCACTACCCGAGGACACAGCTGTTCCTTTTTCAGACCGTCTGCCTCAGCTGGCCACAAGCAGATTACATTTGCTACGGCCACCAGTCTTCTGACCCAGAGAGGACTCTTGAAAGCCTAGAAGCAGTGACTTGGGGAACAGTCTGGCAGGTGCAACTTGTCCTTCGGCAATAGAAGCCATACCTGATGAACTTCTCCCTGCAGGCTAAAATAAGCCTTGGTGGCTTTCCTCCCACCCCACGGCGACTGCCATTTCATGGTAGGTCAAGATAGGTTTCTATGAAGTTTGTTCCATTGCATTCTGCATGAAAGTCAGCATCAAATGATATATAACCTGATGGTATTATTTGAAAATACCACAATTAAAAAAAATCAAGACCAGTAGTCACCCCTGGGGGCTGGGGATAAGAATAGGCCCTCAGTTTGGCTGTACTTGTCGTAAGAGGCGACTAAACAGCCACCGGGTAGATGGGACTCGAGAGCCTGGGAAGGCAGCTCATCTGAGAGAAGGAAAACTCCGATCCCAAACCTCCACTGCCTTGTGGCTACATCCAGTTATGGAAAAGGCTTCAGGAGTCAACCTCGAGGCAAAATCCGGAGCCGGAGTCCCTGAGGCAGTTCATGGCTGAACACAGTCACGTTCTGGCAACTCCTGCGACACCGCTGGAACCAACCGTATTGGCCTCTGCCTTTCCATTGGAGCATTTCAGCAACGTGGAGAGGGGGGATTTGCTGCATGGGTAACAGTCTATCCTCCATACCTACTTTACCCAGGCTTCGCGCACTGGAGAGGACACTCTGTTCCAGAACCACCATTCAGAGCGCGATACCATAGTCTTCCGAGACTGAAGGATGCCAATGGTTGACCAGTAGTGGTGTCACCCCCCTGTGCACAGCATCCCCTACACCCCGTAGCAACGCCACTGGGTAGAGATACTTCTACTACCTCACCTTTAACAGGGGAATTGGTGCCAGGGATTAAAGCTGAGGCCTTCTGCATGTAAAACATGTGCTATAGCCTCTTCCCATTGCAAGGAATGTCCCACTGAACCTCATGATATGCTGAGAGCCCTGCACATTTCCGCAAGCCAGCTCTATTTGCTCAGGCTCAGCAACACAACCTGCATTACTGGAAGAATAATGCAGGCCTACCTCGCAGGGTTGTTTTAAACTTTTTTTACAGTGATGTCTCCTTACCTGCAGGCTCAGCATCTGTGGATTTGAGCATCTGTGGATGCCAAGCCCATGACACAGAGGGCCTCTCGGACACAACCAGAAGCCACGTCCAGTTTGCACCAGTGTCTTCTGTTTGCATCCAGGAGGTGTTCTGAGAGGCATGCCTCAGAACATCTCCTGGGCATGACTGGAAGTTGCTGGTGTGAATAACTTCTGTTTCTGCTTGCATCTGGGAGGCCTTCTGAGGAGCCTGGGAAGCTGGTGAGACCTCTGGAGGGCTAGTGTGTCCTCCAGATGAGTAATTGTGGGGCTGCACTGGCACCCCTCCCCCAGATTCCAGTATCCATGAATTTTGTTATCCGTGGGCAGTACTGGAACTGATCCCTGCAAGAGGGGCAGCGGGGATTGCAGTCTCTGGCTGCTTGTCCCCCTGCTCAGGGAGCTGGGGGGGGTGACCAAGAGGCTTGGGCGGGGGTAAGCAGGAGAGGGCAGAAGGTACAGGGAGGCAATGGAGAAAGGGGAGTGAGTAACCAGAGACCCCAGTCACAACTCATGCCTCTTGGGGGGCAAGCAGGAGGGAGGTGACAGATTTTTTTCTTCTCAATTTTAAAAAATGTGAGTGCAATGTCACACCTGGAAGTGCTGTCACTTTCTGGTGTGATGTAGGGTGCATCATTTTTAACTTTGCACTGGGTTCCAAGTGGCTAGCTACGCTACTGTGTGAGACACAGCGTGGGGAGGGGGAAGAGAGAACTACTTTGCTCTTTTCTGGCATGATAGAAGCACAAAACGCGAGTAATGACATTTTCGGTCTCATGATTCACAACAAATGCAATTCGGTTTGCTAAGAGAGTGAGCTAGATAGGCAGAGGCAAAGAAAACAGTGCATGCCGCTCACCCGGATGTTGCGAAGCCCTTTGATACGAGTCCTCCCCAAGGGAGACCGTTCAGCCGAAGCAGCAGCAAGCAGTGTCAATGGGGCACACGCGTGCATTAGCCAATATAACGATGCCCTGGTGGATCATCGCAATTAAAAATCAAGGGAGATAATAGTCCCACAACTAGATTAATCCCCCTGATCAGGCCTTCTGGGGACTACTGTGTGTTCACCTACTTTAGGAAAGGCCAAGCGATGCTGGCAAAGCATCCAAGAGAGGCAAACACACTCTTGTGTAGGTGACACAAGGAGGGAGAGGGAAGGTACTTTGGAAAGTGAAGGCAGGGTGCGTGAAGCTCGATTCAGCTGCTAATGTTCAGGTGTATCTTGCACATATGAAAGGAGGCAGATACCTCACAATCACACAGATACAAGAGCTGTGTTGTTGGATCAGAACCAAGGTCCATCTGCTCTAGCACCTTCCCTGTTTCCAGCAGTCATATGAAGTTGCCTTATGGCTCATAAGGCATTATGAGGTCTCCATTAACATAAGAACATAAGAACAGCCCCACTGGATCAGGCCATAGGTCCATCTAGTCCAGCTTCCTGTATCTCACAGCGGTCCACCAAATGCCCAAAATGCCCATTGGCCCGTTTATTCTAGATGCTGGGGTCAAATATCAGGGCTGACTCTTGCAAATGTCACAGCAGCACCTGGATAGCTGGCAAGTTCATAAGCACGAAGGCATGAGCTGCCCCAAGCATCATGCTTCCAGAAGTATGTTGCCCAGAACATGGGGGTGGCAGTCACAGCAGTAGACAAATTTCTCTGCTGAAGCAAGGAAATGAACAGTACTGTGAACACCTTAAATGCTAACAATATATACTCATATTGGTTTATATAAAAGGGAATAAAATACACCCTGAAGGTAAACAATGCTTCTTCCATATTGCTGACTGCTCTTCTCAAAATTAAGAACGAGCTGAAATGCTCCCCCCTTCCAATTTCACCATTTGCAGCTGCTGAAACTGAAATGTCATTTAGAGATTAGGGCTGCGGTTTTCAAACTCTCTGGGAGTTTAACACCCACAGTAAGTCTTTGCGGGGGCGGGGGGAGGCAGCAGAGGCAGGGGGAAGGCAGATCCCCAGGATCGCGTCGCTCAGGGGGCTGCAGGGACTGGGGTGCACCCTCCAGTCCCTGCAGCAGCTGTCCCTGTGTGCGGGGAGCCCTGCGCGAGCGCCTGCAGGGCGCCCCGGGTCAGGGAAAGGGAGAGTGGGGCGATTGCGCTCCACTTCCGCTTTTGCAGAGGCAGAGCAGACCGCTCCACTCTCCCTTTCCCTGACCTGGGGCGCCCTGCAGACGCTCACGCAGGGCTCCCCACACACAGGGATGGCTGCTGCAGGGACTGGAGGGTGCACCCCAGTCCCTGCAGCCCCATCAGAAGGGAAAGCGGAGCGATCGTGCTCCGCTTCCGGTTTTGCGGAGTGGGGCGCGATTGCTCCGTTCACTTTTCCTGACCTGGGGAGCCCTGCCGAAGGTTGTGCAGGGCTCCCCACACCCCTGGGAGGCTGCAGGAGGCTTGGGCAAGTGCGCCCAAGCCCCTGAAGCCCCCCTGAGCTGCGCAATCCTGCGGATCGTGCCGCTGCCTTCCCCCTGTCTCCTGGCTGCCCCCCCTTAAGGGGGCAGAGGCCAGGACCCACAGGCTGGGGCGTCACGACACCCCAGTTTGAAAACCACTGGATTAGTGGGATTAGTGGAATGTGGGATGAAATACAGGGTCTTACCAGCACCAATGATGCTGGTGGCTACCATACAGATTTCCCAGAATTTTCCTAGGAATGACGCTATCTCATGTAGCATTATCCCCAAGGAACTTCTGAATCAGAAGAATGGCAGGCACTAGTCTGTGCAGTACCATTGCTGCTTGTGGGAAGTGAGTACCACTGCCCATCCGGGAAAGTGAGCTGCGGCAATTTGGGGGCTGCTTTTCCCCCTCACCCATGCTGAATTTTGAAACAACGGTTCTTACACCACTCACAGGAGAGTCTCACAGAACTCTCACTAGCTCCTACTAAAATGTTTACTTGTCTCCAGCCATAGTTAGCATATGGAATTCACTGCCACAAGATAGGGTACGTGGTGGCCACTTGCTCAAAAGGTAAGTCAACAAAATCATAAAGCATAGATTGATCAGCCATTGTTAGCAAGATCTTGGAATCATACCTCCGTGTTCAAAAGCAGTATGCCTCTGCTTATCAAGTACAGTGCTGGTGTCGACCAACAAGGGATGGTCATCAACTCTATGCCCTGCTTGTGATCCTCCAAAAGCATTGCACTGGTTGCCACTGAAAAGAGAATGCTGGCTTAGATGAACTTTGATCTAATCCAGGGGTGTCCAAACCCTGGCCCTGGGGCCACATGCGGCCTCTCAGAGATTTGTTGGAGCCCGCACTGGCCCGACGCAACTGCTCTCAGCGTGAGGGCAACTGTTTGACCGCTTTGTGTGAGCTGTGGGATGAGGGCTCCCTCCACTGCTTGCTCTTTCATATCTGTGATGCAGCAGCGGCAGCAAAGGAAAGGCCAGCCTTGCTTTGTGCAAGGCCTTTTATAGGCCTTGAGCTATTGTAAGACCTTCATTCATTCATATAAGTTCCATCTCTAATGTATTCATTTAAGTAAACTTAGGTAAATTTATTCAAATTTGAAATGTAAATTAATTCTTTCTTTCCCCAGCCCCCGACACAGTGTCAGAGAGATGATGTGGCCCTCCTGCCGAAAACTTTGGACATCCCTGATCTAATACAAAAATCTTTATCTTCACTCTGGGCTGGTTCTCAGGACAGGTATGTCCATCACCAGATAACTACAACTTCAAGGGGTGACTTACATGTCTAAATGGGCCATCACAGATGGAATACTGCAAAGAGCATGCTAAAAAAAAAAGCATCCCAAACACGGTGAATTCTGTTCAGCCATTCACTTGTAGACAAATCCTGCAATGGACATGCGTGTATGGGCCAATCCAAACATGTTGCAGCACAATATGTTTGCAAGCAAGACCCTACTTCACCGGCTAGTAGGCAGTGAATTGAATTTATAAGCACTGAGTAGGTGGTTGGGTGGGTGGTGGGGAGCTGCTTTAAAAGGCAAGCTTAAAGGATAAGGAAACACATACTGACAGCGGGAATATATATATGCACACATGTGCACCGGGAGCTAGCATACAACCGCACTGCAGTGCCTGCTTAATTTTAAGTATGCTTTTAAGCTCCTTGAATTAAATGGGAATTCAATGTGGTAATGCAGAAAGTTATGGGCTGTACTAAATCAAGTTCTATTACTGGAAAAGAGGCACAGTAGGATCTGATCGCTATTCACAGGTGGCCCCAGCATAAACCCTGCAAACCACTCTTCAGAGGAGAGAATTGAAGGCATTTCAAGCCAGATAACTTTCCTGCCCTTTGAAGCCGGGTGGCCAATCTCAGTTTGCTTCCTGCAAAAGGCTTGTTGCACGCCCATAGACTGAGCGATTGGTTCCTAAAATAAGTTAGGCAAATTGGTCCTTAAAGTTGTTAGTCATCCAGTCCTTACCAGACTGTTCCTCTGCCTGGATGGATTTTCTTCACAGTCAATGAAATCTGGAAGTTTCATTGGGGGGGGGGGGGTGGCAGTAATGAGAGGGAACTGATGAAATCTGGGTGCCCTGATGAGTAGTGGAGCCTGTGGGCTTTGCTGAATCTCTCCCCCCCCCACCACCACTCTTCTCCTGTCTATCCATCATCTTTATTTCTCTGCTACCATCTCCAAAGGAAGCCAATGAAACCGTCTTCCCTTTAAGCCGCATTGATCTTTCAGGCGGCTCAAGACCTCTCTAAGGTTCACCGATGGGGGCAGTTTTATTTTCTCCCCAACATTCTTTTTCCCTTGATTTATGACCAAGTGTTGGAAACCCAGTGCTCCTGTTCCTGGAAGAGCTGTGCTGGCTGGGAAACCTTGCAGGCTGGCAGAGGGACAAGGCAATTAACCCCCACGTGCACAAAAGGAAACATAAAAAATTGACTGCATTCAAATCCGGCCCGCAGATTCTCTTGGAATGGAAGAGAAAAGGACTGAGCTACTCCCCCTTTATCTTCATGTGCCTGGATCCAGGATGCTTTGGACTGACTCAACATGAAGAAGTCAATCTACGTACACAACAGACATGAAAAGCAACATTTCCCGGTGGCTTGAGATAAGACACTCTGGTTTTAATACATAAAGAGCTTCAGAGCCATTTTTGCACAAATTGCTACCCCAATTTATTTTATAAGCACCATTTATATTCCTTTGCCACTCATGCAAGAAGACTTAAAAGGAGCCAGTATGCAGGTTCCTGCGCAGGTCCTGAAAGCTAGTATATCTTAGAGCAGTGTTTCCCAAACTGTGGGTCGGGACCCACCAGTGGGTCGTGAGCCCATTTTTGGGTGGGTCGCAAAAAGTTTCTGAAATATTAAAAAACAAAAATTTACAAGCCCCCTCGCCCAGTTTGCAGAATAAAATTGCAGCAGCGGCAATCCAAATGGAGAGAGACTGCTGTCATGGCTGGAATGCTAACCTGTGGTATGAGGTAATCTTCATACTCCCAAATTAAAATGTCACATTTCCTATTTTCTCTAGTAATTGGTACGCCGAAGATCAAGTGTGAAACTCCATTTCAGCCTTTCGTCTGGCCTGGAAGACCCTAACTGTGCATTTTGCTCTCCAGTTTAGTCTTCTGGGTGACTGTAAGGTTTGAGAGACTAGTCCTTCAACTCCAATTCTAGGGAGAGTGTAGCAAATGTGTGCACACATATAGTAATGTCTAAAGTGTCTAAGACTGTTGGGAGCATAGCACCCTGATTATTATTAATTAATACTTTATTAACAATTAATCAGAATAAACCAAACTAGTTCCCTATTTTTCTTGGGGGGGGGGGCAAAGTAGTTCAGTCTGCTGTTCCCAATTATCAATCAAACCAGTTACAGCCAGCGCACACTGCTTAGGATTGGGCCCTGAATCAACAAAAATTGAGGGATATAGCTGTGTATGGTCTACCTGGGGAGGACACTTTTATCTTCTGTATGAACTCAATTCCTAAGTGACTATCTTTGGATGCAATCCTAAGCCCTTGTGTCAGTGCTTTCCAGCACTGACTTACGGGCAGTGCAGCTCCGAGTGAAGGGAACAAACATTCCCTTACTTTGAGGAGGCCTCCATGAGTGACACCCAACTGCAGGATGCAGCACACATCCCATCGGCACTGCTATACCAGTGCTGGAAAGCACTGACATAAGGGGTTAGGACTGCGACCTTTGCTACAAATGCTAGAAACCAGTACAGGTCTTGCTGACGGGGTCTTCTGGGTCTACTGCATAATTTGTATGCAGCCTCGCCTATAGAGTATGTGATTCTTGATAATATGGCAACACATCTGAATTTTGGAGCTCCCCAGAATTATCTCACCACACGTTCACCTGAACCCCCCTTATCTGTGATCTTTCCTGTGATACGTCTGAACATCAAATACTTTAAAATTCCAGATGCTCTCTCTCTCTCTCACACACACACACACACACACCCCAATCTTCTGCTTTTTAAAAAAAGAGAGCCAGAGGAGCTGGTTTGTCTCTCAAGATCCCCAACACTCTGTTTTCCTCATCTGACCTGCCAGCCGCTTCTCAGAGAAGCCAAAGATATCTGTGAATTTCTTTTAGCCAGCCAGAAAGAGCCATAAATCAGCCCCAGCAATGGTTAGCAAGACAGATAGTTCTGTTGCAATTAATACCTCCTCCTGCCTGCATTTGCAAACACGGGTGATGGTGGTGAGTCTGCTGATTAAAATTCAAGGCTGGAAAGATGACAAGTTTGGGAATGACAGTTTGGGGAGGAAAAGAGACCATGGTGAGAAGGGGAAGAAATCAAGCTGAAAGGAAGGAAGGAAAAGAAGAGAGAAAGCCACATGGGTTTGTTCAGTCATAGAGTGACGATCACACAAGTGACACTGGACTGCATGGGGCAGGAGAATCCTTTTTTTGATTGAGTGTTGGGAGAGTTAGGACAGACAAAAGAAAATATTTCTTTACTCATCGTGTGGTTGGTCTGTGGAACTCCTTGCTACAGCATGTAGTGATGGCCTTTAAAAGGGGATTGGACAAATTTCTGGAGGAACAATCCATCATGGGTTACAAGCCATGATGGGTATGTGCAACCTCCTGATTTTAGAAATGGGCTACCTCAGAATGCCAGATGCAAGGGAGGGCACCAGGATGCAGGTCTCTTGTTACCTGGTGTGCTCCCTGGGGCATTTGGTGGGCCGCTGTGAGATCCAGGAAGCTGGACTAGATGGGCCTATGGCCTGAACCAGTGGGGCTGTTCCTATGTTCTTAACTACAATTCCCAGGAAGCCTTGCAGGTCTCTTGTTATCTGGTGTGCTCCCTGGGGCATTTGGTGGGCCACTGTGAGATACAGGAAGCTGGACTAGATGGGGCTATGGCCTGATCCAGCAGGGCTGTTCTTATGTTCCTCCTCAAAAATCAAGCAAAACAACTAGGTCTTATTAAAACCTGCTAGGAACCATGTAACAAGGGTGCTGTCCTCAAGCCTTCCGGTAACTGATTCCAGCAACGTGGTGTCACAACCGTGAAATCCCTGCACCTTGCCATCATCCCTTTGGCTTCGGGTGGTGCCTGTATCCTAAACAGGGCCCTGTCCAATGGTAATAGGGGATGTGCAAGATTATCTGGGGGCAGTTCTTGAGGTATAGGGCTTTAAACATCACCACCAACACCTTGGATCAGGCTCGGTAAAGAATGGGCAACCAGTGTGGCCACTGGAGCAACGGTGTGGCAGATTTGGCACACTGAGCCCTAGTGACCAACCAAGTTGCCATATTCTGCACTAACTGCATCTTCCAAACCACTTTCAGTGGTAGCCCCAATGTAGAGTGCACCACTGTAGTCGAAGCAAGATGTCACTAGGACATGGACCACTGTTCCCAGATCTGACTGATTCAGGTATGGCCTCAGCTGGCGCACCAGCTGGGCAAGCTGGGCAAAGACCTCAGTGACCACAAATGCCACTTGAGAGTCCAGGAACAGTCCAGGGACAGGGATCCAGGAGGACTCCAAGGCTGCAAACCAGCTCTTTCAGAGGGAGTGCTACCCCATCCACAGCAAGCTGAGAATCTAGTACCCACATAGCAGCAGCCTTTCAGATCAGGAGAACCTCAGTCTTGTCTGGATTTAATTTCAAAACTCTGATGAAACTCTCATCCAGGTCCCAACCACTTCCAGACAGCACCCCAGAACTCTCCAGATGGCAAGAGGTATCTTAAAAGAGGCATTCCTTGCTGACAGAAAAATAAGTGGGGTGCCTCTTTCAGGGTGGCGTACATACATCATTTATGGTGTTTAGAGTCTACTACATAATGCAGACTGTGTACAAATAATATATTCTCACTGAACTGGTTGGCAACCTTCAGTCTCGAAAGACCATGGTATAAGCCTACAGCACCCGGTATTCCCAGGCGGTCTCCCATACAAGTACTAACCAGGCCTGACCCTGCTTAGCTTCCGAGACCAGATGGAGATTGGGCATGTGCAGGGTAACAGTTGCTGCTCCCCTGGGGGCTGGGGATAAGAATAGGCCCTCAGTTTGGCTGTACTTGTCGTAAGAGGCAACTAAACAGCCACCGGGTAGATGGGACTCGTCAGCCTGGGAAGGCAGCTCATCTGAGAGAAGGAAAACTCTGATCCCAAACCTCCACTGCCTTGTGGCTACATCCAGTTCTGGAAAAGGCTTCAGGAGTCAACCTCGAGGCAAAATCCGGAGCCCCTGAGGCAGTTCATGGCTGAACACAGTCACGTTCTGGCAACTCCTGCGATGCCGCTGGAACCAACCGTATTGGCCTCTGCCTTTCCATTGGACCATTTCAGCGATGTGGAGAGGGGGGATTTGCTGCATGGGTAACAGCCTATCCTCCATACCTACTTTACCCAGGCTTCGGTACTGGAGAGAGTACTCTGTTCCAGAACCACCATTCAGAGCGTGACACCATAGTCTTCCGAGACTGAAGGATGCCAACAAGCAACATACATCATCTGGAAGGAAGGAACTATATACCTCTAATTTTCCTTATATATGCAAATGTATGCAGATCTAATTGAGTAATCAATCAATCAACTAAAACTCACATGCTTAACTGAATAACAGGTCTTTAATCAGGGGGCAATCCTAATAAAGAGGGCGGAAGAAAGGATAAAGAGAACTGAAATGGAGAAAGCAAGAGAAAGAAAAAGAGAACAGGAGGGTGGGGATGAAGGTAGAGATAAACAGAAGGAAGAGAGCCAGAAACAGATAAAACCACTAAAAAGAAATTTAACTGCAAAGCTTTATCTCTGAGCTAAAGAGGAGAAAAATATATAACTCTGATGAACTAAGAAGAATTTATTTCCAGCAATCCCTGCAGCATTTCCAGCCAGAGGCGTAAATAAAATACTCTGTCAGGCTGGCTCAGGGGCTGGTGTGAGGAAGGTTAAGGTTTGAGTTAGTCTCAGTTAAAGGCTTGCATTTCCCATCACTCCCAATAAGACTTCCATCTTCCTTCCTCCCTTAACAAGGCTGCACCAATCACTGTTTGCTAGTTGTGATTATTTCGGATGACAGCCTGCTGAAACTCCAGGTCCCTAGCTACGAAAATCCTTGTCTCTCATATACCCTGCTGCCGTCACTGCCATATGTCTGATTGCTGCAGCATGAGTGGGAAGACTGGGAGGCTTGGAGTGAAAGTTGATGGACATGGATAGTTAGCAAGGAGCCAAATTCATTTCATACACTTTCATAAGGAGAAGAGGCTTTCTTTCTTTCATAGATCTAAATACGTTCACGATCAGGCAAACGCAGCCACGAATCAACTGAATTATCTCCTTATATGCTAAAGGAGTAATAATAATAATAATAATAATAATAATAATAATAATAATAATAAATCCCTGTAGGGATTTTTACAATTGAAAGAAGGTTCTATCTTTCAAGAACCACAACATTCAGATGTTTCTTTCGGATCTGGTTTCACATTCTGGCCTCCATCCTCCCATGCTCAGAGCAGATGGAATAACTCGGCTCAGCTGGTCAGCTGCTTCAAGGTCGCACGGTGCCGGTGGCCTCGAACTGGCGACCTGTGGATGTTATCTTCAGGCAAATGGAGGCTCTACCCTCTAGACCAGACCTCCTGCCCAACTGAGTAGCAACTGAGGCATTCTGTTGTTCTCAAGAAAGAATTGCAATAATCAAATAGTTCAGTGTTTCTCATACTGTGGGTCGGGACCCACTAGGTGGGCCGCGAGCCAATTTCAGGTGGGTCCCCATTCATTTCAATCTTTTATTTTTAATATATTAGACTAGATGCTACCATGGTAGTTACAGACCTGTACTTTTAACAAGCTACTATGTATATTCTTTTAACAATGTTAGTAAATGGGACCTACTCCTTGGTAAGTGTGGGTAGGATTGCAGCCTAGGATTGTTAAAAATTTTCCGGTTTGATGATGTCACTTCTGGTGGGTCCTGACAGATTCTCATTCTAAAAAGTGGGTCCTGGTGCTAATTGTGTGAGAACCACTGAAATAGTTGAACCAAATCCCCACTTCCTGACCAGGGTGGGTCATAGTGCAGTGGGGTACAGGCATGCCACAGTTCCAAGGTGGGTAAGTGATGGGGCATTCACCTCTCAGCTATCTGCAGAAGGCAGGTTCTGCCTATCTCAGGCAGAAGGTTCCAGGGAGCATTGGAATGTCATGGCAAATGCCCTGATCCCCTTTTCCCAATATGAGACTCAAGAGCAGCCATTCTCAATGGGAACCATACGCCCCCTGGGGTGCTCTGGCACTTTCAAAGGGGACCACAGACTAAAAAATGAAAATAATAAAGGATTTTATGTTTATCTCTTTGTGCTGTATCCTTGTTTGACAGAGAGGCCCTGGAGCCTGAGAAGAGTTCCTAAGGGGAGCAGTAAAAAAAGAATGAGAATCAGTAGTGCAGCCAGAGGGGGGTCAAAATGGTACGTACTGCAGGGACCGCAAGGTACTGTGTAAGCCAAGAGTGTCAAACCCGTTTCATACGGTGGACCGAACAGCATTCAAGATGCCTGCTGAGGGCTGGAAGTGATGTCATTAGGTAGGAAGTGACGTCATTAAACAGGTCATAACCAGGAATAAGCAATTTTTTCTCACTTAGAAACTCATTAGCTACAAATGACAGAAGAGAAAATATGTAAATCTTGATCTTATTTCAAGATATGGGAGAGCCCAATTATCATGCGAGCCACCCTTTCAGCAGTGACAGCTCAGCAGCTGAGAGCCCAAGGGCCAAATAGAAAGCTTCCATGGGCCACATCTGGCCTCCAGGCCTTATGTTTGATGCCCCTGATAGAAGCAGCCCCTCTGACTCACCACAGGAGCCATTCCAGGCAGCAACGGCAACGTACAGGGAATGTTGTTTGGTTCTGCCATCACTTCCCAGCATGGCTCCAACAGTGAGTGGGTAATTTACATGGCTCATTATGACACTTATCATTTCCCCCCCCCAGCTACGCTACTGCTGAGAATGGCTGATCTACAGTATAAAGAGACAATGCTAGAATGAAACTGGTTATTTTCTAATGCAGATTTCTTTTACAAAATCTCTCTCTCATCTATCTATCTAGCTATCTACACACACACACACACCATAGTGTGCATACATGACACTCACACACCTATACATCTACATGGTCTGTCTTTGGAAGGTCTTATTTATCTTATTGAGGTAGGCTATTAAATGCATGAAGTAAAGTACAGTGCACTTTTCAAATGATGGTTCTAACAGAAGACAGGGTGTCATTTAAGTTGCGAGTGCCCTTTCTTCCCTGATGCCATCTCCAGTGACTTTTTTTCCATCAAAAAAGGCACTGCTGACATGATGATTACACCCCTTAGTGGTGGTGCAGCTGACTTGGAGGAAGGCTCTTGGAAAGGAAGCAGGCAGTAGGACGTGGCCCGGGTTGCATGGCTTTCAGCTAGTGAAGCTGCCCTAAGAAAATTCTCTGCCTCTGAACTAGCTGAGCAAGACAGCTGGCACTGTTTTAAAAATGCCTGGTGCAATCCAGTCCTGAGCACTGAAAGAAATCCGTTGTGTTCCAATGTTATGTCAGCTTGGAACAGGCTTAACTGCCACGGGTTCCCACAAAGAACTCTGGGAATTGTCGCTTTGTGAAGATGCTGCTGGTTCTTTATTGGACAACCCTAGATATTTCACAGAACTACAATGCAGCAGATATACAGGTCTCCAATTGTGTGTGTGTGAGAGAGTTCTGAACAGACATTGAAAGAAGAATAGATGGGGACCCAAATCTCTTGGACATTCTACCACACCAAGTTAGAGGTGAGATGTTGCTCGATGTAAAATTCAACATTAGCAGTCACTAAATTCCTGGAAGCATGTGAGCAATCAGCTTGGAGACAGAGGCCAAATAGTATTCATTCACATTTTATAATGCTGGCAGTTGAATTTCATCTAAAGTTGGAATGCCATCTAAAAGTGCATCAAACAAACCCCCATTTTTTCCTTTCTAAAGGAGAAAAAATGAAGGTCACCCTCAATTTTCATTTCTCAGACTATGCGTGCGCCTGTCTCTGAATCCAAAACTAGAGCCTGCAGGTCTTTTCATGCACCTGGCATGTTTACCTGGTTAAAGACTTACTTGGTGCTCTCAAAAAAACATAAACTGTGTCCTTTTTAAAAATCAAATCAAAACATGATTATGATTTTGTTGGGAATAGTTTTATGTGCTGACCAATTAAGAAATTCACTGCCTAGCACTTGGGCTTGAAGCAAGTTTTGAACTTGTAGCCTGAAGAATGTAAAATTATAAACCAGTCTTGATGCAGCCATCTACCCTTGGCCAAGGGAAGGAGAAGAGCAAAAAAAACCAACTTCCTTGCACCAACAGACCAGAGTATCAAGCGATACTCCAATCTGTGATTCCTATAAAAGCTTCTAAGTTAGGCTTACTCGTCAGCCTGAAAAACAGGGTGGCCAACTCTTGTTGAATATAGACCATTTCTGTATTATCCCGCCCTGAACCTGGTTCAGTTGGTTTCGGTATATCATAGGATTAAAGAAGCTGCAATCCTAACCACACTTTCCTGAGAGTAAGCCCCACTGAACAAAATAGGACTTATTTCTGAGTACACCTGGTTAGGATTGTGCCCACAGAGTTGCAGGGCTGGCCTTAGGAGCTGTGGGTACAATCAGAAACACTTCTTGTGGGGCCCCAGGTTCATAGCCAGGCATCTTAGGCCACAATCCTAACCAATTTTCCAGCACTGACGTTAAGGGAGCAATTGGTCAAATTGGGAGCAATTGGTCCAACCGGCTTAAAGCCAGCCCTGGAGAGTTGGCCACGTGAGGGGGAACACTATTGATTCAGGAGTCAAGAGGGCACTCCTGGGAAGGATCACCACCAGTGTCCAATATATCCCTGCTTTGGCGAAAAGGGGAAGATGCAGCATTCCCCAGCAGCATCAATCAATAATTCCTGCCAAGTTCCTCCTTCCTCTGTATTTGAAACCTAGCCTGCCCCTACGGGGGAAGTGTCTTACCAAACAGACAAAGGACACACGTATTGTCTTTCATTATTTGACCACACAAGTATCTTGGCAACTTCATGAAGTTTTGTTTTGATTCCTTTCCATCCTTCACAAGATCAAACTTCAGGGGCTTTTTATATATATAAAGTCCAGGAGCATTGTTACTCAGAGTTTCACCTTGCAAATAAATAGTTTTGAACTGCAGCCAGGAGCAATGGAATCCTTCAAAGGCATGATCTGGAAACAGTCAGGAGAAAGAACCTTAAGTCCCCATTAATCATCTCACCACTTACAGTATTTCTTAATGGCTTTTTACGGTTTCCCCTTTTCAATGCCAACAAAGAGTGTGATCTCTCACAGCTTATTCTATTAAAAAGGAATCAATATTGAACACCAGCATGCCAACTAGGTGGGATTTTTGAAAAGACTAAAAGGAAGACCCCCTGCCTTTGCCTCTCTCCCATCTACTTTAGGCAGTGGATCACTCATGCTTTCAAGAGAATTCTGGTTTGCTAGCTTTAATAAGGCACTAAACAGTAGTCAGCTCAAAAGGGTGATGAAAGGGGCCTCTGAACATAGAGGTTTCATTCAGCAAACAGCAGCTGGAACTGCTGATGGAACTTCTTCCTTGAATATGTACAAGAGGCCACCTCCCCCTTCCTTAAAAATCCTCCCACAAACAGTGTTTTTTTCCACAGAGCTCTGTAATCACTCCCAGTTCCAACTAAATGCAATGCCATTGGTCCAGATTCTTCCCTTCCTCCTTGCTGTTTCCATAATGTCTATTTTAGATTGTAAGCTCCCTGGGAGCAGAGACCTACCCATGTCGCCAGTGACATGCTTAGCATATTAGATTTAGTCCTGGAAGACTCGGGTTCAAGACTTGCTCAGCTGAAAAGCTCACCGGGTCACTTTAAGCCAGTCACTGACTCAGTCAATCGTACCTCACAAGGTTGTTGTGAGGATAAAATAAGGGGGAGGAACCTCATAAACTGCCCTGAGATCCTTGGAGTAAGCAAGGAGCAGAATATAAATACAAAATGCAATACATAAATGTAAAGAGCACATACAATTTGGATTGACGCTCAAATTTACGACTCTGCTCCAGGCAAAGTGTTGGTGGCAGCCTATGCGCCAAACGAGACACTCACTGAATTGCATTTTAGTTGTTTTAGGCATGGTTAAATCTGAAAGTACCTCCACTGTTAAATGAAAGCAGCCCAGGAGGCTGATTCATGGATGGACTGCTTCACTCTCCCTCCTTGTGCCATTTTCCTATCAAAGATGCTGTTTGCTTTCCAAAGTGCTTGTTGCAGAAAAAAGCAGCTTAGGGTGCAATCCTAACCCCTTATGTCAGTGCTTTCCAGCACTAACAAAAGGGCAGTGCAGCTCTGAGGTAAGGGAACAAACATTCCCTTACTTTGAGGAGGCCTCCCTGAGTGACACCCAACTGCAGGATGCAGCACATGTCCCATTGGCACTGCTATGCCAGTGCTGGAAAGCACTGACATAAGGGGTTAGGATTGCACCCTTAGAGGGTGATCTTCAGTGGGAAACCAGTTTTGGGGAAAGGAATATCGCCCTCCCCCCCATGCACTACAGTCCCAATCCCAATTGGACCTCCAACAGCTGCTTTTATTTAAAGTGGCTTCTATGCTCACGCCCACTTTTTTAAAACACAATCAAGACAATGCCTGGTTTGGCCCTTCAAGAGTTCCTGAGGCTTCCACCTAGCCCAAGAGAACGTTGGTGACTTGCATGCCTTCTTTGGTGCTTTCTTGATGGTGGTTCTGTTAGCACCAATCCTCATCTTCAAATGCAAAAGCAAGAAGGCAGGAGGGCCCAATCTGAGAGGGAGAAGAGGAATTCTAAACTGTGCCACAAAGTGATTTCGAGTTCCTTGAGACCACAGCATTCAACAGAAGAACCACACAATCAATGGCAATCATTAGTGGACAAGTATGGATTAGAAGGTGGTGCCTCTAGGCAGGGAGGCAGTTGTTTGTTAAGCAACAGTCCCCAAGAGTTGATGTGTGACTGGGAGATGTGACTGGGAGAATGCCATAAGGTGCATTCCTGGGTCAATAGCTGAAGTAGCTTTTCCATGGATGAAGGGAGAGTGCATATCAGTTAACCCAAAGAGGGGGAGACAAAGTCAATGGGTTATAGTTTGATATGTGAAGTCAAGAGAGAGCAGCAACTGTTACCCTGCACATGCCCGATCTCGTCTGATCTTGGAAGCTAAGCAGGGTCAGGCCTGGTTAGTACTTGGATGGGAGGCTGCCTGGGAATACCAGGTGCTGTAGGCTTATACCATAGTCTTTCGAGACTGAAGGTTGCCAGCCATTTTACCTAAGAGAAAGTTCTTTCCCCACCAAAAAAAAAATCCTTCCTTGTAGTTGCAATGGGGAAAAAACAATGAGCAAAGCAGAGTTCCCTCCACTAGGCTCACACTTTTTTGCATTTCCAGAATACTAAGAAATCTAGGCAATCTAAATAAACAGGCAGGGAAGGCCCCTTGAACCCAGCACTCACTGTCAGAGACAAGAGTGTATTCAGAACTGGGGGAGATGGAAACTCTCCAACTCAAATACAAACTAAACCCAGTCACAGTTGAATTCGGATCTGGCTGATATTTGGACTTTTCCCTACCACCAAGTCACTCAGCTCTTCCTGCCCCATCACTGTTGCCATTTTCTTTCTAGCACATAAGAACATAAGAAGAGCCCTGCTGGATCAGACCCAGGGTCCATTTAGTCCAGTTTCATGTGTCTCACAGCAGCCCACCAGATGCATCAGGAAAACACACAAGACCACAGGACACTTGCATCTTGCTGCCACTCCCTTACATCTGGCATTCTATTTGCCCTTGCACCCCCCAACAAAGACACTAGACTGCACTTGGGTTTAACTTGAGCCCCTTTATTAAACACAAGCGAACAATTTTTAATGCATGAAACCTACTGAACACACCTTCCCTCCCTTGCCAGTCTGGGGTAGGTGAAAAAAACTTCCATCCACGACCGATTCAGAAAAGAATTCCTACCAGCCCTCAGGATGAGAGACCAGCTAATCTCAGACTGGTTGGCATACTCATCACAACTTGTAACCTGTACTGGAGTTTTGCTCCGGAAATCTGTCCAATTCCCTTTTAAAGGCATGTAAGCCAAACACCATCACCACGTCCTGTGGCAAGGAGTTCCACAAATCTAACTACATGCTGGGGAAATAAATATTTTCTTTTGTCTGTTCTAACCCTCCCGACACTCAATTTTAGTGGATGCCCCATAGTTTTGGCGTTGTGTGAGAGGGATAAGGGCATCCCCCTATCCACTGTATCCATCCCTTAAATAATTCTGTATATCTCAATCATGTCCCCCTCAGACACCTCTTTTCTAGACTGAAGAGCTTCAAATGCTGTAGCCTTTCCTTGTAAGGGAGGTGCCCCAACCTAGTTATCATTTTGGTCAATCTCTTCTGCATCTTTTCTAGTTTCACTATGTCCTTTTTAAGATGTAGTGACCAGAACTGAACACAATACTCCAGTTAAGCACCCAGCCTAGCTCCCCTATCTATCTATCCAGGGTCAGAGTTCATCTTCCTCTTATTGTTTAGGTGCTGAGCTCGTAAACACCTGTGCTCACCATCTTTTTTTTTGGGGGGGGGGGGAAGAGGAAAAAAAATCTCATTCAGAGACATCTTATTAGTTAAGTGCTACCCTGTGAGTCTGCCACTTCCGCACTAAAAAGATATCAACTAAGGGAAGACAATTCAGGAGAGAGAAATGAAAGCAGTTATGGGATTGGAAAGGGAGGCTATAAAACCAGAGCTGGTTGTTTAGGATGGTTGTGAACCAATCAGCAGATCATTCAGTGGATGGAGGATTGCATCAGCCCCACATGCTGACAAATCCATGGTACCCCTGTGTGCCACATCAGAGCATAATTATACATAGTTGATTGGAATGGCTTCCGGTGCTTCCTGTATGAAAGCTTCTCTTTGGGAAATAAGTCAACTAAACAGCAATAAATGCCGTGGGCGCTTCGCTGCACTTAGCAACCCGCAGCCTACCAGAAAGACCCTTCCATTTGTTCCCAGAATTTAACTTCCATCTCTCAGTCGTTCATAAATAAAGAGGACGGGGCACTTAAGCGGGGAACAAATTAGCAGGAGCTGAAGCTCCCTGTCGTACAGGCGAGGGTCATAACCTTCCACCCACAAATAATAAAATTATGAATGAAAAAGCCTGAGCATAAAATTATAACAACTTCTAACATAGCCTCGAAACAGCAATGATGTCACCATCTAGAATCAACTTATGTATCTTGGAGAAAAGTGAGTTTTGCCAAAAGCAGCATATATAGGAGCATTTGGATGTTCCTAGATGTTCGAGAGCTGGTATATCACCGTGGCTAGGAGATGGGCAGCCCAGGCCTAACCTGTGCCAACACAGCCTGGCTGCATGGTCTGCGTTGTATCCAATGCGGGTTAGGAGGCAGCTGGAGGTCTCCTTGGGTTAAGAGGGAATTTTTTTTCACTCACCCCATGTTGAGCCCCAGCCTGTCTTGGATATGCACCAGCTATTTCACTGACACAAATCTGGGAAGCCCAGTGTAAAGCTGGGCGGGCCACGGTTAGGGTACAGAAGAGGAGGCCTCTGCTGACCCTGCACCCTCCCAGATCCAACAGCCCCCTGTTTTGTCCTCTCTGCCACCCTCCCCACCACCCGGTGTGAGCCTACCTGCTCTGGCCAGTGCTGCTCCTGGGTGCAGCACCAGAGGCCCTGTGCAAGCCTTTGAGCTGACACTGTGCTCACAAGTAGTCGCAAACACGCTTTATGGCACCTTTGTGACACTCTGAGCCAGCACAGGGATGACTGCATTGGTTCAGGCCAGTGTTAGGATTGCACCGTGAGCTGGTTGGCAACCTTCAGTCTCGAAAGACTATGGTATAAGCCAGGGGTCGGCAACCTTAAACATTCAAAGAGCCATTTGGACCCGTTTTCCGGAGAAAAGAAAACCTCAGGAGCCACAAAACCCTCTTGACGTCTAAAATGAAGATAACACTGCATATATAGTTTTTTTTTTTACCTTTATGCTATGTATAAAAAAACTATAGTGTGTTAAAATCACTGCGATTTCATTTGACTCCAAAGTGGAGTCAGGGGAGGGAAATAAAACCCAACAGATGCTGCTTTGCGCTGAATCGAAGCAATGGGAAGACTTATGCAGGCTTACTCAGAAGTAAGTGCCTCTCTGATTTCCATGGGTCTTCCTCCTTAGTCAGTGTGTGTAGTATTAGGATCGCATCCTCCACCCTCACACTTCTTTTGGGAAGTCTGCCCTGTCGGTTTCAGAGGGACTGACTTCCATGCTCAGGCGCACTGACCAGGAGTGAAATCGCACGAAGGCCAGAGGGGCTGATTCCGGAGTTGGATCCCAATCCTAAGCATGCCTACTCAGAAGTAAGTCCCATTCAGTTCAATGGGGTTTACTCCCAGGAAAGTGTGGCTAGGATTGTGGGGTGCTTTGGCTGTCTCCACTCCCTGCAGGCGCACTCCAGGGAGCTCCAGGGTCAGTCACCCCATCTCTTCTGCAGTGGGGGGGCAAAATTAAGGCAAAGGGTGTCACGAAGCCTGCCAGACTCAGAGGGATGGAGTCGAAGGATCCCCCTGCCAGCTCTGTGCGGGGGGGGGGGGGAGAACGGCACCAGGGTGAGAAGAGCCCAGCCTGGATGCAGGGGAGGCGTATGCGCACGTCGGGCTGAGCACTCCAAGTTGCGGGGAGGGGTCGGAGGAGGCTTCGGAGCGCAGCTTATCTGCCTCGGAAATGCCTTTGTATTTTTACATAGTAATTAGTTTAGCAAAGGGGGTGACAGAGGCGCTCTGTCACCCCCTTTGCCACTTTCACCCACTTTCACCCGCCCTTCCCCGCTGAGCCCATGCGCCACCAGCTCTCCCTGCCCAGCCACAGGGGTCCCTGCAAAGCGCCCCCCCGCACCTGCCACCAGCGGCCCTGTCCCGCGGTTCAGCCTGCTGCAGGGAGAGGTAAGGAAGGGCACAGGGAAGAGGTGCCTGGCTGCCCCCCCGCGCCTGCTCGCAGTGGGGCACCTGCGGGCGCCTGCTCGCAGTGGGGCGTGGAGAGCAGGTGCAGGAGAGCGCCGCTGCCCCTTCCTTTGATGCCCTTCCCTGCTGAGCTCATGCGCGGCCGCGCCAGCGCTGCCAGCTCTCCCTGCCTGGCCATAGGGGTCCCTACAAAGCGCCCCCCCACGCCCGCCACCAGCGGCCCTGTCCCGCGGCGCCTGCTCGCAGTGGGGCACGGAGAGCAGGTGCGGGAAAGCGCCACTGCCCCTGCCTGCCGAAGGAGCTGTACTCACCAGCGGCCAGCACCCGCAGCACATTGCGCTGGAGAGAGGTGCCCTCAGGGCTGGGCTGGCTGGGCGGCGGCCACGGGGATGGCGCCTCGTTTCCAGCCCCCACTTGGGAGCCGCAGCAGACTGCTGAAAGAGTCGCATGCGGCTCTAAAAATACAGGTTGCTGACCCCAGGTATAAGCCTACAGTACCAGGTATTCCCAGGCGGTCTCCCATCCAAGTTCTAACCAGGCCTGACCCTGCTTAGCTTCCAAGATCAGACAAGATCGGGAGATAGTGTTCAGTATAGGGAGATGGTTGGCAACCTTCAGTCTCGAAAGACTATGGTATAAGCCTACAGCACCCGGTATTCCCAGGCGGTCTCCCATCCAAGTACTAACCAGGCCTGACCCTGCTTAGCTTCTGATATCAGACAAGATCAGGAATGTGCAGGGTAACAGTGAGCTACACTTCAGCATTTTCACAGTTCAGACCTCACCTACCCTGTGAATTATCTTTAGGGAGCTTAAAATAGCATTCTTGTTTTTGAGGACGTGGTCTCGGGTACACTCAGACGCACGGTGGGAATACTTTAAGATTGGGATTGTTATCTTCTGTACTGGAGGAGGGAAACGGGATATAAATTTTAAAATTAAATTCATAAGCCTGTACACTTGATCCTGTTGTAGGAGTATGTGGAGGTGGATTAGAGGTTCTCAGTGGGTCCTTTCCAGCTCTATGATATATCCTCAAGCCTTGCACATCAATAAGTGTGTGGCTTATAAACTATATATGGATGTTTCCACATTCCTATAGATGCCCACAAAAACATGTGTTTGATCTTGGGAGGGCATGTTTCCCAGGCTTGGGAGATTGCAGGGGTGAAGCAATCTTTGGATTTCAGCTCTCTCTCAGTTTGGAGACAGTGGTGTTTTTTTTTTTTTTTCCTGATGTGTGAGAAAGAAAATGTCATTTCTTTGGAGAGGCCACCAAAAGGTCATTTGGGCTTCTTGTCCACTGGGAAATGCATCTTCCGTTCCAGTAATGAAAGCTGTCAGTATTGTCCTTTTGCTTCCTTACTTTTTTCTTTATTTAATTGATTCCTTTTAACTCCCGGTATGCCAGATGACACATGAGCCGGCAACCATATGGGCTGCGTTTAGGGCCCATTACCAGAGGCGGTGATGCCCTCCTCCCTGGAGCCTCTCTGTGGCAGCAGCTGAACAGCCCAGCCCAGCCCAGCTTTGCAAAGACCCCCTTTTCAAGGCCAGAAGCACACATTAAATAATTCAGATGCCTGATCCTTGCAGGCACAAGATAAATTATTCACCAGTTGTGCTGCAATGTGCAAATGTACACACAGACACACACACACCCCCAAAAAACAACAAGGGGGTGCCACCTTGAACAAGTTGGGTGCTGTTAAATTGTGTCTAAGCAGATGAGAAAGGATGGCTAAAAGGAGAGAGGCACAGGGAGAAGAATCGGCCTTTAAGTCCCTTACAAATTGCCACCTCCTTCATTTCTATGGATGAAAGATTGGCAAGAGTTTCATGGAGCATGTGATGGTTGCTGATGAATGCCTCCACCACCCAAGCATAAAAGTGGGTCAGAGAGGGAGTGAATAACTCTACTAACACTTGGAGAGAAAGAACAGAGGCAGGTGGTGATCTCTGGGAACATTTAACCCTCATTTTCCATGCTCTCTGGAGTAGGGCCCAAGTCAAATGGCCACTACTTTTTGCCTGAAGTGGAACTTGAAGATATTTTGGAAGGTTCTTCCCAGGTGAAAACGGCAGAAGCTTTCTTTCAGGAAGCTAAAGAGAAATTCAGCACGATGCACAAATGATTCACACGGCTCACTATGCGACAGTCTATACAATGCAACTGGCTGAACTAAGCAACAGTTTGTATAGCCACCGTCTCCCTCCTGTGGCTCCAAAGAAGACTGTGGGCGCAATCCTAACCCCTTATGTCAGCTCTTTCCAGCACTGGCACAGCAGTGGCAATGGGACATGTGCTGCATCCTGCAGTTGGGTATCACTCACGGAGGCCTCCTCAAAGTAAGGGAATGTTTGTTCCCTTCCCTCAGAGCTGCATTGCCCTTACGTTGGTGCTGGAAAGCATTGTGTGTGTTAGATTTTCTAGGGTGAGTTCAGCTTTTTTGCATAATTTCCATAGGAATTAATATTCAGCACCCAGGACAGTGCCTGTTGAAAACATGTACGCAAATGACCATAGGTTACCAAATGCAACAGTTGTTTTCAGGTATGTGGAAACATAATTCTCTGTTTGGAGTTTCCCTGAAAATCCAAGGGAGCGGGTCACAACCCCCAGGTTTGGAACCACCGCTTTAATACTTATTGGGGACTCTTATACTGTGATGGAAAGGAAGGCTAGAGGTGGCTGAAATACATACATTAAATAAATACAGTCACAAAAATATGCCGTTACTGTCGAGGCAGCAGAAAATCACAGATATTTGTGACAACGCTAAAAACAGGTGTGAGGTTAAAAGTCCAATTCTATCCAACTTTCCAGCCCTGATGCAGCTGTGCCAATGGGATGCATTCTGTGGTAGGGGGCAGCGATGGAGGTGTCCTCAAGGTAAGGAACTGTTTGTTCCCTTACTTTGGGGCTGCACTGCAGCTGCATCAGTGCTGGGAAGTTGGACAGGATTGGGCCCCTCAGTCAGTCAGCACTGGAAGGGTCTGTGTGTGCAGCTCCGAGAAACAGGCCATGCCAGACATTCTTGCTTGGCTGTGATGCTGCTCCTTGGATACTCCAGGGACCTGACCTTTCCAAACGCTCTGGATGTTTGTTTCCTATAATCCTTTTGTGGGAATGAACTTTGCGGTCTCACCAGCAATGCAGGACATGGGAATTAACGACGGCGAGAGAAAGAAGCCAAGTGCATTGGATTCATCCTTTGTGCCAGCAAACGTGCTCGAGAAAAGCGTGATGAAATGGAGACAATGAACACGACGAACAGCTAATCAATACCCCTCACTCTTTTTGCCTTTAACCCTTACTTTATTTTCCCTATTTTCTCTCTTCTTTTGTCCCTTCATTGCCTCAAGCCTCACAGGAAAGGTGTGCTATTATACCTTTCAGGAACCTGGCTGGCAGAGGGTGGAGGAGGCAGGTTCAGAATACCCACAAATGGAAACCTACAATGTTGTAGCAATGACAGAACTTTTACAACAGACTCAGCTACCTAACTCTGCTGAGCTGCTTTCCCCTGCCTTCCCCTGCTGCCACCCCTCTTTCCTTGCCAGTTCCTTTTACCCAAAATGCTGGAGTTAGAGGGGGGTCTTGGAGGCTCCATAGTCCAGCCCCCTGCTTGGTGCAGGAAATCCAGAACCAGAACATCCCAAACAAAGGGTTATTCACTTCAATTTCTGCTCCAAGAAAGGAAAGCTCCCCCCCCCAGCTATGTGGTTTCACTGTCAGACAGGTCTTACCATTAAGGCATCTGCTATGATGCTCAAACAAAATGTACTTAAGCCTGTTAGATGTAGCCATACCCCCTGGCACAGCAGAGAAGAAGCCTTTGCCCTCTGCCATGCAATAGCCCCTCAGGTATCCAAAAAGAGCTATCATGGATCACTCTTCAGTCTTCCCTTATGCAGGTTAAACATACTGTCCTCTGTTCTTTCAGCCTTTCCTCACTCATGAGCAACCCTCTTATCTTTGCAAAAGGGAGTGAGTAACTGGCAGTAGGGAGGGCTTCCCAGACAGGTGTACCTGTCTAACTCCCAAACTCAGATGACATTGTTTCCTGCCAGGTATCAGGATTGCTGCTTCTTTGGCACAGAGAATGAGTGACTCTCAGAATGCTGGCAGGAGATGAAGCTTTTCAGGACTGCCACTTGAAGCTCAAAAGTTCAGGCCTGTCAAGTGAGCCCTTCTTGCCATCAGCTATCCCCTCTGCCTTTGCAGAGGACTGCCAATTGACAACCTGTAGTTTTTCTGATCTGTCAAATGCTCACAAAATCCCCCATGATATTTTTAAACACTCAGTAGGAATGCTCACAAAACCTAGAGCAGTGGTTCCCAAACTGTGGTTCGGGACCCACCGGTGGGTTGCGACCTGATTTCTGGTGGGTCACATAGTGCTGAATAGAGCCAGCAATGAAAACACCAGTGATGAAAACTAACCGCCTGAGGCTGTTCATAAAAAACAGATAGATGCTAATTGCCCTGCAAAGGAGCTCAGTTTCCAAAAAGAAATTAGTACTTGTAAATAAATAGATCTTTCTTAAAAAGTTTTGAAAAGGGAGGGAGGGTTTCTGGGTGGGGGAGAGCAAAATGGGGGCAGATTGGGTCCAAGAGGGTAGCAAGATCTCCTCCACCAAGAGGGCAGAGGTCTCCTCCACTATATGTGAACCCCCCTTCTGCTTGCCAGCTATATAGGTGGCGCTAATGCAAGAAGCCCCATAGGGCAGACTGGGGGTCAACACAGGAGATGGGGAAAAATATCCCCCTACCCCAAGAAGACCTCCAGCTGCCTTCTAACCTGCATCGTATAGAGCGCAGGCCATGCAGCCTGGCTGTACCAGCACAATTTAGAATTGGGCTGCCCCACTGACTTCAGTACTTCTTCAGGGTTTCAGACAAAAAGAGGGTTTCAAGACAAAAGGCCTGTTCCAGCCCTACCTAGAGATGCCCAGGATGGAATCTGAGATCTCCTGCATGTGTGCTTTGTGTTTGATTGCCAAGTTGTGGACCTTCCCCAAACTGGCAGAATTAGATGGCAGAATTAGAATTGCTTGAAGATGTCTATTAACAAGATACTCAATGCAAGGCAAAGGAATACACATAAATAGCTAAGAGGTTGATCGATGATGCAAACAGCCTGGGAATCTCCTTTGCTGTCTTTCTCACTGACTGTGCACAGCTCAGCTGATTTCTCTCTTTTTCTCTCTTTTCCTTCTTTAAAATAAATTATTTTTAATAAATAAACAATCACATTTAATACCAGCAACACTCATTTCCTTGTTCCACTCGAATCCTTCACAGGAACATTATCGTGACAGATCTATTTTGATTGAATTGTCTGATTGAATGCTGCTCCAGTTTCCTTCCCCTTTCATGATGCCTGCAAAAAATAAATGCAATTTGAACAGTTTTGCTTGGGCAGCAAACTGCAGCCTCCTCTGGGGACTCGAGGCGACCGAAGCGGCTCCGTCTGGTTTAAATTGTAAATGAAGAAAAAAAAAATAAAACACCTATCGGCTCCAAGCCTGTTAGCATCAAGGCATGATTCCTCCTGTGTCAATAGCCAGAGCGAAATATAATTAATTAAAAGAGCAGAAACAAGAGCTGTTTTGTAAAGAGCCAGAATTGGTCAAAGTAAGAAATTGGTTTGTTTCTGTGTACCTCTCGCCAATACCATAACTAGGATGGGACTGCAGGAGAATCTGGACAGAAATGCATACAGAGTCAACCCAAGCTCTTCCCATGGCTGAGGAAGGGTGCCAGATGTAGCCCAGGGAAATGCAGTTGGGAGAGGCAGAGCCTCACTGTAACCAACGACTTATTTTATTTTATTTTTATTTTTATTTTTTATGTGTATTTATGTGGCTATGCTTCCCTGTGCCTGGACCTCACCACATGTCACTGATGTAGCTCCCTTACCTTACCCAGCAATGCACAGTGCCTTGTCACACAAAACGCAGCTCCCCTTTGCCTAGCAGCTTTAATTGTCCTCCTCTTCCCAAACTGGATTTGGAAAGAAAGAGGAAATGGAACATAAGAAGAGATATGGAAGAGATGAGAATGGCATGCCCGATCTTCTGATTCTCAGAAGCTAAGCAGGGTCAGGCCTGGTTAGTACTTGGATGGGAGACCGCCTGGGAATAATGGGTGCTGTAGGCTTATACCAAAGTCTTTCGAGACTGAAGGCTGCCAACCAACAACAACCCAGAGCAAAACTGTTAAAGGCCCCCATTCTCACGCACCACGATCCCCATCCTGATTTCCCCACATCCTATGGCTGCTATTTCAATTAAAAGAGGAAAAATGAAAACAGGAATCACGTCTGGTAGCGATAATAATAAGTACTTGCAATGTCCAAGGCATGTCTCACACAAAATCCTTACAACAGCCCTGTAAGGCAAATATTGTTGTCCCTCTATTGCAGCCAAGGCTGAGAGGGACCAGCTTGCCCAATGTCACCTCGTGAATTCATGGCACAGGTAAGACTGAAGCCAGGGAAGTTCTGACTCATATCTCAGTCTCTTAGCCACTACACTGCATCAGCTAATGCTGCAGAATTATCCAGAATTATCATGGATCCAGCCTCCTCCGAGCACGGGTAAGGCTTATGCTGTCACACTTCAAATGTAAACCTATTTTGTTTGTCAGAGTGACAGGTGCCTCGACGGTCTTTTCCTTCTTAAAATGCAGAAATTTAGCATGCTAGGAAAGTTTGGGGAAACAGGATTATCCCCTGAACGGGATCATCTGGTTAAGCTCTGAGCCTTCCACTCTGGTTCTGCAGTGCCCCCCACTTGCACGGGTGGGGCAAACTAAGACAGAAGTCTTCCCATAAGTGCCATTGGAGCAGTATTTAGAGATTATAAATAACGAAGTCACGTCCCTTGCAGATAAATGCGGCGTCTGTGTGCCGAGGGGAAGGCATAGACGAGAACAGTGGGGGCTGAATCTTTTATAATAATATCAATCAATATTAAAAATGTATGGGCAGCCCTAGTTTTTAAAGCATCTTCAATTAATCTTTAAAATATAACTATTATGCTTTAACCAGAGACTTGGGAAAGCTTCTGCACAATGGCTGCTCTGTTCGCTTGACCCTACGTAGACCCCAACTGGAAAGAGGGCTCATCATGTTGGCAACCCTCAGTCTTGAAAGACTATGGTATCGCGCTCTGAAAGGTGGTTCTGGAACAGCGTCTAGTGTGGCTGAAAAGGCCGATTCGGGAGTGACAATCCCTTCCACACTGGGAGCAAGTGCAGTCTGTCCCTGGTCTGTCTCCCTGGCTATGGGCCTTCCTTCTTTGCCTCTTAGCCTCAGACTGTTCGCCAAGTGTCTCTTCAAACTGGGAAAGGCCATGCTGCACAGCCTGCCTCCAAGCGGGCCGCTCAGAGGTCCACTTGCTGAGGTCCATCCTAAGGCCTTCAGATCCCTCTTGCAGATGTCCTTGTATCGCACCTGTGGTCTACCTGTAGGGCGCTTTCCTTGCACGAGTTCTCCATAGAGGAGATCCTTTGGGATCCGGCCATCATCCATTCTCACAACATGACCAAGCCAACGCAGGCGTCTCTGTTTCAGCAGTGCATACATGCTAGGGATTCCAGCTTGTTCCAGGACTGTGTTGTTTGGAACTTTGTCCTGCCAGGTGATACCGAGAATGCATCGGAGGCAGCGCATGTGGAAAGCGTTCAGGAAAGTGGGCTAATGGATAAGTAAATATGCAGACATTGGCATAGTTCTTTGAAAATAGGAATCAGCAGGACTCTTCTAATCACTTCTTGTTTTGGTACAAGAGATTCTTGTTGACTTGGGTTCACTTTCTAGACCTGTTCACCTTTGCAGGGCTGTGAGCACTGCGCACAGGGCCAACCCGTCCATGAGGCCCTCTGAGACAGCGGCCTCAGACAGAAGACTAGTGGGACCTCTGTTGGCCCACTCACCTCCACTGCTTCTCCTCCTCCAACTTCCTAGACTGGGAGAAGGAAAAGGGAATGGACTGGAAGAGAGTGTGGTGGGCTAGAGTACCTCAGTCTGCCTGGCGTATCACCAAATAAGGGGAAGGCAGCATTTGGCATGCCATTTCACATACCAGGAGATCTTTGACTGGCACTGACTGTGGAAAAGAGGAATACAGCTGGGCTCACGTTATCAGTGGGTTTGGTAACCATGGACTTCATCATATGTGGGTTGCCAAACTTGCATGGGGGGACCACTTGGACACCCTGAACACCCTGTGCTGCTTCCCCAGGCCTCATAATTCCTTATAAAAACGTCACTTCTGGTTTCCCCCAAGAAACCAGAAATCACTTTTTTTTTTTTTTTTTTACACAAAATGGGCATTCTGAGGGTTGGGGAGGCCACCCTCAGAACACCCTCTGGAAGCCACCAGAGCACAGTTCCAGTCATGTCTGGAGGGCGTGAGTGGCCCTAATCCAAGGACTTAATCATCCCTGGATTTTGGTATCCACAGGGGTTCTGGGAATGGAACCCCTGAGGATAATGAGGGCTGCCTGAATTAGAGTGCTACCTTAATTCAAACACTACTCAGAACTTTTTTCTTTAATGGAATTGAGGATTCCTAATGTATAGTTCAACTTTGGAAAGAAGCCCAGGTAATTTGGAACCCCCCAAACCAGGAAGAATTTAAATGAGATTTTTGGAAGAACCCCTAATAATATATACAGAAAGAAGGATAGGCAGACTAAAGGACAGGGAGAGAGACTAGTTGCCAAGTATTGCCAGGCCGTGTCATCTTCAGGTGCTTAGCAGCATTTTGCCACGTGAGATTCGACCTTGAGAAGTTTTCCATGGAAGGATAAAGGCTTTGATCAGGACCAAGTTTTGGCATAACATTTGAAGCAAGTCCTCTCTCAGCTGAAGGATCCACTGTTATTCGTTGCAAAACTGAATATTTCCCTAAGCTGTGTTAATCTAATATAGGCACTTAATGAATAGAGGTACTCAGACCAGGCAATCAGGTCAGCCCTTAAGCAACCCCCTGGCTTTTCAGAGGAATAGCAGGCAGCACCCCTGGCTCTTGGGAATTGCAAAGAGATGCTTCCTTAAAAGACCAGATTGCTCCCCCAGCTCCAAGAGAGTTAAACAAATTGCAGGCACACAGCCTTCCTGTTGCCCATGGCTCACCAGCTGTGTCAAGAAACACTTTGCAAAACCAGCTGTTGTAAAAAGCTGTCTGCCTGCACATCCGGAATGAAACAGGCACACTCAAGGTGGAACTAAACAGGGTGGCTGTGGTGGATTCTCAAGCAAATGATCCAAACCTGATGGCCTTAAAATGAACAGTAATTAATTTATCCTCCCCAGATCAAAATCACCCATTTCCCTTGCAGCTTGAATGTATGCATGGAAGAGGGCTGGAGTGAGAGGGTATGTACTTAGTACAAGGAGTTCCCTAAATCATCAAAGCAGACAGCCAGGGCTGGCAAATCCACAAGGCCATCAGAAGGGGTCAGCTCAAGCAACACATTGGCAGGGGGTGCCCTCCTCTGTCCATCCACTTCATTGCTTTTCCTCCTGCTCCCTGGGTTGAAAAAAGAAGACAGGAAGGAAGAAGAAAGGGAATTGTGGAGAAGAAGGGAGTGATGAGCTAGAAGACACACAGTGGTTCTCAAACTTTTCAGTTTCTGGAGCCCTTCTGTTACCCTGCACATGACTGATCTTGTCTGATCTTGGAAGCTAAGCAGGGTCAGGCCTGGTTAGTACTTGGTTAGTACTGGTTAGTTAGGCCTGGTTACTACTTGGATGGGAGACTACCTGGGAATACCAGGTGCTGTAGGCTTATACCATAGTCTTTCGAGACTGAAGGTTGCCAACCATTATTACACTCCTAAATAGAGTCTCAGGGAACCCTGCCAGCACATGGAGCACTTTGGAAGCACTTTGGGAGCACGTTTCGAGAAATTCTGGGCTGGAGCATTTTCACACTTCCTCTTCCAGTCCATTACTCCCGTTCTTTCCCTTGTGTTCCAAAGTCAGAGCGCAGGGTTGGTAATGTTCTATGTCTAAGGAAGAATTGCAACCATATTTAGTTTGTTTTGAAACATTTAGTAGAGCAGTTCTTAAACTTTTAGCACCGGGACCCACATTTTAGAATGAGAATCTGTCAGAATCCACTGGAAGTGATGTAATGACCAGAAGTGACATCATCAAGCAGGAAGATTTTTAACAATCCAAGGCTGCAATCCTACTCACGCTCACCCAGGAGTAAGTCCCATTTACTATCATTGTTAAAAACGTATACAGAGTAGCCTGTTAAAAGCACAGATCTGTCACATTTCCCCAATGCAGTCATCTGCCATGGTAGCACAAAGTCTAATATACTAACAATAAAGTATTGAAATGAATGGGGACCCACCTGAAATTGGCGACTCACCTAGTGAGTCCCGACCCACAGTTTGAAAAACACTGATTTAGTAGAAATATATTATCGGCTATGGAATACAATTGAGACTACCTTTGGTATTCCTTTGGTACCAACTACCTTTGGTAGTCTTGTTGGGTTATTATTTGAATAACACAACTGAGAAAGTACACAGACCTTTGATGGCAAATGGATTAAACTACAATTTGGGTTTTGATAGTACATACTGGGAACAAAAACAACTTTCTACAACAAAATAATGGCTGTGTGGCACACTGTACTTATAAAATGAAGTAGCTCATTTCAAATGTCTACAAGAAGGAATTCAGGCAGGAGATTTTCCTTGGAAAGACTGTTCTCTGTTTATTTCATTTTGGAGTGGCGCTAAACCAGGGGTGCTCACACTTTTTTGGCTCGAGAGCTACTTTGAAACCCAGCAAGGCCCGGAGATCTACCAGAGTTTTTTTACAATGTTCGCGCCATCATAACATATAACATTTATGTGTACAATGTATGTTGGTGTACCTTGCATAACCGAATGAGCCAATATTGCACAACACAATTAACTATAAACATTTTTTGTAATTACTTGAGTTTACTTTGATGACTTGCACTGAAGTGAATCAGCCAAGGATGCATAGTCCGGACAGTAGCTGCTGACAGCCAGCCTCAAGCACACTTCCAAATGTTCATCAGTCATGGTGGAACGGTACTTGGACTTAATGATCTTCATGTAGGAAAAGGCTGACTCACATAAATAAGTGGAGCCCTTCCTGCCTCAGGTGCTCTTATATCCCTGAGGGCCCTATTGCCTTCCAGTGGCTGCAGCTGTGCAGCACACTCTGCTTTATGCCCAGGCCTTACCCTTAAAGGGGCCACTGCTGACACCACATCTACCTCCTCACCAGATCTTCCTCGATTCCAGTACAAGTGGGGCGGGAGAGCAGATCTCTATACAGACCAGTGCAAAAACAAGGGAAAGGTGTGGGGGAGGGAAGATCTCTATACAGACATCACAGCAAGACCAGTGCAAAACCCCTTGCATACAGAACCAACAGATGGAAGTGGGGGGGGTGCAGATCTCCATACATACCAGTGCAAAAACAGGGGAAAGGTAAGTCAGCCCCAGTAGAGTCAATGGGGCTCACTCCCAGGGATGCGTGGAAGGGAGAGAAGCCTGCCAGCGGCTCCTCTGCCAGGGAGGAGCCTGCCAGGTTCTCACTCCCTAGGCTCAGTCCCTGGGCTCGCTCCCTGGGCTCACTCCCTGGGCTCACAAGCCTGCCAGGGGCTCACTCCTAGGGATGCGTGGATGGGAGAGAAGCCTTTGATCAACTCATTTCGCCTTGAGATCGACTGGTAGCTCGAGATCGACATATTGGGCACCCCTGAGCTAAACCAAACTGAAATGATACTGGGTTTGAGATGATTGGCATTTTCAAAATATCAAGGATTATTCATGTCATTTGTAATATTATATTTCTATGATCGGGGGTGGGAAGGAGTTTAACAACATTTATTATTGCATTATTATTATTGCAATAATTATTGCAACATTATTGCAAATGTTGCCCAGATGGGAGAAAAGTGGCATCTCTATATCTAGTGATGGTAGTGTTCCTCCCAACAGCATCCATTGTCCTCAGATTAGTTCAGAATGAGGCAAAGTATTTCCTTCCCCTCAAATCTGGAAACGAGTTCAACTAAGGGCACAATCCTATGCATGTCTACTCCGAAATAACTCTTATTGTGTTCAATGGGGCTTACTCCCAGGAAAGTGTGGATAGGATTGCAGCCTCATTGTAAAACAATCTTGAGTTAAACCCTACTCTCTTGCATCTACATTTGTAGGGAACAAGTTCGCCAGTTCGAGGCCACCGGCACCGTGTGACCTTGAAGCAGCTGACAAGCTGAGCCGAGTTATTCCATCTGCTCTGAGCGTGGGAGGATGGAGGCCAGAATGTTGCGACCAGATCAGAAAGAAACATCTGAATGTTGTGGTTTCTTGAAAGACAGAACCTTCTTTCAAATTGTAAAAATCCCTACGAGGATTTAATTAGCCTGCCTATGTAAACCGCCTTGAATAAAGTCCGAGGAGAAATCAGGGAACCATGAAAGGCAGTATAGAAATACCTGTATTATTATTATTATTATTATTATTATTATTATTATTATTATTATTGATTGCTGATACTGTAACTCAGGAAACAGTAGAAGGGGGAAAGGGGTTATTTGACTGCTGTTCCCTTCCCTCTCACACTGTTACAATAGAGAACCAGGAGCACTGGTAAATTAAATTTCCCCAGAGTTTGTGGTGGATGTTAAGAGTAGTGGGAAACCACCTTGCACATGGACTACAGCTTCAAAAGCACCAGTGTCTGGAAAGAGACACATCTCTTGTCCTCCTTGCTGCCAGATTTGGTGGGATGGGGTTAAAAACTTCTGTGGGGTGGTGGTGGTGGAATGGGGGTTGGAGTCAAGGTGGGTCAATAAGTAGAAGTTGAGTTCTTCTCTGGCTAGAATTAAAATCCAGCTAGTGGATAACTCAGGGGGGACATAATAGTTGTCTTAGTTGTTGAAATCTGGTAGTGTCTGACAGTTTATAGTTTTAAAAAAATTAGGTAAAGTTCATCTTAATATAGAAAAGCAGGTTATAATTGTTTAGAAATAAACTACTGAACATTTCTGTATCTCATTGGAGAGATCTTGCATGATCTCAGCCAGGCATGATGGCGGTGCCTGGGAGAGCTGGGAGGACATCCCACAGCACCCTTGTGAGTACACCATTGCAACCTAGGATGCCATGGTGCACCATTTGGGAACTGCTGCTGTATACACTTCCTAGGAGTTGGGCTGGCCCAAGACCTCCTGATGCCTGAGATGGCATGCCAAATGTTGCCCCCCTTTCTTGATGACGCCCCAGCCTCTGCTCCTCCCATTCCCCAATGGTCTAGCTCAACAACTCTTTGCTCACAACAGGAGAGGAAACTGAACGCTTTCCACATGTGCTGCCTCCGACGCATTCTCGGCATCACCTGGCAGGACAAAGTTCCAAACAACACAGTCCTGGAACGTGCTGGAATCCCTAGCATGTATGCACTGATGAAACAGAGACGCCTGTGTTGGCTCGGTCGTGTCGTGAGAATGGATGATGGCCGGATCCCAAAGGATCTCCTCTATGGAGAACTCGTGCAAGGAAAGCGCCCTATAGGTAGACCACAGCTGCGATACAAGGACATCTGCAAGAGGGATCTGAAGGCCTTAGGAGTGGACCTCAACAGGTGGGAAACCCTGGCCTCTGAGCGGCCCGCTTGGAGGCAGGCTGTGCAGCATGGCCTTTCCCAGTTTGAAGAGACACTTGGCCAACAGTCTGAGGCAAAGAGGCAAAGAAGGAAGGCCCATAGCCAGGGAGACAGACCAGGGACAGACTGCACTTGCTCCTAGTGTGGAAGGGATTGTCACTCCCAGATTGGCCTTTTCAGCCACACTAGACGCTGTGCCAGAACCACCTTTCAGAGCGCAATACCAGAGTCTTTCGAGACTGAAGGTTGCCAACAAACATAGCTCAACACCCTTCCTCTCTGCCCCCATTTCCTTTTCCAATTCAGGGAGTTGGGGGACAAGTAGGCAGACAGAGATGGGCACCCCTCCCACTAAGCTGCTGTGTGAGGCATAATGGATGCACTAGCCCTGCCTAAGAATAAGGCGCACTGCAGTCAGTGGAACATCCTTCTGCAATAGATGTGCCTAGGACTGAGCTATGCTGCTGGGTCCAGCTATGCTTTCAGTCTTCCTTCATCACCACAGAGGTCATTTAGCTACAACTATTTTGTTGGGTTTTTTTTGCAGCATCTGCCACCTGATAGAGAATAGGAATCTCAGAGTAGCTTTTTGAGTCATGACAAGGTCGCAGCAAAAAGGTTGGCAGGGCTGTTGATCTATCTTAATTTGCTTCCTCATTCACACTTGTAAAAAAAAAAAAGTCTCTGGCTCCCGACTCTGATATTCAAGGAAGTGCCCGCGATGCCAGCGCCCCCATCAACAGTGACAGCCATTCCTGCCTAGGAGGACTCTGTGAACATGAGAAAATGCCAGGCAAACGGCACTCACTAGAGCAGGGTGCTTCATATGCGGGGAAATGGCATTTCGCTTCTGCCTGGATTCCCATTTGACGTTGAGGCTTGCCTGAGCTGCATGGTTGCAGAATAATGACTCTCCGCACAGTAAATATGAACTACTAAATTGTTCTGGGTTATTGTGTTATGTTACTGCCTGTATAAAATGACATTTAAAAAATAATAATAATTGCTTGAAAGCTAATTGATGTTTTTGAACAGCCGACGCACCTTTCCTGTATTTATGAAAGACTCTGGGAGTCTGAACGCCTTCGGCTAACTTCCAACTTGAATCGGGTATGTTCTCCCATCTGTTATGGAATCCTTCCCTCTTTCGCCAATGGCTATTCTTATTTTCAGTCTCTTGTGAATCCCCTCGAGAGGAGGGCCTTCATGTTAGCCCGGTTAAACATTTTTCCCTCTGCAGTGTTGAATGGTCGTTATACTAAGATACCTTTTGATCAAAGGTGTTGTTATCGATGTGGTCTTGAGCCTGACTCTGTTATTCATTTTCTTTGTGTTTGTCCTGTGTTTAGTAAGCTTCGTTGCACTATTCTGGGCCCTGTTTTTTCCAGTTATTCTGGTCCCGCCCACCTTTTTGCAGCGTTTCTCTTACATGACTTTTCGCAAGAAACTACGACTCTTGTAGCCGAGTTTCTTGCAAAAGTTCTTACTTCCAACAGTTCTAGGCAGCCTTGACTGGGGTATTTGGCTGAGTAACTTCCTTGTGGTTTTGTTTCCCTGTTTTATTCGTTGTTTTGTTTCTGTGACTGTTTATGTTTATGTATGTATGTTTTCAGTATTTCTTATTCTATGCCACTAAAGGTTGCTGAATTGAACTGCCAACGCTCGTGGAATGCTTATTCAACCGCCGGACAGAGTTGGGTCCTCAAAGTCAGCAGCTGGCACAATCCAGACAGGATGTAAGCTACTGCATGAGACGGAGGGCGAGGTGGGGCCTGGGGGTACATAAGGATTTCGTGGTGGAAGTAAAACTAGAGTTTGGAAAGTGGAAGGATGGGGCTCAGTGGTAGAGCAAAGGCTTTGCAATCAGAAGGTCCCAGGTTCACATCTGAACATGTTCCATCAAAAGGACAGGTGATGATGGAAATTATCTCTGTCCAAGACTCTAAAGAGCTGCAGCCAAACACAGGTGTGTGTCACTTAAGGACGGGGATATGTTCTACGAACCCCATCGTTAAGCAAACATGTTGTTAAATCGATCATGCCTCATTAGGAGTTCCTGGAGATAACTTCCGAGTTGCATGATCCACTCCACAGGCCGCCGCGGGACTCAGAAGCCTCCTGAAGGCACTTCTGATTTTCAGACGCAAACCAGAAGTGCCTTTCAAAAACTAGAAGAGCCTTCTGGAGGCTTCTGCAGGGCATTCGGAGGCCTGGAGAGGCCAGTAGCATAGATTGTGTGACTCTGAACAGGTCTTAAGGAGCTTAGTGTAGTCTGCATAGATTCCTCCTTTTATCTTCACAGCAATGCTGTGAAGGAGGTTAGGGAAAAGTGCAACTGGTGGAAGATCACCCAGTGAGCTTCAGGGCTGAGTCCAAGGCCAGCACTCTGGCTACTGCATCAAATAACACCTTTTACCTACCTAGACCTACACCACATCAACGGTAAGATGGACATTCTGGCTCTCTGAGAGCAGGCCCGTTCATGGGTTTGAACCCTTGCAACTGTAGTTCTTCTGAACTCCAGCACCTGCATGAAGTCAGTGATACTTGTGCAGCTCTAAGAAAAATCCTAACTAAGGGCCTGATCCTATCCAACTTTCCAATGCCAATGCAGCCACAATGCAACAGCAAGGTAAGGTCACAAACGTACCCTTACTTTGAGGATGCCTCTGTGACTGCCCCCCCCCCACCTCAGGAGGCAATGCACACCCCATTGGCATGGCTGCGTTGGCACTGGAAAGTTGGATAGGATTGGGCCCTAAGTAATACATTCCCTTCTCCATCATCTCTCTCTCTCTCTCTCTCTCTCTCTCTCTCTCTCTCTGAGATACAACAACACCCTTGCTAGTTAAAATTCATACCTACGTGAGGGAAATTATTTAGCAAACTGTAATTACCGAACAAAAACAGTGGTGGCATATTTAAATAAAGGAGCACTGATAAATACAATACTATAAATAAACTTCTCACCAGTTATGGGAATTAATTTGTATTTAATTACTAGAAATTGCTATCAGTTACTCTGCAGCCCTTACAAGAAATGCAAACTCCTGAAAGGGTGGTACCATAATTGCTTATTAGACATTCTTTCTCCCCTTTTATAACCTGTGATGAGAATCCCTGATGGTTCACCTATTTTTGACCTTCGTAGCGCTACAGATATTCCTGGGATGCTTCAGCATTCTGAAGAGTCATTGGGATGCATTACCCATGTTTGACCTGTTCCTGACACTTAGTTTTTGCTCTTCTTTTTCTTCCTCCAGCTGACCAATAATAAATACTTTGATTTTGAACGAACTCATTAGACCAGCCATTATCAACCACTGTGCCATGGCCAATGGTCTGCAGGTGTGCCGTGAAAGTCTGGGGGAGGGTCATTTGTTAGTAGGGTCAGTGTGGATGTGAGCCACCCACCAATAGCATGGTGTGCCTTGTCAATTGTCAAAAAGCTGATGGTGTGCCTTGACAATTTTAGTACCTAGTCAGTGTGCTGTGAGATGAAAAAGGTTGAAAATCACTGCATTAGACCATGAAATCCACCTGGTTCCCAAAAGTGGGAATTCACTAGGTGACCCACCAGGATCCAGTTGAACAGGTAAAACCTGGCTAACACCCACCAAAAAGGGGAGTCATGTACCTCTCTTGGGACATTTTCCAGGACGCTGAGGCTGCAGTCCTATGCACACTTTCCTGGGAGTAAGCCCTATCGAACAAAATGTGATTTACTTATGAGTAGACATGCCTAGGGTTGTGTCTTCATCCATGCATCGGATGTCTCAATAAGGTTCATCCACTCACCCAGTTAGATGGGTTGTAAGGACCAGTTCTGGTCTCCATATCTCAAAAAGGATATACAGGAACCCACTCATTATTCACGTGGGTTCAGTTCCAAGCACTCAAGTGGATGGCAAAAAACGCACTACAGCAAATTAATTTAAAAAACACAAATTTTCTTTGCTCAGGTGATTTAAAAACAGCCTTGCTGACCTTTGTGATGTAAGATAAAAGTCATTAAGAAGACAATCCATCAATCAGTCCTCCTCCAAGAGCTTAGAAAGGTGTTTCACTCAGCCCCTCTCTTCACCAATGCAAAGTGATCACTTTTCTTTCACCTGCTCAGGGGGAAGGGAGGGGTCGCCTGGAGAGAGAAGGATTGATGGATTGTTAGCCAGTTGCCCTCCCCTCTCATTAACGAGGCTATTGTTAAAGGACATCAGTAACTGTTACCCTGCAGATGCCTGATCTTGTCTAATCTCAGAAGCTAAGCAGGGTCAGGCTTGGTTAGTACTTGGATGGGAGACCACCTGGGAATGCCAGGTGCTGTAGGCTTATACCATAGTCTTTCGAGACTGAAGGTTGCCAACCACTGTTAAAGGACTGTTCAGTTTTTTAGACTCATTTTAAAGGGATGCATTTTTCCCCTTCTCCAGGGATCAGCACATTCCTTCTCATTTGCAGGGGCCATTCATGTTGAGTCGAATCCATGTATAAAAAATCAGTGTATAACAAGGCTGCACCTGTATTTTCTTTATTCATATGAAACCATCAGTGCACTTATGAAGTAGTAAGAGAGATCCCTGCTCTGAGGATGTGCGACTAAACAACAAGTCATTCTCCGTAGTGAGGTAGTGAAGGAGGGAACACAAGGAGGGAGGAAAGGGAGAGGTGACTATGCATAAAAAGCAGTGATGTGTACTTAAATTCCCTTTCGGATAAAGTGACGACTAAGGGGAAAAGCCAAAAGTTTCATGGAAGAGATAGGGTTGGACAAGGGATTTGAACAAAGAGAGGGAGGGGCAAGGCTGCATAAGGTGAGGGCTGGCATAAGGGGCAGCAAGCTAGAATGGGTGCAGTAATTGAAGAGACTAAGGGCGCAATCCTAACCCACTTTCCAGCACTGGCATAGCTGTGCTAGGGGGGCATGTGCTGCATCCTGCAGTTGGGGGAGGGCAGTCAGGGAGGCCTCCTCAAGATATGGCAATGTCTGTTCCCTTACCTCAAAGTTGCATTGCCCTTATGTCGGTGCTGGAAAGTGGGTTGGGATTGCGCCCAAAGGTTACAATCCTATGCATACTTTCTTGGGAGCAAGCCCCACTGAACATAATGGGACTTACTTTTGAGTAGACCCACTTAGGATTGGGCTGCAAGACTTCCCTTGTGGTTGAAGATAATAAGAGGTGCAAAGGAATGCATAGAGATATAATAGGGAGGAAGGACTAAATAGAGTGCAGAACAGCCACGGAGAGATTTAAAAGGAAAGAGCAAGACAGTGCAAAATGAATGTATAAAAGGGGAGGGAGCAGGCTGCACCCCCAAACTCCATAGGGTTGGTAAAGAATATGCATAATCTGTAGGCCCCAAAATGAAGGGTCCCCAATTGCATGGAGAGAGCCAATGGGCAAACAAGTCATATTTGAGTAGGAAGGGATTTCCCCTATACCAAATGGGGAGTGGGCCAGGAGTGTCTTCTATACCTCCCTTCAATTGTTCTGCTTTTTAGTTCCTAATATTTTGTAATTGAATTGATATCCCCTTTCATGACTTTGACGGTCAGTCCGAATATGCCTATCCTAAAAGATGATAAACTTGCATGCATGGATCTGTAAATGTGTGTGACATATATAAGCAAATGAAAAAAAAAATGGCCAATCTAAACTAATAGAAAGTAATTCTAAGAATATGCAGCATGTTCATTGTTGCCCCATGGCTACGCCCTGAGCCACCCAATACTAAATCTGGCCCAGTGTTTAGGGCAGTAGTTCCCAAAGTGTGCTTTGTGATGCCCTAAGGAACATTCACAGGGGCACCATGGGGCGTCCCTGGTGGCCCCTTGTACAAGGTCCCCCAGGAGTCATCATCTTGGATCTCATTAAATTTAGTGAGATTTGGGTGCCACATCTTGGATCTTCCAAGATTTTATGAAATCCAAGATGGCGGCACCTGGCTGAGCTAGAGAGAAGGGACTGCAAAGGGCACTATGACACAGGTATGTCTGGGAACCTCTGGTTTAGGATAGGTTCTGACCTTTAGACCAATGCATGGGGTCAGAGGAAGGTCCATCAGCCCAGCCACCCCTCATTCTATATTGACAGAGATTTTAGAGGATAACTTAGCTTCTCTTGTTTGAGAAAAATAACTGAAATTGGAGCCAAGAGAATGACTACTGTTCCCCTTAAAAACAGGATAGAAGGGTCATTATGTTAAAGTGACCTAAAGAGATCATGATTGGCAGAACATGTAGATCATAACTTTCCCAAAGGAAGAATTTCAGGATCTTGTGTAACCAAAGTTGTGGGCCAGGAACATTTTGCGATGCAGGGCAGAATGACCTCCTAATTAGAGCTAGGACCATGCACCAAATATGCCCAATAAGGAGGTGGTAGTGACATGCAGTGTCACGTGGGTAACTTGTTTATCTCACATTATTTAATGTGATTTTCTGGGTGTGGTTCTTTGAGAAACAGGATGGGAAATGAAGAGTGAACATTTGTATCCAAATGGAAACAATTGGCTTGTGTGTAACTTACTATTGTAGAAATAAAGCCTCCAAACCCTTTTAAAAAGTCTGTGACTGTTTGGCATTGCGTCAGTGAAAATTATCTGAAAACCTTTCCAACAATATGGAACTGTGCGAAAGGGCCTACTGAATCTGTAATAAATGTAGGAGGAGAACACACAACCAGCAAAAGAGGTGAATGGTTTCTGAAGCAACATTTTGGATAGGGACTAAAGGACTGAGCAGTAGGGAAGGGATGGAAGAGAGAAGGGCTAGAGGAGACAAACAGGGTGGGGAGAGCATAAAAGCAGGAACATGAGTTTTGGTCAATGGGTCTGAGAGAAAGGGGCCGATTTTCACAATACTTACAGGAAAGAAACAACATGACGGTGGCAGAATGAATGTGGGGGAGCAAAAGAGAGGGAGGTAGTGAAGATAGCATGGGCACATGGAGTGCTTTCTCAGTGGACAGCAGACACAGCAAATCTGAAAGGAACATGCCCCTGGGACCCCTCAGAACAAAGCCTAGCATAAACATTGCCCTGAGGTCACCTCTGAAGTCGCTGCTAGTCAAGATCATCATGGTTCAAAATGTTGTGTGTGTTTTTTTAAGACTCCTTTGTGGTCATCCTTAGCTGCTTGAATGCCCAGAGTTAAGAACAAAACTTAACATTGTGCCCAGACGCCAGCCAACAGCCAGTGCTTAAAATGCTGACTTCTTTCGAAGAAGAGATAAGAACATAAGAACATAAGAACAGCCCCACTGGATCAGGCCGTAGGCCCATCTAGTCCAGCTTCCTGTATCTCACAGCGGGCCACCAAATGCCCCAGGGAGCACACCAGACAACAAGAGACCTGCAAGGCTTCCTGGGAATTGTAGTTAAGAACATAAGAACAGCCCCACTGGATCAGGCCGTAGGCCCATCTAGTCCAGCTTCCTGTATCTCACAGCGGCCCACCAAATGCCCCAGGGAGCACACCAGACAACAAGAGACCTGCAAGGCTTCCTGGGAATTGTAGTTAAGAACATAAGAACAGCCCCACTGGATCAGGCCGTAGGCCCATCTAGTCCAGCTTCCTGTATCTCACAGCGGCCCACCAAATGCCCCAGGGAGCACACAAGACAGCAAGAGACCTCATCCTGGTGCCCTCCCTTGAGATAAGAAAAGAAGATAAGAAAATAAGAGATTTTGATAATAAAATAAATAAGAGATCTCCCTTGAGATAAGAAAAGAAAAGAGATAAGAAGATAAGAAAACTCCTTCTTCCTGAGTCACTTGGGCTGCAGAATTTCTAAGAGTGGCACTGCCTGCCTCTCGCATCCCACTTGGCACAAGCGATGGACCCGTTTGTTAAATTGACGTTCCTAAGCGTTACATAACAGCAGCAGGAAAAAAAATGGGTCACACAAACAGCAGCCAACGTAAATACATCCATCAGCAAAACCGCGGCACGTCCCACTCAGCGGCCAATGAAACGAAACCCAATTCCCAGCCCTTAATAAGAACAGAGTGCAGGAGAGGAAATTCGGAGGACCCGTCAGAGCAACCCTGTTTTTTTGCAACATTCACACAGCACCTGCATCCTTGCCCTCAGCCATACATGCCTGCACTTCCCTGGAACGAAGGCAGCAGCTCCCTCGCCCTGATTCTCTGGAGCATCCTGTGCATCTGTGTGCACTGATATATTTGTGTAATGCTGAAAGCTGTTTGGTACCGTTGGCTGCCTCTCTCTCCTGCCTTTTCTCCTTCAAAATCTCGCTGACTCATTTTCTGCTTAACATCCATTCAGTGAAGTTATTAACATCCATTCAGAGTGTGAAGGACAAGCCGATTCTCACATCAAGCCAGGGGGCATTACACAACTGAAACATGTTGCCATTGCAAGACGCCATGATCTTTTCCTGAGCTGCAGATGGGGGCAGGGGGAAGGAGAATTTTCACCCCCTGCTTGGGTTCAATCAGTGGAGGTCATGAAATAGACAGAAAGGGGTTTATTTGATGCATCAGCAGAGACGCACGTAGCAACTACATGCATCTGACCCCTAGCCACACAACAATCGTTATGTAATACCACTAGGAATTGTAGCTGTCGTTATGTTGAAGTTACCCATTCACATCCATGCACAACTCAGCTAAACAATCAGCACCACATCTCCACAGTTGTCAGCAGAAGGAAACGGTCTCTGTTCAAACGAGTTCGAGCTAGCCCAGTCTAGCTCTGAATGCATTAAAGCAGTGTTTCTCAAACTGTGGGTTAGGACCCACTAGGTGGGTCGCAGGCCAATTTCAGGGGGGTCCCCATTCATTTCAACATTTTATTTTTAATATACTAGACTTGATGCCATCATGGGATGTGACTGCATTTGGGGAGATGTTACAGACCTGTACTTTTAACAAGCTACTATGTATATGCTTTTAACAATGACAGTAAATGGGACTTACTCCTGGGTAAGTGTGGGTAGGATTGCAGCCTTAAATTGTTAAAAGTTTTCCTGCTTTAGGAAGTCACTTCTGATCATGACATCACTTCTGGTGGATCTTGACAGATTCTCATTCTAAAAAGTGGGTCCCAGTGCTAAATGTGTGAGAACCACTGCATTAAAGGCATGTGAGTGTGTGGTAGGGTTGCAATGATGTAATCGCTTCCCTCCTTCCTCCCTGGTTTGTTACCAGATACAAATGGGGACAGAATGCCTATACCTTTAACCACTGCATAGAGGACAGAATTTTGGCAGGTGCAGCTCAACATGGAAGGGTTTAAAAAAGCTGCACCTGCAAAATTCCCTCTTCTATACAATGGTTTAAGGTATAGGCACTCTGTCTCTGTATCTGGCAACCCTACTCTTCAGGAGAGCAGTTTCTTACTGGAAAAGCTATCAATTATGTAGCTTTTTACCCAGAAGCCTCCTCACTTTGATGGTTGGTCATCATCATAGATCTTCATGATGGTGGAGGGACTCCTGGGTGCAAAATGGAAGGCACCAGCAACTACTAGAAGAACTACCATTTCAAGTTCACCTGGTTTTCAACCCCCACTCCAATGAAAATCGCTGAAAAGTCCCTTCCAATGTTGTGGTCTTTGGGTGGCAAGAGGCAGGGAAGGGCGGGGGGGTTCAGTTCAGCCTTTCCCTGCTCTGAGATTTAACTCCTAAAGATTCTGAAGGGCAGTCTGAGGAATAGTAAGTCACACTGACACAGTTTAAAGCACCTCCAAAAGGCAAAAATGGGGACCAAAACAGGGAGAGTAATTTACTATGGAGGAGTACAAGGAAACAGGTCCTGACTCTGGTGAGACTCAAGTCTATGAGTCTTTGACAGCGGTTTCCCTAACTACGGTTGGCGGACCACAGATGGTATGCAAGACCCTGAGACGTGGTCTGTGAGGTCACAGAAAAAGATGATCGCCTTCTTTCACTTTTAGCATCTCGCCAAGTGAGCACTCCCCCACAGACCACTAAAGCGTCAGCTGTGGTTGTGGATGGTCTATTCTCCATCCTGTCTGGTAGTCTGCGAGGAGTGCTTGCCTGGGAGATGCTTCCACACCCACCAGCAGAAAGGGCGGAGAACTGAATGCCCACAGCCACAGCCACTACTTCTAGTGTGTCACCGAGTGCTTCCCCCCATGGGCTACCAAATCGAATTATATTTTTTTGTATGCAGGTGGGTGGAGGTTTTCATATGGTCCGGGATGATTCCAATTTTTGCCTTGGTTGTCCATGGGATCCTAAAGATTGAGAACCACTTATGAGAAAGATAGTATATAAATACTGCAATAAATTAAATAGTGAATAGCGAGAATTGGTGCACATGTAAATACACCTCTGGCTCCAACTACGACGGCAGGTATTTTTTAAAATGACAGCTTGGAAACCTGAGAAGAGGGTGCTATGTGGAGAGAGAAGATGACAGCACAAAATGCATCCTTATGACAGAGTTAGCAAAATGACACACACCAATTCTGCTAACTAAAACAGGCCTTCTGTGTCTAATCCATCATAGACGATGCAGATATCTTAGCCCAAAACACTGTCAATGAGAATATAATTTAGACTTAATTAGACAAATATTGTACATTAAGCAGGCATTGATTGCCAAAGCAAAGGGAGGAGACATGCTTTCCTGCTCAGCAATATGCAATGGACATGCCATATTATATCTCAAATGAGTCTGGCAAATTTCTTTAGCTGTTTCTAATCATCAGCTGGTAATTAACATCCAATAACTTGCAACTTTGGTTTATCCTTATAGATTGAGGAAGGCGGTAATTGTACTGTATGCTAATTAAATACCAATTGATTATTTAAGGCCTATAAAGCACTAACAACTGTGTAACAGATACACAGAGTTGTTAAACTTTAATAACTTCCAAATAGTCCCCCCCACCCCCGCAAACCATCAGCCATGTTACTCCTTCAATCAGCATTTAACCAAAAAAAAAAAAAAAGAAAGAAAAAAGCTCTCTGCTCTTCAGGAGGAGTTTTCAGGAAGGGTTTTGAATGACTGTCAATACAATCAATCCAGTTCAATGGATGTTGAACCTACGTGCCTAAGCAGAAGCCACTTTTTCCCCACGTGTTTACAGACACAATTTACAGCATAAGCCAGTGCCTGTCTACTCTGAAGCAAGTCCTATTTATTTCAGTGGAATTTAATCCCAAGTAAATGTGCATCAGATTGAAGCTTATAATAATTTCTTGAGCCTTACGAATCCGGGAAGAGACTGTAGCTCAATAGATAGACACCTGCTCTGCATGACGAGGATTCCAGGTTCAGTTCTTGTCTGCCTCTCCAGTAGGGCTGAGAAAGATTTCCGTCTGAAACCCTGGAGAGCTTCTGCCATTCAGTACTGATAGTACTGAGCTAGATGGACCCATAATCTTGACTCAGTATAAGGTAGCGTCCAATGGACCCAATCCTATCCAACTTTTGTGCCAGTGCAGCTGCAATGCAGCCCCTAGGCAAGGCAACCAATGTTCCCTTACTTTGTGGAGGTCTCCATAACTACCTTTCCACCACAGGATTGCAGTGTATACCCCATTGGCATGGCTACACCAGGGCTGGAAAGTTGGATAGAATTTGCCCCTATGTCCATAATCACTGCACTGAGATTTGCAAGTCCAGGTGCTCCGTGGTGAGAGATCAATACTTGTCCTCAGCTGTTACGCCTCCTCAACTATTGTGCCTCAACTGCTACTGGGCAGGACAGGATGTTCTTTAGATGCCATCTCCCCCCAGGGAATGTGTAGAGCAATGAACCATGACCCTTAAAGGGTGGTGGTCCTTGCTAAAGTGTAGGCATTTAATTTTCTCCTGCTGCAGGTGTAATTAGGATTGCCAGCCTTCCAGGATTGGCCTGGAGACTCCAGAAATTGACCTCAATCTTGAAGTGACTATGAAAGCAATTCTGGAAATGTTAGCAGGGCCTTCCTGGCACAATGCCAACACATCATGTTCGGAAAGAAAATCTCCAGGACTGGTTTCAGACAGAGATGCTAACCACAAAAGCAAGAGGTGACTTGTGAGAGGTGACTTGCTCATACAGGAACCAAAAGGCTGACACTTTGGTGATTGAGGTGGGCTGAAATTGGGAGAGGAGGCAAACCTTACTTCAGTTAATACTGCCAGTAGAAGCACCCCCTCCCAGAAGACGACATGTTTATCCCCAGAACTTTGCATAATGCTATTTGATTGTGTGTTTCAGTGACATCACTCAGGTTTATGTCATTCGATGCAGACATGCACCCCCCCCCCAGTGTGTGTGTCACCCAGTGAGGCCTGCACCTCCCGCACCTCCCTAATTATACTACTGGTGTGCTGGATCCATTCAGTTGTGCCTGACTCTTGGCAATGGACTGTTTGATTACACAATATCAATTTGAAAATGGGGTTCTGTGGTCAAAAAAAGCAGCTGCCAGGAGCACTGCCACTATTAACACAAAACAGGACATCTCGTTGGCATCCTTCAGTCTTGGAAGACTATGGTATCGGGCTCTGAATGGTGGTTCTGGAACAGAGTGTCCTCTCCAGAGCACGAAGCCTGGGTAAAGTAGGTATGGAGGATAGACTGTTACCCATGCAGAAAATCCCCCCTCTCCACGTCGCTGAAATGGTCCAATGGAAAGGCAGAGGCCAATACGGTTGGTTCTAGCAGCATCACAGGAGTTGCCAGAACGTGACTGTGTTCAGCCATGAGCTGCCTCAGGGACTCTGGCTCCGGATTTTGCTTCGAGGTTGACTCCTGAAGCCTTTTCCAGAACTGGATGTAGCCACAAGGCAGTGGAGGTTTGGGATCAGAGTTTTCCTTCTCTCAGACCAGCTGCCTTTCCTGGCTGATAAGTCCCATCTACCCGGTGGCTGTTTAGTCGCCTCTTACAACAATTACAGCCAAACTGAGGGCCTATTCTTATCCCCCAGCCCTCAGGGTTGTCCTGTCTACTCAGAAGCAAGTCCTATTTATTTCAGTGCAATTTAATCCCAAGTAAATGTGCATCAGATTGAAGCCTACAATAACTTTTTGAGCCTTACGAATCTAGGAAGAGACTGTAGCTCAATAGATAGACACCTGCTCTGCATGACGAAGATTCCAGGTTCAGTTCTTGTCTGCCTCTCCAGTAGGCAGGACAGCAGGACAGCAGCAGTGACAACCAGTGAGTTGGGGGTGCGGTTTTGCCCCCTTCATCTTTCTAAACTCCACAGGTGTGAACGGAAAGTGAGGCTCACGGCTAATTGAAACCCCGGCTCTTCTACTGTCAAAGTCTCACTGGGTCAGTAGCAGCAGAGGCACCTGAACTTCTCTGTAAGATGCTCACGTTTCTAGATGGACTAATCTTTCCTCCAGCTGCCTGAGGGGCTTCTCGGGAAGCCACAGGATACCTGATGAGCAGCAACCAAGCTGATCAGTACAGGCACGCCTGAGCTCAAGTCTGAAGTGATTTACTGCTAAATAATAAACAAAGAGAATCAATAAATGCCAAATGATGTTAGGAAAACCAACAGGCTCTGTCAGCTGCGCACTGGCAAATCAGGTCAGGTTTCCATTCTTGGTTTCCCTTTTTGTCCTTTCAAGTACTTTTTGTATTCAACATTGACTAGTACAAATAGCCTCCTACCACAACATGTTTAACGTATCAGGGAGGGAAAAGCACCTCAGAGCCCAATCCTATGCATACCTACCTACTCAGAAGTAAGTCCCTTTATACTCAATGGGGCTTACTACCAAGGAAGTGCGGATACGATTGTGGTCTCAGTGTTCCAATCAAGAAAGAAGAACATTTAAGCACAGGTCTCCTTCTCAATGCAGGGGATCAGTGGCAGACCTGCCATTAAATGAAAGGGGCAAATGCTCCAGGTGCAGAAACTCATGTGCCTCTAGAACCCCACGGAAGCCTCTCTGAAGTTCCTGACATGGTCCGAAACTGTGCTTCCAGTTTGCTGGAAGCACAGTTTAAGACACTGGGGAAGTCTGAAAGGGCTTGTGTCCTGGAGTCGTGCGAGACTCTGTGTGCCCCATGTAAGTGTGTGTGTGTGGGGGGGGGGTGGATTTGCAAGCAGGGGGTCGGTGGTATCCCACAGGAGTGACATCGCGGACCTTTGCCCCAGGACACAGGGCTGGGGAGATCTGACACTGCAGGGGATCACACTGAATGCTGATGGCATAATCCAATAGGTATAACAATCCAATCTTGGCCCTAGAAAAGACAAATTGCATCATATTTCTGCAGTGGATTCCATGAATTAGAGAACAGGATTCTTTTAAATGCTTATCCTTTGAAAGGATTAAATTCAAAACACTGGATTGAAACACAATTATTTTCTCTTCCACTCAATTGGTGTTTTAAACATGCTGTATTGTAATGCTCGTAATACATCCCTAGGTGTCAGTGTTCCACATTTTGCTCAGCTAACTACAGCATCGTAGCACTTATTGGTAATGCACTAGGGGCAGAATGGATGGAATATAACCACCACAAGGAATTTACAGACAATTGTTCAGGCATTGTTTTAATAGTTTTGTTGTTGTTTGTTTCTTTTTCCTTTACAAGATGGTAAGGTAGAGTAGAATTATCCCAAATTGCACATGGCAGTGGTTCCCAAACCAGGCTCCCTGAGCCATGGCTCCCTGGGGAGCAGCAGAAACCAGCCAGGGGAGCCGCTGAACCCTAGTGAATAAGCCACCACCCTTTACAATGTATAGGATTGTAGCCCTAATGCAGAGTTGCTGCCAATGGCCCAAAAGGTCAAGAAAGCCAACAGATGAAAATTGTTTGGGAACTGCTAGCATATGGGAAGGCAGAAGAGAAGCTATACTGGCTTTCCTTAAACCACTTCATGAGTTCATGATATATTTTGACTGGGCTGGGCTTGAGCTCACATCGCATTACACCAGGTCCCAGCTGACAATTACCCACAGGTAAATGGTACCTAAACATAATGCACACAAGCTTTTCAAAGCATTTACCTGCCTCTGCTACAGCTGGAACAAAGAGAAACATCAAGAGCAGCAAGCCAAGGGAGGTGTCATAACAGATAAAGGATTCTCCAGGTAGGAGACAGAACTTGCTCGAGAAACCTAGCAGAACTGTGTTTACGGCCTCCAGAGGATATCAATTGGGACTCTGTCACTTAGTGTCAGGATAACTTTTCGGAGAGCTCCTGGGGCTTGTTAAGACTCTTGTGTTCAGGCTGCATTTCAACCTTGGCAGTTGCACGGCCTAAAAAAACTGAAACGGTTGAAATGAGAGATAAAAAAGAACCTGTGAATTCCCATCTCATTCCCTTCTGCTTTTTCTTTTATTTTGGTCAATGCTGGATCATTGTCTACTCTATTCCGTAACTCTGTAGCACTGTCCAGTCTAAGCAAAAGAGTTTAGTACAGGTGTGCAACACTTAACAACGGGGATACGTTCTCCTATCCCCATTGTTATGCGATTAGGTCATTAAGTGAACATCCAGCCCAATCTAGTGCCTTTGTTTTGTAAACAGACACTCCCTGCCAGACACTGGCTGGCTGCACAGGCTAATGGAGACCAATTGCCTCTTCTTTGCAATAAGAGCACCTTGTGCGTAAACAGACACTCTGCTGCAGGCTGCGGGAGACTTGACTGCCTCATTAAGAGCCTCTTTGTTGTACTTTGACCATTGTCCTAAATGCAGTCTGTTGTTAAGCGGAAGGTTGTTAAGCAGCGCACACTTGTATACACATGGCCTCAGGGCTGACCTTAGGACACAACTGGAAACATTTTTTGCAGGGCCCCAGGTTCACAGCCAAGGTCTGAAGACTCTTGGAGATATGAATAATTTTTATTATAGACTTTATATTTCTGTGTTAAAATGGAAAGCAATCCAAATGTGTGCTTTAAAAAGGGCGTGTGAATTAATGGACCACATGGATGTTAGTATATTTTAATATAACATTGCACACATGTAAAAAAACAAAATTTGTATATTATTTTGAAAAGTAAATAGTTACAAAACAACTCGATTTAGTGACCATGAAATCATTTAAGCAAAGATATTACGTAATTTTATTTTTCTCTAGAAAAAAATTCAAAATGTCCACTGCAATGTTTTGTAGTGTGTATTTCTCTCTCTCTCTCTCTCTCTCTCTCTCTCTGTGTGTGTGTGCGTGCGTGTGTGTGTGTGTGTGTGTGTGTGTAGTCTATAAGGCTGGCATAAGAACATAAGAAGAGCCCCAGTGGATCAGGCCAAAGGCCCATCTAGTCCAGCTTCCTGTATCTGAGTGGCCCTCCAAGTAGACTACCCTAGCACGGGAGGCTCTCAGTCTTGGGGTTCAGTTGGCTTAAAGCTGGGGTGGGCATGGCCTAGATCAGGGGTGGGCAGGCTTCAGGGAGTTAGGGCGCAATCCTAACCAACAGACTGACATAGCTGTGCCAATGTGGTATGTACTGCATCCTGCAGTGAGGAGGCAGTCAAGGGGACCTCCTCAAGCTAAGGACATGTTTGTTACCTTACCTTGGGGCTGCATTGCAGCTAAGTCAGTGCTCAAAAGTTGGATTGCGCCCTTAATGTTTTTGCAAGAGCCTTAGGAGTCACCAGCAAAAAATGGCAGCCTGCAGGAGGTGGAACATGCCACCAAAATGGTAGCTTGGGAGAGGTGAAGCATACTGCAAAATACAAAGTTTGGGAATAATTTTAGTTTGCATTAGAGCTACCAGAATTTACAGTCTGACCTTCTGCTCACCTCTGGCCTAAATAGGACACTCACTATGGGATGAAACACATAGCATTATAGTTCTGATCATTCTGTGATCACCAGATAGATAGCAGCATCAAGAATGCAACTTCTTGAACTGGGACCATTGCCTGTAAGTTCTTCCATGCTCCACTTCAACTGCAAGCCTTGAGTCAAGTGATTAATACATTTGTGTAACTTGACAGTCAATCCATATCTACTCAGAAGTAAGTCCCATTGAGTTCAATTGTTCTTACTTTCAGGAAAGTGTGGTTAGGATTGCAGCCAGAGTTCTACATAATTTCTCCCTGACAAAGGCCTATTGTAACATCAATGAGTCACTGGCAGTTGCAATCAGGAGCAGAGGAAGCCTGGGTGAACAGGGATGATTACCACCATCTATTTTCTGTTGTGGACACAGATGTAGCTAGAAGAGGGGAATTTTGGGAGGGCAAATGGCTGGGGGGGGGAGTTAAGTCTCATGGAAGGGACAATAATCCCCCTAAGCTCTGTGGCCATGCTGCTCTCAACCAAGCTCTGCTTAGCTTGCACTGTAAGTTCAGAATGACATCATAACAGCAACTGTTACCCTGCAGATACCTGATCTCGTCTGATCTCGGAAGCTAAGCAGGGTCAGGCCTGGTTAGTACTTGGATGGGAGACCGCCTGGGAATACTGGGTGCTGTAGGCTTATACCATAGCCTTTCGAGACTGAAGGTTGCCAACCATTGCCCAATGCCAGGAAGACACTGCCATGCTGAGGGCAGTGGCACCAATTTTTAGAGAGAGTACTGATGGGAGCCTCCCACACAGCGATGTATCTAAGGTACGGCAAGTAGGGCACATGAAGGAGACACCACTGGGAATCAGCTTCATGGCCAACTCTCGGCTTCCATCAAGCAGCTGCAAATCTGTATAGCAGTATTGGGGGGGGGGGCTACAGCAGCTCAGCAGAAGCCAAAAGTAAGCTGGGAAGCTGCTGGAGAAGGAAGTGCTCCAGCACTTATCTGGTGTGCTCCCTGGGGCATTTGGTGGGCTGCTGTGAGATACAGGAAGCTGGACTAGATGGGCCTATGGCCTGCTCCAGTGGGGCTGTTCTTATGTTCTTAACTACAATTCCCAGGAAGCCTTGCAGGTCTCCTGTTATCTGGTGAGCTCCCTGGGGCATTTGGTGGGCCGCTGTGAGATACAGGAAGCTGGACTAGATGGGCCTATGGCCTGATCAAGTGGGGCTGTTCTTATGTTCTTAACTACAATTCCCAGAATGACTTGCAGGTCTCTTGTTATCTGATGTGCTCCCTGGGGCATTTGGTGGGCTGCTGTGAGATACAGGAAGCTGGACTAGATGGGCCTATGGCCTGATCAAGTGGGGCTGTTCTTATGTTCTTAACTACAATTCCCAGGAAGCCTTGCAGGTCTCGTTATCTGGTGTGCTCCCTGGGGCATTTGGTGGGCCGCTGTGAGACACAGGAAGCTGGACTAGATGGGCCTATGGCCTGATCCAGTGGGGCTGTTCTTATGTAAGGAATGGGGGGGGACAGAAGCCACACTGTGAGCCCCCGCCACCCTCCTTCAAACCCGGAAGTGACTTTGCAGTGTCACGTGATGTCACAACATCATCATCCCAGGCAGTGCTGCCCCTGGCTATGCTACTGCTCCCTTTTATTTTGGATTTAAAAAGGAAAAAAAATTATCAAGGGGAAGTTACAGAGAACTCGAGAACTTGGTCCCTAGTCCATCAGGGGGACCAGCTACAAAACCACAATACTACCTGTGCTGGAACTCTGGCTTTAGGGCAGCCCACTCTTTACTTTCCCAACAATATCGACAAAATAATAATAGCAGCCAAGTGCCAATCATTATGATGCCCAGGTACGAGCGTGTGTGGGTGGCAGCGATGTTTCCTTCTGAGCTGTCCACCCACTCAGCATCCCACATACTTGAGCTCCTGGTAAATCTCACTGAGAAAAGAAGCATGTGGGGGACAGGACTTTGAGCAGAGAAGAAGCTGGGAAGAAAAGCCCTGACATTCCCTCCCCCATCTGTTGCTTGTTCCACCTGAAGCCACCTGCAACCGCTTTACTGAACGAGAGCCCTTTGGGGGAAAGAGTTGTGAAACCATGTGTGACATGTCATTCCACAATTAGCTGCCTACTTGCTCTACCTTTGTGTGCATAGTGCTGCTCATTCATGCCTAGGAAATGCATCCTGATTCTTTTTTAACTACACCCTACACTCACCTTGCATGCCCCGGCCATGGGTTTTAAAGGCTGTGTGGAATGCCAAGGAGAAAATGATATGAGAGACTCATGGTTTACTTGCTGATTCTTTATTTTCAAGTGCTGCAAGCACTGGAGCAGAGCAACTATGGAAGCCACACACACACATACACACCTTTGCACAGAGCTCAGTTCAAAGGGCAGGCAAAAAAAAAAAAGCATGATTTATATACTTCAGTTGTTTACTATTCGAGTAGCAACTGAGGTCTTAGTAGGCAAAGATAACAATATAAGTGTAGAACTTTCCAGCAAGGCCAGACTATTTTACTGATAATCTTGGCTGCCAAGTTGTGGGATTGGAGTTTAGGCTGTTGGCCAGTCTGCAGACAAGTTTTTTGGCCATCTACTTTGCCTGAAACATGCTAGAACTTTGCTTATGCTCAGGTGCTAAGGCCAGAACTCATTTTGTGACCTCAAGGGTCTACACACCTTCAGATGGATCTTTTGGGTACCATGCCTGGCCTCCGTTGAAATCAACTGCAATCGGAAGCAAATTCTCTTGAAGATTAAAAAAACAAAAATCCCTGGAAACAGCCTGAAGAGGCCTTGTTTACACAGACATTGTATTGCAATGACATATTATAGCACTGTGGTGGCCAAGTGGACTGTACTATTACTTCAAACTAAAGATGGGAAATGCAACTTTTGAAAGTTCCTCCACATTCACTTTGTTGCCCTGCTTTTCTACTCCTTAGACCCCAGGTTAAATCCCCTGCTCAGCCTAGTCCATGGCTTTAGAACAGACCAAAGACCAGACATTATAAACCACACTGAGCTTCTACTCTTAGCCTGTTCCAATCTTGTGACAACGCAGAGCTGTAAGGCATTTGCATTCAAAGTACTACAACTTAACTAGTTCTGCATGACCTGCAGATCCATTCAACCAATTTTTCAGGGGTTGATTCTGCAGTATCTGACAGATAACACTCAGTTACTTTGACCCTTCATAGGAGCACCATTTATTTAGCTCCTAAAAGAGAAGGTCCTCATATAGGCAGGTGATCTCTTTTCAGTCTTGCAGACAAAGAGGAAACAGACTCTGGCAGCTGGAAATGAAGTTGTACTACGTACAAAATTGACTTGAATAAATGAATCAGTGGATCAACTTTCAAAGGATGTCATAGTCCCTTCATCACTTGGAATCCCCAAATCAGTACCCAATGTCTTCCGGAAAGATGGCGCTCTTTCGCCACCAGAAGCAGAGAGTTTAATGGAGCTGAATTGTGTTAATCATTTATACATGTACAGGAGAGAACTCAAAGAGCTTTGCAGTTCTCACCTCATTCATCCCGCACAAAAACTCTGCAAGCCAAGCCACTATCAGTGCCGTGTTACAGACTAGACCAGAAACTGAGGCGAAGAACCAGCCTCTTGCACAAGGCTACCCAGCAAGTGGGGATTTTCAGGCCTTGTCTGGCTTATTGCAACCCATCACGAACTGCCAAACTTTCATGTTTTAGGGATGGTGGGTCTCCAGCTTTGTGGCACTGTGGACCACGATCCCAGTTTGCTTATTACTCGGGGAATACCTCACTTTCTTAGCTAATAGAATAGATGAACTCTCACTTAGGAGAATGTCTGAAAGAAAGGTCCCTTGTTCAGTTGATTGCTACTTTGAAAACTTAATTGTACGCATTTCCCTCACTCCATTATTTGATCATGCTTCTGGTTCACTTCCTAAATTTCAATCCAACTAAGGGCCATTCAGATGATGTTTTGGAGAGCAACCCAACATGTGTGGAGAAGCAAAAGTTTGCCATTCCATTCCCACCCATCACTAGCTCTGTATAATCACATAGTCGGAATGTCCAAACCAGTTCTAGTAGCCTGTACTAAATGCTGTTAAATACAGTCAGTTATCAGTATCCACCAGGGTTAAGTTCCTGGAAAATCTAGGGGACAGTGAATTAGTGGATACTGAATCATTGAGCCTATGGGGAAAATGAGGTTAGGTTCCAGGGGACTCTCTTCACCATACACTCTATGAACTTTATAACTCTGAATCTTAACCCATTTTTGCCCAGCCCACAGGTGTACAAATTTAGTCCCTGTTGTGTATATGCAACATTGGGCAGAAATGGTTTAACCTGAAGTCTATGAGGCTGGGTGTTAGTGAGGACTCATTGACATCTCCAGCATCTGATACTTCCTCCACCATTCTGAATATCCCTTGATGTGTTGAAGGTTGTGGCAATGGTGATTTCTTTGTGCTGGTTATCCCTCAACTTCTCCATGCTGGCCACCCCTCGTTGTTGGGTTGCTGGCACAACAACAAGGCCTCATTCAGCAGTGGGGTGTAGATTGCTTCACCCACCTTCCTCCACCTGCCTCTTGGCTCCTTCCCTTTGCTTGCCCCAGCCCCAGGGCAGCCCTCAGGTAGCCTTCCAGAGCCCTCTCATCATTGGCCTCTCATCATCACTAGGGTTGTGAGTTTTCAGTTGGAGTCCCCAAGATGGTGACTAAGATGGTGGGGCAAGTCTGGAAGCTAGCACAAATGTGTCTGATGACTGTCATGGGCCACTACCAATGCCCATTTGATGTGGAAAATTGATCCAGTTCAAACAACTTTCAGCTTGACTGGCACAATATTTGCAGATAATGAGAACAGTCACAGATTATAATTCTGCCATTTGCAGATAGGCGAATTTGCAGATAGCGTATAAAGAGAACTGACTGCACAAAGAGAGAGGCTGGCAGTTCGCCTGAAGGAGTCATTCTTGATGCCAACACCAAATGGGCCCTATGCCAAAGCTATGTATTTCTACAAAAACAAGTTGTGATTTTTTTTTTAAATCAATCACAACACCTATAAACTTACAGTCGTACAGCAATGGCTAAGCAGACAGCTTGCTGCCTACCAGATTCCAACCACCCCGTAACTCAACAAACCATTCTAATGAAGTTCTCTCGAGTCCTTCTGACAAGTAGTTAACATCATTGCATGGATACAGATAATAACTGCAATAAAATAAAATAAACACCCTTGAAAGCTGAGCAAGTCAATTTCACTTTATGGAATACACAGGAACAAGGAGGAATGGGAAACCAAGAGAATGAGTGATCCAACATTTCCAATATGTTTTTAACACTAACCATTTTCCAGCACAAACCCTTTTCCAGAAAACATCTTGCTGTTGCATCAATTTTGAAGTCTCACCACCTTCCAGAACAACTTAGACTCCCTTCCAACTTTCTCCTTCAGCTGCTGCGACTAGAGGAAGGAAGCATGGATAGTGCAGTCACTTTTAAGCCTGAGATTTAACAGCTCCTCTGATTGAATTAAATGTGACTGCAACATAAAGAAGTCTCTTCATTTAAAGTGTAAAAGCCAGCTTCCTTTCCTCCACCAACAGACTGCTTACTATTTACACGATGACGACTTGATTACAGGCTATGTTCTCTTCTTTTTTTTCTTTTTCTTCTTTATTTTCCCTCCTTAATGTCACTGATAAAGTGCGTTATAAAATGAGGTATGGCAATAAAAGCAGAGTGATGAGTTTGGAGCAATGCAACAGAAGAGGTAGAGGTTGTTCAGGGGATACATTATCTCAGCCAATGAGAGGGGAAGGAATCCAAACCGGAGACAACAGCAAACCTAAACCACAGATTGTCTAGCGAGTGAAACATGATTGAAATCGATGGCACTTTAAACAGCTCTCTGAAGGCAGCAGAAGCAGGTGCTCTACTGACGTGGCAGAGGGCAGAGTACAACTTAGAGGCTGCAGGTGGGGGGATATCACTTCTCCATGCTCATCTGTATATTAAAAATTCCCTGCAAGTTTAAAAAAAGAAAGCTGCCACATCAGGGAGGACGTTCTAGCCCAGGGGTTCCCAAACCCCAGCCCTGGGGCCACTTGTGGCCCTCAAGGACTCCCAATGCAGCCCTCAGGGAGACCCCAGCCTCCAATGAGCCTCTGGCCCTCCGGAAACTTGCTGGAGCCCACACTGGCCTGACGCAACTACTCTCAGCGTCAGGGAGACTGCTTGATCTCTCACGTTAGCTGTGGGATGAGGGCTCCTTCCACTACTTGCTGTTTCATGTCTGTGATGCAGTAGCGGCAGCAAAGAAAAGGCCAGCCTTGCTTTGTGCAAGGCCTTTTATAGGCCTTGAGCTATTGCAAGACCTTCATTCATTCATATAAGTTCCACCACTAGTATATTAATTTATGTAAACTTATGTAAATTTATTCAAATTTTAAATGTAAATTAATTCTTTTTCCCCTAGTGTCAGAGAGATGATGTGGCCCTCCTGCCAAAAACTTTGGACACCCCTGTTCTAGCCTATACAACTGCCCGGTATGCTAGTTTTCTACTTGCAGGCATGATAAAAAAAAGAAGAAGCCACATTTGCAGTACCTCCATCTCAGTGATTTTCAACCTTTTCCGTCTCATGGCACACTGACAAGGTAGTAAAATTGCCAAGACACACCATCAGTTTTTGGACAATTGACAAGGCACACCTTGCTGTTGGTGGGGGGCTCATATCCCCAATGGTCCTATTAATAAATGACCCGCCACCAAACTCCTGCGGCACACGTGGGGACCAGTGTGCCACAGCACAGTGGTTGAAAATGGCTGCTCTATCTTCTCTGCACCTTCCCCCATAACATTCCTAATGCAGCCTCCTTCTGTGTCTTCCTCCCAGAGCCTCAGCAGAAGCAGCGCTACTGAAAGATCAGCTCTGAGAGAGGCCAGTTATCAGGGGAATTGGATAAACAGCTTCCAGGGGGCTCATCTTGCCTCATGCTTGACACCCCTGTTCTGGACTTGCTTCAGTCCAAACAGATCCTTGCAGAGGTCTCCCACCTGCCCGCAACAGGTGGTCTGTCTTGGGTGGGTCACTCTTTGCACGCACCCTGAACCAGGGGCAATGTCGCCACCCACGGAGCTTCCCCTCGTGGGTGCACCTAGTCAGAAAGCAGAAAGGTCTTTTGACCTTGTTGCGCAGTCCTTGGCTGGCCTGGCATCAGCGAGAAATGCCGTGAGAGTTACGGTCTGGCTTCCAGGCACAGCCTTGGCAATCGGTTCCTCTTTATGACCCGTTATTGCTATTACCACCTCTTTCCTTTTACATTCCTGCCAAAATACTCACATTAATCTCTCTCACTCCCTGAAGGCAAAACACGAATAATTGGATTTATATGGGTTAGAAATCCGCTAGATTTTTTTCCCCTTCTGTAATATATACACAAAAATAAATAAATAAATAAACACACAGGGACGGAAGGAAAAGGAAGGGCAAATGCTTGGCCGTGACATATCCCAGGGCTTGGGGGGAAAAAAGCTGGAGCTGAAACCACATCAATCTCTGCTCTGTGAGACCACCACATTCCTCCATCCCCTGTAGGTCTGTTGTGGTTGTTGATTACTCAAGACTGATTTAAGAACTCTCCCTTCTTGGAGTGCCAAACTTTTAAAACCTTCCCAGCTTGCACTCATCCAAGTCCACTTGTGTTTGCTACACCTTTTCCAACTCTCCCCCACTTACTTCCTGCCTTCCTCCTCCAGCTTCTAACTTTCCTCTTCTTCCTACCTGTCTTAACCAGCAGGCCAACTTCGGGCCCAATCCTATCCAACTTTCCAGCTTCGGTGTAGCCACAATGCAGCCCGTGGTAATGGAACACATGTTCCCACCTTGAGAAAGCCCCAGTGATTGCCCCTCCACCATAGGATACAGTGCACACACCCCTGGCACAACTGCACCAGCACTGGAAAATTGGATAGGATTGGGCCCTTAATTTGCAGGTCTTCTGGGAGCTGTGCTGGTGCTCTGCTGCAACGCCCTGAAAAAACCTGGGACCAACGGTTTTAGCAGAATTTGGTTTTACTCCTCTCTTCCCCATTGCAACAGACCTCCATTGCTCATTACTGGATCAGCTATTAGTAAACTCTGTGCACCCAGTAGCTACTGTGTGGCAGTCACAGTCTCTTGTTTTTTCAGATACTAAGACCCTGGTCTAGAGTTGCTCTGCCAGATTGTGAGATATCTGTAACATCATTTGTCCACCCAGAAACAGCCGCTTTGATGGGGTGGGGTGGGGACATTCCCATACCCTTGCTGATATTCCTGAACCAGCCCATGTCTCAGCTTTTGCAATGAAATTAGTGGGCACATAATTATAACTATCAGAAGCAGACAAGACAAGTTAAATACCATCTCCTTTGGGAAAAAAAATTATTATGCCAGCCAGGAAGATCCAAAATGCCAGTCCTCGCGGCTGTAATTTCGCCGACTCTCCAATTACACCTCCAACGGAGAGAAAAAGAGAGATGTACCTGGGGAACGGCAGCAGGTATATATTTAGCTGCTTTGTGGATTTTTTTATTTGGGGGGGGGGGGGGGCTGAAGCAAGCTGGCTTCACCCAGAGGCAGGACTCTGCAAATCTGTCCTCTCCTAATCCCTATACTTTTAGTATTCACATACAAAAGAAGGAAGCTTTACCCTCCTGCTTCAGTTATCAAAAAGGATTTAATGGCAGAAAAAAAATTGCGGCAGTAATAATATGTTAGCACTGCACAGATCATTACAGAAAGAACTCAGTGGGCAGAGTGAGATAGACATCTTCACTGCCCCGGCTGGGAAACTGAGTCCCTAAAGAGAAGGGCCTGGCTGGAACACAAGGTACACCCACACACTCCCAATGAGCCTTTTTATCAGGCACCCCATACATTTGCTGGTCAGCATCCCTGCCATGCTGTAGTCCCTATTTTGTGACTGTTCAAAGCTGCATTGAAACGTCGTTAATGTGAGCTGCTAGCATTGCCCTGATTCAGAGTTCAGATTTCCTCTCCTCTGGAACAGCCATTTTCAACCACTGTGCCGTGGCACACTGCTGTGCCATGAATGGTCTGCAGGTGGGCTGCAAGAGTTTGGGGGAGGGTCATTATTAGTAGGGCCATTGGGGGATGTGAGCCCCCCCCCCAATAGCATGGTGTGCCTTGTCATAAGAACAGCCCCACTGGATCAGGCCATAGGCCCATCTAATCCAGCTTCCTGTATGTCACAGCGACCCACCAAATGCCCCAGGGAGCACACCAGATAACAAGACCTGCAAGGCCTCCTGGGAATTGTAGTTAAGAACATAAGAACAGCCCCACTGGATCAGGCCATAGGCCCATCTAGTCCAGCTTCCTGTATCTCACAGCGGCCCACCAAATGCCCCAGGGAGCACACCAGATAACAAGAGACCTCATCCTGGTGCCCTCCCTTGCATCTGGCATTCTGACATAACCCATTTTTAAAATCAGGAGGTTGCACATACGCATCATGGCTTGTAACCTGTAATGGATTTTTCCTCCAGAAACTTGTCCAATCCCCTTTTAAAGGCATCCAGGCCAGATGCCGTCACCACATCTTGTGGCAAGGAGTTCCACAGACCAACCACATGCCAAGTAAATAAATATTTTCTTTTGTCTGTTCTAACTCTCCCAACACTCAATTTTAGCAGATGTCCCCTGGTTCTGGTGTTATGTGAGAGTGTAAAGAGCATCTCCCTATCCGCTCTGTCCATCCCCTGCATAATTTTGTATGTCTCAATCATGTCCCCCCTCAGGCGCCTCTTTTCTAGGCTGAAGAGGCCCAAATGCTGTAGCCTTTCCTCATAAGGAAGGTGCCCCAGCCCAGTAATCATTAGTCGCTCTCTTTTGCACCAATTGTCAAAAAACCAATGGTGTGGCTTGACAATTTTAGTACCTTGTCAGTGTGCCACCAGACAAAAAGAGATTGGAAATCACTGCTCTAGAAGTTAAATCTCTGAGTGGGAAACTGCTGCATCTTCTTTTTAGGACATATGCAAGGAAATCCAGGTGCATGAGCAATAAGGCCTCCATGCAGAGCACAACACAGCACACCGCTTCACACAGTGCAGCTACTGAGAGATATTTTGAATGGTTGATAGCATACCATAAGACAACAATGCTTGACAACTATGCTTTTCAACTTTATCTTTAACTAAATGATGGAAAACAAAACATCCTCTTGGTTTCTAAGGGCCCGATCCTGACTTCTGCACGCCGGCTCAGCACTGGTGTGCAATGTCGCAAACATGCCGTAAGGCACGCATGCATCACATTCGGCTCAGCCAATGCAGGCGCTGGCTCAGTGCAAGCCAGTGCCAGGCAGAGGACAGGCAACCGCCACCCAGTGCTCCGTGGGAGCACAGGGCAGCAAAGAAGTAAATGGGGGGGGGGGAGCTGTGGCAGGGAGAAGGAGTGGGGCAGGAGGGAGAAGGACCAGCAGAGCACAGATCTGCCAAATCAAGAGCCTGCATTGAGCCTCTTGGCTCAATGACATGGATGTCAGGCCCCTTGCATGTCAGGATGACAAATCTCCCCTTCCCTTGAGGAGCTACCAGCAGCTGCCTGGGTTAGGGTTGTTCAGGATAGGGTTGTAAATCAGTAAAAAAAAAAAAAAGGTCCTTGTTGGCAACCTTCAGTCTCAAAAGACTGTGGTATAAGCCTATAGCACCTGGTATTGCCACGTGGTCTCCCATCCAAGTACTAACCAGGCCTGACCCTGCTTAGCTTCCAAGATCAGATCAGGCATGTGCAGGGTAACAGTCGCTGAAGAGTAAACAACTACAGGAGGTGGAATAGAACTTTCAGCAACATGCAGTAGAAAGTGTTGGCAAAAATCAGACCGAGATCTTTAGAATCAGAACTAGGGTGTTACAAACATCACTATTTTCATCTGATGGAAGGTGTTCTCATACTTAGAAGAACTTATGAGAAACATACCTGCTTAGGTATATATTTTCTTTACGTCCATACTATTTTTTTTCCCCTGCAATGAGACCATCTTTCATAAGGATCAGAAACCAGAAACCTGGGCCAAATCTGGCCCTTGATGTGATGCCCACGAACCCCAAACTGCTGACTCATGGGCACTCTACAGAATGAGTGGTAACTGTAAAAATGGAACACGGTTCCAGGGAGCTTTGACCATGGGATGGCCGAGCCCTCAGCCCCATCTCAAAATGTCTCGCTGGCAAAACCCATTTGCAGTATTGTACTATTGGTGATCCAAATGATGGATATAAACTAGTGAAAGCCAGGTGTAAATCCCTTTAAAGCACAGAACATGTAGATTTGCATGTATATTAAAACGCAATGCCCCAGGCTACTGGTTCAGCAATAGATCACACCGAAAAATACCAAACAAATCCAAGTATCACTATAATTAAACCATAACTGCAAAACTCTTAAGTGAGGGAATGACATTGTGACCATGCTTTTTTAGTCCTAATTGGATTTGTTCACATAGCCACTAATTGGCAAAATTCAGAGGCTGGAGGAGTCTCTAGGTAGGTGCAGTTTTAATGCCATGCTTTGGGGTTGTGTTTTTGTTTTTTTTAATTAAACACATATACATTTTAGCAGATCAGCATGTTTTTATCAAGCTGCGTTTTTGAATCTGTTTCTTGGGGAGTTGAAAGGTTGAGCTTCTTGTCTTTGGGGTGCAACTGGGTGAGAAAATATAAATATACCTGGATATACGCTGCACATGGTAGGGAAGCATCTCAGTTTACTGCATGAAAATGTACGCCTCGTTAAAAAGAAACAAACAGTCCTACAGGTGGTCTGGTGGAAAAGAAAAGGCGTGCCATGGTCTCTTTCCTCTACCATCTTGCCTGCTCGTATTCTTTTCTCTTGTGCTGGATTTGCATCCAGGCACCATTGACACAGCTCATTTCTCATTGCTTGACAAAGCCAGCTATGACCCACAGTTTGAGAACAGTGAGTGATGTCATGCTTCATTCTCCAGCCCTTGCTTTGGGGCATGAGTCATCAAACTGACTGGGATCCATGGATTACTTTCATCATTTTCCTTGCTGCTGTGTCATTAACACCAACCTGATATGAAGGAAAACTCCACTGGGTGAAGTTGTTCTTATTATCAGTCTCCAGGGCAGGAAAAGCTTCACCTGACACATTTCAGGCTGCTTTTAAAGGTACAGAAGCAAGGCCAGCACGTAGGTTAAAAATTCTATATACAAAGAGAGATGCAGGGGAGTGCATTGGGGAAGTGGCAGTGAGATGCAAGTATCTTGTGGTCTTGTGTGCTCCCTGAGGCATCTGGTGGGACGTTGTGAGACACAGGAAGCTGGACTAGATGGGCCCTGGGCCTGATCCAGCAGAGCTCTCCCAGTGTAGTGTGTTGGCCTAGAAGTAAGGACACTCAGGTTCTAATCCCCACTTGGTCAAGATGATCAATGGATGATACAGCAAGTGTTACCCTGCAGATACCTGATCTTGTCTGATCTCAGAAGCTAAGCAGGGTCAGGCCTGGTTAGAACTTGGATGGGAGACTGCCTGGGAATACCGGGTGCTGTAGGCTTATACCATAGTCTTTCGAGACTGAAGGTTGCCAACCAATGGATGATCCTTTCAGTCACTCTCCCTTAGCCTAAGCTACCTCACAGGGTTATTTTGAGGAGTAAATGCAGGAATAAGGGAATTGTAGATGTCCCCCTGAGTTTCTTGGGCAAAGTATCAAATAAAAATGTAATTAGATCATTGGTGCCACCACAGTACTGTTTTAAGTTAAGACTTTCAGTTCCAAGAGGAAGATATGCTATAAGACAATATACCAGAAAATTATATTTGGCAAGTTGGGGAAAAATGAGAAGAAAAAAAAAGTTTATGTGAAAAAAATGCTGATTTGGATGCAGTAGATCAGGGGTGCTCACACTTTTTTGGCTCGAGAGCTACTTTGAAACCCAGCAAGGCCCAGAGATCTACCAGGGGGGAAGGAAGTGTCTGACAGACACCCCCTTTGATGCATGGAGCCCCTGCTGGACCAGGTCAGATGAGGCCCACCAAGTCTAGCTTCCTGTGCCCCACAGTGGCCCACCAGATGCTTCAGGAAGCACACGGGAGGCCTCTCCTCTCTCCCCACCCCACATACTGGGGACGAAACTGACATATTAACAGTTTGGAGAGACAGGGCTCCGCGATCTACTCATTTTGCCTCACGATCTACCGGTAGATCGCGATCCACCTATTGAGCACCCCTGCAGTAGATCATATTTACAAAAAAACAAAAACACCCCAAATTCTAGCATAGCAATGTTGCACCAACATTTTACCCTAAGTGGAACTCAGATGAAAGGTTCAAAAGCCTTCCACAAGAAGATGTCTGAAGAATTTAAAGAAAACTGAGGTAGCAATTCTCAACACACTTACTAGAGAGTAAGCCTCGCTGGACACAGTGGGCCTGACTTGCACAGAAATACGTATAGGATTGCATTGTGTGATTTGTGAGAAGACCTGCAAAATGTTTCAGCTGGGGTTGGTCACACAGCATCCCTGGCAATTATAATTCATCCAAATAGCTGCAAAAACTAGAAGTGAGAGGATGACATTTTCAGCCATGCTTTTCCAAAATGCCCTAATTGGATTTGTTCAGTCTGGCAGAATTCAGAGGTCTGGGGGCTTCTTTGCACAACAAGGCAAAGAGGCTTGTCCAAGATCACACACAGCCAGCCACTGGTGGAGCCAGCCACTGGCTTCAAATATTCCTATTTCCAGACATTTTTGTGTGCGCACAGAAACTTGCTTCTGGACCCTTCAAAGTGATCTATTTATTCCTTAAATAAAGCCATACATCTTTGACAGTCCTAGCAGCTGTTGTTTTATATGCCTTTATGTACACTGCTGATAATAAACGGTTGGTCTGTTGGCAGCTTTTGCACATGGCCACATGGTGCGCCATTCACCCTCCTTCTTATTTTAATTTTGCTTTCACAACAGCGTCATGCTCTCTGGCTGACTCAGTCGCTCATTCAAGTTTTGTGTCCCCCTCTTTGGCTCTGTCTGGATTTTGGTAGCCTTTTGGGACAGCACAGGGTGTGTGAGTCTTGCCTCCCCACTGGTCACAAACCTGATGTAATGAAATGTATTCAGACAACAATGAAATGGGGAAGTGGCACACTGATATCAACAGCTGCTATCAGACTTGGTCTTCAGGGGTTACTGAGGGTGCAATCATAATCAATTTTCCAGCACCAAGGTAAGGGCAATGTAACTCCAAGGTAAAGGAATAAACGTTGCCTTACCTTGAGGAGCTGGAATCCCTAGCATGTATGCACTGATGAAACAGAGACGCCTGTGTTGGCTCGGTCGTGTCGTGAGAATGGATGATGGCCAGATCCCAAAGGATCTCCTCTATGGAGAACTCATGCAAGGAAAGCGCCCTACAGGTAGACCACAGCTGCGATACAAGGACATCTGCAAGAGGGATCTGAAGGCCTTAGGAGTGGACCTCAACAGGTGGGAAACCCTGGCCTCTGAGCAGCCCGCTTGGAGGCAGGCTGTGCAGCATGGCCTTTCCCAGTTTGAAGAGACACTTGGCCAACAGACTGAGGCTAAGAGGCAAAGAAGGAAGGCCCATAGCCAGGGAGACAGACCAGGGACAGACTGCACTTGCTCCCGGTGTGGAAGGGATTGTCACTCCCAAATCGGCCTTTTCAGTCACACTAGATGCTGTTCCAGAACCACCTTTTAGAGCGCGATACCATAGTCTTTGGAGACTGAAGGTTGCCAACACACCTTGAGGAGGCCTCAGTTGACTGCCCCCAACTGCAGGAAGCAGCACATGCCCCACTGGCACAGCTATGCCAGTGCTGGAAAGTTGGTTAGGATTGTGCTCTGAGTTTGATCCTTGCTCACTACATCTCAGGCTTCAGACTCAGGTCAGACTCTGGGAGTAAGAGATGACTAGTTATGATTGACTCCTCAACCTCAAAACAGAACTTCTGTATCTTGGATTATGGCCTTCTGGTAGTTTGCCTCTTAGCATCAGCTGACATCACAGGCAAAATGGAAATTCCCTGACTCTTGAACTAGGATGGATCAGTACAAAGTAATACGGTCAACTGCATCATTAACTAAGCGTTAAAGTTTTAAAGTAAGACTTCAGTAAGAGAGCTATGTAAGAACTTGGTTTTCACCTACAGGAGGGACAGGGAGGGGCATGTTGGAGGCGGGGTGGCCGTTTACGTTAAGGAAGGGATAGAATGCAGCAAAGTAGAGATTGAAAGTGGGTCCGACTCCACCATAGAATCTCTGTGGGTTAAATTACCAGGCCTGAGGAGCGATGTAATACTGGGGGCATACTATCGTCCTCCAGACCAGAAACTGGAAGGGGACCATGAAATCAGGAAACAGATCAGGGAGGTTTCAAGGAGGGACAAGGTTGTAATCATGGGGAACTTCAATTATCCTCATATTGACTGGGTCAATTTGTGTTTTGGTCACGAAAAGGAGACCGGATTCCTTGACATGCTAAATGACTGTGCCTTAGAGCAGCTAGTCATGGAGCCCACCAGAGGACAGGTGACTCTGGATTTAATATTGTGTGGTACTCAGGACCTGGTTATAGATGTCAATGTTACTGAGCCATTGGGGAACAGTGATCATGCTGCAATCTGTTTTGACGTGCACATCGGGGGAAGAATACTGGGCAAATCTCTCACAAAAACCCTTGACTTCCGACGGGCGGATTTCCCTCAAATGAGGAGGCTGGTTAGGAGGAGGTTGAAAGGGAAGGTAAAAAGAGTCCAATCTCTCCAGAGTGCATGGAGGCTGCTTAAAACAACAGTAATAGAGGTCCAGCAGAGGTGTATACCACAAAGGAAGAAGGGCTCAGCTAAGTCCAGGAGGGTGCCCGCATGGCTAACCAGCCAAGTTAGAGAGGCCATAAAGGGCAAGGAAGCTTCCTTCCGTAAATGGAAGTCTTGCCCTAATGAGGAGAATAAAAAGGAACATAAACTGTGGCAAAAGAAATGTAAGAAGGTGATACGGGAGGCCAAGAGGGACTATGTGGAACGCATGGCCAGCAGCATTAAGGGGAATAATAAAAGCATCTTCAAATATGTTAGAAGCAGGAAACCCGCCAGAGAAGCAGTTGGCCCTCTGGATAGTGAGGGAGGGAAAGGGGAGATAAAAGGAGACTTAGAGATGACAGAGAAATTGTATGAGTTCTTTGCATCTGTCTTCATGGCAGAAGACCTCGGGCAGATACCGCTGCCCGAACGGCTCCTCCTGACCAAGGAATTATGTCAGATAGAGGTGAAAAGAGAAGACCTCATTGTTTCAGACCTCATTGATGAATTAAAGATCAATAAGATAAATTTAAGATCAATTGGGCCCGGATGGCATCCACCCAAGAGTTATTAAGGAATTGAAGAATGAAATTGCTGAGCTCTTGACTAAAATATGCAACTTGTCCCTCAAAATGGCCACGATGCCAGAGGATTGGAGGATAGCAAATGTCACACCGATCTTTAAAAAGGGAAGGAGGGGTGACCCAGGAAACTATAGGCCTAACATCTATACCGGGTAAGATGGTGGAATGCCTCATCAAAGATAGGGTCTCAAAACACATAGATGAACAGGCCTTGCTGAGGGAGAATCAGCCTGGCTTCTGTAAGGGTAAGTCTTGCCTCACAAACCTTTTAGAATTCTTTGAAAAGGTCAACAGGCATGTGGATGCGGGAGAACCCATGGACATTATATATCTAGACTTTCTGAAGGCATTCGACATGGTCCCTCACCAAAGGCTACTGAAAAAAACTCCACAGTCAGGGAATTAGAGGGCAGGTCCTCTCCTGGATTGAGAACTGGTTGAAGACCAGGAAACAGAGAGTGGGTGGCAATGGGCAATTTTCACAATGGAGAGAGGTGAAAAGCGGTGTGCCCCAAGGATCTGTCCTGGGACCGGTGCTTTTCAACCTCTTCATAAATGACCTGGAGACAGGGGTGAGCAGTGATGTGGCTAAGTTTGCAGGCGACACCAAACTTTTCAGAGTGGTGAAGACCAGAAGTGATTGTGAGGCGCTCCAGAAGGATCTCTCCAAACTGGCAGAATGGGCAGCAAAATGGCAGATGCGTTTCAATGTCAGTAAGTGTAAAGTCATGCACATTGGGGCAAAAAATCAAACTTCACATATAGGCTGATGGGTTCTGAGCTGTCTGTGACAGATCAGGAGAGAGATCTTGGGGTGGTGGTGGAGAGGTCGATGAAAGTGTTGACCCAATGTGCGGCAGCAGTAAAGAAGGCTAATTCTATGCTTGGGATCATTAGAAAAGGTATTGAGAACAAGACGGCTAATATTATAATGCCGTTGTACAAATCGATGGTAAGACCACAGCTGGAGTATTGTGTCCAGTTCTGGTCTCCACATCTCAAAAAGGATACAGTGGAAATGGAAAAGGTGCAAAAGAGAGCAACTAAGATGATTACTGGGTTGGGGCACGTTCCTTATGAGGAAAGGCTACGGCATTTGGGCCTCTTCAGCCTAGAAAAGAGGCGCCTGAGGGGGGACATGATTGAGACATACAAAATTATGCAGGGGAAGAATAAAGTGGATAGAGAGATGCTCTTTACACTCTCGCATAACACCAGAACCAGGGGACATCCACTAAAATTGAGTGTTGGGAGAGTTAGAACAGACAAAAGAAAATATTTCTTTACTCAGCGTGTGGCTGGTCTGTGCAACTCCTTGCCACAGGATGTGGTGATGGCGTCTGGCCTGGACGCCTTTATTATTACGGGGCTGGGGCACCTTCCTTACAAGGAAAGGCTACGGCGTTTGGGCCTCTTCAGCTTAGAAAAGAGACGCCTGAGGGGGGACATGATTGAGACATACAAAATTATGCAGGGGATGGACAGAGCGGATAGGGAGATGCTCTTTACACTCTCACATAACACCAGAACCAGGGGACGTCTGCTAAAATTGAGTGTTGGGAGAGTTAGGACAGACAAAAGAAAATATTTCTTTATTTAGCGTGTGGTTGGTCTGTGGAACTCCTTGCCTCAGGATGTGGTGATGGCATCTGGCCTGGATGCCTTTAAAAGAGGATTGGACAAGTTTCTGGAGGAAAAATCCATTACAGGTTACAAGCCATGATGTGTATGTGCAACCTCCTGATTTTAGAAATGGGCTATGTATCAGAATGCCAGATGCAAGGGAGGGCGCCAGGATGCAGGTCTCTTGTTATCTGGTGTGCTCCCTGGGGCATTTTGTGGGCCGTTATGAGATACAGGAAGCTGGACTGGATGGGCCTATGGCCTGATCAAGTGGGGCTGTTCTTATGTTCTTATCTCCTTCTGGAATGACAAATTTAGTGATAAATGTTGATTTATCAATGATCTTTGTGATTGAACTGTATGATCTTCTATGATATTTGGCATTTCTTAAACCAATTGCATCTGAGTAAGTGCATTCTCTCTCACTCTTCTTTCCTTTAATATTAATCTTTAAAAAATTATAGTCTTTCTTTTACAAAACTGCACTGGGATGTTCAGAATGCAACCCAGCTACCTAGAGATAAAACTGCGTGAAGAAGGCCTAAAATACCTTCACATAAGCTATGCTCATCCTGAGGATTGTGTAGGAAACCAGCTTGTGCCAGGTCAGGTCATAGGTCTATCTAGTTTGATATTACCTAAGCTGACTGGTAACCATGCTCCAGGGTTTCAGACAAGGGTCTTTCCCAGTGTTATCTGAAGATACAACTGGTGATCTTCTGCATCCAAAGCTACCGTTACTGCCAAAGAGAATGTTGAAAGTTCAGGAAGAACTGTGCACTTCCTCTTAGTTCCTGATGGAAACACGGAACTACTAATTGCAAAAAGAATGTTAGAATAATGGCTTGACTGAGGCATGTCAGGGCCCAATCCTATCCAATTTTCCAGTGCTGATGCAGTTGCACTAGTGGGGTGTGTGCTACATCCTGTGGTAGAGGGGCAGCCCCTGGGGCCTTCTCAAGGTGTGAGAACGAGTGTTCCCTTACTGCATTGTGGCTACACAGAGCTGGAAAGTTGGACAGGATTGGACCCTCACTCTTTAGGGAACACCCAGCAAGGCTGACAATCATTGTCCTTGAAAGCAGAACCTGGGCAGACTATCTCCAGAGAGAGGACACTGATCTAAGCAAGTCTTTGTGCTGAAGGAAAGAAAACTGAACTTCTGACCCTTGCGAGTTTTAAGCTCCAGATTGCAATTGCAGGGCTGCGTTCACAAGCCTGTTCCAGGTTGGTTGATCTCTGCTTAGGAGGTATCCAGAGCTCTTATGTGAATCATTGCAGCTGCTCACTTGCAAGCAGCACAGCAGACTATGGAACAAAGGAGAAAGGCTCAAATGGCTCTTTATTGTTCTAACACTCTTCTCTTTTACTTACTGCACTGAAGGATCTTACACTCCAGTGCGTGAGCAATGTGGCAAGTTACTCAGCCAAAACTGATCTGAGGCTCAGACAAGTGAGGGAGAAAGCCTTTACAGCAGCATTTCTAAAACTGTGGGTCGGAAGCCACTAGGTGGGTCGCAAGCCAATTTCAGGTGGGTCACATAGCACCTAGATCAGCTGCCATTGAAAAGACAGAGCTGAAAATACAGCTTACAGAGCTGCTGGACAGGGCAGGCTCCCTGTGGGGGAGAGGCCTGGTGCTTTGCCCTGAATAAGTGGGAAGCTGGGATGCTGGAAAGAAGGGAGGGCTGTGTGGTTGGAGAAGGATCCAAATTTGCATCCTGCTTCAACTTCCAAGCTGGAATGTTTGAATTCCAAGCTATGCAAAATAACAGCACAAGTGCACTGTGTAATGGGACCTTGGGCTGATCGTGGCTTAGGTTTGAAGCTAAATTGATGATGTCACTTCTGGTCATGACATCACTTCCCAGTGAATGACATCACTTCCGGTGGTTACCAACAGATTGTCATTCTAAAAAGTGGGTCCCAGTGCTAGAAGGTTTGAGAACTGCTGCTTTATAGATTATGAATTCAGTCTTTGGGGTGGCCTAAGGTGCATGTATATGTTCCATTCTTTAGAATTATAATGTCCAATGCATAGGATACTGCTGTATGTAACATGCTACTATCAAGGCACATCAAAGTACTTCTGGAGCACCATTAGGGCACAATTAGGCAACCCGTTGTTGTATAGTGTTAATAGGATCAAGACACACACGATCAAGGCACACACACACACACACACACACACACACACACACAGAAGTATGCCTTCCCCCAGAATCTTGCATTCTGCTGCCCTGTCAGCTGGAGATTTGATGCACCCCATCTCCGCCATATGAGTGTTTGGGTCATTTAAAAATCCACCACAACGAGATGTCACGGCATCCAAGGAAACTGCTGGAGGCAACCAACATATATATATATATGGAGGAAAGAGGCAGGGAACATCTCAGTCTCTCTTCTTTCAGCTCTTCTCTAAGAGGTCAGTAGAGTTAAAATCTGATTAACTGAAGTGTACCAGGCATCATTTCTGTTGGAGGGAGCAGAGAGACCTTTTAGGCAGTAAGGTCTGCTTGGCACAAATTAAAGAAAGCAGTGAGATGGCATTGCAAATCAGGACTTTCTTGATTCGAATCTCACCTCTACCATGATCCCACAAGGGGGGCATTAAGCAAGTCATTCCCTCTTAATCTTCTGCAATACAATTATTGACGGAATAATAATACTTCTTATAGGGTTGTCGTGAGGACATAATCAAGAGAAAATATATTAAACTTTTGCACACTCAAAATGCTATGCAACTACTAACTCTTATTATTAAATATTATGCCAACCAATCCGTATTTAACCCATCTGATCAGTGCAACTGGACTAACAAGTCACCATGTTTGAGATCTGGGGGACAGACCGAAAACTACAGCCATGTTCTATCAGTTTTCACCCTGACAACCCACAAATTCTGTCATGGTTCCTCCTCTTGTCACCTAGATTAAATCCCTGACTGACCACATTCTCTTTCCCTATACAGTAACAGGCACATGCTCATAACTATACAGATGGAGTATGGGAGAGACTAGACCTGTGGCAGCAAGAGCTCAGCCTCTGTTGTGATTGTGCAGGCACTGCGGCTTCTCAGTAGCCTCCAGAATGCCTTGCAGCACCACAGTAAGTACCTCCCCAGCCATTCACTTCACCGCACGTCACTAGAGTAGAGGGTTTCAAAAGTATGAGGTAGAGGCAACAAGCCAAGAAAATAAGCTGGGGTATAGAACAAGCTGAGAACGAAGAAAGACTATCCGTGCCCAGGCACAGTTGCAGCTCCAACAGGAAGTCTCTGTAGCCTTTTATGTTGGGGAGAACCGGGTAGAGGTCATTTCAGTACCTGTGCACCACTTATTGTGCAGGAAGGTGCTCCAATCTGATATCACCTTGGCAGCTCATCATATGAGACAGCTATGCACAAAATCAGGGATTGCCCCTTCCAAACATGGCAGTTGATACATACCCCCCACCCTCAGGAACTAGAAACTTTGGAATCAGAAGTTCTCAATGCTACAGAAAAGACTAATTGACAAAGAGATTATTTGGCAATAAGTTATCATGGAAATCAGCCTCCCCTGGGGGCTGGGGATAAGAATAGGCCCTCAGTTTGGCTGTACTTGTTGTAAGAGGCGACTAAACAGCCACCGGGTAGATGGGGCTCGTCAGCCTGGGAAGGCAGCTCATCTGAGAGAAGGAAAACTCTGATCCCAAACCTCCACTGCCTTGTGGCTACATCCAGTTAAGGAAAAGGCTTCAGGAGTCAACCTCGAGGCAAAATCCGGAGCTGGAGTCCCTGAGGCAGTTCATGGCTGAACACAGTCACGTCCTGGCAACTCCTGCGACGCCACTGGAACCAACCGTATTGGCTTCTGCCTTTCCATTGGACCATTTCAGCGACGTGGAGAGGGGGGATTTGCTGCATGGGTAACAGCCTATCCTCCATACCTACTTTACCCAGGCTTCGCATACTGGAGAGGACACTGTTCCAGAGCCACCATTCAGAGCGTGACACCATAGTCTTCCGAGACTAAAGGATGCCAACAGCTATCATGGAAAGGTGTCAGGCTTGCTGGGCAGAGATGCAGTGGCTGAGCACAGAGCAAGAACAGAGGGGGAGGGAAGGGAAGGGAGGCAAATTGGGAATGAAATTGAAATGCTGGTGAAAAAGAGGACACAGAAAGGTAGTTAAGCGGTAAAGGGAGATGTATGCTACCAATGGGGAAACTGAGGAAACAGACGTAATTGAGGGATTATTGATTGAACGAGACAGAGGGGGACAGTGGAAGAACAGCAGACACCTGTCTGCTTCAAAGGGGTTTAATAACAACCAGAAAGTAGCAAGGTCATCTAGCAATTGTACTGAAAAGTCTATAAAAACTTCTTATAGGAAGGCTGAGCAAGAAAGTCAAAGTCACATTTTCCCCTCCTTGTGTATAACAAGTGCATATTCTTTAGTCTAGCTACTGAACATCACAGTTTAAGGGTATGACAAAGGGCAGTTCAGACAGAGAGAGAGAGAAAAAAAGCAAATTAGCGTTTGCCATCTGCTGGCAAAAACCTGAGATTGCAACCTGAAATGCATCGAGGGAAGAAGAGAAAATGTTGCCTCTGAACTTTTGGAATTAAAAAAACAAAAGGCACAGGTCCTTTCCAGACACTGAGAAGGAGGTAAGGGAAGACCACAAATATCTCCCTCCAAGTTGTTATCACCTTTGCCCTCCACTGAAATTACAAGGAGTTGTTGCTGGGGCAGTCCAGTGTCTTTCACGTAGTGGCTCTGTTGCTTTGGCCCTTCTAGAATGCAATGTGTTTGGATGACTGATATCATGAGGAACAAGCAACAAGCTCCTTTCCTCCCTTCCTCCCCCACACTGGCTCCATTTTATGAATTTGTTGAAAAACCACTATAACGGGGTTAGAGGCTGAGTGCTCCCAGACTATACCACGCAGGCAGCCCAATCCCGAGCTGCCCAGCGTGCAGGGCTGCTGCGGCACCAAAATGGTGGCCGCAGCCACTTCCTTGGGAGAAGGGGACTTTTGGGCCTGTGCAGAATTGAAGAGTCCCGTGTCAGTCCAAAACAGGACTTTGGATCCGGCTTTATGGCAGGTTTGCAACGGTGCGTGTCAGCTGTAAACCGGTGCGCTGAGCTCAGGATTGGGCTTTAAATCAGGAGGACTCCTTTAAAAAATACATCTGAATGCCACCAAGACTCCTGCCTGCATAAATGCTCTACCATTTCATGAACCATCTGTTGTTGTCGTTCAACAAAACTGATTTTTAATTGTATTTTCTTCTTAAAAGGGCTATAAGGCTTCCCCTCTCCACTTCTGGACTGCACACTTGGCTGCCCCACCTGAGAGCAAGACACCCCATAGCACATACCCCCCAAGTCTACCCCTTCCATTAACTAAAGACAGGATATTAAACAATGGTGTCTGATCAGAACCAAGGCACATAAAATGCTAAGAACTAAGCTGGATCATCAGGAAGGAGGCCAGCAGGAGGGGATCTCGAACTTTGACCAAACAATCCTACCAAAGTTAAAGAAATTATTCAAATGAAAACCTGCACTGTCTATGACAGTCTGTGTCAGAATCAAGAGAGGCGAAGGGTCCATTGAGGTTTGTGGTGGCAGGAAACAACACTGATATCACACAAAATAAATTACCAAGTATTTAACCATTCCCTCCCCCTCTCCAGCAGTCAATCAGTCAAACTCTTGCCCATCGGATCCAGCTTCCTGTATCTCACAGTGGCCCACCAGAAACTTCTGGAAGCACATAAAACAACAAGATACCTGTACCCTGTTGCCACTCCCTTGTATCTGGCATTCAGAAACTGAAAGCAGGAGTTTGCATATACCCACTATAACTGTGATGCGCTTCTCCTGTCCAATTCCTTTTTAAAGGCGTCTAGACTAGGTGTCATCACCACATCCTGTGGTAAGGAGTTCCACAGATTAATCGCACACTGGGTCCTTCCCCCAATGCAGCTCCATCAATGGCTACCAGTCAGGATGTGTACGCGCTATAATACCTCCAGGTTTAGTGGCAGTCTGTCTCTGATTACCAACTGCAGTGGTATTACCGATGGTCTAGAGCAGGGGTGTCCAAAGTTTTTGACAGGAGGGCCACATCATCTCTCTGACACTATGTTGGGGGCCAAATTAATTTACATTTCAAATTTGAATAAATTTACATAAACGAATATATTAAAGATGAACTTATATGACTGAATGAAGGTCTTGGAGTAGTTCAAGGCCTATAAAAGGCCTTGCGCAAAGCAAGGCTGGCCTTTCCTTTCCTGCTGCTACTGCATCACAGACGTGAAACAACAAGCAATGGAGGAAGCCCTCATCCCACAGCTTACTCGAGAGGCCAAACAGTTGCCCTCACACTGAGAGCAGTTGCATTGGGCCAGTGTGGGCTCCAACAAATCTCCGGAGGGCCAGAGGCTCATTGGAGGCTAGGGGCTCCCTGAGGCCTTCCCTGAGGCCATAGAGAGGCCTTGAGGGCCGCAAGTGGTCCCCGGGCCGGGGTTTGGGCACCCCTGGTCTAGAGGATGTCACACCTTGGTTCAATGGTCTAGAGGTTGTAATACCTTAAACAGAGGTTACCTTGTCCAGAGTTTAACCTTGGTCAAAGTTCAGCCATAGAACAGGGCAAGTAATAAAAAAATAATGCATGTCTGCGTGTGCACATTGTGTCTTTTCTTCTTGGTTCACAAGTGATGATCAGACATTTGGGATTAAGCCATTTCTAGGGCAGACTACATGCCTCCAGGATGGTTTGTGGCTTGGGACCTCTCCATTTAGAATTTGATCAGTGGCCAGTCTTTTTAAACACAAGATATTGCTTTAACAAGCTTCTTTCTACAGAACCAGACTGCCAAGAGCCAAGATTACCTACTTGGAATGGCAGTCTCTCTCTCTCTCTCTCTCTCTCTCTCTCTCTCTCCTCTCCTCTCCCCCCCCCCCGCCCCACAGTCACAACAACCCGTATTCCCTAGTCCTAGTACCTGAGCATTCTTTTCAAACTGGAGATGCCTCTGAAAATGCAAAATAAGTAGCGCTATCCTTTTGCCAAATGTTGCATACCAAGTTCAGTTTCCAGTTCCTGCAAAGGACTCCCATGCCTGCAGCAGACCTCAGAGGTTGCCCACGGAACAGAAGAGCCACCGCCCTGGTATGCTCTTGTGACATTAAGATCTTGGCTAACTAGAGTAACTAGAACAAAAGAGCAACTAGAACAAAATCAGCATGCCAAGCTCCTCCTCACGGGGTGATCATCAATATCAACCATTTAATGGCCACAACTCAAACAGCTGAACAAGAGGCTGGTGAAATAGAGTTGGCAAGCTTCAACAGAGAGAGGTGCAGCCTTTACACCACCACCACCTGGCTTCTACTAAGAGAGAGAATTCATGGAGTTACTGGACACACCAGTCAAGAAGGCAACCTTACCCCATAGGAAGTGGCATTGTATGGAATCAGGCCATTTCGTCCCATTGAGCTGAGTATTATGCGGACCAGCAGGGGCTCTCCACCAGTTCCAGCAAGGTTGTTTCCCCAACTCTACCTGGAGATGCCAGGGATATTCTGCCCACCCTACCACTGTGACCTACACAAGTAAATTGGGTGATTATGTTCAACGGGGCTTACTCCTAGAAAGTTTAGTACAGGATTGCAGCACTAGAATTTCAGGTTACAGACTTCCTTCATCCTAAACATACAACAAACAACAAACCTTTATTAGGCATATATTCCTTCATCCTATTCACCCTTCAACTTCAGCTGGGTATGACACAAACCAGAGCCAGTATTGCAATATATTCAAATCAACCCTGAATGCAGAGTTGTAATAGGTTTAACAACCATGCATTTGGGGGTGGGGGTGGCGGCTATAAGCTCAGCGGCTGGCCATTGCTTTGCATTCAGGAGATCCCAGGGTTATCCTCTGACATCTTCAGGTAGGGTAGCAGAATAATCATGCCCAGAATCCTGGGACACTGCTGTCAGCAATACTGAGCTAGATGGATAAATTGTCTGGCCCTGCGTTTCATTTAGAAAAGAGGATTCTTCTTCATTACTGCCATGGGAATGGAGGAAGGAATTGCTCTACAATTCGAAATCACCATTATTTCAAAAGTTGATGGTACTGAGGTTTTTAAGTGGGTTTCAAACACACATACACACAGCATGTGACCTCAGATAAAAACAGGCTAGTGGCCAACACTGGTGACCAGGAAGAGAACCAAATACAGGCCTGAAAAAGTTAACCTAACAAATCACAGCATGAGGAACAATCATGTTAGAACCGGCACCAGGTTGCAGGATACTCTGGGGCAATGCCACAGTACCCACTTGCTTCACCAGCACTGAGTGAGGATTCATGGACAAGCCTGGCCAGGTCTGCACCCTGTTGTGTGTGTGTGTGTGGGCCTCCTACCAGAATCAAACCAAGCTGAGCCCTGATGCCACCGCTGGTGTCATGGCCAGAATCAAGACTGTCTCTGTCTGATGACCATAAGAAACCTTTCAGGGAGCTGGTAGTGCTTCAAGGAAGACATTGCTTCCAGTGATGTGTACAGGCACTTTTTTTTTTACCCTGTGATGTCTGCAAATCAAATAGGTTCGGCAGGTTTTGAAAAACAACCCGCAAAACCTATTACCAGAAAAACTGGGGCAGAAATAATCATATGGGCAACAATCTCTCTTCCAAACCTCCCTCAATTCTTTACAACAAAACAAAAGAAAAACCATATCATCTGTCTCCAGCCTAAGTGGGAAGCTTGTTAATGGCTGCTGAACAAGTGCAAAAATCAATGAACAAAACTGTTATTTCAGAACTGGGAATCTGTGCTCCAGCCTCAGCCCTAAAAGCCACTCCCTCCCCATCTCCAGAGTGCAGTGCATTGCCTATCCGTCTCTCTGTTTCAGATTTGCAGTTTAATCACCTTCCTCTAAGCAGTCAGAACAGGGAATACTTCGTACCATACTTTTGGAAAGGGCAGAGGATACGACGGCTCCTACATGAATGGCTGAGTGTGATTTGTCTGCCTGCCCCAATGAGTCTCTCTGTCCCAGCAAAACGGGGAGATAAATGACTACCAAGCAGCTGGGAGGTCCAACAAATGGCCCATTGAGAACGGAATGAGGCCTCCAACACTTGCTCCTCTCTGAGGCAGCGTAGGCTTGTTATTTTCTTATGCTCCGGCCTTCACATCTATTTGAGAACCTGAAGTGGCCTTCTCCAACTCACTCATCATCTGCAGCAAGAGAAGCCTACAGGGTCCTATTTACGATTCCAGCTGATATTGGATTCATGTTAGTTTAACCATCTTATTTTCCCCCCAGAATCCTTGCAACTGCAGTTTGGTGAAAGTGCAGAGAATTCAACATTTGCAGCCCTCAGCTTCCCCCCCCCACCCCACCCAAAGCATGGTTTCCGGGATTTCCTAAAGAACTATTCAACCAATTTAAGTCTGTCTTGTAGATATGCCTCTAAGCCTAATAGTTATATCAGACAGGTTTCCTCGGTGTGAGTCCATTAATTCAGGTAACTGGTCATAGGAATGCGGCTGCCTTCTCTTTAGTGAGCCAGATGCTGACGGGTGACATGGCACGTACAGATAAGCTGTTGCTGTGGCTCTCTGTTCTCGTTTGCCCAGAAAGAACTTTCTGGAAATGCCACCAGTCCAGCCTGCTGGAGTCTAGAACGCTTTTTAATTTGGCAGGTAGACAGACAGGGCACAGAATTAGAAGACAGGGAATGGAAATCAAAGCATGGTCTCGAGTCAGTTTGGAAATTTCTGCCAAAGCTAAGGCTAAGTGCCACAGGGTATGCACAGAGTTCACCACAAATTTGTGATCAACAGACACGGTGTATCTGTCAGGTCAGAGGACCATGTAGTCCATGAAGGTTTGAACCCCGGCAATCATCGTTTTGGAAATTAAGCATGGGTTCTGGGTTATGTTGTTCATCTTTAAAATCCCTCCCTCCCTCCCTGCTGTTGCTGACTAACCAATATGCATCACAAGAGCTTTGGCACGGCAATTTGCTTGCACAATTCAAGGAATGAGTGATTAAAACAGTTCCAAGCAGGTGCGACAAAGAAGAATGATTACAGATTAAACAGAGTAAACCAACAACATTCCGAGGACCAGTCAAGTCCTGGCAGACACAAATGCACAAAGCTGCCTCCTTGGCCCATCTAACCCAGTATTGACTACTGGCCATGGCTTTCCAGGTGTTCAGACAGGGGTCTTTCCCATTCCTACCTGGGGATGCCAATGGCTGAGCCTGTGAGACAATCGCTTCACTATTCAGCAATGGTCCCTTCTCCACACAACTAACACAATCCTCTACTTGGTCCAGTTCTGCATTCCTGGATGTGGTTTGGTTCACTGACCAGTGGAATCAGTTGGTGTTTAAAGCCCAACAATCAAGGCAGGCACTTCAGGTTGTGATGATGATGGCACTCTGGACCCATCTCCTTCATCTCTGACAACTCTAATAAAGTGGCAAGTCAAGTGCATCATCCCCTGAAGTCCATTGGCCCCTCTGCTATGCTTCGGACACCTGGAATCTCACTTCCTTTGCCTGGGCAAGACAATTCTGCCTCTGCCTGGAACTCATTCAGGAAATTTTTTTTTTTTTAAAAAGGATGGCCAAACTGGCTCAGAAGTGTCACATCTCTACATAAGCCACCTGCATTTCCACAGCACAAGGTACACGCACACAAAAAAGTCCATCAGCATTCATAAGAGGTGCCCCAGGAGTAAAAGATTGATTTGATATTAACGGATTCGTGCAGAGACTATAAAACAATCAAGGCAAAAAAAAAAAAAGAAGAAGGAAAGGAGGGTGGGAAGCCACAGATCTCTGGGAGACATCACAGCCCTGGAAGTCAGCTAGAAGCACGGACTGGCTTAGAAGGTGGCATGCAATGTAGACCTTCCTGCTCCCAAAAGCACAATCCCTGGCTGTACCTGCCTCCCTCCCTTAAGCCGCTTTAATGCAAAACGGGCACCTCAAGCTGGCTCTCTCTGTTGCTTAAACTCCATTGCCAACTGTCTGGCACCTGCCGTCTCTTGTGGGCCCACACCCTGGCAGCAACACAAACCTGGCAATCCAAATGCCAGGCGCCAGAGTCCCCTGCAAAGTCCCCCCTCGCCTCTCCTGCCTTCCCCCACCCCGACCTACATGCCAGCTGAATTTGTCCGCCAGCTTGCTCTGCAGACAGCATGACAGGACCACCACTCTGGACACAGCCAGCCAGCCCAGCCACCTTCTCCGGAGTCATCGCAGCGAACCCTATTCGGCCTGGCACAGAGAAGCAGCAAGGCTCAGGATCTGTGCCCAGCCTCCTTCCGAGGCAGCACACCGACAACATCTACCCTCTGCCAACCTCAAGCAAACCCCCCCCCTTGCAGGTCCACCACAAGAGGCAAGGTGCTGCTCCTGCCCCAGACGCCCCCCCCACAAAAACATCTGCTCCTACCTGAGGGTGGCGCTCTCTCCTTGCTTGACGGTCACGTTGTCCATCGCCTTGGGGAAGGTCTCTCCGCTGCGCACGGGCACTCCTGCGGGCACAAGGAAGAGCAGCCTGAGAGCCAGCACCAGCAGGCAGCGCCAGGGCGGCACCGGGCACCCTCCGACCCCCATGCCGGGCTGCAGTAGACGCGAGGGGGCTGCGCCGGAGCTGCTCAGCAGAGATCCAGGCGCGGGCAGCCCGGCTTCCCCAGCGGCATCCAGGAGCCTGCCCCGGCCCCGCTGGCTGTCGGCTGGAGGAGGAGGAGGCCGGTGCCGGCTGAGCTCCGGGCAGAGCGAGACGAAGGTCACGGATCTTCTCCTCCTCCTCCTCCTCCGGCTCCGGGCGCCACTTTCCGGCGGCGCAGGGCTGGCATCAAAAGTTTACCGCCCGAGCAGGAGGACCGGCAACTCTCTCGCTCTCCCCGGCAGCGAGAGGCGGGGGCGTGCGGGGGGGCCGGGGGCGCCCGCCTCCCTGCGCGATCTGCCCCCGAGCGGCGCGCCAGCCGAGGGCACCCGCAGCCCCTGCCAGGCGCTCCTGCTCCGGCGCGGCGCGGCGCGGCGCTGGCACTCAAGGCAGGCGCGCTGCTGCCGCCCGCCGCTCCTGGCTCAGCATCCCGCTCGGCGCTCCCTGCCGGCCAGGAGCATCTCCGCTGGTCCCTCGGCTGGGCGCGCGCGCGGACTGCCCGGGGTTGCCATGGCAGCGGCGGCGCCTGCATCCCTGGCCGCGCGGGCTGGGCTGGGCTGGGGATGCTCCGCACGGGACCGCGGGCGGGCGGGCGGGCGGCGGGGCGCGCTTAACCCTCCCGGCGCCGGGCGCCCGCCCGCTCCGCCGAGGCTGGGGCAGGCAGCAGCAGGAGTCCGAGCCAGCCAGGCGCCGTGGGGATGGGCTGCTTCGGGGTCGCACGGGGGGGGGGAAGGAAGCCCCTGGTGGACAAGGAGGGGGGTCCGGGCTGCACATGGGAAGCTCGCCCACCCCAGGCAGGAGCTGCAGCCCGGAGGGGGCTCTTCTGTCTCTGGAACTCAGTGGCCTTTCTCAGGAGGGCTGCAGTTCTGGGAAGAAGGGCTGTGCTGTGGGGAGAAGGGCCCCACGTGCAACCACATGCCCCACTGCCTGACCTCCTCCCAGTGGCGTAGCTAGAGGGGGCAAAGCACCAGGTTTGCAGGGAGCCTCACTGCAGCTGCAAGCGACCCCTCCGCTTCAGAGTCACTCCAGATTGGGGGGGGGGGCAGAGGCATTTGTTTCACCTGGAAAAGGGAGGGGTCGCTTGCACGCTCCGGTGAGGCTCCCTGCAAAACCTGGTGCTTTGCCCCCCTCTAGCTACGCCACAGCCTCCTCCCCCCACCACTGTGGTTGTAGCCGAATGATGCCCCTCGTCCCCCACCATCCAAAAATAGGGAGGCAGCCCCAAAGGTCAGGCAAGCAACCCCTTCCTTCTGCCCTCCTGTTACTCAAACTCCCCAAATCTCCAAATAAAGGGGCAAAGGGGCATTCTGCTGTCTCTCTCTCCCCTCCACCTCTGGTTGGTCAGATCTGTTTTTGAGCATCTGGGCAGACCTGCTTGGCTATTTCCGGCCCTGTGCTGCTCTCCTCTGCTTGTGACACAGTGTGATCTGGAGGAATGGGCGTGGGGGGGCATGACACCAGGGACACAAAGGCCATAAGGGGGTTGCGCAGCCCTCCCAACCCACATACAGCACAAGTACGTCTAATTCTGCCCAGGTGCCAAGTGAGAAAAAAAAAACAGCTTCCAAGCTCTTTCTTCCACCAGCCCTCCTCACTCATCTCTGCTATGGAGAAAATTACAGTGCAGTCCTAAACCCCAGAGTCCAATGGGCACAGGATTGCAGACTTGCGCAGGTAAGGGGGGCAGGTGCATCCTGAATTATTTAAGGCAAAGGTTTCAAAGCCACTTTGAATGTTCTCCTGAAATGGTGCTTCCCTTCTGGGCAGATTGGTAATGGGTACAAGTCTCACCTCCTGACTCCCCTCAGTTCTAGCCAAATTCCCCTCCCCCTCCCCCAAAAAGCATAATAGTAGAGTGGGCTGTCACCAAAGCTCAGCTCCTTCTGGTCCCCCTGAAATTTGCAGAGGGTTTGCCTCTTGAACAAACACAAAGGTCTTTGAGCAAACTCTAAGGCTCTCTGCAATTTGAGCCACAGTCCCGGAGTTAAGCCTTCTCTTAAGCCTTCTCTCCCTACTCAGAGGGTGCCATAAATGTGCTTTTCAGCATGTTTATGACACCCAGTGCCAGCGCTAGGGCACAATAGGATTGGACCCCAAGTCTCACCGAGGGCCCAATCCTATCCAACTTTCTAGCTCCGGTGCAGCCGCAATGCAGTCCCGAGGTAAGGGAACAAATGTTCCTGCACCTTGAGGAGACCTATGTGACTGCTCCCTCCACTGCAGGATGCACCGCATATCCCATTGGTACAGCTGCACTGGCCCTGGAAAATTGGATAGGATTTGGGCCTGAGTTCAATAGGATTTATTCCCAAGTAAATGCTCATAGGATGGTAATGATTCTGTGCAAGTCAGAAATAAACGTTGCTGAGTTCAATGGCGCTAACTCTTAAATAAAGACGCATAGGAATACAAGCCTAGCATATTAGCCACAAAACAAATGTTCTGCTGAAGAAGAGGGTGCCATTTCAGGGGAGGGGAGGGCATTCTCAGCAGGGTTTACAAACATCCTCTTGAATATGTTCAAGATTAAACTGCAGCAACAACAAAAGCCAGTCAGTACATTTTAAATATATACTGCTGAAAATGTTTCTTTGAAACAAGTGGAATTGGATAAAAGAACAGCTTTTAAACACATTTTCAGATGACTAAAAAAAATCAGAACTCTGCTCAGCATTCCACAGACCAGGGAAGAGAGTTTTCTGGTGTGTATCAGAACTGTACACAGTACTGCAAGGTCCCAAAGCATTACAACACAGAGTTTGCAGGGGCAGCTCACCATTGCCATATACACAAATAAAAATAATCACAGCCACCACAACTTCCTGACACAGCTAGAGGCTTCAGAGCATTAAAAATGGAAGGGTCCTTGGAGACCCAATTTGCTGGAATGTGTGAAAGACAAAAGAGAGACACAGTAGAGGGAGAGGAGATGTAGCCGGCCATGCTGTTCCCTTCATTTCTCCTTCCACCATGCAGTGAAGCCTTCTGGTTCCAGTGAAACCTCTACAAGGAAGGGCTGAGCTCCCCAGAAAGGAGGGTGATCAGATGAACACACCAAGACAGAAGCCAAATGGCCACCATCAGGGGTAACATTTGTGTTGGGAACAACTAAAATGTTGCTCCATAGTGAGCAAGATTTGTCTCCTCAAGCACCTGTGCTGGGTGTCACAAAAAATGCTGTAAGGGTGTCACAAATTGCTGCACCCACAGAGTAGCAGCACTGGTGGGGAGGCCTGTGCCACCCTGCTAGTGTCATGGAAGAAGCTGAGAAGATAAATGCCAGGCAGCATGAGGATGTGGGGTGGTGGGAAGCCAGGAGGAGGCATTCCTGGGCGCGGGGCAGGCAGAATGGGGAAAGGACCAGCCCAGGACGGGGGTGGACCCACCAGATCCTATCCCCCATGTCGAGCTCGAAAGCTTGACACAGAACTTGTCTATGCCAGCAATTCAGTTGGTGCACACTCAAATAGTCCCAATGTAGGAGCTGGAGCTTTACTTGGCGTAAGGGTACAAACGTCCCCTTCCCCTGTGGAGACCTCCAACAACTTCTCTGGCCCCACAGGATACAGCGGTGGCCATTCTGGTGCTGCTGTGGCCTGCAGCACTGGGAAGCAAAGGATTGGGCTGTTAATTAGACTAGTCCCTGCTGTGTACAGATTTCAGGCTGCATCCAAAAACCAATAACACAGACCTGCGAATTTGAGGGTCAGAAAAAACTTTTCCCCCCTCAAAAATCTATAGTGGTTTTATATGAATTTCGGGTGCAGATTCCAAAAATGGCCTCAGTTTTGCCCTATCATGTCTAGTTTTGGAGATACACCATAGCCTCATTAGTGAATAGTTCAAGCAGCTTCCTTGTGAGTTGAATTGTTGGCAACCTTCAGTCTCGAAAGACTATGGTATCGCGCTCTGAAAGGTGGTTCTGGAAATGCGTCTAGTGTGGCTGAAAAGGCCGATTCGGGAGTGACAATCCCTTCGACACTGGGAGCAAGTGCAGTCTGTCCCTGCTGTGCCTCCCTGGCTATGGGCCTTCCTTCTTTGCCTCTTTGCCTCAGACTGTTGGCCAAGTGTCTCTTCAAACTGGGAAAGGCCATGCTGCACAGCCTGCCTCCAAGCGGGCCGCTCAGAGGCCAGGGTTTCCCACCTGTTGAGGTCCACTCCTAAGGCCTTCAGATCCCTCTTGCAGATGTCCTTGTATCGCAGCTGTGGTCTACCTGTAGGGCGGTTTCCTTGCATGAGTTCTCCATAGAGGAGATCCTTTGGGATCCGGCCATCATCCATTCTCACGACATGATCGAGCCATTCCTTGTGAGTAAGCCTATGATTTTTGTAATCTGCACTCAAAATATACCCAGGAAAAGTTCTAACTTTTAAAGCAAGATGTGTGTTGGGTAATGACTGGTCTGGTACACATTTATACACATAAGTAGAAAATGTTTTGGATTTATGATTCCTGTTTAGATCAGGAATGCCTTTACATACTGGAAGAGTCAGCTCCTTGTGTTAAACTAAAGCAGCAGTTCCCAAACCCACCGGTAGGTCACAAGCCCAATTTTGGTGGATCACACAAAAGTTGTATGCCAGTTGACTGTGGTGTTACAAGGACAGCTGTGGTGTCACAAAGAATTCTGGGGTGCTACCCGGCCGATGAGGCCAATGAAGTGGGTCACGGTACTAAAAAGATTGGGAAGCACTGAACTCAAGCAGCAGGCCAACCAATGCTCCCTAAACTATTTTAAAGGCTGCTTGTGGCCCAGGCTGCTCTTAAACAGATCATTCAGAGTATGATGATCTTTCTGATGATCACACAGAGATTCCTTTCTGAGTGAGAGGCTCAGCTGACCTGAGGTAACCTCTACCTGAGGGAGGAGGGGAGAGCCAAGATGGAAGGTTCTGAATGACCCGTTCCTTCCTCCCTTTCAGTGAGTGAATCAAAGGCAGCATCACTTGGCAGATTCTGTGAGACCGAGGCTGGAAAACAGAACAAGCAGAGCCAGCTAAGAACCAAGGCACCTTTTGGGATGCAAAGCTGCCAGCTGGGGATGGTAGCATAAGAACTTTAAAAGAGCCCTGCTGGATCTGGCCATCTAGTCTAGCTTCCTGTGTCTCATATCTCCCACCAGATGTCTCTGGGAGCACACAAGACAACAAGAGACCTGCATCCTACAGCAACTCCCTTGCATCTGGCATTCAGAGAGAGGCTACCTTTGAAACTCAGAGATTGCCTGTTGTTGCTTGCTGAATGCACACTATCTAACCCCATTCCATAGGTTCAGATTGCATAATTGTAAACAAGAAAATAGTTCAAGTCTTCAGTGATATCCTTGCCAAAGGAAGCCAGAACCTGGGTGGTGCCATCCTGGCCCCTGGAACTTCTTTTGGCTCAAGGAAGTGGGGAAGGAACGGAAAGCAGATTCTCCAGATGGGAATTTTTGGCAGGAGCAGTTTTTCTCACCCCTACAGAAAAAAAGCACCTTCCACATTCCATTTTCTATCCAACAGTTCCCAGAACTACAGCCTGGTTCTCCTTTGCAGCTGGCTACAGAACACTGTGCTTTTGGGCACTCTGCACAGGAGACCCACATGTTCTGCAAAGAGCTGCAGACAGATCCAAGTATCTGCTACCTTTTATATCTAGAGATAAATGAGGGAAACAGCAATTGTCGTTCTTTGTCCCAGACCCCTTGAGGCATCCTGAAAACTGCTTCATACCTAGCATGGTCTAATTGAATTAAGAAGACGGCATTGCACTTCCCTGCTGCATTGTGAGACTGTTACAAGGCCTTTGGGCTTTTCTATCCTGCCCACTTTTTCTCCCTATGCTGCTCCATTCTGAAGAACTCAAAAGCTTGTTCTCTGTTAAAATTGTATTGATTTTACCATTTAAGCTCTATGAGGCAAGTGAGGGTAACTGCACCAAAGTCTCCCAAGGAACATCCTCATCAACTGGGGATTTGAACCCAGGTCCCTCTGGATCTAGTCCAATATTCTGACCTACACACTCACTAGGGTTTGTTTCACCTGGTACAAGAGGCTAGCATATCATTCCCATGATGGATCTCCTCTCATGCAGTGATCAGGGCAATGCCCCACGTGGAGGGTGTAGTGATGCACCCCTGCTGGTTTTTTGGTTATAACTTTTGATAGAATAGAGGTATTCTGATGGGGTTTGTTGCATGAAATTACACATTGAATAATTTATAACATGATGATATTATTCAAAAATACCAAGATTTTAAACATTTTGGCCAGTTGTGGTGTCACCCCTCCCGTGTGTGTCACCCGGTGCAGCCTGCACCCCCCTCAGCGACGCCACTGTACTATGTATCACATAGACCCAGAAGACAAATCTCATGCTCTCTCAATTGCCTAGTGCAGCAGTTCCAAAACTTATCATGGTTACAGTGCCCTTCTTCTACAATGCCCTGTCACAATGGCATTGCATGTGAGAGCTGTGCAAGACATTGGTCCAGTCAAGATGGCAGCACTCAGGAGAGTCAGTAAGAAGAGGCCACCAGGGACGTCTAACAGCGCCCCTGTGAGTTTGCCATGGCACTCTGAGGCACTTCACCCACCGTTTGGGGACTATTGGCCTAATGGATGGGTAAACCTCAGATAAAACATGAACTTTAATGCAGGTTTACAGAATTACACTCAAAACTATACTAATCTGTTCAGGATTTTTTTGTTGTTGTTTTTGTTTGTCATGTTGGCAATCTTCAGTCTCGAAAGACTCTGGTATCGCGCTCTGAAAGGTGGTTCTGGAACAGCGTCTAGTGTGGCTGAAAAGGCCAATCCGGGAGCAAGTGCAGACTGTCCCTAGTCTGTCTCTCTGGCTATGGGCCTTCCTTCTTTGCCTCTTTGCCTCAGACTGTTGGCCAAGTGTCTCTTCAAACTGGGAAAGGCCATGCTGCACAGCCTGCCTCCAAGTGGGCAGCTCAGGGTTTCCCACCTGCTGAGGTCCATTCCTAAGGCCTTCAGATCCCTCTTGCAGATGTCCTTGTATTGCAGCTGTGGTCTACCTGTAGGGCGGTTTCCTTGCATGAGTTCTCCATAGAGGAGATCCTTTGGGATCCAGCCATCATCCATTCTCACGACATGACCGAGCCAACGCAGGCATCTCTGTTTCAGCAGTGCATACATGCTAGGGATTCCAGCTCGTTCCAGGACTGTGTTGTTTGGAACTTTGTCCTGCCAGGTGATGCCGAGAATGCGTCGGAGGCAGCGCATGTGGAAAGTGTTCAGTTTCCTCTCCTGTTGTGAGTGAAGAGTCCACGACTCGCTGCAGTACAGAACTGTACTCAGGATGAAAGCTTTGTAGACCTGGATCTTGGTATGTTCCGTCAGCTTCTCGTTGGACCAGACTCTCTTTGTTAGAGAGAGAGTTTTTGTTTGTAAGGTTGGGTTAATTAACTTGAAGCTCATTCTCAATCAACAGCACAGATTATAATCATCCGTTACATGCTCTTTGGGAAAGTAAGTGTGGAAAATTAGCTATGCTCTTGCTAATCTGATGTGTACAGAGGGAGCTAAGGGGCAAATAATTTCTTATCCTAAAATCTTAATACAAAACTGCGCTCTAATGGAAAACCTGACCTTTCTACAGAGGGTGTTTGATAAGGGGAGGGAGTGTGCCTGACCCACGATGTGATGCGATGGATAGAGTGTTAAGACTAACAGTCTGACCCTTCAGAATAAGTTCCACTATGTTCAATGGAGCTTACTCCCAGGTAAATGGAATTCGAGGAACTGGGAGTTAATACCTGCTTGCCTCCTGTGCAGAACCTAAGGACTTCATATACCTGAAGGGCTGTCATATGGAAGGAGGAACAAATTGGTTCTCAGCTGCCTCTAAGAGCAGAACTAGATCCAATGTGTACAAACTTCAACAGAGGAGATTCTGGTTGGACATCCAGAGGAAATACTTGACAATAAGGGTGATTCAACAGTGGAACAGGTTGCCGAGGGAAGTGGTGAATTCTATCTAACTGGAGAACTTTAAGCAGAGACTCAACGCACCTGCTGGAGATGCTCTAGGAAGATTTCCTGCTACAGGCAAGGGGTTGGACTAGATGACATCTTGGAACCCACTCAACTCTATGAGTCTATGACTTGGTCCAGCACTGGGTTCTAATCCAGCTGAGCACATTTTTCTCATCAACTGGCAATTGGATGTATATGTTTATATATGTAAACAGGAGCTGCGTGTGTGTCATCAGGGAAGGGACTGAGGCTTCTGGAGAGTAGATCCTTAGCCACTTCCTGCAGGGTGATGGAAAGACAAAAGCGAACAGCTCTCCCTGTCTGCAAAAACCCAGAGTTAAACAGCGAAATACCTCCCCAACATGCGCGCAATCACAGTGTGTCCCATCATAAGGAGTGGGCAGACTTTAGCAGCTGCTGCAGGAGTTTTCTGGTCTGCTGGGTAAATCGGTGTTTACCCCTCAGGAAAAGAAGCTGTTGACACATAGAGACTGTCTCAGAAATACTGCTGAAACCAGCGAAATGCAAAAACGTGAGGCTTGCACACAGACAACCCCTGTCTGGGTGCATGTGGAGCTTGGAAAGGAGATGAGCCAGCCTCCAGGGAGAAATATATGCACACCGGGGGTTGGGGACCAGGAGGAAGAGGAAGAACAGACTGCCTGATGGGTTGCATGAAGTCTAAAAGACAATGCATGGCCCTAGCTGTGGTTCCCCTCCTCAAAGTTCGCAGGGAGTGCTTTGGTGAAGGTGGTGGTGGTTGTTATTATAATATGCTTTTGCTATGGCCGCTGCAGTATTATTATATCTAATTTCTAACAACCAGAGCTTGGTTTTTAGAATGCAGGGACTGAACTCAACATCCTTGGGTGTTGTGTTTCAACCAGAGATGTTGCAAACATGCTATGAGAACTGATCAAAAGGTTTAACCCATTTCTGCTCAGCCCACAGGTGTACACATTTGATCTCTATTGTGTATATGCAACGTTGGGCAGAAAAGGCTTAATTGGGCAGGAGATGTGGTCTGGAGGTTGAGATGCCTGAAGACTACCTGAAACAAAGCAGGAGTGGCCCAATTCACTCCTGGAAGGGAGAATGGAAGTCGCTGATAAAGTAGTCATCACCCTCGGTGAGAGACAGGAATTGCTGTTGCTTGCTGCAGTGAGAGGGGCAGACTGGAAAGCTGAGAAAGTCAGTGACAAAGAGCATTAACGACTGGAAGATCTCCTGCTTGGCATGATTTGTGGCTGCCTGGGGATGCTTGAGGCATGTGCTGTGCAGCTAAGACAGAGGGCTACACCGTGGAGACTGAAGGGTTCTGCATAGGACAATATTGTAAAGACCTTTCCCAAAGGATCTCCTCTATGGAGAACTCGTGCAAGGAAAGCGCCCTACAGGTAGACCACAGCTGAGATACAAGGACATCTGCAAGAGGGATCTGAAGGCCTTAGGAGTGGACCTCAACAGGTGGGAAACCCTGGCCTCTGAGCGGCCCACTTGGAGGCAGGCTGTGCATCATGGCCTTTCCCAGTTTGAAGAGACACTTGGCCAACAGTCTGAGGCTAAGAGGCAAAGAAGGAAGGCCCACAGCCAGGGAGACAGACCAGGGACACACTACACTTGCTCCCAGTGTGGAAGGGATTGTCACTCCCGAATCGGCCTTTTCAGCCACACTAGACGCTGTGCCAGAACCACTATCCAGAGCACGATACCATAGTCTTCCGAGACTGAAGGTTGCCAACAATTATAATTATCGAGTCTAGAACAGCCTCCCTATGGAAACTGCTTTGAGTAATATCTGATGAGAAATCTGATGATGGTGATGATGAGAAAGGTGGTGTAGAAATACAGAAATTAAATAAACCGTTCCCTGCTGCAGTGTTTGCAAGCAGGATCAAGTCAAGCCTGAATGGAGCCCACGAAGTTTGAAACTTTGCCGGGGAAACTCCTGCTCACAAATCTTCTTTTTCATTCATGCCTTTTGAGAATTTTGCTAAGTCTGACCTTTTGTGAGCACATTTGAGCCTTTGTGGAAGGCTGAACTGATAGCTCACAAAGGAACCAGTTTTTTTTTTGCTGACATTCACTTGGAACAGACAACTCAATTTCAGGTGGAGCCTGGCTTCCAGCTAGTTTCAAGCTCTCTATTTCCACTTGAAAAACTTGCCTTGTACACAATGTTGACACGTGCATGGTGAATATGCACACTTGCCACCATGGTCCTTTGGTATATGCAGATGGTGTTGATGCAAAAAAGGGACGTGAGATTTTTAAAACAATTTTACGTCTTTACCATTTTCTCCCACCTCCTCTCCATCTGCAGTGTTCTTCCCCCCAACCCCCATTTTCTCATCTCTAACATATTTCTGGCTGCTAATTTTGTGTGTGTGTGTGTGAATTAATTCCACCATTCTCCATCCATACTATTTTCTCAACTTTCTCTCTCTCTCTCCACTTGCCAATAACTATTCCTTTCCTCCCCCATGCAGTACGCTATTTAAAAAGAAAGGACTTCAGCAGATACTGGGCATTGGCAGCTGGAGACTCTGGTGACCAATTAATAGCATGTTCCCAAATGCCAGCCAGGACTATAATTAGAGTAATGAAGTCTTATTCTACAGGGAAAGATGTAGATTGCAGAGGGTCAAAGATGCTTCTATTGGATTTCAGTCAAGATGCACAGAATCGGACCTAACCAAGGTTTAATTTGAGTCAGGCTCCAGCTCAGGAATCTGTTTGCAATACCGAGTCCTGAAATCAGTAGAGAAAGGTAACCATCTCTGAATGTGAGCAGTGCCTATCTTTCTCTGAATTTGCCCCCTGGTTTGGTATTATCTGACCTTGTTTCTAGTTATCTCTGAACCCAAAGGAGGGCCTCTGAACCTTCAGAAATTGAATAGTACCACAAAAGAACTTCACTGGGTCAGACTTGCTCCCTGTCTTACAGCCCAATCCTATGCATGTCTACTCAGACATAAGTTCCATTAGTGTCAATGGGGTTTATTCCCAAGGTAGTGTGGATAGGATTGGGCTACATGTCCAACGAGAGTGTCCTCAGAATGTCACCCACAGAATGTCTGCAGAGTTTGGTACCTATATCTCAAAGAACAGATGCAGCAAAGCCCACTGCTGATAACTGAAGAATGGCAAGAACATAAGGGCCATGGAGATCTCGTGCAAGGAAAGTGCCCTACGGGTAGACCACAGCTGCGATACAAGGACATCTGCAAGAGGAATCTGAAGGCCTTAGGAGTGGACCTCAACAGGTGGGAAACCCTGGCCTCTGAGCGGCCCGCTTGGAGGCAGGCTGTGCAGCATGGCCTTTCCCAGTTTGAAGAGACACTTGGCCAACAGTCTGAGGCAAAGAAGGAAGGCCCATAGCCAGGGAGACAGACCAGGGACAGACTGCACTTGCTCCCAGTGTGGAAGGGATTGTCACTCCCAAATTGGCCTTTTCAGCCACACTAGACGCTGTTCCAGAACCACCTTTCAGAGCGCGATACCAGAGTCTTTCGAGACTGAAGATTGTCAACAAGGGCCAAATCCTATCCAACTTTCCAGCCTGGTATAGCCGTGCCAATGGGGTTTGCGCTGCAGCTTGTGGTGGGAGGGTAGTTACGGAGGCCTCCACAAGATAAGGGAATATTTGCTCCCTTTGCCTCAGGGCTGCATGGCAGCTGGTCTGGCTCTGGAAAGTGGGATAGGATTGGACCCTAAATCTCACTGACCACACTTCATGCTAAGTCCCTGAAACTCCAGAAGTTGGACTTGCAGAGAACTGCCTTGCTGTCTCAACATCTCATCACGTTAGTTGTACCTTCCCCCCCCCCATTGACATTGTCTTTGGTGCCTCTTTTTTCTCCTCTGCCACAATGAAGAATTTTAATAGTCTGCAGTAGGTAACAAGCTAATGTGGCCACCACCACAATAATGCAAGCAAACCGCCCAATCCATATTGTGAAGTGCTAAGGGTTTTTGTGGTGGTGATGAAGCCTTTATCAGTGATTGGCTGGACTCCTCTAATGTCACAGGGAGTGGGGGAGGCTGCAAGGTCTCTGGTTGCCCTTGGCTCAGCTGCTCTGATCCTAGAACAAGGCAGGCAAGAGGGCCTGCAGAAGGTAAAGGAGAAGTAGCAGGAGTCTGGGAAAGGAGGGTGGAGTTCTGAGAAGGTAGTGAGGGAGCTGGGGCAAGGGGGAACCACTGTTCTCTGCAATCCCCCTTGCCCCAGCTCCCTCACTACCTTCTCAGAACTCTGCCCTCCTTTCCCTGGCTCCTGCTTCTTCTACTTTTTTCAGAAGTTCTCAAACTTTTCACTGCCGCAACCCACTTTGTTGGCTGCAGCAGACATGCTGCACCCCAGCATTCTTGAAGCTTCTGAGTTGAACCAAAAGGCAACAAGGCATTCTGGGGCGCAACATGGCCAACAGTGGATTGCACATCAGTGCTACCTGGAAACCACAAGGTATTCTGGGCATGCTGCAGAGTTCCTTGTGGCTTCCATGATGCACTAGCCCCGTGATGCGCAAAAAGTCAGGTCATGCCCCACCGTTTGAGAACCACTGGTACAGAACATTGGAATCTGCCTTCTTGGGAGTCAGGCCACTGGACAACCTGAGCCGATATTGCCCATACTGATTGGGAACAGCTTTCCAGAGATTTCCATGAGAGTCTTCCCCAGATTTACCTGTGGATGCCAGGGATCGAGTCTGGGACTTTCTGTATGCAGAACATGTGTTCTAGCACTGAGGTAGGTTCCTCTTGTCCAGAAAGGAGATTACAGGGGATAGGCAAGGTGGGTGGGAAGAAGAAATGCCCTAAGGCAGTGCTTCCCGAAGTTCCCTGGCCCACAATGCCCCCCCATGCTGCAAATGTAGTGTGCAGCTCCCAGAAGTAACTACCAGTGATGCCAGAGCACAGCGTTTAAGAAGTTCAGGGTGGGCTTTTTCAAGTGTGCAGAGTCAAGCCTTCTACAGCTGTTTGGAGCAAAGTGTTGCAGTCTCACTGCTGGCTGATTGGCATCCTCAACGTCCCTGCACATTCACCACGCTGCCCCTGGGAACCAGGACTCATAGATTGGTGACTGTGGCCTAAGGAATGCAGAGGCAGCCAAGCTGATGAAGGTAAGCCGAGAGCCATGGGCAGTGCAGAGTCTGCAAAAGGAAGTCTGCAAAGTCTGCAAAAGGAAGTTTCCATTATTTATTTGAAAAAATAAACCAAATTGAGTGGCACTCATATGCCTTGTACATAAAAATTGAACGTTCTTATGTAAAACTGGGCCTTTGCTGTTCAACTGCCTGGTGTCCTTGGGCACATGCTGTGTCATCTCTGCTGGGCAACCTCAATCAAAATTGTTCCATTGGCCCCTTACTAACTGCAGCTAATAGAAAGGGGGGGGGGTGTTTCTTCTGCCTTTAGAGCATTAAAATATCCTGATTTTATTCCTATGGTTGCTATGGAGACTTTAAAAAAAAATTCCCAGATATTATTATCATCATCATAGTCAACAAAGTGCTTTGAGATTGCCCGATGGAAAGGCGACAATACATTTGCTAAATACAATCATAATAGCATAAATATAGGGGCGGAGTGCACACTCCCTGCAGGATGACTCAGAAGAGATGAGCTGGGTTGGAGGGAGAAAGTGCTTTGATTAAAACACAAAAATACCTTTAAGACCCAAAGAAGGAGCAGGGGAAAAAATATGCCTGCCAAGTACATTTTCTCCCTGTCTAAATGTCCTTCCCAAGGAAAGTGGTTCTCTAAAACTACTTGTGTTGTCCTGGATTTATTGCTGTCCACCACATTCCACATTACGGCTCGCTCCATTTAGAAAGAAAAGAAAAGAAATGCTCACCTCCAGTTTTTTTTCCCCTTGGCCAGCTCTTCTGAAAACGAAGACCCTTTCACAGATCTATCAAACATACTTTTTCTAACTGCTCTTATATTTTTCTAACACCTTTATCTTTCTTTAATGTTCACACTAAATCAGCAGCCAACTCTGCTTTAGAAAAAGTTTCTCTATGCTGACTTTCAGTAATTTTTTACTATCTAGCTGCCATGGTTTTAATTTCATTTGTATTTTTTTTTTTTTAAAGTACAAGATATGTTGGGCATAGATGTTACTGGTGGAGTCCTGAGCAGGGCCTAGGAGAGGAGGGTAAAGGGGGTAATTTGTACCCAGGTCCAGGGTCAAAAGGGGGGCCCAGGAGCCAAAGGAGGGGGCCCAGAAATTTCCTGGGATCTTACGTTTTCCTATCTACTCAGACTTGTTGCCTGCACTGGATGCTGGGGACTCTACGACGACTGGTGATGCTGGGGACACTACAGATGCCACATGGGTTGGTAGACCTGGGCTCCAAAGACTTTTCCAGCTGTCTCTATCCTCCCCCCACCCTGTTTTGCCCCTCCCTGCCCCTGTTTCTGCTCACCCATCACCACCCTCCCCCGCTCTGTTTCACTCCTCTCCCTTTGCAAAGAGACCCAAAAGAAACTTTGTACCCCCCTGATAAAATTATCTCAGAGTCCCTGGTCCTGAGTACTGAACAGTATTGGCCCTATGGGAAACAGAGAGGGGGGAATCATAAGAATTTATTTGATTGAGCGCCCAATCCTATGCATGTCTACTCAGAGGTAAATTCCATTAGAGTAAATGGGGCTTACTACCAGGAAAGTGTGGATAGGATTAGGCTGTGGCAGGGATTTAATTTGTACAGTGCCTAGCACAATATTTGATGTTTCTCTTCTAACCAATGGAAAAGAGCTGAATGAATCAGACCAGAATTCTGTTTCCAAGAGTATACAGCCTGAAGAGACACACTTTGGCGGCATGCAAGCAAGGCATGATGGAAACAGCTACACCTTGTTATCTGATACACTGTTTGGAATTTGCAGGTATACTGCCTCTGAACAAGGAGGTTCCATGTTTAATCTTGCCTAGTAGTTACTGGTGGACCTATCCCTCCATGCACAAGCTGTTTTTGTCCATGTTTGATACACATGTGGGGAAAGGGACTTGTAGATTGCTTCCCAATCTGAGATCCTTTTAATCCCACTCCAAATGCTTAAAACGCAAACAGAGAAAAACAAGAAACATGGAAACTCTGTTTCTTTGCCATAACTGGACCAGGTCATGCAGCAGGTTACTATTCAAACTCAAGGAATAGGTGGTGGTACTGCCAAAGTTGGAGGTTATGATGTAGGGTCTGCATTAGACCATTCTCCTTTGGAATACCTTTGCTTTTATTGCATTTGCAACCCTTTTAACAACTTGGATGCACGATCTGCATGCCAGATTTATCCCTGTCGTAAAGCCGATAAATGTGCACGCACGGGTCTATAAATCTGCATTTACCCATGCCCATATATAAGCACATAATGACACATTTCTTTCTTTTAATCTCACAGAAGTTTTGACACTTTAAGAGTGACTGGAAGGTCCATGCCCTGCCAAGTCCGACACCCCAGGGGATGGCATAAGCAGTGCCAGAACTGGGGGAAAAGTTGGCTACTGTAGGTGAAAAATTAGGACAGCATCGTCCTACCTAACCCAGAACTCCTGTCTTTAATGGTCCATACCTATATAAGAACATAAGAAGAGCCCTGGTGGATCAGGCCAAAGGCGCATCTAGACCAGCTTCCTGTATCTCATAGTGGACCACCAGATGCTGCAGAGAGGCTCAAAATGACAAGAGACCTGCATCCTGTACTCCCTTGCATCTGGCACTCAGAGCCTACTTCTAGAACCAGGAGGTTGCCACATACCCATCATGGCTTGTAAGCTGCAATGGATTTTTCCTCCATCTGTCCAATCCCCTTTATTGAAGCCAGTTGCCATTACCACACCTTTTGGGAATTAGTTCCACAGATTAATTACATGCTGAGTAAAGATGATACTGAGGCCCTCTGAGGCTGCAATCCTAAACACACCTTCCACCTGTCTGTAAGTAATTGTGGTGACGTGACGAGACCGCCTCGCTGCTGCTGCAGGATCTTCTCTTGCACCCCCTCGCGGGCAATCACAGTGGTTGCATCCTGCTCAGAGTAGCTGACTGCTTTTTTGGAGGGGGGAAAAAAGGTAGTTGGCCACTCAGAGTGGTTTGCATTCACCCTGAGTGCCCACAAGGGGTAATGCAGGAGAAGGTATATGAGAAGGGGGTGCAGGAAAAGGCGCCACGGACGGGGAGACATGGCGGGTAGCCTGACTCCGCCTTCGGATCCAATGTCAGGGTGTGGATTGGCATTCCCTCAAGGTGCAGTACCTGGGGCAATGAGCCCCCTGCCCCCCTTAGCTATGCCACTGCTTATTTGAAAGATTTATGCCACCCCTCCCCTGATAACAGGGTGTTGAGGGTAGCTGAGTATACCCCACCCCTGGTCTCTTGATCTTACTTTTGCTGTAATCCAGCATTACCTGTTGTGGGTCCCATGTCTGTCAGCACTGCCCCCCCCCCGGGCTGACAGCTGACACCTCAGAGCATTGCTGAGATCCCCATCAGTCCTGGGGAGGCCTTTCATTCAGTCACGTCAGGCAGAGTCAGGTCCTTTGTCCTTCTTGGGCTCCCTAGTTGTTACCAGTAGCTCAGGTTAGCAACAGAACCTTGAATTCTATGGGGGTTAAATTGCTGCACTTCACAATACACTGTCCTAAGCATCCACCTAGGGTTCTGGTAAAACAGACTGGAGGCCAGAAATTCAGAAAACTCCACTCTGGGGGCTTTGTCCTAGCCATTGATCTTTGCATGCGTTTTTTCCAGATATTTATTTGTTTTCCCTTATTACTTTTGAGCTCTGTGCCTGTGCTATCCATGCGCAGCCAGGCTGGGAAATGGAACGCACCAACATTTCATCAGGGATGCTGTTTTTAACAGCCCACAGACGACTCCCAAGAGATCCAAACCTGAGTTTGCAAAAGTGGTAGAGAATTCTGACTATCTCTGAACCACACCATGGTTATGTAGCTGGCTTGAGATACACTATGAAAGGGAGAGGCTTCTGTCTTCATGATCTAACTACGAATTCTTTCTGGTGAATGTTTTCTAAATGACCAGTAATTACAGATGGGAGCTAATTAAAAATAATAATGGAAGGGGAGTGACGGGTAGGCGAAATGATGCTCTAGGGGAGTTGGAACTGTTCTCAGTTGCTCAGTTGTTTGGCCAGATAATATTTACTGCAAAGAGGGGTTGGGGCAAACAGGAACTGTGTGTGGGAGGCAAAGCTGAGGAATGGCTCTGTGTGTGTGTGAGAGAGAGTGAGAGAGAGAATCTTAAAGTATCAGATGAAAGAAATACTGAAAAGATGTGACCAGTGAGAGCCACAGGGCATAGGAAGTCAAGAGACAATGAAAGAATAAAGGAAGAAGTGACAAGACTATTTGGGGGTGCAGGAAACTAGCTGAGATTTATTGGGGGAGGTCCATTATTTCTTATGCCTAATGCACAGCTATTTATACACAGCTATTATTTCACAGCTCTTTCTGCTATTCTTTACACACACACACACACACACACACACACACACACAGAGAGAGAGAGAGAGAGAGAGAGTATATTCTTAATCTTATTCCAAATCTTGTCTCCTTATTTAAAAATTTTATATATATATATATATATATATATATATATATATATATATATATATATATATATATATATATATAAATTTTTTTAATTGAGGAGACGGGATTTTGGGAGTGTTTCATACAGCCAAATCCCAGGTTTAAGCAGAATGTGGGGCTATTGGGGGGGGGGGAGAGAAATAGCTTCCATCTGTGCCCTGCTCTAGAAATAAGATTTGGGGGAAAAACATGGAAAGACTATTTATGCTTCTGAATCTTTTTACAAATGTTTAATTATGACTTACACCAAACAGGTAAACAAACAGCAGCCTTTCCCTTCACAATTATGCAAACTCCTAAACAGAAAAAAACTGTAGACCTGTGAGACGGAAATTCTACAACTTTTCATATTTACTTATTTATGTAAAATATGCTCTGCCTTTCAATAAATGTCATTAAAGTGGCTTGCAGCATGCAATCAAAACAATAATAAGAACAATTAACAATTGAAACAGCATCTTATTTATAATACCAGCATTCTACTCAAAAGTGCTTAAAGTGAATCTAAAAACCATTAACATTTTCGGAAGATAAAGATGTTTCAACCTGGTGCCAAAAATACATGGGCAGCGCAAGCCTAATTTGCGCTGAAATAGGGAGGCTGGCAGGCCTGCCTTGTATCCAGCATGAGTTTTGGGCTGCAAGCAGTTCAGCCCGGGTCAAGGGGAAATGCTTCCCCTTACCCCAGGGAGAGCCACTGCAGCCCCAATGGGTCTACTCGGATCTGCGCCACCTAAAGAGGTGGCGCAGATCTGAGCAGAACCGAGCAACCTGGAGCTGCTACGTGCTGCCTGAGAACAGGGTCAAGATCCGGCGTAACTTCCGGGTTTTGGTCCCACCTCCGCACTCCTGCTGCCTGTCCATGGGCCTGCCCTCCAACCCACCATCCCCCCACCCAGGAACATCTCCTCCCTGCCCTTTCCATGCCCTGCACACCCCCACGCCAGCCGAGTTCGGCCGGCGCAAACATACTTTCTGTCAACACAGTGCAGGTTGGATGCAGGCTCTGTGGGCCGGTGCACATCCCTGCGCCAGCCCAGTCAATACCCAAGGAGGCACAAATGTGCATTATGGCACATTTGCAAGCCTCCTAGGCCGGAGCAAGAGACTTGCATTGGCCTTGGGCACAGTTAGGATTGCATTCCCAGTGAGGCACCAGGTAAGCTGATAAGAGAAGGGTGATTCAGAGCTGAGGCACCACCACTGAAAAGGATCTGTGGTGGAAGGTGAGCTACCATCCTGGTTGCTCACCTCAGCTTGGAAGGTGAGACCACCCAGAGTCAGGCCCATTAATCATCTGTCTGGGCTGGATCCTATAGGACTGACGACTTGATCCTAACTTCGGTGAGCACCAGCTCAGCGGCTGCTGCACCGGCACTGGGTTTGTGAAAGCACCAGGAAGCACTTTTGGACAACCATCAGCACCGGCGGGAAGGCCTGCAGTGTCCCGCTGGCACTGATGAGTACGGCACTTAGCAGCTCAGAGGCAGGAGGAGATGGTGAGAGAGTGGGACAGAGGCAGGGAGGGGATGTTTCAGGGCACGGGAGGGCAGGGAGGGAGCATTTCAGACCTGGGAGGGGACCAGGGATGGCGGAGGAGGGCTTCACTGTATCCTAAGCACAGACTTAAAATCAACTGCCCCAGCTTTCCCCCAAGAATTCTGGGAAGTGTCATTTCTCAGAGATCACACTTTCCAACACAGACCAATAGTCTCCACAGGTTCTTAGAGAGATGCACAGTGGCTATTAAGCCAGTTCAAGCCTGTGGTGTAGATATGTACTTAGGGAGCTGCTCTTAGTGAAAGCTGACAAATCTTTTTTTTGCGCAGTTCCTGCGCCTTTTAGCAACTGCACCACAGCTGCGATACAAGGACATCTGCAAGAGGGATCTGAAGGCCTTAGGAATGGAACTCAACAAGTGGGAAACCCTGGCCTCTGAGCGGCCCGCATGGAGGCAGGCTGTGCAGCATGGCCTCTCCCAGTTTGAAGAGACACTTGGCCAACAGTCTGAGGCTAAGAGGCAAAGAAGGAAGGCCCATAGCCAGGGAGACAGGCCAGGGACAGACTGCACTTGCTCCCAGTGTGGAAGGGATTGTCACTCCCGAATCGGCCTTTTCAGCCACACTAGACGCTGTTCCAGAACCACCTTTCAGAGCGTGATACCATAGTCTTTCGAGACTGAAGGTTGCCAACAAGAATAGCAACTGCACAACCAGAAGCATTTGGTTTTTTAAGCAGGTGGTCTTTCCCTCAGCCTGGAGATAGGAAAAGCTACATCTGCTAGATTTTTTTGATTGTCATTGTACAGGCACCAGAATACAAGCTGGCAGCCACACAGTGGAGGCACCTAAAGACACCACCAAGTCAAGAAGTAGTGAGCTTTGCTCTGAGCCCCTCCTTCCATCTGGAGCACAGCGTGTTTGGAGCACAGAGATTGCAAAGAAACAGCCAGAGCTGAACACTGCATAGAAAGTCTTCCCCATTAGAGGGAGCTGAGTGAAAAGTAGGTTATAGCACAGTCAGTCTGCTGAGCTCTTGTAAACAGTCTACGAGCATTCCAAATTCCCAGGGCTTTGTTACTTCCCAGGGGAAGGCAAGTCAGTTGCACAGTGCTGCGCTCTCCTATAGGAGGATCCTGCTGTAATTGAAAAGGCAGCATCATCCCAACTGTGAACGCCAAAGTTAAAGAAAGCGATTGCTAGAGACAAAGAGATGATGGCTGACTAGCCTTTGGCAGGGCCGCTCAATCAGCAGATCAGAACAGAATAGGTACAAGCCCTGAGCTGCTGCAGGTCTTGAGGCCACTGTGTTAGACTACTGCAGTGCACTATATGTGGGGCTGCCCTTGAATTCTTCCTGGAAAATGCAACTGGTCCAGAATACATTGTGAGACTGCTGTATGGAACATTATCTGCCAGGTGTTAACACAACTTGGTTTTAGTAGCAGATCCACAATCTTGTGGATTGTGATTGTGAGCCCTTTTGGAACAAGGAGTCATTCAATTATTTGATTTTCAGTGCAATCCTGACTTGTGCTGGAACAGGCAGGCTATCAGACCTGCGCTGTATCCAACGCACGGTTCGGACACTTAGTGGCTCAGCCCAGGGCAAGAGGTTTCGCTTCACCCCAGGGAGAGCCACTGCAGCCCCAATGGGGCTACTCAGATCTGTACCACCACCAGAGGTAGCGCTGGCCCAGGCTGCCTGAGAATGGGGATAGAATCCAGCATAACCACTGGATCCTGGCTCTGCCTCCCGCTCCCCACCCACCCCCAGGAACACCTGCTACCAACCCTCCCCCTCCCCAGAACACCTCTTCCAAGATTCTTAAAATCTTGGTGGTTTTTGAATAATACCATCATGTTATACCTCAATCAATGTGTAATTTCATGCAGAATGCAATGAAAAAAACCACATTAACATATCTCTATTCTATCAAATGTTATAGCCAAAAAACCAGCAGGGGTGAGGCAATGGTATATCACCATGCCCACTGCCTGGGGATTGCCCTACCCAATGCATGGGAGGAGGTTCATCATAGGGGTGACACACTGGTCTCCCACAACCCTAGTGAAGCCACTGCACACTGCAAAATTGTACGCAAGGATACTCGGAAGAAAATTCCACTGTGCTTTATGGGGATTACTCTCAGGTAAGTATGCAAAGAATTGCAGCCTTTAGTGTTTATGTGCATGCATTTAGCTCTCGATACCAAGCTAAACAAGCGCATCGGTAAAGCAGCTACCACGTTTTCCAGACTCACAAAGAGAGTCTGGTCCAACAAGAAGCTGACGGAACATACCAAGATCCAGGTCTACAGAGCTTGCGTCCTGAGTACACTTCTGTACTGCAGTGAGTCATGGACTCTTCGCTCACAACAGGAGAGGAAACTGAACGCTTTCCACGTGCGCTGCCTCCAACGCATTCTCGGTATCACCTGGCAGGACAAAGTTCCAAACAACACAGTCTTGGAACGAGCTGGAATCCCTAGCATGTATGCACTGCTGAAACAGAGACGCCTGCGTTGGCTCAGTCATGTTGTGAGAATGGATGATGGCCGGATCCCAAAGGATCTCCTCTATGGAGAACTTGTGCAAGGAAAGCACCCTACAGGTAGACCACAGCTGCGATACAAGGACATCTGCAAGAGGGATCTGAAGGCCTTAGGAGTGGACCTCAACAGGTGGGAAACCCTGGCTTCTGAGCGGCCCACTTGGAGGCAGGCTGTGCAGCATGGCCTTTCCCAGTTTGAAGAGACACTTGGCCAACAGACTGAGGCAAAGAGGCAAAGAAGGAAGGCCCATAGCCAGGGAGACAGACCAGGGACAGACTGCACTTGCTCCCAGTGTGGAAGGGATTGTCACTCCCGAATTGGCCTTTTCAGCCACACTAGACGCTGTTCCAGAACCACCATTCAGAGCGCGATACCACAGTCTTTCAAGACTGAAGGTTGCCAACAACACACACAGCATGCATTGACTCTAGGGATCCCCCACTCTCTGGAGATCCTGGGGAGGACGTCAAAGTCCGATGAGTAAATAGTAAATAGCAATAAGGAGTCTCTAAAAGGCAAACAATAGGAAAGTGCAGAAAATCCCTGAGAAATCCCATTTGTTTTGAGAGAGGCTCATTTTGTCTCCCTGGGAATTATTCAGATGCTTCTCCGTACAGAAAAAACTAGAAAACTGCTTCAGGTTGCACTTCTTTGATGTCTTACTGCCAGGCCTTATAAAGTGGCCCAAGTGAAGACTGTGATATACCAGGGAACAAGCACCTGGTGAAGAGGGCACGTTGAGGCAGGCAGCTTCAAACAAGTTCTTTGCTGTCCGCTTTTCCACATCAGCAACAACTCAGAACTAACAAATGGAGGTGAAGCTAACCTGTGTCTTAGACGACACAGCTTGCTGCCGTTCCAGATGCATCAATATTCCACATCACAGGGGTGAGATGCTCCTTGTTCTAGCTGAGAGAAGCCTGTAAATGATCAAATTATTCACCTGAGCTCTTTTGGAAAGTGTTTGCCCACATCGATAGTCATTACATCAGACGCTGCAGGAGGAATTTAAGGCCAGAATGATACTCTAGCTATAAGTTTGCCAGAGGAGCTTTCTGCTAATGGGAAGGTCTTATCCCATCCATTATTTAAAACAGAAAAAAAGGAGAAGAAAACAGAACTTCCACCCTTGATCAGACTTTGGGTGCAGCTGGGCGTAACGCGAGACCCTCTGGGGGCATAACCAGGAGCAAGCACTCCCCAGGAGAGGCGGGTGAGAGACAGTCAACATTTTGCAAGCCGACTAATTGCGCAATGGCACAGGAGAGCTGAGCAGAGCTTCTCAGGCCCTGCGGGCAACTTGCTCATGGCCTGTAGCGCTTAGAATGGAAATGTGTTATTATGTACTCAATCCTGTTAACATACACATTTTATTCTGTTTTAAGACCTGGCATTGCCTTGAGGGGAAAAAATGGACCCTTCAACATGTCACAGGCTGGGTGGCAGCTTGAATGCAGGATATATTTTTTTCCCCCCAACTTCAGTACAGGAGCGCACAGGGAGAAGAAATAGACAGATAAGGGAAAACGTGGGCTTATGTGTGTAGAACATATACATAACTTAGGGCACAATCCTAACCAGGTCTCCTCAGAAGTAAGTTCTATTTTGTTCAATGGGGCTTACTTTCAGGAAAGTTTGATTAGGATTGCAGCTTTAGTGATCCTACTTCCTTAGAACAGCGACACTGTCACAGCACCAGGCCATGGCAGAAAATGAGAGGACATGCCTAGAGGGCAATTTTTTTCAGCTCAACGCCTCCAAGATGGAGAAGGTGAAAGCAGAAGGTACTGCTTTGTTGAGGAGGCAAAGGCAGAGAGGCCACGCTTTAAGTAGATCACCAAGCCTGGCCAGAGCCTTTATACTGCCTGAAAGTCTTTGGAACGAATGTGGCAAATACTTCCTTTTGGAAATGAAGAGGCGGTGAGACAAGAACAAATTGAATTTGGCTGAGAATTTCCCATCTACCTCCACGTTCATTTCAGATTGGCTTTCTACAACACTTGAGTTCTAGAAAAGACCTCTTCCAGAGAGTTGCTAGCAGTGCTGGACTGGGCTTTTGGCTGGTACAAAAGGGGCCTTTAGTATCTGCATGGGATCAGTTCCAGGAAGCCCCATGGAAATTCAGTGGATAACTGAATCTATGTTATCAATTATCCAATTAGGAGGTGGATAATGGAGGTTGCATGCATACTCCTAACCTCCTCAGAAGTCCTCCCAGGTGCACCAGTCACCTCCAGAGGTGTTCTGAGTCACGGGACTCCCTGCATCTTAAAACTCCTCTTGATGTGACTAGAAGTGGCCACTGCAAACCAGAAGCTCTTCTGGTCCTACCTAGGAGACCTTCTGGGGCCCTCCAGCCATAGGCTAAGCATCTGCAGATACTCAAGCCTTGCGGATGCTGAGCTTGAAAGAGGGCCCACTGTATAGGGAAGCCCCTCAATGAACCAAAACTTAACTTAGTTCCCAATTTGCTCTCTTTGAAGGACAAAAGAATCTGACTGCCAGTGATTTGCCCAAGATCTTCCGAGGTCTTTGCAAGAGACGCAAATGTATGCTTTTCACCAAGTCTGCAGCAATTCCCTTCTTGGCAAGCATGTCACAAAACATGTCAGGTTAGAGAGCTCCATTATTCCTTTTACAGGCTCGCTCAATCTCCTCGCGCGCTGTTTTATTCAAGTCACCATTTGTCATGTTAAGCAGCTTGGGCAACAAAGAGAAAACGTTGAGAAATATGACTTTCCAAAATGGAGACATTTGCCTTTGTATCCCTGTGCGTGCAGGGGCTTTGTATTCCTTTCCTCCATTTGAGACCATTTCTATGGCTAGACGGGGCGATGGGGCAACCTGTATGAATACATGGGAAAATCTGCCACTCAACTATGGAATGTGAAGACACGGCATTCATTTTTTTAGCACAGGCCTTTCAATTATTCTTTGCCAAGAGACATTTCAGTAGACAATGTCAATGGGCAAATATCAGGGCTTCAGAGGCTGAAGAACACAGGTTGATGGTCAGTGGAATTCATGTTCTTCCACAGTTATCCACTAGAAAAATCACACTTGTTTTGCCCTACACACCAATGGTTCTCAAGGAGTGAGGGGGAACTCCTATCTGCAAATTCAACACCTGACAATGGCATGGCTTGAGTAGGCTTATGGAAAATGGCCATAATAATGTCATGATGATAATTCAAACACCACAGGTAGGGACCAATTAGGCCCTACACCTAAGGGCACCCCCCCCACACACACACACACACTAGGGTAATCTGGTCTTGTATGCAATTTTATACTAAAATATGCTTAGGTCCTTTTGGTCCATTAACTCACATGAACTTTTTTAAGGTTGATTGCTTTCCATTCTGCCATAAGAACATAAGAACAGCCGCACTGGATCAGGCCATAGGCCCATCTAGTCCAGTTTCCTGTATCTCACAGCGGCCCACCAAATGCCCCAGGGAGCACACCAGATAACAAGAGACCTGCAAGGCCTCCTGGGAATTGTAGTTTAAGAACATAAGAACAGCCCCACTGGATCAGGCCATAGGCCCATCTAGTCCAGCTTCCTGTATCTCACAGCGGCCCACCAAATGCCCCAGGGAGCACACCAGATAACAAGGGACCTGCATCCTGGTGCCCTCCCTTGCATCTGGCATTCTGACATAACCCATTTCTAAAATCAGGAGGTTGCGCATACACATCATGGCTTGTAACCCGTAATGGATTTTTCCTCCAGAAACTTGTCCAATCCTCTTTTAAAGGCGTCCAGGCCAGTCGCCATCACCACCTCCTGTGGCAAAGAGTTCCACAGACCAACCACATGCTGAGTAAAGAAATATTTTCTTTTGTCTGTTCTAACTCTCCCAACACTCAATTTTAGTGGATGTCCCCTGGTTCTGGTATTATGTGAGAGTGTAAAGAGCATCTCCCTATCCACTCTGTCCATCCCCTGCATAATTTTGTATGTCTCAATCATGTCCCCCCTCAGGCATCTCTTTTCTAAGCTGAAGAGGCCCAAACGCCGTAGCCTTTCCTTGTAAGGAAGGTGCCCCAGCCCCGTAATAATCTTAGTCACTCTCTTTTGCACCTTTTCCATTTCCACTGTCTTTTTTGAGATGCGGCAACCAGAACTGGTCACAATACTCCAGGTGTGGCCTTACCATAGATTTGTACAACGGCATTATAATATTAGCCGTTTTGTTCTCAATACAAATATTGTACAGATATAAAGTCTATATAAATTTTATTTATATCTCCAAGATAGACTTTGGATGTGAACCACCTGGGGCACCACAAAAATTGGGCCCTGCAGCTCCTAAGGCCAGCCCTGCCAAAGACGTGTGGCACTTGATGTAGTTCGCCAAATGCCCCCAACACTGCCCCCACTTCTGTCCCAGCCTGGTTCGGTGGCATGAGACTGCCTGTTTCACTTGCTCACTCTCTTCCTTTCAGATCCAAGCAAGAGAGTGGGCAAGTGAAACAGGACGTCTCATGCCACCAAGCCAGGGAGGATAGACTGGAAGAGGAGATTGAGGAGAGTAGAGTGAGGTGTTTAACATCCCAATTAGATCCATACTTTCCTGGGAGTAAGCCCCATTGACTATAATGGAACTTACTTCTGAGTAGACATGCATAGGATTGGGCTGTAAGAGCCTCCCCACCAGTTTCTTCTCCTCTGCTTCATCTTCACCTTGTTCTCCTGTTCAGATCTGAGCAAGGTGATGGGCAGGCATTCTCTTGTATCTCTCCCCCCCCCCACCTCCCACTAATCTGTTTGCAATGACTGTTCACTATGAGGCTTGTCCTGGAGCAGAATGACATCATAATTGCTCATTTCTTTTACTGGGGAGACATGGGTCGGCGTCCCTTTGTCACATTGCCCTCCACAACATCTAATTAGATTTGAAATCAAATGAAAAATCTCAGCTGATTAGGATGTACATTCCTGCTTAAAATGTCTCCCTTCCACTCGCTGTAGGAACAACATTCACAAGTGACACATTTCAGATTAAATGGCATTCTTAATGTCGCTTGCAAGGAGAAAAAAAAAAAAGGCCTTGACAGTTTGAGAGCCCCTGATTTATATGAGTACCAAAACTTAGGTTTTCTGGTTACACAGTCTGAGGTTTTAGTACAGAACTCTAGAAACAGTGAACATAATTGCACAGTGCTAAGGGAACCAAGAATAAGCCTTCCTGTGCCCTGAAGGCACTCATTTTTGGCCTGAAGCGTTGGATATTTTAAGTGCTTGACTTATGTTATCATGCATATTTCTGTTCCTGTTCAGCGGTCTGTGGGAAAGAATGGGACCAAATGTATGCCTAGATGGTTGTATGAACAGACCCTGAGATATGCCACTATTTGCTGCCTGGGCAGGCAATCGGCTCTGTATAAAGTTTCAGTTGTTTTATTAATATTAATAAACTTGAAGCAAGTACTAATTTCCTTCATCATTTTACTAATTAGCTCTATTGAATTGCAAGGTTCATCTGCATGAGTAATGACTTCCAGTGTGTTTGCTTCACTGTTGGGGCTTCTGCTCCAGAAAAGAATGGAGTAAAGAAAAAGTTGCAGGGCTCCCGTACCCTGAATCAAGGCTGGGAACAGAAGGAATCTCTCGGATATCAGTAGGGGCCTGTTCCAGAGTAATAGATTTAGGGCACAATCCTAACCAACTTTTCAGCACTGACCTAACCATAATGCACTCACAAGGTGAGGGAACAAATATGCCCTTACCTTGAGGAAGCCCCCTTGACTGGCTCCCCACTGCAGGACACAGTGCATACCACATTGGCACAGCTAAGTCAGTGCTGGAAAGTTGGTTAGGACTGCATCTTTAGTAATATGGGTACTGTTGAAGAAAGCCTTCTTCAGTAATATAAGACAATGGAGGTCATGTGTGAAAAGAACAGAGGGTACAAGGTTTTTTTGGGCCCCTTTTGGGGGGGGTACAACGTTCTTTTGGGCTCCTTCCCTTCTCCACTGGATCATAATTTCATATGATTATTGGATCCTAATTTCCACAAGTTACAATATATAAAACTAAGTAAGCTTACACAAAAAGTGAATGCAATATATGCAGACATTTTCTGGGATCCCAAAAGAGACACAGCAGTTACCCACCCCCAACCCCCCAGAAGAGGCTGACTAGAAGGAAACTAGGCTAGAACAGTATATCATGCAGAGATGTAGTGGGGAAACATCTGTATGTATGGGTACTTTGGACTTACTAGTGGGAAGGGCAATAGCTCAGTGACAGCATACATGTAGATTCCAGTCACACCCAGATAAGACTGGGAAAGGCCCCTCTCTGAGATCCTGGAGAGCTGTTGGCAGTCAACACAGAAGACTCAAGGGCCTGACTCAACAGGTGACAGCTTCATATATGTTCAAATCAATTTATGCCACAAGACCAGTGGTTCCCAAACTTACTGAGGTCGTGGTACCCTACTGTGGCCGCATCATTGCCACCATCTTGAATTCCATGAGATCTTGAGATTGCACAATTCAAAATGACAACATCTAAGACAGCTGGTAAGAAGAGGCTACCAGGGACATCACACAGTGCCTGTGAATTCCCACAGTTTGGGAACCACTTCCCTAGACTAGCTGAGGAGAAAAAAAAACCTCAACAATGGACAGGAAACCCTACTTTCCATTTTGTGTTGGGGAGGAGAAGAGAGGAAATGCTAGAGTGGAGGTATAAAGACTTCAAGCATCTTGTTTTCAAGAAGGAGAGGTGAGATAGTCCTGAAACAGCCACTCTGAAATACTGTTTTGTCCTCCCAGCCCTCAATAGATTCTCTGCTGTGTAGGATTCCCAAAGCTGTGGATATAGACCATCCTCTCTTTAACTGGGTATTGGATGTTTTTTACCCAGCTCCCTGGGGAATTCTTTTGATGCTTCCCACCCCTTCAGGCTACAGCAAGGCAAAACAAGCCCTTCTTGACTTCAGCTGTTCCAGTCCAAGTGTGACATACATGCCACTGCAATCCTTTTGTCGCCTGATGCTGATTTAGGGTGCAATCCTAACCAACTTTCCAGCATCGGCATAGCTGTGCCAGTGGGGCATGTGCTATATCCTGCAGTTGGGGGACAGTCACAGAGGCCTCCTGAAGGTAAGGCAATGTTTGTTCCCTCACCTCGGAGTTGCATTGCCCTTACCTCGATGTTGGAACATTGGTTAGGATTGCGTCCTTAGCCAAGCTGGTCCACTAGGTCCAAATTCACATTCAATCCCATGGGAGGACAAAAGGTTCCTACCCAAATATTCTGCAATTCCGAGAGTACTGCATGCCTAATTACATGCATCTAAAGAAACCAAGAATAAAGAAAGCACCATATCAGGTTCTCTACCATGTGGCTACCACATGGTGAAAAATAGATGAGAGTGTGGGGACTATTGATAGTGAAATATTTGATCAGGGTTTATTTTTTTAATTGTCAAATTGACTGACTATACAAAGTCTTGTCTTCTTTTTAGTGGAATGAATATTATTTTCTTCATCAGATACAAATCTTTTGTGGAAAGAAACTGAGACTGATTCATTTTATCAGAGGTTCTCTTTCTCCTTTGCTGAAGTTCATATTTGTATTCATTTTCTTGAACTCAGTGCAGAAGTCACTAATAGAACACAATCTGCTAATTAAATTCTGCTCAATAAGGCATTTTCAACCTTAGATTAGCCACATGTCCTTGCACATTTTTGCCAGCAAAGTGCTAATAACATCTTATTTATCTTATAAAATGAAATTCTGTTAGGCTTATCATTAAACTCAAGATATTAACAAGCAGAAATGAATAAAAATTGCAAGGGGAGGCTACATAATTCCGAGGGGATGAAACCACAGATCCATTTCCTTCCCTTTGTAGTGCTGCTGAAAGGCGGTGGATTGATGGCTCCAGGGACAGAAACCCTCCAAGCATTCACAGAGGAGACAAAATGAGGGCAGCTAGTTTTTGCCTGCATCAGTCATAATTTGGAGTGAACAACCTCCAGAAGGAGGTACAAGTTCAGCTGTTCCATCCACTTGTCCTTGATCTACCTCTCCTGGGAAGCTGGACAAGGATGTGCAATGGAGGCGAACCTTAACAGTTCCCTCTACTGGGCAGAAGTGGCATTGCACTTACATGTGGAGTTGTAAGCATTGACACTTGGCCTCCCCAAGAATCTAAGAGTAAACAAGGTAAAGTGTTGTAAATAGTCTGATTCAGTGGTTCTCAAACTTTTAGCATCGGGACCCACTTTTTAGAATAAAAATCTGTCAGGACCCACTGGAAACGATGTCATGACCGGAAGTCACATAATCAAGTAGGAATATTTTTAACAGTCCTAAGCTGCAATTCTACCCACACTTACCCAGGGGTAAGTCCCATTTACTATCATTGTTAAAAGCATATAGAGAGTAGCCTGGTAAAAGCACAGATTTCCCCAAATGCAGTCGCATAACATGGTAGCATCAAGTCTAATATATTAAAAATAAAATATTGAAATGAATGGGAACCTACCTGAAATTGGCTTGTGACCCACCTAGTGTTTGAGAAACACTGGTCTGATTTATTGTGCAGCTGTCATTAAGTGCAGTCATTTTCTTCTTTGCAACCCAGTTAAAACCCCAGAGGAGACCAGTGGCATTGCCGGGGGTGGGGGGTGAAGGTTGCATGGGGTGATGCACACAGGGGGTGACACCACTACTGACCAAACTTTTTAAAATCTCGGTATTTTGAATAATACCATAATGTTATATATCACTCAATGTGTAACTTCATGCAGAACACAATGCAACAAACCAAGTTGAAATATCCCTATTTTATCAAATGTTATAGACAAAAGAAACCAGCAGTGGGGGGGGAGGGTCGATGGTGCATCACCACGCCCACTGCCTTAGGAATTGCCCCACCCACTGCATGGGAGGAGTTCCATCATGAGGATGATGCACTGGCCTCCTGCACCGGGTGACGCAAACCCTAGTGTCACCACTAGAGGAAACCTCCCCTGGTTTGGGCTCAAATCTTTCCCTAACAGGTTTTCAAATAGCTCACCCACATGTCCTAAGGAGACATTTGGCTTTCTCAGTTTGGCTCTCTTGTTAAGGAAATTGAAACTATGGAATATTTTTACATCCAGAATTTTGCAACATATGCATAATGCGTTTCCTACCTCCCTCCTTTGCAAAATGCAGTTTGCATTGCCATTAAGAGGTTTTAGGTTGAGCATTATCCTAACCAACTCTCCTAACCAACAATCCTAACCAACTTTCCAGCATGGAGGCAAGGGCAATGCAACTCCCAGGTATGGGAACAAACATTCCCTTACCTTGAGGAGGCCTCCACGAGCGCCACCCAACTGCAGGATGCAGCACATGCCACGTTGCCACAGCTATGCCAGTGCTGGAAATTTGGTTAGGATTTGGGCCTAAGTCTGACATTTGAACCATCACATTGTGGAACTGTTCCCCTCTCATTTCTTGAAAATGCCAAACATGGGATTGCGCTAAAGAGAAGCAAGATTTTTTTCAGTCCCTCCCACAAAGGGTGGGGCATGCGCTATTTTAAAGCCTCTTTCCTTTTGCTTCTTCCCTGGATCAGAACCCCTTCCAAACTGAGCTCCTGCATCACATATACTGTGCACTCTCTGCATCCAACGTGAGTGGACATGACACCCTTGTCAGCAGGCCAAGTGACTGAGCACTTGCTACGGTTTCTTAGTAACAATGTGTATGGATTTTTTTTTTCTGGGAGAACATTCTTTTCCTCCTCTCCATAGGATGTGTACACTTTTTTCTTAAAGGAAAGAAAGAAAAGAAATATATTTCACTGAAGCAACATTGACATCCAGTGGCCAACTAGATTAATCGCAGGTGTTCACGACTTCTTCCCTGGGGGCGACAGAAAAGCAGGCAGAGAAGGAGGGTGAAAGTGGCATTATGATTGGCTGCGGCACAGGAATGCTGTGCATTCTGGCATTGCACATTTATGCTATAGGCAAAATGCTGTCTTTGTTTTCGGACAGAAGAAGTACATGCAGAGCCAATGAAAGAGAACAGCAAGTGCCTGTTATTCTGTGTTTTTGAACACTGTTCACCCCCTTCTGTTTCCCATTCACTCATTCATGTATGTGAATCTCCTCCTTCTACACCTCTGCAGGAGGCTGCTACGACTTTGTTTTGATGATGTCAGTGACCCCACTCCCTATATGCATTCTCAATCTACATGCACGTATCATGCCTACTCCATCTGCACCTTTTCCGGAGCCCAGCATCCCCCGCTCATGCCAGCTGTAGAGAGGCAGAAGAACATAAGAGCAGAGCAGGGCAGAGCTGGGAGGCTGCATGCAGTGATCTCGGTCAATTCAGGGAAGGCTCAGGTGGTTGGGCAGGCTTCAAATTACCTGTCCTCACCTACCTAGTGCATCAAACTGGCAGGGAGAACCCATTTGGAGCTGTAGCAGCTTCCCCTCTCCTTCCCCCTCCAGCAGCATTGGAGAAGGAGGATGCTGCTGCTGAAATCCTCATCCAACTTGCTCCCAGCAAATTGGAAGTGGACTGGAGCACCCAATGGAGTGGTGGACTGGAGAGAATGGTGGACTACGGTCTTGACTGTTCACCATTCCTCTAGAGTTACTCAGGGATGCTGCTCTCCCCCCCCTCCCCAACATCTCAGGCTGCCTCAGATGGGTTGGCCCTGGTTATGGCTATTCCCATCTCAAAAGCCATTCTTATCAAAGGCTGCTCGACTTAGACCCAGTACTTGCCTCACCCCTTTCTTCTCCAAACCCCCCGCCACACCACACCACAGATCTCATTTCTGGTTGTTAAAAGGACACTAATGAGTTTAATATGCTGCACAATTAAATATTGATTGGAAATGCTCCCCGGGTAGATTTTCTCCTTCATCTCTCTGCCTCCAAGGGAAAACTTCGAGTCCTGTTTCCTAAGCTGTCCCCATCCAGTGATTACCTTCATTAGGACACCAGCTTTGCTTAAAGTACTTTCTTTGCTGCTACACGTTTAATTAGACAACTCTTCCCGAGAAATTATTTATAGTCGAGCTCGGGAGCTATTGTTAGCCAAAATGTAAATAAGATTCAAAGGAGGAATTCCCAGGATGCCCCGTTGGCTGGTGCGCCGATGCTCCGATTTCATTAGTGCTCCTCCTTACCCTTACCTAACACAGACATGACACGTGCTTGCGTAAGGAGCGGGAGAAGGGGCCAAATGAAATTCTGGCCATTTTTTCCCCTCTAAAAAGCAACAGAGAATGGAGGAGGGTTTGCATGCGGTTTACATACAAGACCCACTAAAATAAGTCCACAAAAGGAGCTGAACTGAGTGGTCTGGGAATCTCCTTAGAAGTTTTGGGGCACAACTATTAGCAGAGCTGGACGTATTTAGCAATGGCTCCCCTTGAGACTAAGAGGGAGAATTCAATGATGGGATAAGTGATCGGAAACAGGGATTAACGGCCGACCAGCCCTGGCTTAGTGAACAAGCTGTAATTCACCTGCCAATTAAAAAGCAACACTAGAGTGGCTTCCCCACAACCTGGATTGAATCAAGTGTCCCATTATCACACTGATGACACTCATACAAAACGGGATGAAATTCACAAGTGAAAATATGGGCTTGGATTCTGGTGGGAGACATCACAGAGATCAAAAGAGACAGAGAGCCCTGGTCTGTACCATCTGTAGTTAACCCTTCCTCCTGCAGGCTGCAAGCCAAGATAGGGAAAGCTCTCAACCCCAAACGTGGCAGATTGGATTTATCACCATTCAGGACAAAATTCAGAGATGCTCCCTTCATTAGCTGCTACGAGGGAGGCCGCTGTCACCATCTTTCAGGGTGCATATGACAAGAGTGCATGGGTGTGTGACAGTGCAATCCTGTGCATGTCCACTCAGAAGTAAGTCCCGCTGAGTTCAATGAACCTACTAAGTGTGCATAGGATTACAGCCTGATTCTTCGAAATATCATGAAGATGAGCCATCTAGCCCCTCAAAAGAGCCCAAGCCTTTCCCCCATTGCTGAACGACTGTTTGCCTTCTCTTCCTAGAAAACTTTTCAGGTAGTATAGCAACTGTGGGACCACTACAATTGCAGTTTTGAGAGCAATACGAGATCCCACAGCCTCCAGATGGGTGATAAAGCATTCTCTTTACAAAGGAAAATAACTTTGTACAGGCTCAGGGCATGCAACCCTAAACCTTTGTTCCCAGCTAACCTCCAGCTCTCCTACTCATGACTGGATGTTCATTATATTTAACAGATTTTGGTACATCTGTATGGGGGTGTGTGTATTTAAATCAGTCCCTCCACTTCCCTGCACATCCATTTCAAACTCATCATCACCCTAATGGACTTACTGGTGGTTTACAACAGAGCACTCACTTCAGAAGACTGTCATTCTTTTCTATAAGGAGTACCTGTAGCAAGTGCCATCTATGCGTTTTTTTGGAGGCTTTGTTACCATAGAATCTAAGCATTTTCCCAAGTACAGTATTTATGGCTTTCAGACTCACAAAAATGCCTAGCGAGTTTGGGGGGGGGGGGCTATTTTTAGTTTTTGTTTCCAGCTGGGAAGTGATGCAAAAGACAACTAATGGATAGGCTTTTGAAAGTGTTCTGTTTCCCACTGGTCTGATTATCTGCAAGTAGTGGGTGCTGCCTATTTTCGAGAACTTGGTTTTCCAAAGCAACAGTAAAAGTGGCAAATTTTTCTAAAGTGACTCAAGAACCTAAATCTTAATTTTCAAAAGTGGTACAAGCACATGGGAGCCTGATTTTTCAAAGCCTCACTTAGTTCCATCCATTTGAGCTGGACAACTTAAGGCTAGGCACTGTCAACCCAAAGCTGGTTTTGTACATGCAAAAGTTGCTGGGAACTAAGGGAGTCCATAAACGTGCAGGGACTAAGGCTTGATCTGGACCACAATGTGCGTCATTTCTCATCACATATTGATTTGTGCAAGTGCAATATAGATGAATCTCCATGGAAATAGGATGTCTAAATAGGATGTCTAAGGTAACCAAAATGCTACAATGCTGTAATGTTAAGCTGGGAATGTCCATCTGGAAAACAAGACTTGACTCTGTATGTGATGATGAGACACATTAGTGTGTTGTGGGAAAATAAGAAATGGGGTATGAAACATAAAATAGGAAGCTTTAGAAAAAAAGAAAAAAAAATACGTTAAAAAAAAAACCCAAACAAAAACTATTTCAAATGTTTACTGCCTAATGGTACAATCCTATGAATGTCTTCTCAGAAGAAAGTCCCATTGAGTTCAATGGGCCTTACTCCCAGGTAATTGTGTATAGGATTGTTAATAAACACTATTTTTAGATACGTTACAAATGGGAATTCTCTGTTTTAAACTTTGTTTTAAGGTTTCTTACTGTAATCTGTCTTGAGGAGCCACTAGAAGCCAGAATAGAAGGATATTTATGGCATTCAGTCTCCCAAAAACTCCCAGTGAGTTAAAGAGGGTCTATTTTTAGTCTCTGTTTCCAACCAGGAAGTGATACAAAGGCTAAAAAATGGGTAGACTTCTGAAAAATCCTCAGCTCCCCACTGAGTTTACTACAAACAGGTCATGTGCTGGTTGCTTTGGGGGTTCGGTGTCTAGTCAGAAATCACGTAGGAGTTCCATGATTAGAATCCCCAGCAAACCCCCCCCCCCCAAGCAGCAGTGTGTGTGTGTGTGAGAGAGAGGAGGAGATTTGGAGTAGGACTGCTATGCAGGGCAAAAGGTGGCTGTGGCCCCGATCCACCCCCCAATGGCTGCTTGATGGAAAACAAAGCAATTAGGAATTCCAATCACAAACACCTATGTCTCACTGAGTTTGACCCTCAGCTGGTGTGCTGGAGATGGTCAATGTTTTTCATGTGACTCAAGAATCTAAATCAATTCCCCCCCCCCCAAAAAAAAATATAGTCACATTCAGCGACTTCTGCATAGCACCCTAGTGTAGTCAATTTAACATAAGAACATAAGAACAGCCCCACTGGATCAGGCCATAGGCCCATCTAGTCCAGCTTCCTGTATCTCACAGCAGCCCACCAAATGCCCCAAGGAGCACACCAGATAACAAGAGACCTGCATCCTGGTGCCCTCTCTTGCATCTGGCATTCTGACCCATTTCTAAAATCAGGAGGTTGCGCATACACATCATGGCTTGTATCCCGTAATGGATTTTTCCTCCAGTGTGCTATGGCACACTGATGTGCTGTGAAATCCATTACGGGTTACAAGCCATGATGTGTATGTGCAACCTCCTGATTTTAGAAATGGGCAATGTCAGAATGCCAGATGCAAGGGAGGGCACCAGGATGCAGGTCTCTTGTTATCTGGTGTGCTCCCTGGGGCATTTGGTGGGCCGCTGTGAGATACAGGAAGCTGGACTAGATGGGCCTATGGCCTGATCCAGTGGGGCTGTTCTTATGTTCTTAAAGCACTGCAGGATTTTCAAGCACAGTGGTTAAAAATCACTAAAAACTCTTCTGGGTTTTGCAGCTCTGTTTTTGGGGCAAACGTCTATACTAACAAACTGTCTGTCCCAGAGCTGGAGGAAAGAGGGCAGACAACTTGTTACTACAGTTAGTTGCTCTGGAAACAAAGGCTGCAATCCTAACCACACTTTCCTGAGAGTAAGCCCCACTAAACAAAACAGGACTTACTTCTGAATAGACCTGGTTAGGATTGTGCCTGAAGCCAGAGAACCTGGAAGAATTTTCTGGAAGCTGGAATGACGTTGGAAGAGGTGAAGATCATAGAGGTTACAGTGCAAAAAATAGAGCCCTAGAGCAGTGTTTCTCAATATTCGTCCTGCTGTACCACTTCACATGGTCGACTAATTTGAAGTACCACCAAAAGTAACTGGCAATGACATCACTGCCAGTTACTTCCAGGTTGGGAGGTCAGGTGCAAGGCGACAAACACCAGTAAGAGGCTCAGGGTGGACGGGGGGGGGGGCTTTCTCGAGCACAGAAAAGCATGCTTTGGAGCTCTGTCCACTCAGCTGAGCCTCCTACCACTGTTTGTTGAGTCACGTTCCTGGTCTCGCTGCTGGGCAACAGGGATCCAGGGATCCTGTGAGTACCACAGACATCACCCCCATACCTCTCCTTGAGAACACTGCCCTGGGGCAATGATGAACAAAGCCATAAAATACTTGTTGCATGGGATTTGGAGGAGCTGGAAAGGAGAAATGCAACAAAAGTCATTCTGCTGTGCCAGTTTCCACTCCAGCTCCTTCTTCGTGAAACAGCTTGACTTCCTGGCTCAGCAAACCTGCCCGTGTGGTGCTCGCTGGTCCAACCCCCGGTCTGATGCCAAGGAGCGGCATTACGGCACAGCCAGCCTCTATCTGCTGCCCTTCTTCCTGACGGGTCCCGCCAAGGGGATGTCTATTATTTTAAAGGCATAATTGATTCTAATTCATCACTTATCACACTGTGACAGATTTTTATATAGTTTATTATCTCCACTGCAACACCAGGACCCACCGGGGCTGGCTCCTATTGTTTGGCATTTCCCGCTCCTGCCTCAGCTATAGTGTTTCCTGTTATCTCTTTGATTAAGTTAGGGATTCTGGTATCTCCAGGTCCCCAGGTAACCGTCAGCATTCATAGCCTCCCACTGCAAAATGGAAGAAGCCTCTTTCTCTTTTGACCTACCCGTCACACTTAGTCTTTTTGCTTAGCTGATTAATTGGGGACTTTTGACTCCCTGAGTTCTGTTGTGATAGTTATCGCTCTCTTTTTCTTCAGACACAAAGGGGACACATTCCTACACCATGAGGGGTGGGGGGGCTCAGAAAAAATCCACAAACAGCACAGATTTGACACTAGTACACATGATCAGAGAGCAGAATAAAGGTGAGCAGTTCCATGGCCACTCTTCCACACCATGATTAGGGGAGTAAGAGCACATTTGGCCTACACAACTTTGGCTCCAGTTTGGCTCCAAGTTAAACTAGAGTCACAACCACACTTGGCAGCTTGAATCTTCTGTTTTTGCCTGGGACTACAGAGGTTGAGAATTACCTGGAAGAACAGAATGCACTACTGGTGCTGAACAGAATGCACTACTGGTGGCACTATTGGTGCCGAACAGAATGCACTACTGATGGCACTATTGGTGCTGAACAGAATGCACTACTAGTGCACTACTGGTGTCAAACAGAATGCACTACTGGTACAGAACAGAATGCAATGCACTACTGGTGCCGAACAGAATGCACTACTGATGGCACTATTGGTGCTGAATAGAATGCACTACTAGTGCACTTAGATGTCTCCCTATTCAACTTCCTGATAGCCACAAACCCCTCTCCTGCCCCTCCCCCTGCATCCCGTCTTCCTCACCACTGCTCTCTATTCAACTTCCTGATACACACAAACCCCTCTCCTGCCCCTCCCCCTACATAGGTTACACATTAGGATATTGGCCATAGATTGCAACATGTCTTAATCCAAAAAAGAAATCAACAATGACTTTAAAAAAAAGTCATTGATACAAAAATTATCATATTTGTCATTATGCTAATTAAACATTATGCTAATTAAACATTATGCTAAGTAAACAATCAACATTGTTTAACTAAAATTATTTATCCAGTCATAAAAAGGCTTTAAATTTTGCAAATACAATATTCTTGCTGCTATACTGATATGTACAATAAAATGTTTCTTATATTGGTCTTCAATTTCTGATATCCCATTTAAGAGGAATATTTCCGGTTTGAATGGTACTACACAATTAAATGTCTCTTGTAACAATATAAATCATTTTCCAATACTTCTTTGTGTACCTTGGCTCAACGATCTCCGACACTTTTTCTCTCGATACCGAGCTAAACAAACGCATCGGTAAAGCAGCTACCACGTTTTCCAGACTCACAAAGAGAGTCTGGTCCAACAAGAAGCTGACGGAACATACCAAGATCCAGGTCTACAGAGCTTTCGTCCTGAGTACACTTCTGTACTGCAGCGAGTCATGGACTCTTCACTCACAACAGGAGAGGAAACTGAATGCTTTCCACATGCACTGCCTCAGACGTATTCTCGGCATCACCTGGCAGGACAAAGTTCCAAACAACACAGTCCTGGAACGTGCTGGAATCCCTAGCATGTATGCACTACAGAAACAGAGACGCCTGCGTTGGCTCGGTCATGTCGTGAGAATGGATGATGGCTGGATCCCAAAGGATCTCCTCTATGGAGAACTCATGCAAGGAAAGCGCCCTACAGGTAGACCACAGCTGCGATACAAGGACATATGCAAGAGGGATCTGAAGGCCTTAGGAGTGGACCTCAACAAGTGGGAAACCCTGGTCTCTGAGCGGCCCGCTTGGAGGCAGGCTGTGCAACATGGCCTTTCCCAGTTTGAAGAGACACTTGGCCAACAGTCTGAGGCTAAGAGGCAAAGAAGGAAGGCCCATAGCCAGGGAGAAAAGCCAGGGACAGACTGCACTTGCTCCCAGCGTGGAAGGGATTGTCACTCCCGAATCGGCCTTTTCAGCCACACTAGACGCTGTTCCAGAACCACCTTTCAGAGCACGATACCATAGTCTTTCGAGACTGCAGGTTGCCAACTCTAACTAGTGCACTACTGGTGTCGAACAGAATGCACTACTGGTACAGAACAGAATGCACTACTGGTGGCACTATTGGTGCTGAACAGAATGCACCACTGGAGCTGAACAGAATGCACTACTGGTGGGCAATGTTCTTTTATGGAGCAAAGGAAGCTCACATCAGGAGTCTGAGAGAAGAGATTTGATAGGCCCCCAAACTTTTCATCTTATAAAATATGACAACAAACCATCTCATATAAATGGAGGCAGAGTGGATTTGATTACTAGATAGTCAGATTATCATAATAGACTGAGACAAGAGAGATCAAATTAGAAAGTGCACTTTAGATAAGATAAAGTATTATCAGATTAATCCAGGAAGAAAGACATAACACTGTGGATTCCCATGAGGCTCCAGCAAATTTAGCTTGGAGAGTGCTCTTCAGAAGCAGAAAGGCAAGAAACAGGGAGACACGGTGCTTTGCTTCAAGAGTGTTTCCCCCCCCCCCTGAAAATAGAGTTGCCTGCGGGAGGCTGAAAGAGTGAGACACATCCCACTAGAGACTTAATAACTCCTCTTTTATACACCAGCAACCACCTCATGCGATGGGATATGATCATATCAGATAATGCCATCACTTGATATTTCATACCCACCCCCAAGCTACAGGGTTTCCTATCTGAAGGACCACATGGTCTCAAATGAAATTACTTGTTAAGGAAATCTTTGGAGGTCTTCCCCAAGGTGACACAGCAGTCAGAGGCTAGGCAAGTGGTTGCCCTGCCCCTAAACCCTCAAAGGAGAGCCAGAAGACACTACCCCAAGAGGACTGGGGCATCCTGTTGGCAGAACAGGTCTCTTGGGGCCTTAAAAACCTCATCAGCCCTACCCCAGGGCTGCACTGTAGAAGTAAATTCCATTGAAGTCATAGGGGTTCAGGGTCTTCCAGAGGAATTTTATCCGGTGGTAATAATATCAGTTGGCAACCTTCAGTCTCGAAAGACTCTGGTATCGCGCTCTGAAAGGTGGTTCTGGAACAGCGTCTAGTGTGGCTGAAAAGGCCAATTCGGGAGTGACAATCCCTTCCACACCGGGAGCAAGTGCAGTCTGTCCCTGGTCTGTCTCCCTGGTAATAATAATAATAACTGGGTATTTATATACCACCTTTCTGATCATCGGATTACTCTTCTGACTTTATTCAAGGCGGTTCACATAGGCAGGCTATAGCTAAACCCCAGAGGGGATTTTTACAATCATAGAACGGTTCTGCCTTTCAAGAACCACACACTTTTCAGATGGATCTTTCTGGTCTGGTCTCACTTCTGGCCTCCGGTTGCCTCCCACACAGGCTGACAAGCAGCTCCTGCATCTCTCACATGAAGGGCAGACAAGACGCTTCGCTCACACCAAAGAGCAAGTGGAATAACTCAGCTTGGCTTTTCAGCTGCTTCAA